>NC_052533.1:125891156-126496156 GCF_016699485.2 Gallus gallus | reverse complement strand
TGAAAAAGAAAATCTTTATTTCCCTTTATTTCCAAATACTTCACCAATGTGATAGGATGACATTTACAGTGTTTCCTTCTTTCTTCTTTTCTGTAATGAACATTTTAAAGTCGTTAACTTCCAGCTCTTGAAGGACACTTGTAGCAGCCCAGGGGTTTTGGTGTGACTCCTAAGCATTTCAGAGGAGAACAAAGTCCTTAATGAGTTCTCCTGCACTTTTGTGTGCACAAAAGATGCTGTCAGTGAGAATAACCTTTATTTTAGTTTGAGGGCTCCAGTAGAAAATGGAGTTAAATATGTAACCTTGCATCAGCTGAGTTCTATAGATGTTCATAATCTATCTGTGCGCTCCTCACCTGCTGTAATTGCAAGGTAAGGCAGTTCAGCATGAATCTGGTGGGAGATTTTTAAGGCTAAATCATCTACCACACGGCTGTATGGTAGTAGTTCAATTTTACATCCGAGCCTCAAGAAAACAGTACAGTGGAAAAGATAAGAGTGCCATTTACAGGACAGAGCTTCAGCCCACTGCGAGGAGGAGACCTTGGAGTGTGAGTACAGGCAGTCTGTGGATCAGCTTTGCCTTTTGTACCAATCAGATCCTTCGTGTGGACACATTTAATTGATTTACAACTGACTAATAGCAAGTAAATTGATGTAAATCAGTTCTAAAACAGTTTATGTCTGCATAGCTAGCTGGTCCTCTTTATTAAAATCCTACTAATTAATGCAATTTTTGTGCTTATACAGAACAGGTTCCTCTGATACTGCACCTTGAGCTCTGACAGCAGGAATGACTGTGGCACCAAATCTCCCAGCAGTGCTCTGAAGTACACACGCCGTGCACAGAAAAAGATCCTGGCAACTACATCCACCACGGGCTTACAGTAAGATATGCCCTCCTCTAATGTGCCTCACATAGTGTGAGCATCCTTTGTATTGAGTGTGTTTGGGTACTAAGGGACAGTATCAGGAGCTCAGAGGTTCTGTAGATACATAGGTAGATGGTTTCTACCATAACACAGGAGATGGTAACAAATCCTGCAGTAGGTACCTGCTCTGATTGCAGTAACATTGCTGCCAGCATCAGTACTACTGCACACGATCTTTTGGGAATGAGCCTCTCCCTTAAAAATTAAGAGACCACATCCTATGCCTGCTGAAGTTCACAGTGATGTGATCTCATTCCAGCATGCAGTGAAGTCCCTCTTAGAGCAGCCAGCCCTGGGAGAGCGGAGGCCAGACCGGTACCTGAGCAGTACTGGCGCAGCAGTGCTCCTGCAGGCAGCCACACCAAAACACCACCTCATGAGTGCGTGCAGGGCTTGCACTGGGCTGAGGAATGGCACCACATGTGCAGCTAGGCAAGGCCTGATGAGAGCAGCATCTCATTACAAGCTTTCCGTTCTGAGTCATCTATTATTTTCCAGAAGATTCCTACATGGTGTGATCCAACTGGGGTCACCGTTTGCATTGGAAAGATGGGTTGCTGCCATCCTTGTTCTGCCGGAGCACTGCTCCGGCCATGTGAAAAGCAAAGGGGAGTTCCGAGGAGATGTTTAGTCACAGCTTCATTGCTCTCTGCAGTTGAGTTTGATGGCTCCCAAAAAGTGACTCCTCCCTTAACGAGTCCCAGGGGATCCAGTTGTGTACTTTTTCAAGATCTGTGATGCACATATGTATCTCTCTGGCATTCTCCCAAATCTTTTCAAAGATAAAACGTGAGATGAACATCTGGTTCGCGCTATTACAATCTTTATTAAACACTAATTTCTTCTCCAGAATAGCACCATCTGCCACAGCTCCAGTCCCTGTTTTCTAACATGGCTTTTCCTTTGGAAGTACACAATGAAATAAATCCTTAACTGTTTTAGTCCCCAGAACTTCTTGAGATGAAAAGCACAGTGACAGTAGCAGGCTGCAGGAGTTTATTTGCTTCAAAATCCTACATTATTATTTAACATGCTAAGAATCCTTATTATCAAGGATACCAGTTCCGCTTCACATTCAGAAGAGTTCACTCAAGCACTTTGATAAATGCATTGCTGAGGGCTTTGATCCTTTTTCAGCAGCTTAGAGCGCTGTGTCTTCAAGCCCCGATAGTCACGGCGTGGATTTTGCAGAATATCCTTTGCTTCTCATAAAAATTTTTGGAAAAGAGAGCTTGTTATACATGTATAAAAGGACAGTTTCATTTTCAACAGTTAATTCCACGTCTTTACGGTCCCCATTCTTTAGCCCAGGAGTACTCGAAGGCCTGGAGAGATGGCACCTCTGAGATCCCTGCTCAGTTCTTCACAGGGAACGCAGTCTCCAGCATTCCTTGTGAGCAGGGCACAGTCCCAAGTCACCCATTTCTCTCCCGTGATATTTGGAGATTCGCCTCTCTCTTTTCAGGAGCTCGAGAGTATAAAAGGATTATGGTCTCCTGGACTCTCAGGTCCATGACTAAAACAAATCTAAATAAACTTTATTAAGAGACTGAATTCAATTTGCTGTCATATTGCTCCAGCAGCACATTAATAAGAAGCTCTATGGGCATTGTCATGTGTTCAAGAATCTGACTTGCACTACAGTGACCACTTTGGGCCAGGCAAGTGCCTGAAGGATGTCCATCTCCATGCAGATTAGTATGGGTCCTTTTTGCCTAAAGAGACCCCAAAATCCTGAATTTCTACCTGTCATTGGCAGAAGGATGGATGAACTCCAGGATCCCTGTTAATTATGTGGGAGCTGGAACACTGGCACAGGCTGCCCAGAGGCTTTGAGATCTCCTCTTTGGAGACCTTCAGAAGCTGCCTGGCCATGGGCCTGGGCCCCCTGCTCTGGGTGTCCCTGCTGAAATTGGGGTAGGTATAGGTGGCTTTAGATGTCCCTGTCAACTTCAGCCATTCTGGAAATCTATAATGCTTTACTCCTCCACAGCAAGACCTGAGAGCAGCCCCACACACCTCCATCTCTCTGTGATGGTGTAGTGACACGTCAGGTGAGATACCTAGGGAATTTTGGAGCCATAGCCCAGCACAATACAGAACCAGAAGCAGAGGCTCAGATCCAGCCCTTCTGGGGTGCCCTCACTGCCTTCCTACCACCCGCAACAGTTTACTTGGGTTTATGGTCACAACAGCATCAAAAAGGATGTACTGAATAATGGCCAGAAAACCTAGAGGTTTTCCTGCAGGTGTTCCCACCATGAGATGGGAAGGGTTCAACTTCCTATGGAAGTGGGCACCAGCAAGGAAGGTTCAGAGGAGTGGCCAGGCAGTCCCCGGCCACAGCTATCCCAGGGGAGGATGACTACTTCTGTATGGATTTTGGTGGTGCTCCTGCTCAGGGAAACTGCTCCTGCCCTCTCTGTTACTGACACTAGGCCCTGAGTGCTTTCTGGAGGGCATCAGGTTGGATGTTAGGAAAAATTTCTTCTCAGAAAGAGTGGTGAGGCACTGGAAGTGGCTGCCCAGGGAGGTGATGGATCCACTGTCCAGGGAGGTGTTCAAGAGACATGGAGATGTGGCCCTGAGGGACGTGGGCATGGTGGGGATGGGTTCATGGTTGGACTAGATGATCTTAGTGGTCTTTTCCAACCTTAATGATTCTATGATTTTATGAATCCCCACTCCCCTCCTGTCAGACTAGGAGGATGACGTACAGACATCACAGGGCAGCTCATAGGTATAGAGGTCGGAGGCAAAGGCCGCCTCTGTGCCGCCCTCTGGGTCAAAGATCAATCCCACAGCATTCCTGAAAAGAGAGAAGTGAATGTGTAACCCGGACAACGTTGCCAAATTCCTTCTGACCATTCTATGAGCTGCAATGCACATCAAAATCCATCATGGCTGCTGCGTCCAACTACCTATGTGAGATGGTTGCATGCTGAAGAATTTATACTGCAGTTTTACATACCCCAAGCATGAAAAACACAGTGCAAAGCCAAACTTCCTGGGACTTACTCCACAGCAGTTTTGATTTCAGATGGATGCTGCATTCAGACAGGGCAGGACAGAGGGTGCACTCAAGACACGGGGCGGTGCATTCGGTCACTCCGAACTTTCAAGGAGAACCTTTTTCCCGAGCGGATTGCTCATTGCCAGGCACATGCACAGCGTGATGAATCCTGAATTGACAAACCGCAAACGCGCTCACTGAGCCATCGGCGCGAGCTGCTTCCACGCACTGAGCTCAGAGAGGATGGCACTCACTGCCCTGCACCTTCCAAAAGGGCACCACAGTTCCATCCCGTTGCCCGAGGACAGTCTACGGCTGCACAGCACGCTGCCATCCTACACGGAAACCCTTTGCTCCGCCCAGTGCGCCGCATGGGAACATCTGGCCATTTGCAGAAGCTGCTCTTGTAGCGCTCGGCGCCCGAGTATCTCTTCCCTACAAACTGTTTTCATTTTACCAGAAAGAAACCCAATTTCCTGATTTTTTAAACAGTCTTCGTAATGTAATCAAATTGCGATGATTACTGGGCAGCAATTTCAAAAAGCCCTGAAAGTGCCGCTCCGATGTTGCAGTGAATTGTTGTTACGTGGAGAAAATTTTGTAAACACTTTAAATAAAATGCTTTTAATTCAATCAGAAAAGTAAACAGTGTTTGTTCTTTTTTGCTGTTCGCTGTGTTTGAGCCACAAGCGTTTTTCCAAGTGAGTGGCTATGGGGGTTTGTAACGCAACTCAAAGCAAACACTGAGAATATAAAATCACATTTGTTCAAACAGGATTAGAGAGTTGATTCTAGCAGTGCTTCCAAGGATTTCAAAGAGAAAATAGCTTTTTTTTTTTCTTTTTTTCTTTTTTTTTTTCAGTTAGGAAGATGGAAAATATGTGCTGCCTGGTCAATGCTGTTGCTTTGTAAGGTCCCAGAGGTGCCGCGCAGCCCATGCTCAGGCTGTGCAGCAGCTCAGAGGTGCCATTCATTTTTCACAATCTCTCCTCTCTCTGCAGCTCTCTCTAGTTCTGTCTTTGCTCAGCAATTGCTTTTGCTGTATTTTGTTAACGTGGACTGGAAGCCAACAAAGAACTAAAGCCTATTTCTGGCATGGAATCCCAGAATCAGAGAATATCCCAAGTTGGAAGGGACCTCTAAGAATCGTTGAGTCCAACTGATGGATGACATACGACACTGATGGAAAACGTAATTACTCCATGCTTCTTCATGTATGCTTTTTGCAGGATGAGTATAAGATGGAGATAAGAAAGTGGGAGGTTTGGTGTTACAGCACCACAGACTTCACTAGGGCGATAACACTGCCTTTCACAGATGCACCTCTGAACCCTCCCTGCATACCTCCATCCCTCCCTGTGCCTCCTGCAAAGGTCACAGGCACTTTTTGCCAACATTTGCCAGCAAACGTCCAGCCCAGTGCTGGAAACATCCCAAAGCACAGAGCAAGCAGCGTCTGTCTCTGCTTTCAGCTGTGTTGAAACCCATGTTCGTTGGCTACCTCACAGCCCGGTTCCCTGGGACAGGTGTTCTCACCTGGCCAGGAAGAGATCAGAGCACCACAGGAAAGGACCACAATCATTGCACAATCTAAGAGACTTAACAACGCAGAGGGAGTGCAGAAGTCTCCCCTAGATGCATCTCCAAGATGCCACAGCCTGGTCCTTCTTCCATTATGATGGCTGTTGCTTGGGGCTGTGAATACTCTGTCCCCGTTTGTGGTTAGCAAATCAATTCATGAGCCTGCACCAATTTCTTAAAATGCATTTGTTATTCATAAGTAGGCACTGACTTGTTTGGACAGATGGTTTTCAGATTACCGGTTGTGCTCCAACTGTTTTGTTTCAGCTACTCACTGCTCATTACGTGTTCTGTGTGATTGGCAATTTAAGTGACACGGTGTCATTCCTGATCCCAGATTAGATGGCTGAAGTATTTTAAAGAGAAGAGGAGAGAATGGCGTGCAGAAAACAATGCATTTCTGCTGTGAAGACACATTTGTTCTACAGTTCATCAAACTTCCACCAGATTTTTGTAGGCATCAACAGTTGTCCAACTGCTGTCAAAATGTCAGTAATATCATTCTGCTGTTTATAGTGAATGGAGCACAGGGTGTTAAAAATATCAAAACTGTAGGTTTCTTTTACATTTATCCAACCTTCTGCGTGTGTACATGTTTGCACGGGTGTGTGGGTGGGTGCACAAGTATAAAAGAAAATATAACTCTTGTGCAAATACTGCATACACCAATGGTTTCTGTGCTTTTGCTGTGAAAATATCACTTTGCAAGTCCTCTGCAAAGCTTGAAGAAATGGTTAGTGCTACTTGCCATGATGCAAGAGCTCTGGATGCTCCCTTGGTACCCTTGGTACCTCTGTTTATAGCTCATAATCCCAGGCATAACAATTCAGAGAACTAACTTTTTATTTGTCATTGATTTCCTGGAAGTCAGTGTTCAAAATCAAATAACATTTAGGCACTGTGATGGTACCTAATTACTTATTTCTGCTATAATTCAAGACGATGCAGTGCTCCAGAGAGCTTGGATAATAGGAGTGAAAATTTATGTTCTCGTTTTAAGTTATTACCATCAACTGAAGCCCTGAAAGGAAAATAAAAGCATCCATCCACGTGTGTGTTTCTGAAAACAGGGGGATGTCAATGCGAGGTGCTTTAGCTGGGGCAGCAACCCCTTCCCTGTAATGTTGGCAGTGCCCCTCTGGGGCTCCTTCCATTTCTTTGGTCATCTAAGGACCGCATTCTTTGGACCGATTGATAAAGAATTTGTTTGAAGTAGGGGAATTGTATGCATCCCCTGAAAAATCCAGATACTGAAGAGTAATCACATATTTTTGTCGCATGAGTGGGAGGATTTCCCCATACAACTTGCAAGATTATGTTGCAGAAAACCTACATATAAGGATTATATTAAGCAACAGTCATATTTTTAGTAGCATTTTGAGCAATTTAGCAGCTGGAAGCAATGGGAGAGAATGACTCCCACATGATTCACGCAGTAGGATTTGCTTTGTAGGCCACAGTTTGGGACACTCTCCCTTACCAGCAGCTATTTCTACAGTGCGCTCCAGCGTGACCCTGTGAATCATTTAGCAACAGTGCGGAGGACTTTCTCGTCAGCACTCAATGTTATCCCTGCTTCCTCAGAAACCCAGTTGTAACAGCAAAGCTTTCACCATGGGATCCCAAGACTCTGTTTTGTCATAGAAAATACCCTTGTCCATAAATCTAATGGTGAGGAATTCCTCCACGAGGCGATTCTTCCTCTGGCTGTGTTGTATTCCCATGACGCTGGGAGACAAGACGGTGACCATGACTCCAAACAGTGATGATCATAGAATCACAGAATCATAGAATACCTTGGTTTGGAGCGTACATTAAAGATCACCCAGTATCAACCGCCTGCTGTGAGCTGGTTGCCACCCACCAGCTCAGGCTGCCCAGGGCCCCATCCAACCTGGCTTTGAATGCCTCCAGGGATGGGGCACCCACAGGTCTCTGGGCAACCTGATGGAGTGAGATAAACTGGAACAATCTCCCTTATCACACTGCTCCAATCCCTCTTGCTTGGCTCTTTTTATTTAAGAAAGAGCAATCTCAACTAAAGAACCAACATTGGAGCATTTTGGAGATGGATTTCAAACCTTTGCGACCAGCTGATAAAGGCATTCAACTACAAAATACTGATGCAGTTGTATTCTCACTGCATTTGCTGAGACACAGAAGGCTTGGATATTTGTGGAATTCATTCTCGTCTCACCCAAACCTTGAGTAGCCCATCCTGATGGAGAGGGAACCCTCTGCGGTGGACACACACTTTGCATGCAGATGCCACCAGTCGTGGCAGAGTTGCTGTCACATGATAACCAGCATGACGACCAATGAGGAAAACTGGAGGAGGTGCAGCTTCTGGGCTTCAGCAGTTGTTGTAGCCGCTTGTGCACAAGATCCAGCCTTCTGCCATGACATGACAAATGATCACCTGAGGTCATTTATTTCTTCATGTGCAAATATTTTACTTCTTGCATTCTGCTATTGCTTGTGTGCTTTCTAGATGAAAGCCCTGGTAGGGCAGGGATCGTACCATACTGAGAGCAAATAAAATAAATGAATGTCTCCTCTCCTGCCTCTGGATATTACAGCAAACACAGAGCACATTGCTGTGGCCTCCAGCCAACCCCTGCAATTCCCCGACAAAATAGATCGGTTGTGGACAGCGGCAGCTAGTGAGGCACAACGTGGAAGCTTTTAATTCCTGCTTTTTATCATTTTATCTCATCACTTTGGCATCATCAAGGTAGCATTTTGGTGGTAAGTTTTGGAAACCAGTAAATAACATGGGGTGTTGTAGTGGTGTGAGTTAAGCGCTGACAATGGCAGTGGGCTGAGATTTCGGTACTGCTGCAGATGGTGGATGGAGGAAGGAGGTGGGCACCAGGATGTTTGCATTTTTTTTTTGTTTAAACTGCTGCAGGTTGCACAGTTCATTTGCAATTGAAATACCAAAGACAACACGGCCCCAGCAATACAGTCATTTTTGACTGTGGCACTGAAAGACAGGGATATTGTAATTTCAGCGAGTGTTATTCACAGCCTCTTAGTTATCAAAAGAACCATGCTATTTAAAGGTAACTAATGGATGAAATATGAATAAAGATTAAACTACAAAGGCTAAAAGGGATTATTTAGAGCACTTCCATAATACGGAGCCCTGACATTAATATTTAGACACTCGTGAACACTTACATAACGGCAGCTTATTTTTAATGGTCTTCTATCTTGCTTTGTTAACAAGCTGACAAAATGTAATTTAGGACTATAAGCTATGAGCCCCACATGGAGAAGAAAAGCCTGTAATTCACATCATGCTCTGGCTTTTAAGACTTAGGAGACGGTTGTGATTGTATGGCAGAATGCAGCTTGCAGGGCAATATCCATTTACATGCCATTTGAAACCTTCAGGCTAAGCGTAGCACTGCAGAGTGCATCATAAAAAACGGAAGAAAAGAAGCCAGTTTAGTTACAATTGGACTGACATGATGGCAAATTAATTCATAAGGTAAGAGGAAGAAAAGGATCTGCAGCTCCATCAGCGTGGCTGCATACCCACTGATGCTTGCGGGTTGTAAGCTTTGCTTTGCATCACTGATTCATCACCCCTGATTTCCCGTCATTCCCTCAGTATAAAGCTGAAGAAAGGGGGCAATGCATGGGGTCGGTGTTTCCCAGGCAAATAGAAAAAGGCGAGAGGAGCCAACATAAAAAAAAAGCTGGTGTTGTGTGCACTAGGAAATCAAGGTTGTTAGTTAACATTTATTTTCTCCTCATCCAGCCTGAAGTTAATCATTATTAAGCCTGTTTTGAGAAAATCAGGGCTAGGGTTGACCTGCATTATGGGTGGATGCCACCAGCAATTAGTCTGGGCTGTACCCTCCACATCTTTTGCCCACTATCTTCCTCCTTATGTGTTGAGATGGGTGCAGGACCTCCTTCTCCTCCTCAGTTCACTTCACAGGTGTGCTCAGGTGGGCAGTTTGCTTTATATTGCCTCAGTAACAACTGCTCTGGTCAATATCTTCCCTCTCCCCTGTGGCTGGTTCCTAGCTGGTCATGGGCACAGTTTATGAGCCCTTCCTGTGATCTTTCAGGGCAGGACACCACCTAGCACTTCCTGGCCAACTGTAGGTGTCCAAGGCATAGCCAAGACCTGGCTTTAATAAGATTGTTCTTAGCAAAACAGCCCTTTTCCAACCCTAATGATCTTATGTCTAAACTCCAGACCCTGAGAGGGGAAAAAACTGCTGAGACAATCACTCTGCTTCAGAAGACTTCAGAGACAGTTGTGGCCACTGGTCTCATTGTGTCTGAGAACCTGATGTGATGTGACATTGCAGAACGGAGCTGATGATCAATCTCTCTGATGACAACAAGGAATCCTCTCAGGTTCAAGCTCTAATCAGGGACTACAGAGGGCAGCAGCACTGCCAAGCGCTTGGGCAGCTGCTCCCTGCCACTGGACCAGGAGGCTGATTTTCACCAGAAACACAGATGGAAGAGACAAGAAACTCCTGAGCCCTCATTGTCATCTTGGGCAAATAGGGTGAATGACAAGTGGGTTTTTTTTTGGATGTGATCATACTTTTCTTTGCTAACAGCACTGCGGGTGGTTTCCTGGTTAGGGAAGGAGGGCTGGATGGTGACACCCTTACAGGAACCACACAGACACTTGTCCTGTTGTGCAGCAGCCGGAGTTACCCCACTGGGTAATACAAGTCAGACTCCATAGAAGCAGATCCGTGCCCATCCTGTTGCTGTGAATAGTTTCCAAGCAACACCTTTACAACATGCCTATATTCATATATATGTACAGACGTAAATGTATCCCTCCAGCTCAGGATAAACTATGCTAGAGTCACACGTAGGTGGCTGTTAGCTCAAGCACTTTGGCACAGTCGGAAAAAGGATGTGACAAGACATGCTGGGGACTCCACTCCTTTTGTTTGGGCTTATAAGAAGGGAATTACCAGTGCTGCTTGTGACAACAAAACTGCCCATTAGAAGCTTGATGCTGTTGTTAGTGGATAAAAGCAACATTTCTAATCCACTGATGTCACACAAAGCAACATGGGTTAGCTGGTGTAGCGGAGGGGGTCATCCTTTTAATACGATGATGTTCTGTGCTCACCAGATAAATTCAGCTGATGAATTCTCTAAGAAACACTGTACAGAATGAAATATATATTCCTGCTCTGAACATTTTTGTTGCTTGGATAGTACTGAACAGGAAAATTATTTAGACTTTGTAAAGAGGCCATTATGAAGACCATCAGAGAACTTGCTGCTGCTCGGATAGATTTTCCTGTGGCTCCCACAGGCTCCTGAAATCCACAGTAAATAATAATATTTATTAATGAAATTTAATTTTTACCAGATGGTAAGTAATAGCAGTGTGTTAGGCGTGCTGTTCAATAATGTTCTGCTGCTGCTTTGAATTCTCATTACATAGCATGCTCCTAGAGTTGAGAAGTAACCTCATTGTAAAGGCCTGCCTGCCTTGCTCTGCTGTGGATAGGGGATTTGCTGTGCAAGCCTTATCCAAAGCCGGCAGATGCCAATGGAAACAGCCCTGCATGCTGGCAGATGAACTTTGGAGCTGCCAAAGTAGCTGAAATAGGTACCTTTCATCAGAGAAAAAAAGTTGTTCTGCCCCAGCAGTGCATACCGGCCAGCATCAGTCATTTAATTTGACTTCTCGTCTCCATATTCTTGATGCAAGAATAAAAATTCAATTAAATATCAAACGACCGAAAAATGATTTGTAAATACTGTGCACAGCGGAGAGTTTTCTGCTTATTTCTTGCACTAAACTGCTTACTTATTTCCTACAAAACCTTTCGACTGGAAATCCAGACATTTAAATTGAACGTAGTTCTTCCAACACAGCAGGACAGCCGCCATATTCCACACAAAGCCATCTGTAGCAAGAAAAACACAACATAAAACCCAGATTCTGTATTAGAAATGTCCTCTTCATCTTCCATACCCTTTTCTTTGCCATGGTGATTCTCTTCACTTTGCTCTTTCTTACTGGTGCTGCGAATCCAGATGGACCGGGCACCCTGGTTTAATTTGCTTCCTAGCATACGTTAATATGTCACTACAGGAGATACCTCATTACCCACCTGTCAAAGGACTTGTCCATGGTATGGTGGCTGCTGCTTTGATCTGTCAATCTGCGTTTTTAGCCTTTCTCATTACGGACTGGGCACCCGAGGGTGGGGATTCTTCTAGGGTGCTACAACCCAACAGCTTTCAAGGATACTTGGTTTTGAACATTATATTTTTGCTGTCTCAGTTCTCAGAGGCCACAGGGCCTTGTGAGGAGCCAGGCATGACTCTCGTCCCCACTGGGGACTGCCGAACAGCCGAATCTCCCATCAGAAAGAGGCCTGGAGCCTGAGGCTCCTCCTCAGGCCTTGAGCCCAGCTGAGACAGCCTCACTGCACAGGCTTGAAGCTTCACTATGTACTGATGGGAAGTGAATCTTCTGGGAACAAAAGCCTTGGGTTTGAGTCCAGAAACATACTCAGAGTCCAGCTCTTTATGCTGGTAGGCATTTTTACCTTGCACTTCAGCATAGATTTGTCTTGATGTTGTCTGGGTCACTTCCTTGGCAATACCTGCTGGCGGCAGGACTGAGGATAGAGGCAAACTGATTCCTTGATGTCCTCACAAATGAATAAAAAGGTCATTTCAAACACAGCTGAGAAAGGTTTTTCAGGCTCCTGTGAACAGCCACCATTTAATGCTAGGTGATCCTGGCTCCAGATATTTTTCCTGAAAATATCCCCAAAATAAACATGTAGAATCCCGTAAAATCAGTTAACTTGAGTAAGAGCAAATCCAATTTTCTGCTCATAGTAAATAATCTACTGAATAATGAACTCTTTAACTAGCTCTTGTCTTATTTCTAAAATAAGAGTTAACCCAAAGAAAAGAATGGGATGGCTTTTCCAACACACAAAGCACAGAAATGAGTTTCTCCCTCCTTCATATACACATGGAGCTCCCCCAGGAGAGCGCAATATCAGGAGGAGGAGGACCTCTCATGGATTTGAGTGCAATCCAATCTGGGACCGTTGCAGCCAGTCACAACATTGCCATTCACTTCAGCATATGTGGGCGCTGACTTTTAGATGTGCATTCTCCTTTAAAGTCCTCGCACACCAGTTAATTGTTTGTGTGTGTATGTTATGTGCATGTGGACCAGATGCACAGAGTTGTGGACCCCAGAGAATTTCACTGCTTTCAAAGGATGTGATGTAAAATTCTGTACACTAAATTTATTTCTTCCCATGCAACTGTGTACAATCAGCTCTAATAGGAACTTGACACTTCCTGCACGTCTGTTTTTTAATGGAATCTGCTAAGTTTTATAAGGGCCATATTTAGCTGTACATCCTCTCCACTGTTAACTGTATTATCCTTCTAAGGAAGCCATTAACTCTTCACTAAACGCTCTTCCTATAGCGGTTTGACAATGCATGCATGGTGAAACGTGGATCTCCGTGGGCTAAGCAGCTCTTCCAACTGAAAGAATCAGTGAGCGCGTATGTAATGGGGATAAATGAGGAGAACCTCTAAAAATGCATGACATGATCAGCAAGTAATTTCTGCTCGTCTGCCTTCCAACAGCTCCTAATGCAAACTTTGTATATTTAAACAACTTCCCTTTTTACAGCAGGTCCTGAGACTATTGCTCATGCCTCTCAGAAATGATATTTTCAGTTCCATTTTCATTCCAGCTTGAAGGAGAGAGGTGGTTTGCACGTCTTGGCTACTTCCAAATTTGCAGCTGAAGACGCGTTCTTCATTGCATCATTCTGGACCAGCTCCCACATTTCATCTCACGCTGTTCTGCTCTGCTTTCCCTGTACAAAGTGGAACCATCAGCTTTCAGCTGAAACAGTCTATTTTAAGATAAAGGAGAAATAAAATGAGGAAGATTGTAAGTGAAAACTCCATGGAGAAGTTTACAGTGCTTCCTTTTTATGAAAACAAACTAGAGGCTGCTTCTGGCAAATATGAAGGTTTTATTAATGGAAATGTGTGGTAAAGATCTTAATCCTTGAACCTGGCACTGCTCTGTTCTGTAAAGTCTGTATAGAGTTTACACGGGAGTTATAAATCAGAGAGAGGTAGCCCTGAAATAAACAGTCTGTACTTCCTAATGGATAACAGTGTTAAACTGCACAGCAAATTTTTTCCTTGCCTCTTCTGCACTTGAATAACCAAACGTAAACAAATTAGAAACTGCATTTCAGCCTGTGCTCACCTGCATCCACTTCCTTTGCAAAAGCCAAAAAATGGACAAATATTGCTATCCAGTGTGTGTTTTCTTCCTGTGGTTTGTGGGTCTATCTTCCTCTAACTGAGGCTTGTGGAAGTAGGCAGTAAGCGAGCAGGTGCCCAGATGTCTTCAGGGTATCAATGCCAGAAAGACTTCCTGCTCTGACCCTGCAGGACCCCACAGCCACTGGAGGTGGATCCATGTCACAACTGTTGTTGTGTTTGCACAGTCTAAGGCCTCACTCTCTTATACCATCCGCACCCATGGGCTTCTCCTCCCACGATGGCAATAGACTGGTGTCAAAAATAAATGGCAGACATGACAAATCTTACAAGGAAAATAGGTATTCTGCCTACTTTTCTTGAGAATTTTGATGTTGATTCTCTTTTCTCCTTTCTGGTTCCGTCCTGAGGAAGGAGAGAATGAATGGATACGGTCAGACCCGCGTTTTGTGTGGAAGCAAAGAAGCACGAGGAAACTGTCTCAAGTTGTACTAAGGAAGATTTACATTGGACATTAGGAAGAATTTCTTCATAGTGGTCAAACAATGGAATGGGCTGTCCAAGGAAATGATGGGGTCCCCCTCCCCAGAGTTGTTTATGAGAAATGTGGATGTGGCACGAAGGGACGTTGTTTAGTAAAAGGTCTCAGTATATCAGGTTGATAGTTGGATTTGGTGACCTTGAAGTTGTTTTCCAACCTAGATGATTCCCTGATTCTGTGATTCTGTTTAAATGCTGAGGTTACACATAAACAAGGCCGGGTGTCCCAGCTGGCTGGCAGCCTCTATTTCAGGGGGAAGAGGCAATGGGATGGCTGGGGAAGGTGAAATGTTGAAAATGTGTGTTCTGAAAGCAGACTAGTAATGATCCTTGAGAAGATATTCATTTGTGTCTAATGTGGCTAAGGAAAAGAAGGAAGAAGAGAAACCTGAGCAAACAAATACATTGTGGACAGCCCAGCAGGACTGAGTTTTACAGCCAGCTCTGCTGCCCAGGAGCATCACTTTCCTCAGCTCATTCCAGGACGCCTGCAGCACTCTGACCCCAGCCTGACTTGTGACTGCTCAGCCCACCAGCAAGTCTGGGGGAGTGGAGAGGAGATGATGGGTCCTATCTCCAGTCTGGCCAGAGGACACCTCAAGCAGTCTCAGGCTCTCTGAAGCCACAGGGCCACACCACATCCTTCTTCCCAAAACTGCAAATCCCAAGGGGGCTGATAACTAGGAAAATCCAGAGTAAAATATGTAGAAACTTCTTACAGAGCTTTCCCTTCATCTGCATTTGTAGAAGGAGTGACCAAACTCTCAAGGTTGCTAGCCTAAAGTTTGACATCCATTAACAATATACATTTGTTTTCAACATCTACATAAACAGGATCCTGTGTACCCCGTCTCCTTTAGAGAGAAAAATAAAAATAAACAAATATCATGTGTGTATCCAGGAACCTCACACAGAATGCTTGCAAAATTATATGTGCCCTCTGCCTGTAAAACTCTGCTGTGCTCAGGTGTTTGTAGCATTTGGGCCTTTGTGAGAGAAAACAAGAGAAACTCATTGACCTCAGTATGTCTTGGGACAAAGATTCCTGAAGAATTATTGTATAGACAAGGGAAAGAAATTCTTTAGGTTATTATAGAAATTACTGGAAAAAACATCTTTTAAGAAAAAAAAAATGCTTGATATGATTTTTTTAGAAATAGAACCTTATTTTCCTCAAAAATTCTCATTTGTTTTGTTTTGCTAGTTGGATCATACATCACATAACGCTGCAAGTGTGCTTCAGGCGTGGTCTGGTTTGCTTAGCATGGCTGCTGTCTGTATGTTAGGCTTTCAGTGGGATTTTGGAGGCCCATTCTCATCTGACAAGGTCCTGCATAAGCCCACCACGGTATGCACAGCCAACTAACTTTTAAGAGCAGGAATACACAGGCAATTATTTCGTATTATGAAATAGAAGGAGAAGGTACCATTTTGATTAAGGAGCAGTTGACCTCTATTACACACAGAAATAGATAACAATTTGGAGGATGGGTCAGCAGGGAAATCAGACATTTTGATGGAGAATTTCAGCCTAAAAACAGCAAATCAAGTGCCTGAAGTAAAGGCACGTTCTTACATCATGGATCTAGTGGAATAATCTCTCAACGGATACAGAGAATGTGCAGAAGACTGCCTTGCCGGGGCTCCGGCATTGATCAAATGCTTCTGACGAAACTCCTCAGCAGGATCTTAGGGAAACCAAAGACTTGGTCATAAGAGAGGAAGCAGAATACGATTTTCAGTAATGCCCAGTGCCAGGACAAGAGGCCATGGGCACAAACTGGGGCACAGGGTCTCCCTCTGAGCACCAGGCAGCACTGCTGTGCTGTGCAGTACCAGAGCACTGGCACAGGTTGCCCAGAGGCTGTGGGGTCTCCTCCTTGGCGATGTTCAGAAGCTGCCTGGCCATGGGCCTGGGCCCCCTGCTCTGGGTGTCCCTGCTGGAGCAGGGGTGGGCCAGATATCTCAGAGTGCCCTTCCAGCCTCAGCCATCCTGGAGTTCCATGAATTGCCGAGGAGAAAGTTCATAAGCAGACTGCCATTTGTGCTAGGATGTGCTGATCAACATACTGTAAACAACCTGGACAAGAAGGTAAGCAGCAAAGTGAGAACATTTTCTGGTAACGGTAAGCACCCAGGGTAGTAAGGGCAACAGGCAAAGGATGGCAGAAGGGCCTGAATAGACTGGATGACTATGCCAATAAAATGGTGGGTAGAATTCAGTGTAGACAGATTCATAGTGATGAAAAAAAAGGAAGAAAAATCTTAATTTCACCAAAAAATTTTGGGTTCTGAGCTACTCCTACTGCTGAGGAGCTATCTGTTCTGCGGTTATGACAAATAGTTCTCTGAAAATTTTCGCCCAGTTTTTGCTAGTGTGCAAAAAGTAAATTTGGACTCTTTTAGACAATTAGGAACAAAATAGGAAGTACTACTGCAGAACTCCATGGTTTGCCCAAATGCTGTGTCTTGGTGCAGCCCTTTCCCCTCATGACCAAAGGGAGCATTGGTGTAGAGGCAAGCAAAAGTGATGGCAGATGAGGCAGAGCAGCCGGGCAGGGAGCAGGAGAACAAGTGGGCCATTCCCTGTGTAGAAAGGAGATGCATGCATTGGGGAGGTTTAACAGATATTTGTTACAGTGTGGTGGTCATGCTGAATCATGGAGTCATAAGATCACTAAGGCTGGAAAAGACTACTAAGATCTTCTAATCCAACCATCAGCCCATCACCACCATGCCCACTCACCATGTGCCTCAGTGCCATGTCTAAGACCAGCAAGAGGCAGCAGTGTCTGAGGGCCTCCCGGCTAAGCACATGGTTGCTGGAAGGACTCAGGGGAACTGAGCATAGTAATGAGGGGGAAATCCTGGGAGAATTTCTTCCACTGTCTCAAGAGGCTTCTGTCCGAAAGCAGCTGGAGGCTGAGAGAGAACTGAAGGTTAGTACCATGTGTGCCTGTCCCGCTCTGCATTTTCTCCAGATCGCTGGTGGAGATGGTTACACCATGCTGTTCTTATGATTCTGCAAGGTGCTGTGACCCCAGAGATTTCCAAAAGGGCACTCAGCATTCCCCAGGGTAGACGTGTAAAGTTCAACCTGATGAGGAGAACATATGATACATTCTCCTCATCATTCATCTCCTACCGGTAATGCTGGAAGATCTAGGCTGACAGTGGAGTGTCACGTATATAACTACGCTCCAAATAGATTTATTTCACTTCATCTTTTAATTAAATTCATGTATGTAAGCTGCAAAAATAAACACTTCCTGGGGACTCAGAAGAGCTATGCCGGATGGGACGAGATTCTTTGGTTTTGAATCAGGTCTCACAGCCAGTGAGAAAGTATGATTAAGAAAGATGAAAACATCTGGAGAACAGCTGATGATGATGTTCTCCCAGGGGACATAATCAAAATATCCTGAAAGAATATTTTTGTTGTGGAAGCAAGGCCAATATTGTGCACAGAGAGAGGAGTATTATTTCTTGGGAAAATAAAGAAGTGCCCCTGTCCAAAGGGCTAAAAAGCTCTCCATTAACATTAAAAAAAAAAAAAAAAAGGAAACAGTAATTCCTCCTTTTTCGGACAATGAAAATAAATGCTTACTAATAGCTCCATATTTAGACAAGCTGGCATACTTAGGGGATGTAGTCACTTGTTCGGTATCAAGGGCTTCTTTGTTTGCAGAAGTAAAAATAGCTTTTGAACAACCCTTGTGGACACTTCTGCCTTCAAGCATAACGTGGCTGTAATACCAAATCACAAGTGATTCACAATTCCTTTGATATCAATGTCAAAAACTGGCTCTTTAAAAAGTTGCTGAAGATACTGACTCTGGAGAGGTTCTCAGGGTTGAACATGGACGCTGACCAAGTTCTTCTGGGTTCATCCTAGAACTGTGCTTCTGGGCTGCACAGCCGCTCAGGCCATGACCAGGCCTTTAGGAAAGACTGCGCTCATTAACGTTGCTTCTTAATTGGACAGAGAGATAGCTACATATCAAAACTCCTTTCCACAGAGGATGAGTGACCTGCCAGCGCTGCTGCCTTTAAAGACTAAACTCATTTCCTCCTGGCAGAGCCAGCCTTGCTCTCGTTTGGCTGCACAGGGATACCTCCTGCTCATGGCACAAGGTTCGGTTCTGCCTTTTGTGGCCTGGTGCTGAATGAAGATGGTGCAGAGCTGAGTGCATTGATCTTTTACATGGCTTAGCCCAAAAAGGCAAGCAGAAGCAGTCACTGCTCGCAGGGAGTCCGGAGCCCTCAGCTGACCCTGTGCCACCTGACAGAGTCGTGACATTTCCCATTCACTGAGGCTCTTGTGCCTTGCTCTATCCCTACAGGGCATAGACGTCCTCCCCAAGTCCCAATCCCATTCAATCCACCTTCTTCATCATTTGGCCACTTGCATTATCATCAAATCCTGCGCTGTCAAGGGGAGAAGCAATGCATGGAGAGCTCTGTCTGCTCAAGTTTTCCTCCAAGATCTCCTCTGTGAAAGCGAAGGTTTGATAGTGACAGGTTGTAGTAAATCTCTCAGCTCAGGAACAGTACTGTATGGCTTTTAAGAACAAAGAGAATGAGAGCCTAATGTCTTACAAGGGACCAGAGAGAAAATCAATCTAGGCAATTCCCAGACTATTTCTGTAACTCCCTTAAAGTCAGGTTCCAGAAGGCTCTGCACAATTTAAAACATATTTTGCAGGGAAAAGTAATCACAACCATGGAATTAATGGGAAAATGGGATAAAATTGTAGATTTTTCTTTAATAAGGAACTGATCGTGTGGATGATTGAATTCTTACAGATCATAGATCTCATCTACCTAGACTTCAATGAACTGATTGATGGGAGAACAAAAGGGAAATTATTTGTTGAAATGGGAAAGAGGGGATCTCAGTGAGAAAGGCAAAGAAGAAATAGATAATGAGGAAGTATTAATTGGGAATTAAGAGATTAGAGGGTAACTCAGGCAGAAAGGTCATACTGAGGAGCTGGGGTTTTTTTTGTATATTGAGAAATCGTGCTGACACAAAACACAAAAGTGGCTTAGAACAGTTAGCTTTTCAGTTAGCTTTATCCCAGACTGGACTGGGATATTTGATGGGGGAAACAGGATGATATGAAAGCACAGGTAACGGATGGGAATTCAGGCACTTAGGGATCAGAAATGACTATTCCTACAACAAACCTGGAATTAAAAGTAATAGTAGATAGAAAAACTGCAGGTGTCTCAATTATTGGCTGGCTGTAAATCACCACCAACACACTGAAACACTTCCAGTGGTAATGGGAATTGTTGATCCTATTTTCAAGACACTGGTAATCCAGTGGTATGTGCTCTGTTCTAGCTGTCAGCAGTCAGAAAGGATGAACCAAGGCTGGAAAAAGCACAGAGCAAGAGTAGTAGGTGACATCTAGTGTGCGTGGATCTGGAGGAGTTCCACTGCAGGTCTCAGTGCATGACACGACCTGATGGAGGCCTACCAGCCCCTTTCCAGCCTTCAAGGACACAGCGGCTCTGGAGCAGCTCCTAATTATGGCAGTGGGGACAAGAGGAGCTGAAGAGTCTTGAGCTGGAGTTGGATGAATTTAAGTAAAGGACTTCTGTGAGTTGTTGGAACACTTCTCAGTGACCTGGGTGCCCCAAGCTCCTCAAGCTGTTGCCTCCATGTTTTCCTATTGGTGTAGAACCAGCTGTGTTGCCAGAGGACCATGGGCAGCATCAAACAGTCAATTCTTGGAGCGCTCCGAAGAGCTACAGAAATGCAGTATCACTCTTAACCTTTCATGATGGCATTTAGTCAATCCTTACTCACACTACTGCAAAACATTTCTTCTTATTCCTGAACTTGAGGATTTTCTAGTTCTGTTCTAGTGTATTTTTCTCATCTTCTTTTACATTGCCAAGGAGGAAACCAATGAATCAAATGGCTTTTAAAAAACAGTTCGTCAGCGTGAGATTTTTCTAATGCCTTGTGGGCAGCAGTTGCTATTACCAGCCTCTTGTGCCTGTTTCTGTGGGATTTGTTTTCCCCTCACGGCAGCATTAACACAATTCTGCCATTACTTGCAGTGTTTCCAAGGTGAGTCAAATAATTTCAGTGGGCACTCAGAAGCGAGCACGCTTGGCTACAGCAGTTTCTGGCACACTGAAAGTGCCACATCCCAATGCGTGGGGAGCAATTAGCTCCACAGTGTGAATTTAAGGTTGGTAACAAGGTAAGGGGAGTGAGAAAATGGCAAGAAAGTAGGAGAGCTGCAATTCAAAATTTAGTGAAACACCAAGATCCTGTGCTGTGAAACCTGTGGGAGATATCTGCCAGTGATACTGTGTGAGTCAATGCTTTAGGCCCTCTGCAGGATCCACCTTTGTGGGCTTATGCAGCAGTGCTGAAGTCAGGGACAACTCATTTAGTTCCATCTACTTGGATTTTTGTGATTTTTTGCCAAGTTTCAGATAGTTACTGGAATGTAATGGGAAATGTGAGCACAAAGAGTCTGGTTTTGATAGATATCCTATTTAGTTAATAAGCCTGTTTATTTAGACTTAGCAATTTCCTGTGGTCTACAACACATTTCCAGAGAGCAAACTCAAGTGCTGCTCTATAACTACTGTCTATAAGTGCCACCAAAGAAAGAAAATATACAAACCACTTTCATTTAATTCACAATTTAGAAGCAGTCATGCTCCTTGGTAGTCATGTGCCTTTTAGTCAAAGCAATCCATGTACTTCTCCTTCCACAAGGTGACTTTCTTTTGCTAAAATTATTGCTTCCAAGATACTGATCTTGTGTCAGAAGAGCTGGTGACACCACTAACTGTGCACCAGCCCACACAGATAACTCTCCCCAGCCACCAGCTTGTCAAGGGAGCCATACCAGCCTGAGGGGAAGCTGCCCACCGTGGGTCCATTCCCCAGTACCCTGTGTTTCAAACAACCTGCCCAAATGAAGTGAGACACAGCCTGATCAGCCAAGCCAGGTGCAGGACTGATGGCTTCTTGATTTCCAATGCCACACACTGTGAGTTAAATTCCCGTCTAACAGCACAGTGACTTTTATTAAAAGCAATAGCAAAATCACTCTCAAAACTGCAGCATCCTGTTTCTGTCCAAAAACAATCCACTTACGAAGATGAGCACCATCCCTCAACACTACAAAAATTAATAGAAGAGGAAAATGAAGTGAGGCATGTTATGAATGGTTGCCAGCACCAAGTATCTCACATTATTCCATGAGAGCCTCTCAAAGTACATCCCCATAAGACCGATTAAATCAGTTGTCAGTAATCTGACTAAAGATGGCCGATGGGGCTGAGGTTAAACAGAGGAAGGAAAATCACAGCAATAAAGGAAAGTGAATCCAGGATAGCACACATAAGAGCAAGCAGCAAGAAACCTGGCTCCCCTTTTCAGCACCATCAACTGTTCTTAAATTTCTATGCAATCACTGTGTGCGTGTGTCAGATAGATATAATCCAAGTAATTGCAGAAGGTTCCAGCTGTTAATGCAGGGCCTCATGAGGGTCATAAAAAATGCTGGCTGTCCTCCTGTGCAGCTTACTCCAGGCAAACCTACACCCTCTAAAGCATCGGGTGGTTGGCACTGAGTAAGCCTGGGAAGGGAGCTGGAAAACATGCTCACAAAGATGTTATATTTAAGGGACAGAAATTCTGACCAGCAATTTTGTGGTCAGGTTTTATTTTAACATGTGTATTTATTGTTTACCCAGAAGATTGACAAATTAACAGTTTTTCTTATAACCACAGCAGTATTTGTACTGCCCAGAGTGCGTACACCATAACTCTAAAGCCAAGTTATAACTTGCAGTTACAACTGAGACTTTGCTCAGTCCTTCGCCCATGTAGATTTTGGAGTGAAACAATCTCCTGTCCTCCCTTTGGCTATGGGCCATGCATGGACTCCCATCCATACGCAGAACTTTTCAACCAACTGATGAGGAAAACATTGGATGGGCCAACCATGGGGGTTCCAGCTTGGGTCAAGTCCAAGTGCTCAAGGCTCCTGGCTTACTCATGAGGTCATGAGCAAAGATGATGCCTCGTTCAGGTATGTTATCAGTAGGGTAAGAGTTGTTTAGCCATCTAGACATTCCATCAGGCTGATGGGGATGGCATCCAGCACAGTGAGTATTGCCCTCCTCATTTACTAGCAGCACCAAGCAGCACGTGCTTGTCTGAGGCGACTGGCATGGCCTGGGGCTTGGGATAAACAAGCACATCTGTGCCCTAGAAATCCTGAGGGCACAACTGCAGAAATATTGACAAACAGGTGGACTTTAATTTGTGCAGGCAAACTCTTATGCCATTGCATTGAGGATGACTGTGTACTGTTCCTGCTTTTCCAGTTAGTCTAAGGTCATTTCACTGGAAAGTGCATGATTTCTCACGTGTGGGTTTTTTGGAGGGTTTTCTTTGAAGCATGAACTGGGCGTGACTTTTAACTTATTGCTAGGCTGGAAGCGTGCAAGGTATCCCAAAGGGAACTCAATGGAAAGAGATTCCAAAGGCTGCTGCTCAAATGCTGTCACACACGTGTGGCATTAGCAGTGCTACCTCACATCCCAAGAACGCTTCTCCTCACACCGTTCTTTGCCACCTCCTTTTCCTCCCAGGTGTAGGATTTGTGTTTAGGATAACCATCTGAATCTGTGATTTAATGAGTTTGGCAGGAAAGGGAAAGATCTATTGAAAACCCTTATCCTTTTTTAAAACAACCTCTGGAGGAAATAATTTCACAAACAAAAGATAACTTTCAACAAAAATTTGTCAGGAGGGGAACAACCCATCTAGCCACAGTTTCAGGCTGATTTTTGGAGGAGTCACTCTCACTCAGGTCTAAAATCCTATTTAGAGTTTGGTTCCAGGACTCCTAACGCAACGTGCATCATGAAGGGTACATTTATATTAGGGATGCTAAAAGGTATATACAGGTATCAGTTTTTCAGGCCATTATTAATGCTCAGAATATTAAAAGAAAGCTCGCCGTGCCCATTTAATGCAACAGAAGAACTGGCAAGTGATTGCTACCAGCTTCCTCACACCTCAGTCTGAAATTACCTCTGCCCTGCACATTCCTGTTTGCTAATGTCCAGGGAGATATTACAAGAGAAGAAAAGGCGTGAGATGAAACCCTGTTTGTAAGATGTTTGCACGTATTGGCTCCAAAAGAGAAACTACAACGACAATTAGATTTTGCTGCTGACAACAGAGCGGCTAATCACTGGAGCTAAAATCAGATTACACAAAATGAAAGTCTGTTGTCTGGCAGCAGCTGAGTTTCAGATGTTCTCGGTATAAGTGTACCAATAGGAATTGCAATCCTGTTATCCAAACAAGAACTAAAAGCCTAAATCAAATACCAGGAGGATCAAACTGCTCCTTCCTGCTCCTCACTTCCCACTCCCCCTCCGCCATCCCACAGCTTGAACCCCAACTCCCTCCAGGTCTCACGCTCCACTGTTCTCTGTGCTGCCTTCAGGACCCCACAGAAACATCCACACTGACACACATCTGGAAGCCTCAGCTTTGACAACGACGTAGTTGGAAGCTGAAAAGTCTCAGTATTTAATTTGCTGGCCTCTCAAGCTTTCTTCCTCTTCTTGTTCACATGCTGGTTGCAGAATGGCACAAAAAATCAGCAACAAATCATACCCTCTGCTGGATGCCTGAGCAACAGTCGGAGGCAGTGTACTGTACCACTGGCAAACATTTTGGGTATTTGTTTTAGTTGTATTCATCCAAACTTTGCAGAAGGGTTTAACCAAAATGTCAAAGAAAGAATATCTGCATATTGTAAATCTAATGATCAAGAAAGATGTTATTTATTTAAATTTGAGAAAAAATCAAAGTAAACTCTTTAAAGACATCGGTCATATATTTGAGGCTTGCAATGGGGTAATAAAAATAGAAATTATGTACATAGGACCTATTGTGGTATAGGAACTTAACCTCAACATATTGATTGAGGCAGTTCTTGTCCTTGAATTAATATACGCCTACGAGTCAGTATTTGTTTTAGGGAAGTTAAATAGAAAGGCCATGAATAAATATAAAAGCTGAGATGAAATAGCCATCTGGACTACATTAAACCAAAATACGTAATTGAAGCAGAGAGAGCATGCATCCTTTGATCCAGTCACGCACAATTGAAATGAAAGTAAATGGACAATTCCTATTATCTAATCATCAGAGAAGAGTTTGCAGTACATGCAAGTGCCCCTGTGGCATGAGGACCCCAACCATGCCAGCCTTGGATGGCTCTGTGTTGCATGCTGCATCAGGGCCAGGACATCAGTGCCAGCCTGACCTGGGCCTGTGTTTAACCTGGGGGTGGTAAGCCTCTGGAACAGGTTGCCCAGGGTTGGTATGGATGTCCCATCATTGGATCTGTTCAAAGCTGGGTTTGATGGGGTTTTGAGCACCCTCGTCTAGTGGCTGCTCATGGCAGAGGGGTTGGGGTTGGACTAGATGATCTTAAGGTTTTTCCAACTCAAATCATTCTGTGATGCTATGAATAAGTTTTGTAACCAGCTGTTGAAGTCAACAGCTTGCTCCTGAATGAGCTAAGAACTCATTAGAAACTGTTTTCTGATGAGGAAGCACCGCTGCTTCCTCACCCAGGCAATTTGCTGCCCATCCTTAAATGCAAGCCTGGAGTTGGTGCCCCTGACTCCCGACCTCTTGGCTTCCTGGTCAAAGACGTCAGCCAGCCATAACCACCAGCTGGGTCTGCTGTCAGCCCCAGTACTGTTAGATCAACAGTGTTATGCTGGCAGGAATCCACTGGGTAAAGTAAGGAACATCGGAAACTTTTCCCTGGTGTAGCTCGCCTGGCTCACGTCCACACTACTAGGTTAGTATACGACCAAAGTTCTTCCAGCAGAGCTCTACCAATATCAGGAGAGGTTCTCTGGCTTGAGAAATTACCCCCAGAGAGCCATTCTCAGGCTAGACATCACCTCTGGCTTTCCACCTGTGCCCCACACTTCTGTGGTACTTCTGAGATGTGTGCCCAAGCCCTGACACTTCTCCTGAACGTGCTCTGCCGCAATTCACCACACGGTCTGCACTGCTGAAGTCTTAAATACTGATACAGGATGCACAACACTTCTTGAACATCTCATTTCAAGCAGGACTTATCTAGCTAGAAGGTGCAATTCCACTGGTGCCACTAAGATCCCCGTGCTAAGGGATGATGGCATTTGGAGGAACAAGTAAGAGTGGGCACAGCACAGGGCCATGAGGCACCTGTTCAGAGTGTGAGTAGACTGATGTTATGGTGGGCAGCAAATTGCCTGGATGAGGACACAGCAGTGCTCGGGGAAGCAGAGATTGCTGAAAGCAGTTTCTAAATCTTAGCTGGAATTTCACTTGGTTCAACCACAGTGAACCAAACGGTCTCGTAGGAGAGGCCTGTCTGGAGTGAAGAAGTATCACTGAATACAAGCAAATCATTTCTCAAGATCCTGTTGTCAACTGCCAACTTCTGGAGAAGCTTTTCCATTTCTCCTGTGCTCCTCAGCTCTGTGCACGTGGCTTTGTCCCGTGTTGAACGTGAAGAGTTGTGGAACAGGCAGAATGTAAAGTCAGCTCTTTTGTGCAGAGGGAAACGGGCTGGAGAATAGCCTTGAAACAGCTCTGTGGTCACCTGCATCATATTACATAAATGATTTTTTTTGTTATTTTCTCGGCTCATAGAGCTAGAGAAATGACCTGCAAACATTCGCTACACTATAAATATGTGTGCTTTCTGACATTACAACATAAACATTCACCTGGAGTGTGAGAGAATTCCCATTATTTCCCAAGCTCAAGCAGAAATCTCTTATAACACTCTGCCTGACCACATGATGCAGTCCTTCCATGGCTTCCACAGAATGTAGTTGATAATTTAAAAAATAGTGATTTTTTTTTTTTTAATTCTTCAGGACTTCTTTTGGAGCATTTTCTACCTGCTCTGTTGGGCAGAGGTAAATCTGGCTGAGTACCTGAGCAGAGATGCTCCTGTGTGTCTGATAGCCCTTGTAGGGCACCACAGGTTGGTCCTGTGACACGCTGCTTGCAATGGGTGCTCCTTGATGGGAACCATCCGTTGAGTGAAGTCACAGAATCATAGAATCACCAAGGTTGGAAAAGACCTCTAAGATCCTCCAGTCTGACTGTCCACCTATCACAAACATTTCCTTCAGGTAGGCAAGCAATCTAGCAGCTGGCAACCCTTCCTGTGGCAAGGGGGTTGGAACCTGATGACCCTCGAGGTCCCTTCCGATGCAGGCCATTCTCTGATTCTATTCTGTGAAACTGTGTGCCTTCACATCCGGAGCAAAGATGATGTGAGGCAGGGAGGACAGCTAAAAAATAACACTGTGCCTTTGGAAAACAGCTGGGAGCCCTGACAGCTCCCTTAGTTGAATCCAATCTCCAAGCTGGAAAAGGGCTCCAACAAGCCTTCTGTCACTGGCTGTATCCACCACAGTCCTGCTCCCACTCTCACTAGAGCACGTCTTCTTCCTTTTGCTGTCGGTAGTTTAGAAGGATTTTTTTGCCGTTTGCATTACACCGAGATATTAGAAGTTGCACGAGAGTCCAGAGGAAAAGAGGAAACCCCACATCCCAGGAGGTGCTGCTTCCCACCCAGCCTGACCACCCTCCTGCGCTGTCCTCCTGCCAAGCAAAACCCCACATCCCTGAGATGAGCAGCGAGGGGAAAGATCGTAGATGAGAAACGGTGAATTCTCAGAGCAAACACTGTGTTCATATTTGTCAGGAACAAAAGGTGCGATCTGTGGCCATGTGCAGCTGAATTTAAATCAGCTTGCACAGCTGAGTTAACCTTTATCCCTGCCTGTGAGGAGAATTAGCTTTCTCCAGCTGTGGTGCCCACACAACCTGTAGTGGCTGGTTTTGGTGATGGGGGATTGTAAGGAAAAGCAGCAGGATTTGGAGAAAGCTCTTAGTGGAGCTTCATCATGGTTCCACAAAATCCAGAGCTGTCATCTGAAAACTAGGTCAGGGTGACCCAGATGCTATGGGAAGGGTGAAGTCAGAGGGCGAGGCAGATCCTTTGAGTGATAAACACAATTGCTGCCTTTTGTCTCATTTCCTAGTCTGCTTCTTAAGGTTCCTAGTTTCTTATCAGGAGATGTGGCTTAAAGTTCCTGTTGTACGCTGAACTTTCACATAGGCATTTCTCTGGAGCTGCTGATTTTGAGTGCTCTGAGCTGGGCTTATTCAGTACTCAGAGTAACACTGCCCATACCGGGGAGGACAACTCAACTGTCTTTTGGAGTCTCCCAGCTCTATGACAGCACCTTGCAGGGGTGCCCAAGGGCTCACCAGTCAGCTTGGAAACATCTGGGAGTCACCTTCAGGGAAGATACAAGGAAGCATGGGGTCTGTCTGATGAAGCACAAGCTCCTCAGCTTCCTCACTGTTTGGTGAGGACCAGATGGAGGCTGGAGATACTCAAAACATCCTGTGAGAACTGATTAGCTGATGTGGGCTCACTAGCAGTCAAATGGGAATGACAGAAAAGCAGGGGAACACCATATGCCTGGGATTTGTCCTCTTTCCACCCCCCTAGCGTTGGCCAAATCTAGTTTGAAGGCTCCATGTGCTCATCTGTCTGTCAGCTGGGAAAAGCAGCAGCAGCCCAGCAGGGACAGCAATGCAGGAGGAACAGATCCCACCTCTCGGAAGGATTCAGCTTTGGTAAAACCCCACCATCTTTGGAAACCTTAGTGCAGGCCAGCAGCTGCCCACGCTTTGTTGCAGCCTGGGTAAGGCCCTTGGAGCATCAAGTGGTCATTAGAAGTGTGTGGTACTCCGGGAGGGATGGGGCAGTCCCAGGTTCAGCAGAGGAGCTGCTGTGGCAGAGTTTGCTCCTCAGACCCCAAGAAGCACTGTAAATATGGGCACAGAAAAATATCCCGTAGGACAGGAAAAGTGTCACCTCACACACGGGATTTCTATATTGAGATGCACTTGTCAGGAGCCATGGAATCAACACGTGGCTAAGAAAGCAAAAGCCAGGCAGGGCTCATTTGCTGACAGGCTCAGTCTCCCGTGGCTGTTGAACTCGAGACCTACAGGGAAGTACAATCATTTATACTGTGCAAAAATCACCGCTTTTTATCGCTGTTGGAACACAAACGTGTACAGACCTGGGGGTGTAGCTGAGATCAGCTGTCAAGATGGGAGAGGTGGGGAGGTTCCCTGGGGCAGCCAGAGCAGAGCGGCCCCCAGACCTTCAAAGGCAGCCCAGCAAGAGCAGCAGATCCCAGCAGCTGATATCTGTAGGCATTACTTATCGTTTCAGGGGTGAGGCATCTTGCACTGTAAAGGCTCACTTCCTCTACAACACTTGGAAAACACCTGTACAATAACAAGGGATATTTCCCCTCTGCCTCAGTGTCAGTCTTTATCTCCCAGCCTCCTGTATGTCTTATCCACACCATCAGCACTCTTTGTGGGCTCTTCGGTGGAGTCCCTCATTCACAGACAGCATCAGAACAATAGATAAACTGCAGACAGTTCCCCCAAGGTCTGCTTTCCCATTGCGGTTGGATTTTAAAGACACCTGATGAAGATCAAGCAAAACGAATGGGCCTCGCTTACAAGTGGTGATGCCTGCAGTTCATGGAGAGAGAGCTAATTGCTCTGTGCAAAAAAAAAACCCAAAAACCTGAACAACAACACAAGAAAAATGGTACCACTTGGGGTGATTTTAAGCAGCCTATTAAGGACTACAGTTCTGACAAAAGATTAATTGCCAACTCCTGTAGATGGCACTACAAGGAGGACTTGAAATGCCCTAACTTAGCACGTATGTTGGCTTAATAAACTATAATTTTTGTACCTTTTTAATTGTAAACCCCACCTATTCCGCTGCATTACCTTATGCAACAACATTATCTAAATAAAGCTCCAAGCCGAAAGACCCCACGCTTGATAAATTAACTGAAGTAAATAAGCAAGCAGCTAACTGCAGCTAATTATATATCTGCCAGCAGCTTTGCTTTTAAGCACCTTACAGGTGAACATTTTAATTACTTAATGTGCTCTATTGTTCTCGAATTAGATACGAGAAAAATAACATTGATCCAATCCTTTTCTAATTTTTATGCACCGGAGTTGGAAGGCAAGTGGCTTTGTAAGGGGATTACGTGCGTGCTCATCCTCCTTAGCTATGATAAAGTTCTCTGCTTCCTGGTGAGACTGTTTAACCCTCTTCTAACAGCCGTAGGGAGCTCCTAAAGCTGGAAGCTTTAGGGAATATGAATTACACCTGGGGAGAGTTCAGAGAAGAAAGAAGGATAACGCATGCCAAGGGCTCTCCAGAGCATTTGGAGAATGGCAGCACACTGTGATGACTATTAGGGAAAAGAGATGGCTGGCTCAGACTGATGGAGCAGCGTGGGACAAAGACTGGGAGCCAGCCCTTCCATCCAGGCACGCCCAAGAGGTGCTGTTATCAGAGGTCTGGTGTAGCCACACACCTGCTGTGCAGCTCCATCTGAGGTCAGCTGCAGCTCCAGAAAATGATTAGACCATCTGCAATCTGCCTTGCTCTTCGATCATTACTCCTTATTGACTGTCAAGGAAGCCCATGGCAACCCTGCACTTCTGTCAGCTGTATCAAGGGGAGATGAACGCAAGCCTCCAGCTCCTGAGGGACATAAGCAAAAAGTAATTGAATCACGGAGTCATTAAGGCTGGAAAACTCCCTAAGGTCATCTAGTCCAACCATCAGCCCACCCCCATCGTGCCTACTAATCATGTCCCTCAGTGCCACACCTACACGTTTCTTGAACACCTGCAAGGACATTGACTCCACCACTTCCCTGGGCAGCCCATTCCAATGCCTCACCACTCTTTCTGAGAAGAGATCTTTCCTAATATCCAGCCTGAACCTCCCCTAGCACCATTTAAGGCCTTTGTGAATGGAACAGGAGATCAGAGGCTGAAACTGATCCACATTGGGACACCACTGTCCTCTGTCACCCACTGGAAGATGAAGCCTTGTTTTTCGTGTTAGATGGAAGGACAGAGATGAGCCAGGAACTTGGGTCAGAAACAAAAGCAGCAATTTTTATTCCTTTTTAGTTTAAAATGGGTGGCATCTTCCTGTCAAGTATGAAAAGACGAGAGCAGGAAGAAAGTGCATCAGTGTAAGCAGGGACAAGTAAGCTGGGAGGAGTATAGGAATGCTGCTGGGCTGTGTAGGGATAGAATCATAGAATCATAGGATGGCCTGGGTTGAAAAGGACCATAATGATCATCTAGTTTCAACCCCCCCCCCATGGACAGGGGTTGATGGGGTCAGGAAGGCCAAGGCCCAACTGGAAATGGACTTCACAAGGGGCATAAAGAAGGATAATAAAGGCTTCTATAGGTACATCAACTGGAAAAGGAAAGTCCAGGTGGGTGTGCCCTCCCTAGTGAGTAACATAGACAGGCTAGTAACAAAGGACAAGGAGAAGGCTGAAGTATTCAGCAGCTTTTTTGCTTCAGTCTTCACCAATGACTGTTCTATATGCAGCCCTCAGGTGGATGGTTTGGAAGGCAGGAACTGGGGGAGCATTCCCCCTCCCGCTGTAAGCAAAGATCAGGTTTGTGACTGCCTGTGGAACCTGAGGATCTACACGTCTGTGGGTCTCTATGAGGTGCATCCCAGAGTCCTGAGGGAGTTCACTGACATAGTCACCAAGCCACACTCGATGATATTTGAAAAGTCACGGTGGTCAGATGAAGTCCATGGTGACTGGAAAAAACAGTGACTTAGCACCCATTTTCAAGAAGGACAGAAAGGATGACTCAGAGAGCTGCTGACTGTTAGCCTCGCCTCTGTGCCAGGGAAAAGCATGGTGCAAATCCTCCTGGAAGCTATGCTAAGGTACATGGAAAACAGGGAGGTGATATGGGATAACCAGCATGGCTTCACCGGCTCAGGTCCTGCCTGATCAGCCCTGTTGCTTTTTATGATGATATCACTGTGTCAGTGGACAAGGGAAGAGCCACCAGTGTAACATACCTGGATTCGGTAGGGTCTTTGACATGGTCACACACAACATCCTTCTCTCCTAATTGGAAATATATGGATTTGATGGGTAAACTCTTTGATGGATGAGAAACTGGTCATGAGATCGTAACCAGAGAGTGGTGGCCAATGGCTCAATGTCCAGACGGAGATTGGTGACAAGTGGTGTCCCACAAGGGTCATTACTTGGACCGGTGCTCTTTAACATCTTCATCAATGACACCAATGGTGGGATTGAGTGCACCCTTGGAACAAACAAGTTTCTGTTGTTTTAACCAAACAAGGAAAACAGCACAATGGGAAGGTGATCAGCCACTCAGCAATTTCAATAAATGCAAAACCAAAAACTTGAGGGCCTTAAAGTCTGGGTATTCATGGCAGGACTGTGCCAAACCAGTAACTGATGCAAACTGCGATCTCCTCATGCAGGTGTAAGCATGCAATACACACCTGGGCACACAAACCCACAGCAAACACATTTTTCCATAACTCTGTGGAGTAGCTCATTACATGGAAGTTTAAGTACATGCAGTGTCCAGGCTGCTATCTTACCTTGGCGTTGGGCTTTGCAGACATCAAATCCCTCCAGGGAGAGAACTGATGGTTCAGTGCCGGTGCTCCGGGTGAGGTATAGCAGTATATTTTTGAGTTAGCAGTAGCTAAGCAATACTCTGGTTATTTGGCATGGAGTTTCAGCCCTTGTACACAAGCAGAGGCATGCAAGGAGCATCCATAGCCACATCCATAACAGAGGTCATGTCCCAATGACAAACACCAGGGCAGATGTAGCACACCTCTGCATATGGCCCAACAAGCAGAGAGAAGCTCAGGAGATCAATACACTGTTTACATGTTGTTTATTTTAGGACAGTTCCAGCTACATTTTTTTCATGTATTCAGGGGTGAACAATAAGCTTTAGTCTTCCAGAGGGCAAAGGTTTCCCTCTGAAACGGGCTCCAACTCAACACCAGCACGAGAACCTTGCTCCAAGCCTCTGTGTGATTCCTGTTCTGCAGCCCTGATCCAACCAACATCACCTGTATTGGCGAACTACGAGGAACACAAACTGCTCGCCTGCTTCATCGCTTGGAAAGACAAACGTATGCAGCCACAAGAGTCAGTCAGAAAAACACAGAGCTGGTAGGAAGCACCGTGCTCCAGCATGCCTTTGCACAGCAAAAGCACAAATCACAGAGCAGCCAGATAGCAATGACTGCACTCTTAACAAAAACTGCAATGTGAAGCTCTACTTTGCCCCACACATGTTTACCTACCTTCAGTCAACACGAGTTTTGAATCAACAGTCAAGGCATTGGTCATGAAAGCTCGGTGGGAAATTGAAGTAACCCAGGAGAACAAACCAAACACCAGAATATATTAATAGGGTGGGAGTAGCGTCACCTCACTTCTGTTTCCTTTTTATATAGCACAGTATGTTTTCATTTTTAGGGATTAACAAATGTGGATAACATTCTTGGATTTACTACAGAAATGCATTTTTTTTAAGCAAGTCCCATGATAATTTTGTGGTTACAGCATGGGAACCGAAGATCTGGAATCTTACTCTAGCCTTTGTCTTCAGCTTCCTGAGGAAATGTAGACAAGGCACTTACCCTTTGTCCTCATTTCTAATCTTTAGCACAAACTTGCTGACCACCCCATCAACGTTGCCATGTTCTATGCACTGTTTGAAAGAAAATGCTTCGATTTTGAAGTGGTGCGAGAAGAAAAGCAGACGGCATGAGTGATCATCACTGCCAATCATGCTACCAACACTGCAAAAAGCAGTGGGCCTGAATGAATGACACACGCTGCCTAAACCTGAAGCCAACAAGTGAAACACTTCAGTCTGAGAGATATTCTGGGCCGTTTAGAGAACGGCACCGGGAAATTGCCATTCAGCTCTACGTAATGTGTCTGGCTTCTCCTCCCTGTTCTCAGTCCTGATATTTCAACTGCATTCAAAATGTGGGTAACATCTCAGTGCTGCTAGCAGTCATGGTGACTGGCACAAGCCAGGTGCCTTGCTGAGGTTTGGGACTGAAAGGCTTTTCCAAACCTAAAACAAAAATGCTTATTGACAACAGGCTTTTATAGGAAGAAGGGGCATTCTTTGCATATGGTGTGAAGTTCTGAACACCTACTGAACCATTCTGAATTCTGAGCCACGTAAAGAGATGAAGCATTAGTAATCTGCACACAGCAGCTTCCCTTTCCCAAAGTGCACGGATGAGAGATAGGCTCATCTGATCAGGCAGATGAGCTTGTGGCTGCATTGCAACGGGCTGAAGTGAAGGCGAGCACGCAGCACCGGAGCCTGTGGGCTGGAGCAGCACTGCTCCTGGGAGCAAGGACCAAACAGCGGTCACCCTGTCCTGACCCACAGCCCTGCACAAAGGGCAGCGGGCACAGGAGGAGAGCCAGAGGAGCCCTGCCCAGAGCTTCAGCCCAGAGACCTTCTGGAGTAGCTCTGCCTTCAAACAGGAAAGGCACAAATTGGTAGCCTGTGCATTTGGTAGTGATCAAAATAGAAGTCTTTGTCTTCCTTGTTCTCTGAAGGCTACATCTATCATTCCATGCTTTAATTAAAAGCCTCCTCAAAGCTACTCATTTGACTTGATTTTGCTTTGGCTGCGCCGCAGCAAGTTTGACAACATGGGCACTTTGCAGGCCTGTATGTATGGCACACGTAATTAAAGTTAACAGAAGTTACAGAGTCTTTAAAACTGAGCCAGGGTGGCTAAAGTTAGTGGCCCAAAATTAGAAGCAACATCTGAAAACCCAGATAGGTTTGTCTGTGCGTTTGTGTTACAGCATCACCCAGAGGCTGCGATGCAGATTAACACCCGTTGCTGTGCACATCATTCGGATGCTCTCATGTGCAGACATACAGTGAGAACCCATTGCCACAGAGACTGTGCTCTGTCAGGCCCTGAGTAATGTATCTACCAGATGAACTCTATCTATATGTACGTACTCAATGGCATTTAATGCTTTTTTTTTTTTTTTTTTTTAATCAAGAACCTCCAATGTACTTAATTAGAATAATCACAGAACCTTAGAATGGTCTGGATTGAAAAGGACCACAATGATCAAAGTGTTCCAAACCCCCTGCTATGTGCAGGGTCACCAACCACCAGACCAGGCTGCCCAGAGCCTCATCCAGCCTGGCCTTGAATGCCTCCAGGGATGGGGCATCCACAGCCTCCTTGGGCAACCTGTTCCAGTGCGTCACCACCCTCTGGGTGGAAAAACTTCCTCCTAATATCCAACCTAAACCTCCTCTTGTCTCAGTTTAAAACCATTCCCCCTTGTCCTATCACTACCCACCCTTGTAAACAGCCATTCCCCTTCCTGTTTATACGCTCCCTTCAAGTACTGGAAGGCTGCAATGAGGTCTCCCTGGAGCCTTCTCTTCTCCAAGCTAAACAAGCCCAATTCCCTCAACCTTTCCTCACAGGAGAGGTGCTCCAGCCCTCTGATCATTTTTGTGGCCCTCCTCTGGACCCGCTCCAAGAGCTCCACGTCCTTCCTGTGCTGGGGACCCCAGGCCTGGATGCAGTACTCCAGATCGGGCCTCACAAGAGCTGAGTAGAGGGGCACAATCACCTCCCTCTCCCTGCCGGCCACACCTTTCTTTTCACCCCAAGCTCTTCTCCGCAGGGCTGCTCTCAAGAAGATCTTCCCCCAGTTTGTATAAATAGCTGGGATTGCCCCAACCTAAGTGTAGCACCCTGCACTTGGCCTTATTGAACCTCATTAGGTTTTCATGGGCCCACTTCTCCAGCCTGTCCAGGTCCCTCTGGATGGCTTCCCTTCCTTCCAACGTATTGACTGCACCGCTCAACTTGGTCTCATTGCTGAGGGTGCACTCGATGCCATCGTCTGTGTCACTGATGAAAATGTTGAAGAGCACAATCGCAGACCATATTTTGGATCACATCCATAGGAATGCTACTGCTGTAAATTCCCCTACTCCAAAAATAAATAAAAAATAAATTAAACTATCCAGTTATTCCATGATCATCTGCAAGCTGAGAGCCACAAAAACTATGAAAATTAAACCCATGTGTATGCTCAGTATAGTCTGGCACTTACAGCGTTGCTGATTATAGGAATTCGATGTTTACTTTTTACATTCTTTCCCAGACTTTTTTTTTCTTCCCTGAATTGAAGTAAAAGCTCACTTGGCCTTACCATAAAACAAATCAGACCACTGAGAGCAGCAGGATTGCATCTTTGTGAGACAGGCAAAGTCCAAACATGAGACAGCAAATCCGGCCTGAGAGATGATAGAACCAAAAGAAGATATAATCCAAATGAAAGATGTAGGAAGGAGCTGGAAATGAAATTCGGTACCAAACATTTTGAAAGCCTTTCAAAATGACCATGCCTTGGACCCACCTTTTAAGCATGAAGAAACCTGGTATGCTTTGCTGAGAAGCTGCCTATAGGGTCATAAAATCCTTAATTGGAAGGGACCTTTTAAGGCCATCTGGTCCAATCCCCACCCTCACTGTATAAGACTTTTTCCTTATGTCCAACCTAAATCTCCTGTGTCTTTAAGCTTGAAACCATTTCCCCCTGTCCTATTACCACAGATACTCCTGAAGAGTCTGCCCCCTTCTTTCCTGTAGCTCCCGTTTAGATACTGAAAGGCTGCTATCAGGTCACCTTGCAGCCTTCTCTTCTCCAGGCTGAACAGCCCCAGCTCTCTCAGCCTGTCCTCATAGGAGAGGTGTTCCATCCCATGGATCATCTTCATGGCCCTCCTCTGGATGTGTTCCAACAGGTCTATGGCTCACCTGTACTGAGGACTCCACATCCAGACGCAGTACTCCAGGTGAATAGGACACATACAGGTGAAAAAAACTAAAAATCCACAGTGGTTGTATGGGATCCATTTGAGATGTTCTGTGAAATATAACCAACTGTGTATTGCCAAAGGCAAAAAATCTGAAATTCGTTGGAAAACATAAAAAAAAAACCCTACATAGTACTGGAAAGTCTTCCAGTCCTAAATGGGTCTCTAGAGGTGATTTATGCATGGGACCCTCACATATGGGCAGGTTATTGGCCTGACTGGAACCATATACAACATGAGGAGCTAGTTTAAACCTGAAAGCTGATTATAGTCACACTTTCACTAGGAAGTCCTGTTAGACCCAGATAGGCTGAGAAGTGTGAAAGGCATACCAGTAACTCCAGAAGGAACTGACAGGAGTTACTGACAGAACAGAAGGAGCAGGCAGACCTGCTGCCAAGTAAAACCTGACCCGGGTATAGTCCCAGGCTGACTCTGCTTAGAGACCATGCGGATGGCTCACAGCAGGTATACTCTACCTACTGCCACTGTGCCAGGATAGTCATAGAATGGCCTGGGTTGAAAAGAACCACAGTGATCATCGAGTTTCAACCCCCCTGCTATGTGCAGGGTCACCAACCACCAGACCAGGCTGCCCAGAGCCACATCCAGCCTGGCTTTGAATGCCTCCAGGGATGGGGCATCCACAGGCTCCTTGGGCAACCTGTTCCAGTGCGTCACCACCCTCTGTGGAGTGAAAAACTTCCTCCTACTATCTAACCAAAACCTCCCCCATCTCAGTTTAAAACCATTCCCCCTTGTCCTATCACTACCCACTCTTGTAAACAGATGTGACAGTCCTAGTCCTCAGTAGGGATTCCTTCTCAAATCTTCCTCCACACAAACACAGCTTACACTTCTGAACATCAGCTGGTTTGAGATTCACAGAGCTCCGGAACAGGCTGTGCACAGGGACTGTGGAGTCTCTCTGAAGATATACCTGCTTTAAAAGGAGAGGCTGGGCTATGTGACCCTATCAGTGTTCCCTTCCAACTCCTACGATACTGTGATTCTTGAGCCCATTTTGCAACTCAGTTCTCCCATCCAATAGTAAAACAAATTCCTAACTAAATTTAAGTCAAGACTCATCCTGTGGAATACAGAAGCTTCAGAAGACATTCAACCAGTCGTACTATCAGATCTGCTGTGTGGAAATACTAAATTACAGCAAAATCTTTGTGTCTGCAATAGGCTGCTGATAAACTGCTGTAACTGTCAGCAGGGAATTGCATACAATAGTGTAGTAACTTCTGAAGGTAGTATGTAATTTTTTCCTATGCCTTTACAGGTACAGATAAGCACACACACAGGGTGACATGGGTTGATTTACTGAGTTATTGCAAAATACAATACTTTGCAATCAATACAGAGCAATTCCATTCAAAACTATTAAATACATGGTAACATTTGTGTCCTCTTGTGATAACACGGTAAAAAATATTAAAAGTTTTAACAGCTGGAACATCAAATTATCATCTTCACAGAAGAGTAACAGAAGCACTGGTCAAAATCACACTCCAAAAAGTTAATTAGATGCTGTATATAATCTATACAGCAACTTTAGCACTTGAATCGAGTACTCCGGGCTAGCACTGGTTCATTTCATGCCTGCATCTTAAAACTCTTCATTTTCATTTAGTCCATCACATAAAGTTCATGCCACGACCCTCTGCTTATGCCATGCTGCCCCAAATTAGCCTCCCTTCAATGGCTGACAGCACCAATGGACAGCCTCCAGAAGGCCAATTCAGATCTCTCATTAGCAGCAGGGGAGATCACCAGAGGACAGAGAAAGGAAAGAACATCAGAAGCAAGAAAGCGAGAATGAGAAAGTGAGACAGAATGAGTAGTTGAAAACAGAACAGTGCATCTGTGACTATTTCAAAATACTGTTCAAGCAGCAGAATTCATACATGGATGCTTGTTGCTTAACAGCTCAGTGATTTGCCACTGTAGGTGTCACACACTCCATATTCAGCAATAGCATACTAAGTGATAAAACTGGGATCACTTTAAGTTTACAACGGTGATCAAAAGCACCTTTCCAACGTGAGCTAGCACAAAGCTCATACCCAAAGACGATGGAGCTGAAAATACAGTTGTCAGTCAGCAGAGGACTTGTGAGAACACGTGTGAATTCCAGCCAGAACTGTCGACAGAGGACAGGAACTGTCATTTTCCAAGCAGTGTTTGAAGAGCTGACTTACGTTTATGCTCACTGTAGCCCTCTCTCTTTTAAAGGAGCAAAGAAAACTCAGCCAACCAAACAGAAAAATCACAGGAAATATTTAGAAGGTGTTGTTAGACAACATTTCTTCTAGGTCAGCGCTGTTGTAACAGCATGCAGAACCAGGACAACACTTTGTATTTGCCTTCTCGATATCTTTTAGGGTGCAGTTCAGGAGCGTAAGCACCAGGTCTGCATCTACAAAACGTGTGCTCATCCCCACAGGCAACTAGATTGTGTGCTTCAGCATCTGTGTGCACGTGCAAGGCCTTGCACACGCAGTTGGTGTGTGTGCACCCTGCAAGTATAGAACAGGCGCTCACCTTTCAAAACCACAGCACTTCACGTATCCAAGTCATCAGGCTCCCAACCTCTTGCTTTGGTATTGCATCGACAGAAAACTTACAATGCCACTCTTCAGTCTTACACAGACTGACTTATTCATCAAAAAAATAAAAAAGTAACAAGTCTGAATTATCCAAAGAAATCTACGGATACATTCATCAATATGCAGCACACCACAAATAAAGACAACACATGGAAGTGAAAGACAACCAAGTACTTTCAGGAAAGCTTTAAAGTCTTCCTATCATTTTTCTCATGTAACATTTAATGTTACCGTCTCAATGATTAAATAGCAGCTTCTATGTCACCTCTGAAGTTGTACGCTTGCTTTGATTGAAAAAGGGAGGGGAACGAAGGGCCTCTGAGGAATGCAGCAGCAACACAGTTAAGTGCATTGAAAATGACAATCTGTGGCACATAGGAATTCATGGCTTACACAGGGTACTTTTTTTTCCTATTTACAGTATCATACACTTGTATAAAGTCTTTGCTGCGTTTTCTTCAGTATTTACTCTGTGGCAAATCACAGTAACTTCATCATGGAACAAGAAAACCCCAGTCTCTTTTGCAGATTACTGACTAATGGGTATTAGCCTTACTTAAGCTGCCCACTTCTGTGAACTCCACGAATCCCAAAATCTAATTGGCACAAAACCATTTTGATAATTTAATACAGGAACAGATTGTTCTTGATTGTTTACCTCTTGACTTAATCTCGGTTCACAAATGGCACATTATCCACTTTGCTAGACATCAGAATTAATGTTTCAAAACAAACAGAAACAAACAAGCCAAAAAAAATGCAACACCTGCAGGAAAGAGTCCTTTTGCTGTTGGGTATCTGAACTGCATGACAGAAGATACCAAATCAAAGTGGTATATCACAGTAATATCATGTGACCTCTCAGATACCAAAGACTACGGAGTCTTTGCAAATAATTGTTTATGGAAGCAGTAAGCAACTCAACTTCACCAGAAAACCTGCCTTATCATCAGGCCTGGTAGTACATCAGAGCCTCCAAAGCAGTTTCTGCTATCAGTTTGAAGAAGCTGGGATTTCTTGGTTCCAGCTGAGGCAGAGGCAAATTAAAGGAGAGTGGAAAGAAACACTGAACACAAGGTGACACAGCCGAAAGAATGACTTGAAAATGCACAACTAAGTACTGCAGTAAAAACAACTAAATGACACAGCTGAATGTAAAAAGGCATGGCCCTCCCTCCCTACATTGCAATAGGTTTTATGTAAGTATTTAACAAAGCCTGAAGAAATAAGAGCACGTAACGGTCAAGCAGAAGGACAACACAGAACTAAAAGGTCATATTTGAAGGTCAATTTCACATTCTTTACAAGAAATCTGGACCCATTTCTTAGCTGGTAAAACACTGTCACCAAGTGTGGAGAGGCTTTAAATAAAAGCAAGCAGCTAGATACCAGTACAGAAATTCAAAATATTTACTGACTCCTGTATAGAAAAGTTGTGAGACTGAGAAAGACTGGCAGTTGCCTTTAGTCAAAGGATTGCATATTCTTTTAGACAACAACAAAAACACAGTGAAATAAAACAATCCCATCGACCATGCAAACTGATTATCAGCTTACTAACCTTTGTGGTTATGTCCTCAACTAAGATACTAAAAACTTGCAACACCTGAACACAAAACAGGGTGTACCTGCTATGACAAGATTATACTCTTTCCAGCGTACTCTTCATTAGCTTTTGTTGCCACATGCTGAAGAAACTAGATTTAAATCAGTGAATGGCAAGTATCAACAGGCAATGATTTGCACTACACTGGTGGCTCCGTCTTGACCATCCTTATCTTCAACAACTTTTTTAAAAATTAAAATCAATCTTCCATTTGGAAACTCAGGGCTAAATCTGAATTTCTTTGTCATCTCGTGGTAGAATATCTTCAGACATCCTTCTTATTTCTTGCCAATTCCATTTGTTACTTTTGATCTGGAGTGTCGATTCCTCCTTCGAGATGAATGGCTTTCACTATTGACTGGATGTTTTGGTGGACTGTTGTCAGCACCTGATGAGAAATGAATACTTTTTGGCTATTTGATATGAGTAAGTTCTTGCCCAAAAGATAATAAAGCTTTCTGGAGCTGGTGAGGAATAAATAGTATGGAATATAACTCAAACTAATATAAACTGGCTGGTACTTGTACTCCATCTAGTGGCCTAATGAAAAATCTTAAAGATTTCTGTAAAATTCCTCATCCTACAAGAAATTCTAGAAGTTTTCTGTAACAAAAAACAGCAGGGTAACATCACCTATTTTAAATGACATCAACAGCACAGATCTCTACAGTTATTGCTGGCAGGCAGTACTATCAGAAACTATGAGCTACGGAGCTACTACGAGTCACGGATTCTTTGAAAGAACATTTCCTGCTTCCAGTCTTTCATATTACAGCCCATGTGTGACTTTGAAAAAGCAAAGGGAGACAACAGGGACTGAAACATGAGAGAGGCTGAAGCTTGCAGTTTATGAAGAAACAAGTAGAGTTAGAAAATATAATTGCTTGGCCAGATTTGTCCAGCAATGTGAGAGAGACCTTTTGACTGCAAGCAATTTAACTCTATATAAAAATCCACAAATTCACAAAACTGCAAATAAGTTGATATCAGCATCTAGAAAAGTTGCATAATAGCATATATAAAAAGAAGCTCTGATGTGGGTGCTTTTCAATTAATGATGCATACAATGCGTAGGTATTTTAATGTTACAAGCACAACTGGAGTATAAGCTTTGACAAGTAACTTCCAGATGTGAAGTTTGATTTATTTTTTCAATATGCAAGCCCACAACGAGTAAAATGAGGAGTTAAGTAACTCAACTGGGCTGTAGGGTAGGGAAAAGATGTCAGAGAAATGGGCTGTCTTTGCTTAGCACAGAGGAAGCTGTTTATGACAAGAACATAAGCTCCTGGCCAAGTTCTTGACTGACTTAAAAAGCAGAAATAACAGCATAATCCACATTCATGTGTTTAAAATCCAACATGCAGTGTTCAGGTAGAAAACTCATTCAGAACAGTTATGAAATACAAAATGTCCTAGAACTACAAGAATGATCTAGAATAGCAGCAGAATGAAATTACTTCATGAAAAAATAAACATGTTTGCAAGAATTGCAAGAAAAAGAGGAGTAAAACCAAATAGCCTTGCAGATGATTTATCTGTATAGCTCCTGCAGGCTCATGAAGGAAGTCCAGTTGTCTCCAAGTTTCTCAAGTTTCATTTCCTAATGCTAAGCATTAATGCTACCACTTTGAGAATATACACACAAAAGCGCCAATACCTTTACTGAATTTAGAATGAAGCCAGGAAGCATCTGGACTGTATGGGCTGTCTTCACTTTCTGATAAGGTCTGTGAAAAACAAGAGGGACACATGCCATTACGATGCTGGTTCTTGAAATCTGTGATTCTCCAGTTTACACTCAGACCCACAAATTTATACCATGGCAGACCTCCTAATAAATCCTGATACACCCTGTACTTAGGACATTGCCCTTCCTAATTAAGAGGCACGATGTAGATGATACAACAACTCACTACTTGCCAGGTAAACTGTTGTGAAATCAAGTGTTCTTAATATTCCCCTAGCATACCACCTGTACAGTGGGAATGTTAATGAACTGCTCATCCCCGAATTCTTTGACAAAATCACAGCTTAATTTTGAGAGCCTAAGAGGACAGCATTCTTAAGAAACATAGTATAATCTGGGATCTGTTCAAGACTCACTGAATTTAGAGTTCTTTCTATTGACTTCAGTTAGATTCTGCACCATCCCCCTCTCCCCCATGTATGCCAGCTCTGGTAAAGAATTCTAATATCTAATTAGGTATAAAACAAAAACAGGCTTCTCAGTAAAGTACCTTTTCTCGGTGGCCATAGTATTCTGCATACCAAACCATGCCATATAAACACAGGAAAGTTGTAAAGGCCTAAAACAAGAAAGGAAAAAAACAAAGTTACTTTTTTAGTTTAATATCTTTGAGCTCCTGGACTTTCCACAGCTGGAGACTTTCATGACCATGAGAATACATACAGAGATGACTCACATACATGACCCGGTATGGTCACCATTATCAGGCAGTTGGCAGACACTTGTAGGTATGTAACAGGAGCAATCAGTCTGGGAGAAAAGAATTCTCCTTTTCCCTGCTCTATACTTCCTAAGTTGCCTTTCAGTTTGGTTTTGCTGTGTTCTGATCTGGGCAGCAATTTAGTACTGCTCCTCTCAAGTTTTTGGAATAAAATCATCATGCTAAATAACAGAAAATCAATTCCAGTGCCCCACCACTGTTAAAAGCTGCGTTCCCACGTAGAAGGAAGATGTGTTTATTGGCTATTTTTCAATGACAATTAATAATATGTTTGATATAGGATTTACAAGTCTGGCACGACTAGCATGTATTATAAAATGGGCATTTCATGCTGCATTTGCACTAATCACAACGAAGTACAGAAGGCAGTTTGCCTGATGAGACAGGGTTTATGCAGCTGTAAGACTTCAGTGTGAAACACGCGTTACTCATTAGCATCAGTAATTAACTCCTGCTCCTTTCCAAAGGACACCATTGGAAACATCTCCAAAATTATCTTCAACTGAACTGCCATTTTCTCTCATGAAGATAAGAAGCTCTCCAGCTAGAGTTTATCTCATTGGTAAGCACCAGTACAGCAGCTACATTATGCTCTGTTGAGAACTGTGAGAAAATAGTTATTCTAGCCCATCCAAAATGTGTTCTAAATGACTTTGCATTTGCTTTTCCTAGGATGTGCACAAAGTTCTTTACTAGCATTTCCCCACAGTGACCCCCTGCTGCCAATTTAGGTGCTTTTGATGCTTTTGCCATGCCTTAAGTTCCATAAAAGAAGTCTCACTTACCACACAGAGAAGCCAAAACACAACATAGAGTATTTGTGTTTTGGAGAAAAGATCCTGTCCAAATTTTATGCACACAATAGCTTCAAGGAAAGCAATAACCCTGTGGGTAAAGGAAAGAGAGAGGGGGGATTATAAAAAAAATAATTAATAATAAGATTTCACTCATTCACAACCCAGACTCAGGACTGCCAGCTCTAAACAACAGCTACCCTCTGGTGAACACAAAGCTCCCCTATGACAGTATTAACAGGAAGACTCTGGGAAATCTATTTTTTCATTCTTCACTTTCCTTCAGCATAAACAGCTACAAAAAGTGACCACCTAGCAGTCCAGAATTCCACAACTCTCTGCTTGTACAAGGAGCAAGCAGGACTGTATGCCAATAGCAGAGAATTTCTATTCATACCAACCGCTCTGCTTCAGCCCTCACCAGATAAAGAAGTCTTTCCCATGCTGAACAACCAACAGATTCCCTGTTTTGTGAAGTAAAACCGCTTCAGATATTTCTCGACTGGACACAAATTTGCTACAATTCTAATTTGACAATTCTAATTTGACAACTTTGCTCACTTCAGATGGATTTTAATGAGGAAAAATAACACTGGAGAGTATTAGACGTTCTCTGAGAACCTGCATATTTATTCTGGTTTCCATGTAAAGCCAGGTCCACACTACAGCACCAGAGGATTTATGAAGCAAACTGCAATATTTACTTTCCTATCCGGCATTATTAAGAATCAAAACAAGTGTCTCCAGGTCTCTCTCATCACCAGATAATTACAGTTTTGAGGCTCAAAGCTATGGAGTCTTGTCCACCGTGTGGTATGTAATGAGGGAGCCATGGATCCAGGCCAGGCAGCTGCCAAGAACAGCCAACAGCCCCCAGGACCCTCCATGAAAGAGGAGGAAAGATATTTGTATGACTTGGTCACTGACATTGCAGACACGGTCCTGATACTCATTAATAAATTGCAAATAATACATTACGGCTGTTTTTGAATCATCTAACATGAACAGCAGCAGCTGAATGGGATCAAAACATAGAATTGTGAAAATACCACCCAGCTGACAAATGCTGCAAGTTGCTGAGGTGCATATTGGTAAAAACTTGAGAACTGTGTTACTTTGTTCAGCCACCCGTTTTTTTTCCTTTCTTAGTTTTATACTACTCTTACCAACACAGCTACAGAGAAAAAAAACTGCAGTTCAACTGAACTACAGCAGTGGGAAAAGAAAGAGCACCACCAGGACACAAACACAGAAGGGTATGACATACTTGAAGGCATAAACAAAATAGGAAGCTATTTTCAAGGACTCAAAAAATGACACAGCCGTTTCTGTTGTATTTATATATTATTTCCATGATTCTTACTACGAACACTTGGCCTAAATGCATTATACAACTGGTCAGTTATATACAATATCAATACAAGAAATAGGAGATTAGAATACAGAAGAATGCTAACAGAGGAAGGCATAATGCTCTTCTGAAGGGTGACGACAATACTCACATCACTGATTCCTGGGCTGAAGAACTGAATACACTGTAAGTTTGTATTCAGTAGAAATGATCTTTTAACATCCAAAAATAAACTCTTTTTTTTTTTTCAAAGGATTCACCTTAATGAAAACGGTGCCATTTCCAGTAGACACACTGCAGTGGCATTCTTCATGCCTTATATTACTTACTGTCCATCTGCCAACAAGTGATGCTGCATTGTATTGTTAAGCTACAGAGCACTGTTTAATATGAATGCAAAGCACTGATTTTAATTAATTCCATACTTACGCATACGAACATTCAACCCGAGCCTTTGGAACTTTCTCTTGATCATCACACGTACAAATATTCTATATGTGTGCTTTTAAACATTTCAAAAATGATATTCAGCATAGTTAAATTACTAAATGAGTGCTGTTTTCCCAGCAAGGATCTTGATGTTACTCTTTTTTCTAACAGACTACAGCAATGAGCAATATGAAGAAGAGTACTTGCTCCCTGCACACTTCGCAACATTACATCAGACTGTCAACAAATGTTTAATAGCAGATCCTATTATGCAATATTTGACTATCTGTTTTCTGATAAATTACACTAATTTGCTCAGGGAGAGCTTTAAACCAAGGTTGATATGCTTACCATACTCTTTAATGATTTTCCAGAAAGAGAAAGTAAACATTCAGAATGATATTTCCCTTTATCTTACAAAGGATTAACTTCACATCTATTCGTATTTCTTTCTTAATAGCACAGAACTCTTCAACTCTTCTTCCCAAATTATTAAATAGTTTAAAAGGTGTCTTCTACCAGATTCTGAGATTACCACCTGTAGTTGAGGAATTCTTTTAGGAAACGTATGTATTGAAATGATTTGTTTCATATTTAATTTCAATACAGACATCTTACTATAAATATCTGAAATAGTAGTTAAAGAGCAACTGAACTAGCAAGATATTTATGCACCAACAGAGCAAGTTTATGTGTTTCTAATTGTAAATTAAGTAGTCATAATAACTGTATGATTGATGAGTTATCTTCAGTGCTAAAGCACCATCCATACAAGAACCAGGACAGGTTATGCTGCAACGATTACCACAAGAAGTGCTTTTGGGGATTATGCATGTTACAATCTCTCTTTATCAATCATAATGCATGTTCCAAGGAGGAGGGTCCTCTGCAGGTAAGTAGAGGCATACAGAAAATATTACAAACTCCTATAGAGCAGCAATTAAACTAAACAAGAACAGAACACTACTACCTTTTGAAAATCCAGTGGAAGTTATGATCGTGAGCTGAACACAGTAATAGATCTATCGAGGAAGATGGTAATTCAGTGAAAGAAATCAGTATTTAGGTTCATCCGAACTCAAGAAGACGTGTCACATTCTCCATTGTACATTTAAAACAAGATTAGAAATCCCTTTAATTAAATTTCAGCATGTTCTGCTCTCATCTCAATTAACCGTTGCAAAAGGGGTATTTGCTTATAGTGGTGCATCTGAAAACCAACCTGCTAACCCAACACTTTCTGAAACACTGAGACTAACAGCAAAAGTAAGAAAGAGTTTACCAAAGCACACTCTCTAAATAAGATCTGAACATTTTATGGATCACTGAAGTGCTATTCCAATTTAAAACAGCAACAGCTTTTATTAAGCACAAAAATGGTTCAGACAACTGAAGACACAGTAATCTTGATAATGATAATGAAATAGCTATTTTAATTTACAATCATTGCAATCAGAAAAGAGTTTCTTGACTAGTTTCTTAAAATATATATTTTTTTCACAAGACTTGGTTTAGGATTTCTTATGCTTGCCAATTTGTAGGCTTCCAAATCAGAGACCAAACCAGACACTACTAAGTTGCTTATTTACAAGAAGAAGCTGTTACAATGCAATGGCATACACTTCTGGTTTCAAGAAGGGTCCACTCTAGTCAAGCCATCTAGAGAAGGAAGTTCCTACCAGAAGCAATCTTGCCAGCTCTTCATTTAAAGGTCTTCAAGAGACAGCAAAAGAAATCACAGACATTGTTCAGAGTATTCTTCTTTCCCTTCTTTGAGAGCAGCGCAGACATTTGTGACAACTGTGGCTTGTTTGACCATCTTTTATTGCAATTACTCACAGAGGCAATGTCCACCTTGACAGCCAGGTAAGTGTTACTCTAACAGCTTTATCCTTCTCATCTATCTGAGAATATGGACAAGGCCAACGCTACTCTGAAATAACCTCATCTACCTGAGAATATGGACAAGGCCAACGCTACTCTGAAATATCCTCATCTACCTGAGAATATGGACAAGGCCAACGCTACTCTGAAAGAGGCTAACTTTATCCAGTAGTTTCCAGTTTTTCCTTGTTTTTCTCCTTACTCATTCCACCACTTCCCATTTCAGTATCTCTGAATCTAGAATTTTCTTTTCCTCTGAACTAGCATGAAGAAAATCTCTCTGTACTCTTCTTTATACTACAAAGAACAGAGGACAGGCACTGGCTTCACCAAAAACCTGCTTCTGTGATGGAATCATGCTTAACACCTGTCCAAATTTAAGGTTTGATTGCAGCAAGAACACTTACCCGAACACCCAGCACTGAGTTCCCACCCTCTTGCACTGTGTATCTGTGAGGTACGCATAGTACTGCCTGAGAAGGAAAACGTAAGAAAATTCTTCAGTGATGTTAAAAGTTCCCAGAACATTTACATTTAGAAAAGTAGTTTATGTTACAAGTGGATCTGTACTGAAAATGAAGTGCTGATGCTTGAATTCACATGCAATCAATCTGGATATCTACCAGATGGCTTCAATTCCAGCAGCAGAGATTATCATACAGATCAAATGGCTTGAAACAACACAGCAAACAATTCTGAGAGCAAGGACTGGGAAATTACCTGAACTAGGTGAGTAAAGCTACAAATTTGCCTCCTGCCTCTCCACTCAATCTCCAGTTCCTTTGGGCAACATACAATAGCCTCAGAAGAATTAGAAAATCCCTTGCTTTTTTCCACAGTCTCTTTTTAATTTGCTAACAATTGCATTTTCTTGAGAGTCACGTTTGACTCTTGGAAGTAAGTGAACGTGGCTATGCCACATCCTGGGTGAGTGCTCTAAGCACGTTTTCCTCTCCAGAACAGATTAGAATTTCTCACTATTTTTGAAAGCAGTCTGCAGACCATTCTGCTCTGTTTTCTTTAAGCTCCCAAATTTTAAAAAGAATTCAGTGGCAAATCCCCCCAAAAATAAGAACAAAGTTTCTTTTCTCAGTCTCTGATTTCCACTGACAGATAGGGAAGCCAAGCATTATTAATCCAACAATTTTAGGGTTGTTCAAGGAAAAAAAAAAGACTTCTACAGACTGTGAAGTGTAGTAAAATGCCTGAAAAAAAATCACTTACGCAGGAGCTTGTAGGATGTATAAGATGATTTAATTAGCAGTGCAAAACCACTGTATATAACTTCTGAGATTACCAGCTATAAAAACCACCGTATTTTATGAATAAAGCAACGTATGTCTGCTAAGTAATTGTCAAATGTAACAATACTTTACTCATGAATACGAAATTGCTTGACCCTATCTTCAAAACTGGGTGAATTTTATCTTCAGCTTTTGTCATAGGAAAAAAAAATCACAAGGACAAAGTGAATGCATGACTAAAATGAGGTTAATGTTTCTACATTTGTTAACAGCGCATATATGCTGTCACGTCATTCAGAATAAGGTAACGCTCTACCTTTTCCTCTAACATGCTAACATTTCCTGTAGACAAGCAAAATAAGGATCTCAGTTAGAGAAATCAACAGCAGTATTTTCCCTCATCTGCACTTTAGTGAGCATCCAACTCAACAACTCAGCTACTTTTGCACAGGGTCCTCAAGGATGATGTATGCAGATTCTATATGAACAAAAGAGGGGACAGAGAGATTCTGCAACTTATGGAAACACACACGTATCTCAATAGTTCACTGGGCAAAAAGACACTTCACTTAAAAATGATGACTACTTTACTTTTCATGGTGGCAAAAGCATGTATTTCTTTGAAATCTACTGTTGTTATTCACGAATTACAAGAAGTTCCTAGGCACCTGTAAGTTAAGCTACTCTTAAGGTAAGAAAAAGTACCATGGCAACAAAATTACCTTACAGTGGGTGCTGTAATGATTCCTATGAAGAGAATTCTCCCCCAGCTTAAAGGGTGGCTTGCTTGGAACACAAAGATATGTTTCAAAAAGAACGTGTTCAACTCAGTTAGCTAAAACAAAAACAAAAAGTCAGTTAACAGTTTTCAACTTGCATAACTTCTAATGGTTTACCAACAACAACAAAAATTGCATAGACTAATATGTTAACTAAAACAGAGAAGAAAAACTGTTTATGCTTCACTGTAAGCATGCTTGCTTGGCTGAGAATTTATAGAGCCTAGGACAAATAAGGAATGTACAAATAAAACACAGAATTCTCCTCTAGACACCTCTAAGAAAGTATCTGGCCTCTTTCCTGAAACTTGTTAAGAGTTGAGACGCTAAGGTGCACTGCAGATGTCTTCTGGAACCCTTCATATCCTAAATCACATACAAATGATTATGGCTAATTTGTAAGAGAGACAGAGGAGGTTTTATATATATATTTATATATATATTTTAAAACCACACTAAATACTTCTTATCCCGTTTCAAAAACTAAATGAGACAAATTAAAGTGCTTTTAGTGAAGTCTGTCAGCATTTGCATGACTACATGCTCAAGCACCTGGGACATATTATGGAGTCTTGCTGGATCACAGCCAGAATTCTGGGTACCAGAGAGCCATCGAATAGTCAACATGAGGAAAAAAAGACCAAAAAATAGCTGTTTTTAAAACTGTATCAGTTGCAAAGAGAAACCTGATACCCAGTACAACCATCTGTAACTTTTTTTCTTCCTAGAGGTTCTGTAATTACGCTCCTGAACTATCATGTAACTCTTGTGAACAATGCCCTGACCCGTTCTGTACGATCAATTCATTTAATTGTGCATTTCAATGACAGACATACATTGCATTAGAATATCTTCTAGCCAAACACGGCCAATAAGTAACTGAGCTGATGGCAGCTTTGATTTCACAGAACTTATTTCTTACCTGCCAAATGATCATGAAAAGATAGATTCCAGCCACTCTTTGAAATGAAGACTTAGGGTCAAACCAGCGGACATAGGTCCAGCTGGCTGGGGTGAACTGTAATACAGCCCTTTTGATTTTCCCTGTGGTTGTGTGAATATCCCTAGAAAAAGAGAATGGCTGGAGTTAAAACAAGGAAGATGTGAGGAAGAGAAGAAAAAAAAAAAAAGCAATATCCATTGTGCTATGAAAGGCTGCCCTTCTCAATCTTGAGTCTAAAAGCAAAATTTATCTATCATTCTCTCCACAAGGGAAAGAGAAACAATCATGATGGTTCTGAAAATGCCCTGGAAAATCTAGAGGATATTTATCCTTATAGTCCATTCTCCCACCCAGTGCCTCTTTTTTTCCAGAGCTCATAGATATCTGTCCTTCAAAGAGATCAGATTTGTTATTCATCGTGCATATAAGAGGCTGGCTCCACAGGTTTGGGCATAGTGCACTTACAGCACACACACAACCCTTCCTGGTCACATATTTGAAGCAAGAGAATCTTCTGGTAAGAAGTGCAATAGCACTGTACAAGCTAGCAGATTTTTAGACTCCTTTTTGAAAGGGGATGCAAATGGAGGTTTACCTCACAGATGTTATGGTTTTTGCTTTGATAACATCAATTCAGTTAAGTAACAGCACCAAAAGGACAGGAATTTTAAGAAAAAAAAAATAGTTCTGCCAAAGATATTCTACTGTTTTAATTCTCAGTGAACTCTAAACTCATTATTCTTTCCAAATGTGGAAAAACTGAATTAACACTAAAGGTCGGATGGCTCTCAGAACAATGCACATATCTGTGAGGGAAGAAAGCAGGACAGAAGTCCTTACGAGGAAAGAAACTGGAAGTCAGGGCTCGAGCTCCTTTTCCTTCTCTAATATCAACTCAAGGCATTGATCTTTGGCAATCCATTTTATTTAAACTAGTTTCATCTATGCTATTGGTAACGTACAGATAAGCATGCTTGCCACTTACTGGCAGGGAAGAAGGTGAAGGAAGGGCAAAAAGTATGGAAGAAAGCAAACCTGGGAAAGATAAGAATTGAAACTTACTGGGCCATGAGCTGCCACACGCAAAAATGTCTTTATTTTGCAATTTGGTTTATTTTAGGAGGTCAATATAGCAGGGTAAGGTATTTCACAGCATAAGCGCAATGTATGTCCACAGCCTGATCTCTCTTCTGCACAGATAACTAATGCTGCCAGACTAATGTCTCATCAAGATGAGCACCAGTGTAGTGTTTATAAACACTGTATAAAAAGAAAATTTCAACTACTTTTGTTCACTGTCTTCTTCAAAATGTTATTGGTATAAATAACAAACTGAAAATGTAAGTAGCTATTTTTTTGAAAACTCAGGATTAATGCCTGTACCTTAGATTACAAAGGAAAATTATATATACACATAATCATATTTTAAGAATATATGCTCTATAGCAACATTAATTGGGTAGATTTTTAACACTTAAATTTACAGCACTGTTAGCACATGCAGACTGCGTGTCATTTCTATACTACACGCGTATGTAAAGACAGCTCGCTTTCCAAAGAACTGAATTTAATATTAAACTAACAATATTTAATCAAGCTTTAATTTAGACCTACTTGAAGCTTGCCCAGTGATAGGTCCTCATCTCCAAGAAACGACAAACTACCATGCCCAACCAGATGCCACCCCCGTTACAAAGCAGGATGTCCAAAATGACTTGATCCCACCAGCATTCAGCAAAATTAGGCAGAAGGTGCATGAAGAAGAGCTACAGGATACAGCAAAAAGATTTTGGGTGAGGAATAGCACAGAAGTCATATAAATTCATTTTTAAGAACACATTAAGAAAAAAGATCAGCTTTTTCGTATTTGTCATACCTCAAGGACACGAGTCACAATCACTGAAAATCGATGGGAGTCCTTCCATTAACTTTAGAAGGCTTGAGTAAGTCTAGGTAAGACCACAGAGGTCCTTCTCCCCATCCCCTGTTGAGGCTATGCTGTATACAAGGCTGCATCGGATATTAAGGATAGTGTTCAACTTTCAGCCTCAAAGAGGATACACAGAATATTTACAGAAATGAAATGATGCAAGCAACACTACCACTTGGAGTTGTTTGTTTGGAATAAAGCAGGCCTTTGTGCTTAAAAAAATGAAAAGAACATTCTTTTTTGCTATTTGAAGTAGTATGTATCTAAACAAGCATTCAGTTGCAGTAAGTAGAATGGATCTATTTTTAAATAACTGTCAGCAATAGGGCATTTTGGAATTTAAGACTTAAAACTCATTCTAATGTAAACACTTCAAAATGCTTTCTTTCACTATTTTTTAGGAAATTTAATGACCATGAGAAGATTTAGAATCCACCAATAACTCAGACACTGCAAGCTTTGCTGTAATACTTGATCCAGAACAGCTCAAGCCAATTGAGAGGATATTTAGGTCCCTCTTCCTAGTTAGTCTCTGATAAGCACTGTGAAGATACTATTAAGATACTGGAAAATAGGGCAGAAACAAGCCAACATCACACTGAAAAGCTGCTGGGATTGGCATATATCAAAACATACTTAGGCTTCCCCTGGAAAGTATATGAATGGTTTACTTCTTTAGCAAATGGCTTCCCTCTAAATTTAATCTACAGCTTAACTGAAGACCACAGTGAAGCACCAGTAAGGCAATTAAAGGTATTTGAAGATACATTTGGTAACTTCAAGCTTCTGCTAAGCGTAAAGGAGTACAACTGGCTATATGGCTGCAGTTAAGGCAAGATATAAGCAAAATTTACTGAGAGCTAGCAATGGATTCACCTCTACCCATCCTCATTTGAAAGGAAGCAATTGAGTTATTTAGTCCACAAGGAAAAAAAAGTATCACAGCAACCCAAAAAGAGACTGAAAGTATCTAGTTGTGGACTGGAAACCAAGACATCCTTATGTCAAGCAGTCCCCTTGGAATACACACAGAGCTGCCTAACAAAACATATAAGCTAAATAAGCCCTCCCATAAACATGGGACAAGTTTTGTCAGTTAATGAGTTAGCAAATATACACGATTTATGCATCTGTGGAAGATTATTGGTATGATTTTGTAATAGGGTATCTTTGGTTGATAAATGTAGAAATAAGATATCCCCTCCCAAAAATCAGATGTGTGAAAAAGAACATGAAGAATGTTCTCTGTATACAGCAAGAATGAAAAGAGGTCAATTTATAAAAATTACAGTGATCAGGGTTGACAGTGACTCTTCCTTTGAAAATCCTTGTGAAGTGTATCAAAGTAGCTTGGTCGTCTTTGTCAAAGCTACATGAATTTCAACCTGTAGAAAAGAAATTTGGAGTTTTCCTGCAGGAACCAAGCTATACAAGATTGCTCATTATCTTGCTGCAAACAGCTTCCCTTTCATGTTTCAAGTACATTTAACATGAAAGGGGCACTAGGCTATGAATCTCCATGTGCAATAAACCAGCCAAAGACACCAGAAGTTACAGATAGTGAGGAAGTGAAAAACAGACCACAGGTGTTAGCCAGCCAGTTTCTGAAGTGCTTGCTGTTTTCCCAGAACAAGAGACCAAGGACTGCCTGAATCCCAGCTTTAATCTGATAGACAGTAGCATGAGCCAAGTGTCCCATTTCAGGATGGGGAGACAGCTGAAAACCATTAATGCTAATAGGAGATGCATGGCTAAATCCCCATGTAACTGCCCTGATAACTTTGCAGGTTTCTAATGACACTCTTGAATTAAGTAATTCATTAAAAATCCATTTGAGTGGCGATAACCCTTCTATATGTTGAACCTTACCCAACACGTCGTTTGATCCAATGATCTGCCTTTCAACAACAGGGAATACAAGACACCTCATGTGGTGTCAAATTGAAGACAATGGTTGTGTGGCTGAACAATAAGAGTGTGTGAAACAAACCCAAATTTAAACTTCTTTTCCAGAGGAAATAAAAAATAAGTAAAGTAACTAGCAAAGCTATTCTTTGTGGTTGGGTACTTGTGAAATTCTGACCTTAAACAGCTTCAAAATGACTTGAAAAACATCATCAAATGCCATGGAACAAAAACGTTTCTTTGAGAAGGAACTCATGACACCAACATTTCCAAACCTGAAGTTTAACATTAGACAACCAGATCCTTATCTACATTTCTGAATTATAAATGCCCACCATAGAAAACAGATTTTAAAAGATTAAATTCAGGTGCTTACACCTGTATTTAGTGCTTTAAGTGTGACATTTTAAACTGCATTGTCTCCAAAGCCGATTAAAACTAGGCTTTTCTACTTTTGTTTTGAATCGTCCACTCAAAGAATATAATGGAATTAAACTCATTTTTCATAGGAACACATCCGTACGTTTTAGATAGGGGATCAAGACAGTAGATACTGCAAGGTGAAAAGAGGAATATATCTTCTAAATCAGAGCATACAAACCAGCACCTGAAGTCACAAGCGTGTTGGCTCCTATAACAGCAGAAAAAGAAAGAGAGTAGATGGCACCAATATACTGGCTGAGATTTCCCTCCTTTCAGGTAACAGTAAGCCTCCTTTTAGGTAACTGAAAGCCATCATCTGCCCAACTTACCCAAAGCTCAGATGCAACCGCACCAATTACTTGACATCTAGTTGATAAGGCTTAAAATAGAGATTTATACTGAGAACAACTATGTCATCATTCTAGTAACATTCACATTTCCCCCAGAACAATTAAAGTCCCACACATTTTCTTATACTTAAGATAAATGAATGACCTACCTCAGTGAGCTCCCAGGTGATGCTAATAGTCCAGCACAGGCCATAGCTGCGGATCAGTAAAGCCTTCATTGCCCAGCCCCAGAAATGCCCAAAAGCAAATATATCAAAGTGGCTGAGGATTCTCTCCCAGGTGATAACATGGCAGTTCACAGCATACTCCTGTTAAAGAGAGAATATAAAAACAAACAAAAAAGCCTTCAATGAATAGGCAAATACAGAAATGCTACAATGAAGTAACTACTTTCTATCCAGTGCAACAAGCCTGAAATTGTAAAGATATTATTCCCCTTTTTTCTCCTAAACTCTGTGGGAAAGCTTGCAGTGTTAAGACTCAGTGTTACCACGCAGCTCCAGTTTGAAGTGAGAGAAAAGACCATGCTTGGAGGAGCATGTATTTAAGTAACAAAGGAACAGCAGGAACAATAAAATCAATAATAAAACCAGCAATACTTGAAAAAACAGATTCTTTGAGTTTTTTGGGGGGAGTTCTGATTTGCAATAACCACCTTTCCCCATTGCCATGCTGTCTGGTAGTCAGGAATACTGATCGGTAGCTAATTCTCACCAGTTTGAGATGTTAAGATAATCATCTCAATATTCACTTGGATGTTTTTTGTCTTACTTTCCTTACTCAGTTTCCAAGAACATATTCATACTGAGAAGGTTCAGTCATAGGACTGAAGGGAAAAAAACAAACAACGAAGTGAACTTAAAACTGTCCTGTCACAGATGAGCTCACACAAAAACCTCTGCTCTCCAATCCTCCTAGAATACACATTGCCATCTGCAGGTGACAAAACAGCAGTGCCTGGTGCTGCTGAATTAAAGGAGTCAGCTTCAGATGCTAACTATTGTACAAATGAACTGTGATCAAGTTGAAGAACTGACATAAATAATTAAATCGTGGTCTCCATGAAGACAAGAACACAATTTCACACAAATACTTTTCCCATCTCTTATGCTCCCCATCAAGAGGCAGCTAGGTCCCACTATGAAACCGTAAATATTCCTTGCTGGTGGTGCTCCCTGATACCAAAGAATGACACTGCTTCTTGCAGATGCCAGTGCTGTTCATCATTCAGAAAAAGGTGTATCACCTGTCCTAAGGATGGCAAAGCTGTAGCTTTATCACAGATACGCAGAGATTTGAAACTTGAATACTTGCTGCATTCCGAGTACAACTGGGAACACCATAGCAGAGTGTTGGACAAATCCACACATAGCAGAGCTACAATCTACATTTCTGCTTCTTTTCTCTCACGCACATACGGAGAAAAATATACAGGTTCAAATCCCAAGAAACTGAGTTGAAGACACTTGTGTATCTTGGTCTACATGCACACACAACACTTTAAGCCACTGTGTTTCATTTCCTGAACAAAAGCATGAGAAGCACAGAATGTACGTCAAATGGAAGCTACAGGCTCCTCGTTACATCATGATACCTGACATTCTGTAGTGACTGGATACAATAAGGTTACCATAAAAGCAATTTTAGGAAAAACCCTTATTCTTCAAGGCTCTTGCCCTGGTATACAGATTACAAGAGAAAAGCTTTTCTGCTTTTGTTTTTATGCTATACTTAATCTTTTCAACTGCACCTCTGTCAGTCATAAAGTGAAACGTCTTTAACTTCCTTTTATTCTCAAGCCACAGTTGCCAGTACAGCAGAAGACACCAAGCTGCAGCCTTCATTATTGCTGCACTTTAAAAATTTACTCCAACTTTCTTGAAGGATCAATAGTACAGTCATGTTTTTGCCACTACAGTCAGGAAACCCGCTGTACGGTAATTTGGCAACAGTGCTAATACTAGTCCTCCTCTGACCTGAATCTATTTGTAGCTCAAGTGACAGGAGTGCCAGGTGAGCCTGGCTTATGAACAGACTACATGTCAGCTCCCTTTTGTTGCTCAGCAACGTCACTAACGCCCATGCTCATGCTGCATTTAGGAATGTGCCCTCCCAGCACCCTAGCAGCAAGCTGTCCATGCCTCACCACCACCACATATCCTGCAAACCAAAGTCACAGCCAGGCTCCGGATCTTACAGCTGCACAGTACATACTGCAGATTAACTGAGGCAAAACATCTGAAGCATTCAGTTTTCCACAGAAGGAGCTTACATGCAGCCCTCACTATCAATCAACTAACATAAGGTAAGTGCATTGTAAAGATTTCCATTCTTTCTTACATGCTACAGGGCAGAGTTTTGCAGCTGCTACTCATCAGGTACCGTGTGGTAACCACCATTGGCAAATAGCAACCTACTACATAAGACAATCAGTTTACTTGCTTACACTTAGGGCAAGAACAGATGACAGCAGATGATCATGGTGCAGAAAAACACAGAACAGAGAGCAAAGAGAGATGCTGCTCAGGTGGAGTAACTTGATGTGACAGCGAAGGGTAAATGCACAACTCTTGCTTCTCCCTAAAATAACTCTCTTCTGGTACTCAATTGTTTACACCCTCTTTTGCAGTGCAAGTTTGTGCCTGTCATGTCAGCAAATAAAGATGCATTCCTTCTCACCCAGGTAAAACACACCTAAGTAGCCAAAGTGTCCAATAAAATGTCGAGGATACATACCATAATATCTGCTTCCCTTGTGGCATATCGAAGATTAGGATCCAGCCAGTACATGACTGCTTTTACCTGCTCAAAGTTAAGGAAGAGCACGAACACCAGGAACAGAAAATACAGCACACTGAGACCTGCAAAAAGACTTTGTTTTAGAATCACACACATAAAACTCCTTGGGACACAGAGTCCAAAAAAGTTGCCTTCCAACTGACACTCAACGCATGCCTAGTTTACACAAATAAGTTTCCTAACACAGTGGCTACGCACCCAAAAACCTAATGGACAAGTCGGATGGTAATCTTTGAGCACTCAGTTTTTCTTTCATATCACCTCCGGTATCAAATTATATAACATACACTCGAGTGTATAAACCCAGCCAAAAAACAATCAGTGTAGATAGTTTCAGCATGAGTAGCACAAGGCTGTGATCAGATAGCTCTGCAGTAAGTGGCAGATTAGGATGACAGGGAGGTTTAAGTTGGATATTAGGAGGAAGTTTTTCCACACAAAGGGTGGTGACGCACTGGAACAGGTTGCCCAAGGAGGTTGTGGATGCCCCATCCCTGGAGGCATTCAAGGCCAGGCTGGATGAGGCTCTGGGCAGCCTGGTCTAATGGGGGTTGAAAGTAGATGATCATCGTGGTTCTTTTCAACCTGGGCCATTCTATGATTCTATGATTGTTTTTTTCCAACACAAAGATGAATTTATTAATCCTACCTGGCAATTCTGAGCTACGCTTACAATATAGAGTAGCTACAAATACAAACCAGTGTACTGGCATGCTTAGCTTTGTAAGTTGGAACATTTACTGTTTCAGTATTTTGAATATAAAGATGATGATATGTTTTCACACCATTATACGTTATGAAACACTACAGCATTTGGGACCACCTCCTCTTTCTTCCCAATGTCAGAGTACAGATCTATTAAAAAAATAAAAACTTCCACAAAGTTAAGAAGAGTCCTGCATAGACCTGTGGGTAGATGAAGCTGCTTTTGGCAACACATCTTTACATTATTCACAAGTTCACAGACATCTAAGACCACATAAACACTAACACTAGTTCTAGAGTCTAATACTCAAACTTACTTGTGTCCTGCAATGTCGTGGAAGGCAGAAAAATTAACATGAGTAAACTTAATATCTTCCATCTAAAACAAATTACAGCAATTCTTCAGAAAAAAAAAGTAATTTATAACTAGAGATGAAGTTATTAACCTCCAGAGTATGCTAGAGGAGTAGTTGCAGTCAAGTGCACATGCATGTACAGGAAGTATATACTGTCCTCTGCAGTATACCCTGCAGGAGTATAGATACATATCCTAAAAACACAATTACACAGATGCCCAACTAATGGAAGGAGTATGGCCTGCAGGTGGGATGCATCCCAAAACACCAAGGACATGCTACTCCTGCCTTTCACATACTGTACAGGTGTGAGACCTCAAGCCAGAAGAAGCAGAATTACAGAGAGCAAAACGTTGCTCCTTAATGTTTGCAGTTTTTCCACCAGAAGTACAGGGGCTCTAACTGAGAATGTTCTTTACATTTGTTCAGAAGGGAGTAGTAGGACCTGTGTTTCCCCCAACAGGATCAGGATTCATTAAGGAGTACTATCTAATCAGCAGTACCCCTCAATGTCAACGGATGAGTAATCAACCAATTTTGGAAGCTACTTATTTTTAGCTACGTAAGGTGGCCTGAGAAAGAAGTATTCATAACCCCTTCAAAAAAATAAATAAAAGAGGAGGGATCAGCTTCTAAAGCAAATGTGCCTAGTGCTCTGTAAGCAAGCTTAATGGCTAGCCTATGCTCTGTGAACTCTGAATTACGTACAAGTTTCTTGTGTTTTTGCCATGTAATTCAGATGTTTAAGGATCAGGATTTCACTCTAATTTCTGTAATTAATGGAAATATCTTTCCCCGACTATCAACGCAATTAATGCTTACACTAATTTTATGAAAGGAAAAGTTAAAAAGTAAAAAAAATAAAAAACTACACATTAGGAATACAAACGTATGTTGAGCTGCACAACTATGGCTTGTAAGAAAGAAAGGAAAAGCACATTTTGCAGGTAATGAAAAGAAGCGCCCTGCTGAACTGGATTGAGTCAGAAGTCAACTCATACAGCTCATACAGCAGTTACAAACACTTTTTACATTGGGGAGAAATGGTGCTACAGAGGGAATGGAATTAGGACAAAACTGGATTAAAACAAAGAATTAGAAGGAATGCTCCTTCTCTGACGATTTAATTTACACCATCTTGACACAGAAACTCCACTGACATTTCCCAACATAATTAAGAACAGATTATCAGTAATTGCTCAGAAGTGGGAAGGAAGAGTTATTCACAGAAGTGTACAATTATATTTCATGACAAACCTATTCATCTCATCTGGGGGGAAGGGTGGGGGCTCTCAGTCCCACAGAAGCACCACACGAATTAGAAAGGCAAACTTACCAAAAACCATTCGCCATATTGCAGGGTGGGGGCGTGTAAAGGGTCCTGTGGACAGTAAACAAAAAGCCTATTACAAGACAGTCAGTAAGAGCGAATCTGTTTTTGACTTCTCATACGAAGATTAGGCACAAACATTAAGAAATTCTCCATCAAGGTGTGTAACATATCATAATGTTTGGGGATTCTTGTTGTATAGTAAAAAAATATGGTAGTAGCAGAACTGAGAGGGACAGAACACTGCCAATTAGTAGGACAGTCAAAGTACTCAATTATTTTAATGGGAGCTGTTTCCAGAGGAGTAATAAACTATTTCCTTAGCAGATACTTTATCTCAGCTAAGAATCTCCTGCTCTGGATTCCAGGCCACAGCTAACACATGGCTTTCTATCACTGAAGTCATCAAATACAATTTTTTGTGCATTAGCAAAGAAAAATGGTACTCAGCCTTCTAATGACCACAGACCATTAGCAAACAGGCATACAAAAAACTTGCAAGCTAAATATCAGACATCTAATAGGATTTAAGACACCTGTGTTCTTTACCAGTGTCTCTATTACTTTAGAGCCAGTGATTACGCTGACTTTATTAGATCAAAAACCTCTGAGCCCAAAAAGCAGAAGAGGTAAGTCTGGTTTAGACAGTTCCACTTTGACATGAATTACACATTTAGGTCACAAGAAGTGGCTGACTTTTCAGTGCATGCTGTGGATTGCTCTTTCACAGTTAGAAGCATGAAATTCATTCTTCTCTGACATTCAGTTTTTCAGAGATTGCTTGTTGAAAACCGTCAATTAATGAGGTTCAAACACCAGAAAAATACATTCCAACCCTGAACTACAAAGCAGCCATGAACACAATCGCTGTCCACTTATTTCTGGATGTTGCCAGCCCTGAGATTCTTTGGAGTTGACGCAATAATTATTGTCTTGCAGATAGCAATAAGCAAAAATCAGAAATAAATCAGATCAGGACAGATGTTATTTCCTCCGCTAGGCTGTCACCCAAACCATTTGCCCCTCTTTGCACTTTCTGCTCCCCACACAATTAGCAGAACTTTCATCTGACTTCAATTTCTACTGAACAACTGTGGTTTTAGGTTGTAATATGATTTACATGGCTCCTAACTATCACTAGGTGATTTATGCACTGTGCTGCATCTCTAAGAATTTGTAGAATGACACCGTTAAAAGTAAATGTATTTAATGCGTTTCTTAAGGATCTGGCAGCATTATTAGCAACTGTGAGCTGCAACTGTGCACCTGCAAATATGGACACTGATTTTGAAAAGGTGACTTCCTCGTTAGATAAAGACAGGCTATAAATAACTTATCTCCCCTCTGAGTGACTGCAACCCATTTTTAGACTGTTCTGTAATACAAAGGAATTCAGAAGTTAAAAAAAAATACATTTCAAAGAGGTACTTCAATCAAAATAAATATAGTGGCAATAAAGAGAAATTTACGTGTTGCAAAAAGCGATGTATGAACCTTACTCACCATTGGGAAAAGCTAGAACACTGATGATTAGAAAGAAGAAAATCACAGAGAGGATACCCCTCCAAATATTTTCCTCTGGGACAGAATCATCCCTGAAGAGACAGAGAGCATCAAAGTGTTAAAGTGCCATTTTAAGGTTGAAGTTGAAAGACACTGAATATATCATCATTTAAATGAAAATTACATAGAAAAAAGTACAAGAAATAAGCATGCTGGTTATGTACCAAGTGAAGATAGGAATTGCACTGAATGACTTTCACTGCATTTCTGGCTATCCCCGTTTTCGTGGTCTCGATAATCCCTTTTGTTCCCTTGGCCAGTTTCCAATGACAAATACCTGGTGCAGGTGCCAGGACAAGGCAATTAGTTATTGTAATCAGCCTTTAATATTCTACTGCCCCAGGTTCCTGTACCCTAGTCACAGCACAGAGAGTCCCTCTGCTGGGGCTGGAGGAAGCCCACAGAATAGTTCCTAGGCCGTGTGAGGTAAGGTACTGTGTATAATAGTGACACAATTGAACTTAAAAGAACCAGAGGAAAATCTTAACCTGCTTTGTGATCTATTAAGCCATAACTCTGAATGAAATACCAGGTAACATTTGTGCTACTGTCATATTATGGCCAGAAGAGAGATCTAAGCATTCGGTTTGGAATAACAAGGCACACTTGACTGAGCTCTTCTTTCTTTTCAAGCTGGTAGAAAATAAAAGGCATAGAGCAGCGAAATGACCAAAAAACATATCCAAGTCTCATCAGCAGTCAGCTTCTAGCAGCAATAGGCATAGAAAAACTTCCAACTATAGTAATAAGCACATTATTAGTAATATAGAAAGTAATAATTTTACAATGCATCAGCTACTACTACTCCAAGTTTTACTATCTTGGCAATTTTATGTAATTGTGGTCACTTTATCCATTTCAATAATTATTTATTCCCAGTCTGTGATATAAATATATATATAATATTATATATAGATATATATATATATATTATATATAAAAATATTAAAAAAAAAAAATCCCAATCAACTTTAGAGGGACTACAGCTCTTCCTGGTAGAGCATTTGGCACATTGCTGGATGGTTCAGCAAAGAACCTGTGACAGCATAAATGTATTCCACCTTAGATGTATGCTACAGTCATAAAATATTTCTCACCTTGCCAAATTATTTTCCTTTCCCTCAAAATTGCACCTTAACAGCTCCATAGCAGACCCTCACCATCATGAGGCACTCAAGCACCACGTTAGTTCATCTTTATGGCAGGAAAAAGAACATTAAACATGAATGGTTCCTCTGCAGGGCTTTGGGATTCCGTACAGCATTTCTCTCAAACCAGCTGACTCAGATACACCAGTCATTTTCCTGCAGCCACACTGCACAGGCTGAATCCTGAGCTCCTGGCCTTAACTCTGGCTTCCTTGGTAACCCCAAAAGCCTCATGTCATCCACAGCACTTCCAGATGGAGCCCCAGATTCCAACAGCTCAGCCAAAGCCATATTCCTGCTTTAATACACACTAATAAAACACACTCACAGGCTGTCACTGGTGTTATCAAGTCAGGGGATTCCCTGTTATTTTCTAAAGAGGTAAGAAGTTACTGAAGTCACATCACCACACAGTTCAGTGCAGCCAGCTAAGAACTGAAGGACACTGTGATCACAATCGATTCTCACTCCAAGGCCCTCACCTCTGCTTATCAGCATTCAGAGTATCACTCAGTTTCAGGAAAGGTGTTCTAATCTTATTGATTTTGGGGGAAAAAGAGTGCCAGCAAGATGTTGCATGCAGCGTTAAACCGCTTCTCATTCCAAGTGAGCGGCAGAAGCATTTTATTTTAGTTACCTTAGAGTTTTATTTGAGTTACCTTAGAGAAGGGATAGGTATCTCATCACCTTGCCAGAAGCAGGTAAGAGCAGGCAGCAGCAGGAGACTCACTGCTGTGTGCTAGTTAGGATTAGAATTACAGCTGGAAGAATAACTCCTGGAAGAGTTATTTTGGGGAACACCAAAAGAAACAGAGAGGCAAAATAACTGTCGGAGGAAAGAGGCAATCACGACAAGCTGCAATCAGGAAAATGTGCTAAATCATCTCTTCACTTCGCCTCAGGAACTTTGATGCTGACTTTGAAATATAGGCATTCACGCAGCACAAACGAGGCTTGTGTGGGAGGACAGAAGAAAATTCTTACAGCTTAAACCCACTTCACAAATGCATTTTTCAAGTCTGATGCTTTCTGCGGAAATAATAATAATAAAGAAGTATCATAACTGCACAACCTTTTCCTCTCTCTTGATCTTCTCCCCATTTCAGGGCACTGTAATCCACGAATACATTACAAAAACACAAAATAGTTATCACATCACAAAAGACAAAAAAAATGAGGACACTGAACTGAGATAAAAATAGTTACAGCACTAGATTTAGAGCATGTAGGAGGAAAAAACAGAGTCTTCCAAAAATGCCCCTAAATAATAACCCAGTTTGATCAAAGGGATGTGAAACACTACAGTGCAACACCCTCACAGGTCTTGTTTCTGTTCCTATAAAGCCCTGCACTTCACACTACAAGCTGTCAGTCTGCCACCTCCCTCAGTCCTTCCTCCAGCAGCAATCTGCCCTCCTGCAGGGCCACCATTTCCCTTTTCAAGGGAGGAAAAGAACAAGGAAAGCCAGAGCCACTCCACTCCTCTGCTCTGGGGTGCAGCCTGGAAGCAGAGGAGCCGCTGTCTGGCTCATTCAGCAGGAAACAAGCAAGGCAGCTGGAGCCATTGTCAGAAGCACTAGGAGGATGTGCTTTAACAACAGATAACCCACTACTCGACACTTTAAAATGGAGAAGCTAAAAACACGTTTCTTTCTCTGGATTATGATTGTTGATATGAGAACGTTACTGCTATCTGAAGCAGAATTTCACCATCAGTTGTCAGCTCAAAGACAGTATCATCTTACTCTCATTGATCCCAAGGGAGATTCCACATTATGGTTTGCTGCGTCCAAGGGAAAAGCATTTTCTAATTTGATCTGAACCCTCCTGTATTCCCAGCACTGAACAACTACAGAAGAGGCAAGAGAGACTTCAAGGGAAGCAGAATCTTCCTCTGCCTGCACTGCAGTTCCTGAAAACAAAAATAATTTACTGAAGATGAATGTATTGTGGAAAATCCCTTGCTTAATATAATTGATCAGGAGCACTGTGGAACAACTGACAGCACAGAGGAAGCGAAGAAGAAGAATCTGTCACATCTTAACTGTGCACAGTGCTTAGATCCCATGAGGTAGAAATCCAAATGCAGCCACTGCTGACTTACATAGTAAGCAGGTGGGAGGAGGAAGATGAGAGCTGGGAGCATACACTGATAGCACATTGGGAACTATTCCCTCTCCACCTCAGCTCCTCAAAGGGAACGTATGGTTTGGGTAGCATTCCAAACAGGGCAACAGAGACAGCAGTTGGGTATCACCCCCATTTAGAGAACTCCTGGGACAGTTGGAGATAGCAGAAAAGGAGGAAAAAAAGAAACACAAAAGAAAGCAAAGAAAGAAAGAAGAGTAACTCTCACAACCAGAGAAGAGAAAAAGAGAAGAGTTAAAGAGAAGTCAGTAGGTACTTAAACAGAGGAAGTGAGGCAGAGAAGAAAGGCAGACAGGGAGAAGAAAATGAAACTGAAGTCGGTTAGAAAGCTACCAAGGCAAATGGAAATAAAAGCTAGCAATCCTCTTGGGGAGAAAGTAACCACCACAATATTAAAGCAATATTCCCAGGGCCTTGAAGACTGTAGTTCTGAGCATGCTGGCTGACTCATCCTCTATTTGGAAAAATTAAAGGTAGAAGTCCTTTCTTCTCCCAGAGGCAAGTGATCAATTCCATTAATCCTTCAGATGACAATTGCATGAGAATTTCCTAACTACTCATAATTTTGACTTAAATTAGATCAATTTGACCTAATTGAGCCCTACAACAGGACGATTTATCAGATGGAGAGATAGGGCCCTCATAGGAAAGATTCCTAATTCAATATTGTACGAAAGCATAGAAACATACCTCCGATTTAAGAATTAAAAAGAGATCCCTCAGACAATCACCCTCAGCTAAAATCTTGCCACTTGAGTAGAACAAGGGGTGTGTTTATCAAGAATACCTTCACTGGGGCCATATATAAAAAGCAACAAGAAAACCACACACTGAGGGCCGTGCGCTGCTACACTCTATTACACTTCCTCATGCTATTTTCTCAGCTCAGCCCAGGCTTGATCATTACTTTTGTAGCTCACATAACCTATCAATTTGAATCTTTAGCGTAATACAGATTGCACACCAAATTGTATCACAGCCCTAGGGATAAATAATGATGTTCCACTGCCAAAGGCAGAGTGTAATCAACAAGGCTACTGCAATTTGGGATTAAATACATACTACAGCACTTAAAGCATCAATGAGTCCAGAACTCAGTGCATTAGTTTAGTTAGAACCTCACAGGAATCACTGTTTAATTTTTTCCAGTCTCAATGATTCTATGATATTGAGTGACATGGTTGAGTGGGCATGGCGGTAATGGGTTGATGGTTGGACTAGATGACCTTGGCGGCCTTCCTAAACCTTAATGATTCTATCAATCAGTCAGAGGCATGACATCGCTTAAAGGAAGACCATAATGCCATCAGGTTCCCAGATCTACTCAATAGGAGGAATAAAACACATCAACAACATGGCAAAGCAGTGCAATGTACCCCACGGAGGGCACTGCCACACCCTTTGTTTACAAATGGGGCTCCTGGAGTTACCGGTGCCCACTGTCAGCTTTATTACTGTGAATGAGCGCAGCAGTGAAGCCCACAGAGCTTTTCCTGTGGTGGGGAAAGGACGTGGCCAGGCTTATCAGAACAGGGGCCTAAGTCAACGTGTGATTACCCTCAGATAAAGTAAGTTACGTGAAAACGACAGCACAAAGCAGCCGCTTCTGCCTGCTGCACACTTGGTAAATTATCTACTTGGGTGATGTCATTGCTGAGATCCTTGATAGCCTAAGGAGAGCCATTTTTGGCTACTGCTCAAAGCACACACTCTTTTTTTTTTTTTTTTTTTTCGTAAAGAGAGCCACAAAACGACGGACAGCCCCGAAGAGGGGCAGCAGCAGAGGACGGTCCCCCCAGAGGAGGCTCTCCCCGCAGGGCTCCCTCAGAACACGGCGCACAGGGCGGCCCGGCCCGGTACTGCACAGCTCCCGGCGGCACCCCGCCCGCCCGCACCCCGCGGGGACCCCCTCTCCTTCCCCCTCACCCCGGGGCGCGGCACGGGGACGGAGAGGGGAGGGGGGGGCACCCGCACCTGGTGAAGGCGAAGGCCATGAGGCTGAGGATGGTGAAGCTGAGGAGGGTGATGGTGTGCGGCCGGTAGAAGAACTCCAGCGTGATGTCCTCCACCTGCTGCTCGTTGATCATGCGGAAATGCAGGCGGTAGTTCACGTCGTCTTTGCTCAGGGTCCGGCTCCCCACGCACGCCGCCATCTCGACCCCTTCCCCTCGGCCCTACTCGCCCGAGCCCGGCGACGCCGCCGCCGAGGGGAGAACCGCCGCGCCCGCCGCGCCGAGGGGCGGACCCAGCGCTGCCGCTCACCCACGCGACGGGAGAAGGCGGGGGGGAGTAGGCGGAGCAGAACCGCCTCCTCGTAGAAGCGGTGGGATGGCCTTTTCCCCCTCTGTCTCCCCTCTCCCCGCTCCCGAGTGGTCTCGCCCGAGCGCCTGCGCTCCTCCTCCCCACAGTCGCCCCGCTACGCGCAGGGGTTGCTGGGCTGTGGAGGCCGGCGTGAATTGAGAACGGGGCCCTGATGCTACCTCGTGGGTGAGGTGAGCGCGGCGTCCGCCTTCCTCCCTCCGTCTTTTTTGCTCCACGGAGCGCCGCGCGGAGGCGGCGGATGGCCGTGTGGGCGCGGCAGGTCGCCCGCTGCGGCTGGCTGAGGGCCGCCGGCTTGCTGGGCCTGAGGAGCCGCAGCGGCGCCGCGCGGGCGTGCTGTGGGGCGGCCCCGCTGCCTGCGCTGCTATCTGGGCACAGGCTTCCTCCGTGGAGGCTGCGCGTATCAGTAGATTGTGCTCAGCCCTCCCGTGCCAAAGGCGAGGCCTGTGCTCCCAGAAGCAGCCTGCCTGTAGCAGTAAAGCAGGAGCAGGCGGCACCAGAGACAGTCTCTGACCTGAGCGCAGCCAAACTATATGAAGGTAAGAGGCCTCAGGGAGACCTGCGTTCAATGTTGCTATTGGCAGCCTTTTTTTTTTTTTTTTTTTTCTTTTTCTGACCTGTTTAACTGAAGTATATAAGTTGTTCTGAAGGTAATGCCTCCTATTTATTTCCATGCAAGCTACGATAGGTACGGAGGGCACAATAACTATTTGATAGAGCAAATTCTCAGCTACAGAACACTGTTTTTCAACATAGTCACCGTCGTTAGCTGTGCATTTTTGCCATTGATGAAGAAGAAGAGCCTGCATGCAGAGCTTGTAAACATCTGCACCAGTGGAGTTGACCTGCTGTTACCACTGCTGGAATGCACCACCCACTGCCTCCCTGTGCTCACATCCACTGTCTGGTCTCCATCAATGAATGTCAATGGGCGCCATTTTTTCTCACGTGGAGGAATTCAATGACACATCTTTGCTTCGTCATACTTCCACTGAAGGCATTTTGTCAGAATGCCCCTATGCTGCTATGTGTTACAAGGCAACAGAATGCACCAGAATATTGGTGGGAAGGTGCAGCTTCTCCTGCCATACCACCAACGTCCCCCTCTGATATTGCAGCTCAACATAATAAAATAGGAGGCATTAATTTCAGAGCAGCCCTCACATTTATCTGGCTTTCCTGACTTTCATTTGGTTTTACCTCTATAGTTAACGTAGAATTCCTCCATAGCATATAATCCAAAATAGAGCTAATCCAAAATAAAGTTGTCATGTGCTGGGCTGGAGCAGATCCTTGGAGTCATTTTGTTTCCATAACTACCTGCAGCAGCTGAGCAGAGGTGAGGGAAACCAGTCCAAAGCAATTCACACAACACTGAGAGTTGGTCCAGAGTAGGCAACAGAGGACAGCGGAGTATGAAGCACTGCCATAATGAGAAGTGCTTGTCAGATTGTCTCCTGAGAGAGAGAGATCTCCTTGGTGTTGTCTGCCTCACTTTTCTCTACTAAATATTTTCAGACTGGCCTTTTTTATATTCATATCTGAGTGAGGATATAAAAATAAAAAATACTGTTATCTGAAAATAACGTTAGTATGCTAAGGAAACATGATCTGGAGTTATAAGGCAGTCTAATATGTTCAGATTCAGCTTTGGGCCCAGACAGCTTGGATCCTACAGAGCTTATTTTTGGGGTGGCTCAGAGCTGCAACTGAGACCTGTGTGTTTGTGCAGCTGGTTCTGGAAACAGTGCAGCACCAGATCTGACAGGTCAGCCAGCTTATATGTCTCTGCACCTGCAGCACAGTTTGTTTACGTGCCAGATTTTGATCTGCAGGCACATTTACTGTTGTGCAAGTATGTGGAGCAATTTGCCCAGTTGGCAGTACGTAATGGGAGAGATATAGCTTATTTTTTTAATTATGATTTGTTTATTAATTTGAGATCTGTTTTATGATAGGAAGTTTAAAGAACTTTGAGTGGGAAAGAAAGTGCATCTGTGATATGAGAATGAATTGTAGTCTTTATTGATGTGTTTCTGAAAGGAAATGCATCATATCCATACAGACTCCTGGAGAGCTCTTATTATTGTTTAAGATGTAAGTGTTGCTAAAAATGTTTTATTGTGCTTTTCTTGCCAAGGCTTTGAAGTGGCAAGAGCTGCAACAATTGAACTAGTCTATGCAACTCTTCCTAGAACAATAGAATCTTCATGCTTATTTTGGAACATGTCTTCACAGTTCAGGTGTATCTTTGTGTTTTTTGCCACAGAAGAGTCTCACCCAAGTGTCTAGGAAGTCATTGTGCTAAGTAAGGTACAGGATGCAAAAAATCCCCATCCAGTTTATAATCAGTGCTGTTTAACAATTAGGATAAGTGCTGATGGTCAGCCTTCAAAACAGCAATTTTGATTTACCAGCTGCAAGCTCCCATCACTTGAGAAATAGATGAGTTGAGAGGAAATATTTTCAGAAAAGACAGCAAATTCTGTGACTGAACAAATAAGTGGGAGCAAACACAATGCTGCTTATTTGGAAATGTTAATAAGTAGGAAATGGAGCTCAAATTCTTTAGCTGTCAGAGGTGGTGGCAGTCAGCAGCCATTCTGTAATGGTTAAGACGTGATAGCACAATTGGAGTTGGCTGTGAAATACCTTGAAAGTTAAAAACAACTGCAGTTCAAGCACTGTATTCAGAAGAGGTGCAAAACAGTGGACCTACCAGCTAATTAAAAATGATCTTTCCAGTAGTTTTTGGTCTGGATGTGATCAGGCAATCATGCACCTGGGAAGACGAGAAGTCTTTTTCAATAAGGTGTTGTGATCTGTTGTCTGCAATGATGAAGCTGGGAGGCTGAAGTCAGGCTTGTTGGGCATTTGGCTCAGATTTGGCCTTATGAGCAAGAGTTGATGGACAGTCACGAGATGTCACAGAGGCAAAAACTGGGAGCACAGTCTTTTTGCACATGCTTTCAAATAACAACAGATTAGGTGTTCATTTCTTGCAAAATGTTCTTGCATTTTGGAATGGATTTGAGGAGATCTGCATAACATTTGAGGGGAGCAGCTTTGTCATTACAAAATGCACCTTAATCTTCTGTATTTATTTCTTAGACTGGGACGATGTTCCACCTTCATCTGCTTTGGAGGAGATTTCCGAGGAAGAAGCTGTGAAGATCATTGCAGATCCACTTCTTCCCCCTCAGTCTTCCACTCTTCGAGATTATGTTGATCACTCAGAAACCCTGACCAAACTTGTCCATCTAGGTATGTCTGATTTTGTTTATGTGTTTTCTGTGCTCCCGGAGCCTTGGAGGTTCTGCAGTTTGTGTTTTGATCTTATTGGTGGCTTTGTAAACTTGAAAATTTCAGACTGTAGAAACGGTGACCAATAAGAAGGGCAGCAGAATATTATGCAGGGTGAATGGAAAAAGACAAGTAGTCACCTGCATAACTTACAGCAATGCTGTATTAGTTGAAAACAAGGCTGTTCCTTAATGTGTCTCCCAGAGCTTCTGGAATTAGGGAGCTCTTTGTGAAACTCGTCTAATTTCATTGGTCTTTTATTTTTGCCTAAAATAACCTTTTGAATGAGGTTATTTTAATTTGCTGGAAAAGGTACTGCAGCTCTCCATCCTAGGAAGGAAAGAGAATGGTTGCTATGCAGAACCGTAGAAGTGGGACACAGTAGACTGAAAAGGAAAGGAGGAAGGAGTGGGAAAGCACCTTACTTTGATCGAAAAGCATTTGGACCGTGCAAAAAGAATAGCTGAGTTCACAGGTTCTGGCACCTTCCTTGTTTCCCAAAAGTTTAAGGAGTCCTAGAAGAAGGTTGTTAAAAATGTATTTGAGAGGGAGAAATCTGGCCCTGTGCGATAAGAATTTGCTGTGTGTGAGTCACACACCAAAGGCACTTCACTGCGTAATTGTCCCCTTCCCTTGTGCAATGGAGTTAGGAGTTCCTTGTACATATTTCTGTGCAACAAGACAGGTCTCTGCATGTGGTACATACTAGCATGCTCAATTTCTCACATGTGGGATTCACTGAAGACGTCTCCCTTCCGAAAACAAATTTAGCAAGAGTCTGAAAACAATCTGCTTGTTTTATCTGGAACGTTTCCATAATATACAACCTTACTGTGTTGTGTTAGCAAGGTATGCTAAATAAGAGGAAAATAAAATAAAATATATATATGTATTACTCCTTAGAAACTTCAGCATGACCTTCTGAAACATTTATAGGAAATCAGGTCTGTGTTTAACTAAAACCATCTCTCATTTTATTTGTTGTAGGAGTTGACTTATCTCAAGTGGAGAAACGTCAAAAGGCAGGTCAACTCTTACTGACCTTGGACTTTGAAAAAGATATAACTAAAATACTTCTGTTTCTGAAGGATGTGGGTATAGAAGACAATCAACTGGGACCGTTCCTGACCAAAAATCCATACATCCTTGGTGAAGAGCTGGAAGCTCTAGAAACCAGGTATGCCTGTAAAGTATCAACAGGGTGCTAAGGCCCTAGGGTTGAAGTTTCCCAATTGGCTTAAGCTTGTCTGAACGTGTGTTGCTGCCACATATATTCAGCTCCTGGCTCCACATTCCTTTCCCATCAGTCAGGATTAACACGTGGTGGTGGTGTCATAAATAAAGTCAACACCCTGATCCATTTGAAAACTGACCACCATACCAAATTTTACTGCTTAAGTTTTCAGTCTGACTTAATGAGATGCAAAGCCACATCTCCATAAAAAGGTGAGATGCATACTTCAGAAATGAGAATAAACAGAAAAGACTGTCTCTTTTAGTAGCAACTTGGAATTGACTTACCAAGGATGGTAAGCAACTTGGAATTGACTTACCCCTTGATGACATATGCTTCAGAAGACACTGTGTTCTGAATATAATAGCTACTTGACTGAAAGTAAGCACTGAAGAAATAAGATAAATGTATGTATATACTCCTGTTTCTCCAGCAGCATGATTTGTAAAGTGATGGGATTTATGTTGGAAGTTGTCAGTGTTGGTTTTAGTGTAGTCTGAATCAAGCTCTTTAGTAATATTACCTGTTCTCTGCCAACAATGGAACATCCTCTTTAACAGTAATTATTTTATTAACAATTATTTGTCTGGTCAGTTCTAGAGATATAATGACATAATGGTGGTGACTGTGAATATACATTTACAGAAGTCTGTCCTGAGTATTTTTGGATTGTTAACTTTGCAGTATTATTTCTAGAACTTTAAAGATGAAATCTGTATCTGTGACAGGAAACCCTTCACTTTTAAACAAATTCCTTCCTAAAATTAAATATCCAAAATTAAAAATACTAAAGATATATTAGATAATACATAGCAATATATTTTTTTCCTCAAAAGAGGAGCTGTTAGTTCTTCATTTATCCAAAGTAATTGAATGTAGGTTTCGAGCATATATTTTTGTGCAGATGTTCCTTGCCACAGGGCTGATGTGATGACTTGTAACTGTGTTCCAGCCTTTCTCCTAGTTGGTTTATGGATAGAAACAGTTTCTCTTTATTCTCTTGTTTTACTGCTTCCTTCCAAATGTTTACAGGTGGGATACCATTAAGTTATGAAATATTCAAGGTACCAGCACCAAACTATACTGATTTATCTTGTAGCCATAGAGATTCTAGCTTTCTTTATTCAGCTGTATTTGCTTGTTGCCTATCTTTAGTAGGGGTTAGATTCTGAAACGGAGTGATTTGATTCTTCTGATCTATGCTTTCATTAGGTGTGTTGATTATAGACCAGAAAAATCGCAGGAGGTGGACACTGAATGTCAAAATCACCTCAAAGAGGCTGGCATTAATTGGACACTTTTTTGGCAGAACAACTCATGTACATACACATGTGCTTTGTAAAGAACTTGAAATATCCTAGTATTTAGAAATTTAAAAAGTAAACTCTGCTTGGATTGTGTATGTAATAGCTTTCCAAGACTGAACTCTGGAAGTACATCTTTATGGAAGCAGGTGTACTAGCATATTCAGGTCTAACATACACTTGACTTTTTTCTCATTTTTCCTCTGTTCTTTCATCTGCTTATTCAGTAAGTGGCCTTTCAGAAACACCAGGCAAAACTAACCTCATTTTTCAGCAGTAGTCTTTGAGTTGAGATTGTCTGAGTTGCTTATGTTTTCCCCAAGAGAGAATGTTTTTCTACAGTAAGCTTTGTAACTCACCTATGAAGTTAGATTTGTTTTTCAGGGACTGTTCTGTGGCAGTCTGTGAGATTGGGGCTGAACAGGGCAATCCAATTTCTTATTCATATTCTACAGCTTCATCTTTTTCAGTAAGTTTATCTCAGATTGGCATTGATGAATGCCTTTCTGCTAACTTTAAGGTAAGCGTTCCACAGAGGCTGAACATGTCTCAGATAGCTGTCTTTTGAAAGCTGAGTGTCACCTTTATATAAACACTCCATCACAGACGGACGTGGTATCGGTTACATCACTCCGGAATGTTTTATTGCTATGGATTCCACATTGCCAGGAAACAAAACACAAATTTTCATAGATTTGGCGTTTGACTTCGGATAAACACTGTAAAAGTCAAAACATTCCATAATTCATAATAATTTGACAGTTGCAAATCAGTGTCTGTACTGCAGCTGCACCAGATGCTTTGTTTGTATTGTTAATGATGACTTAAAACCGTTAACATGCTACATAGGACTGCTGACCCCTGCAGTAAGAATGAGAGCTAACCTTAGTGCCAATACTCATGAAGTTATCTCTAGCCTTGCTCAGATTGACTGACTATTCCTTAACGTACTGTCTTCCAGAGTCAGCTGATTACTATCTTGCTATCCCCCTTTTAAAATCCTTGCCTTTCCAGGTTGCACAGAAGTGCTTCAAATGTGAATCTTAATGACTTGTTAACAGAAAACAAAAGGAGAAGAGTCAGAACAACCAAAAGTTTTGGGTTTTTTTTTTGACTGCTCATTTAGCTATGTTTTTAAGGTGCTTGACAGATAAAGCCTTGAAAAACAGAACAGAAGCAGCACAGCACAGCCAACCTGCAGCATTCAAAAAAATGAGATAATCTATGGAGGAATAATTCTCTATTTTTGCATCCCATATTTCTCTCCTTTGTCATCTCTCTTCATTTCTGAAGCTACTGTAACCAGCAGTGTCAGTACTGCCTGGAGACTAGGCTGCTACCCTTTGAGCTGAGATGCCTGCTTAGTTAAGAATTGGTCCTCTGGAGCTTATTCTTATGTCTGTTCTGTAGAGATTTTTGGCACATGGTGATCTAATTTCTGAGACTTTGTAGAAAGGGATATAGTGACTAGAAGGTATTTTTAGTTTTTCCTCTCAAGAAGATATAATTTAATACAGCCTCTTTTTTTCCTACTCTAAGAGTAAGCATCATTTGCTGAATGTCTGCTTCTGCAGAACATTCTGCAGTCTAGACAGTATCTCAATTGCTGTCAAGTCAAATCAGTTCTTATATAACCAGTTTTCATCTAACAACAATTGCTTACGTTTCTGAATGTCTGTGTTCAAAGCAAGCCTCTTCAAATGGTAGTACAGTTCTTTGTAAATGGTGATGTAAGGATAGGCAATAGCAGATATAGCTGCTTTAAACCAGTTTTGGATCATCCAAGGAAGGTAGAGGTCACAATCTAATAACAAAGAAATCGTTTATCCCTCTCAAAGGATCAGGGCTCACACAGAACTCCAAAGGTGGCAGTCTCCAAGTAGAGATGTTTCCCTTGCAGCTGCCATCCCTTAAATGTGGTTATGGAGGGGTGGACCCAGGCCCCCCTCCCCCTTCTGGTCGGACAGGTGAATTGTTTCCACCTGTGCTCTCAGGGCTGGCTATGCCCCTTCACCGGGTGCTCAACCACTGGTTCCAGCTGTAACCTAACATTTCCCATACAGGTGGCACATAGGTTAATCATGTCTCTTTTGTACCCTGTATTTTCCCATCTCAGTGTTTCTTGAATGCTTCCAGGGAGGGTGACTCCACCATCTCCCTGGGCAGCCCGTTCCAGTGGCTGACCACTCTTTCAGAGAAGAAATTTTTCCTAACATCCAACCTGAATCTCCTCTTGAACAACTTGAGGCCATGCCTGCTAATCTTATTGCTGGTTACACAGGAGAAGAGGCCGACTCCCACCTCACCACGACCTCCTTTCAGGCAATGGTAGAGAGAAATAAAGTCTCCTCTGAGCCTCCTTTTCTCCAGACTGAACAATCCCAGTTCCTTCAGCTGCTCTTCATAAGACTTTTGTTCCAGGCCCCTTAGTAATATTGCAGTTGTGCTTGAAACAGGATTTCACTTTCACTGAATTCACAGAATCACAGAATTTCAGGGGTTGGAAGGGACCTCGAAAGATCATTGAGTCTAACCCCTCTGCTAAAGCAGGTACCCTGCAGTAGGTTGCACAGGTAGTCTTGAATATCTCTGTAGAAGGAGACTCCACAACCTCTCCGGGAAACGTGTTCCAGTGCTCTGTCATAAAGACATACCATAAAGTACTTCCACATGTTTTTATGGAACTTCTATGTTCAAGTTTTAGACCACTATTCCTTGCCCTATTGCTACACACCACCGAGAAGAGCCTGGCCTCATTCGTTTGCTTCCCACTTCCCTTTAGATATTTATGAACATTAATCAGATCCCCTCTCTTTTCCCTAGGCTCAACAAACCCAGCCTACTCAGCCTTTCTTCTTAGAGGAGCTGTTCCAGGCCCTTTATCATCTTTGTGTCCCTCTGCTGAAGTCCATCTAGGAGATCCCTGTCCTTTTTGAACTGGGGAGCCCGGAACTGGACACAATATTCTAAATGTGTCCTCACCAGGGCAGAACAGAGGGGGAGGATCACCTCCCTTGATCTGCTGGCCACACTCTTTTTAATGCATCCCAGGATACCGATGGCCTTGGCCACAAGGGCACACTGCTGGCTCCTGGCCAACCTGTTGCTCACCAGAACGTCCAGGTCGTTCTCTGCAGAACTCCTCTCCACCATGTCAGCCCATTACCTCTACTCATGCACGTGGTTATTCCTCCCCAGGTGCAAGACTCTATACTTGCTCTTCTTAAACCTCATCATGTTCCTCCCTGCACAGCTCACCAGTCTGCCCAGGTCTTGTTGAGTGGCAGCACAGCCATCTGATGTGTCTCCCAGCTTTGTATCATCAGCAAACTTGCTGTGGGTGGACTCTATCCCTTTATCCAGGTCATTGATGAAGATGTTGAACAAGGCCAGACCCAGTACTGACCCCTGGGAATCATGGCTAATGACAGGCCTCTAAGCGTACTCTGCATATCAAAATCAATGAAGTTAGGAAAAAAAATTCTGTGTTGGAAAGAAGGACAGTTCTGTTAAATATAAAAACTTTAGTCGGCCCTTCACCTTTCTGACAAGCAGATGTTTTGTAACTAAAATACTTGGACCAGTGACTGAAAGTAGGGACCTATTGTAACAGAACAGCTGATTTAGGAATGTCTTTGGACGATGTCTTTACAGGTGGCATTGTTGTGTGATATTTCTTCTCCAGTGTTATTGGCAAAACGGAGATGTATGAGGTACATTACTCTGTTCTTTCAGCAGTAGAAATGGAATTCATTAAAATAGCAGCAGGCTGTGTATGTCTTCTTGTCCGTATCCTATGATGATCTATTAATGTGTTTGTAATCTAGGAGACAGGCTGGTAGTTGAATGTAGGTTAACATAGTTATCTGCTTAAGTACAGCTGGAAGGAATTAAAATCTGTCTTCAGTATTGACATTCTGCTCTGAGGTTTATTTAACTTCTAATTAATTGGGAGGGATGGTATTTTGCTTTTATGATAACTGCAGATTTCCTTCTAATTATTTTTGGCAGAGTTGCATGTTAATGATAGAACATCTGTCCATTTATAAGATATCACTGAGGAATTTAAACAAGTACTGAATAAATGGAGGCAATAAAATTTTCATCACCAGATTTTATTTTGTTTTTGTTCTGTTTCTAGAGTGGCTTACCTAAAATCAAAAAAATTCGGTAATGCAGAAATTACTCAGATGGTCTCAAGAGCTCCATATTTGCTGTTGTTTTCAGTGGAAAGACTGGATAACAGACTGGGTTTCTTCAAAAATGAACTCGGCCTCAGTGTAAAAAAGGTAAAAAGTACTCTGAAGTCTTTAAGTACCTTTTCAGCAGCATCTCTACAGCCTTAGAACATGAATACTTATGTTTGGCCTTACAAATCTTAGTGACGTTGCCCATGTAATGCAGAGAATTACAGGAGTAATAACGTGATTTTAGCCTTTTAAAGAGGTAATAGGACATCTCATATTCCAAAAATCCTGAAGACTTGAATCATACAGTGCTTGAAGATGATCTGCTGTAGGATATTCTCAAACAAGCATGTGTGTACCCACTTTTATTACTTGTGGTGATTCACGGGACTGAATGCATTGCTGAAAACTGCACGCATCTTTTTTAACTTTGAGCAGATTCTCTCTTTTTGTCTCTTCAAGATACTGTAACATACTTAACTCATCAGTGAAAAACAGTATTCTCCAAATACAGATCAAACTAAACACTGTCATGTGTTCAGTTCCCTGGGAGTAATCTTTGAGACCACTTCTCAGAGCACTACCATGTTAGGTGCTTAGAAGGTTTAGCACCATGCTTTGGAATTTTGACAAGAACGAGTATTTTAAGTTTCCTAGAATGAGTGGGCAGCATCAGTTGTTTCCTGCAGCAGCTGGTGATTGCAATAAATGTCAACTTGCAAGTGGAATCTTGTGTTGTTCTGTTGGCTTCTTTAGCTAAACAGTCATAGCTGTCACAATGCCTGTTCTAGGTCTTTCCAGGCTGCAGGTAAGAGATGTCTGTGGAAAAGAGTTTAGTCCCTGCCTTGTACTGCGGGCAGATTACAAGTCGTCCTATGACTGAGGAGATGTGGATTAATTTCTTGTGTTTCCATAATACTATGGTGTTAGTAGATCTTGAAGTAGACCGATAAAGTACTGCAGTTGAAAAATTCTTTTATAGCCTCTATCAGGATAGTGTTTTGCTTAATTCTTTTTAAAGAGATGAAGAGAAACAACTCAGGCACTGAGAGAGGGTAAGAGCTCTTCAGTATGCTTTCTCCTTCTGGGGGATGCTTTTACTCTGTCTTTCAGTCTGTTTTGTAGTGGCAATCTAAATTATTTTAGATGATTATTTTAGATGATTTAGATGATTTTAGATCATTTAGTGGCTATGGTATTTTTTTGTTATCCAGATGAACATGACATTTGATTTTGCATGAAGATTTAATTTATCAAGATGCAAAGAATTTACTCATTTTTGTATTAGAGTTCTAATGAAATGCAAGTGAAAGTTCATTCCTTTTCTAATTGCAAGATAGAGTTCTTCCCTTCATAGATAAGTTTGTAGGCATGCTGTCAGTAATAATCTTTCTTTTGTCTGTGGGTTTTCTCTAATTGCAGACAAAGGATCTGGTAATTCGTTTTCCAAGGCTGCTGACTGGCAAATTAGAGCCTGTAAAAGAGAATCTCCAGGTAAGCTTATTAGTAGATGTTGAAGGTATTTTCCCTATCCACATAGCTTAAGAGTTGATTGAAAATAAAATTCCCTGGAGGAGAATCCTGTACAAAAAGAATTTCATGAAATAATTTTGGGGCAGACAGAAAATAATTGAGCATTTTGTCAAACAGCTTCTTTTCCTCTATGGTTTGCAAGCATACAGCATACTTGGAACAATGTCTTGTTCTGTCTTCTCTTCTGATGTAGGTTAGAAACTTCATCTGACTCCCTTCCTGCCAAAAGTTGCTATCCGATGACACAAATTGTTACCCGTTCCTTTACAATGAGTGAAAAATAGAGCTTGTTCCTTGGGTTTTTTTAGTCTTTGGTTGTGTTTTTTTTCCTTTTTTCTTCTTAGTTACTATGGGTTTTTTGCTAACTTAGTTTGTTTATGAAGATTTAGGGGGAAGAAATGTGTTTTGGATTATTTTCCTCTTGGCAGGTAGCTAGTGTGCCAAAATGTGCATTTGACACCTATTGTCTGATAGCAGATGGTCATTATTAACAACTGTTGGGTAAATAACTTTAAACCCACAGGGACTCCTTTCCCCTTTGAAAATGTAACTGTGTATTGGTTTAATTATTGTGCTGTAAAGCCAGCTAGGCCAAACAGCATGATGTAGTCTAACAATTTTAGAAATCCCATTATCCTATAATGCATAACTATGAATTAAAATATGTAATTTTTCAGACGGACTCACCACTCTGAAGCCATTAAGCACTGGGAGTCTTGCAATCTGAAATGTGTGTGTGGTAAGGGAGGAGACTGGAAAGTAGCAGGCTGTTCCAATTAATAGTGCTTTCTTTTTAATGAACATTGTTTCCACAGGCTGGGGAGTCAGTATTATTACAATGAATGCATTTTTTGAGACTTTCAGTTCTTGGGAACTATCTTTTGTCTACCTACAGGAATTGTAAAGTGTAGCATTCCTACTTTTAACACATGGAGAGAAGGGGAGGAATTTTAGGTCCTTGATGTTGAGATCTACTGATACTTAGAAGCATCGTCTTTTCAGGAGGTTGGATGAATCCAACTCAGGATCTGAATTCTCACCTGTGTATCCTTACCTGGGTGTGGGCAAGTAGCATTCACAAAGTGTAGCCATGTAGCAGCATTTGGTAGTGATCAGGTTCCATCCCTCACTGCTGCTTAGAAACAAGTGCTACAATTGACACTGGTTGTCCTAACATACCAATCATGGACTAAGTGAGCTCAGGGGTAGATTATTCCATCCTCTAAAGGTCTCATCAAGCACAATTAGAGATTCATTGAGAGAATAAAACTGGAAAGTTTGCATTACCAGGATCCATTGGGGGAATCATGCAGAGTATGTTGGTAACAGCTAGGACTTGCACAGTAAGGAAATTAACATGTGGAGTAGAGAATTACTGACTATTAAGTGTATTAACTGAACACAATCACAGCAATTTACAATTGAGCTCCCTATTTATGTCCAGAAAACTGTTGTTCAGTTTCACAGAGTAGAAAAGGTGAAGAGGCTTGCCAGAACTAACTCTGCCGTGGAGCCAGCTATATATCTCCATTGATTTAATGCCAGCTCGTACTTTCAGTTGTAATTCTTAATGCGATAAGCTACCCCTGCCAATTCAGATCTGTGGAAAGCACTTCTGTAGTGCAGACATGTCTCTTCATATGTGAATGCTATCTTACTTGGTTAGTATTTCCATGATAGGCAAATATTTATAAAGCAGATAAAAAAGAGTCAGGAGTTGGAAGACCTGATTACAGTCATCTTTGGAAGCAATTGCCAAAGGTATCTTAAAAGGTATCTTCAAAACCCAGATTCCAGACCCTTCGCTCTGCATTTGCCAGGAAGTCCTGGAAAAGAGCTTTAGTGTTGTCACATCAAACTGGACAAACGAAAAGCATCACCTTTTTGCCAGCTGTGAAGACGTACCTGAGCTGGATTTCAAATCTGCTTCATGTTGACTGGCAAGCATACCCACTTCATGGTTGAAAACCAGCTCCTTGTAAATGTCGCATTCAGATAGAAGAAATGGTTGAATTATGAGATGCTCTTGGATGCTAAACTCATTTATCAACAACTCTGAGCTGCTTGCTGCCTGCATGTTGGGAGGAGTTCTCACGATTTTATTGAAAAAATGTGTTTTATTTTCCTTTTGAGGAATGATAATTAAAGTCAAGGCAGGCTTTGAAAAAGACATCTTACTTTAGACATGGACCAACTGTAAAATGAACTGAATGAAGTGCATGTTCTGCACAGCTCTTTCAGTAGACTTCAGTTTAGGATTGAAATTATAGTCCCTAATATAAAAAATATGACTTGAATACATTAGCAAAAGAAATAACACATAAACAAAAGTAGTCACTTTGATTACTGTGTTTTACTGGGTTCAACAGCTCCGCAACTAAAATGTCAGTCTCTTTTGGAAGTCTGGTATTGAAAGTGATGAAAAACTCTCAGGGAGAATTTTTATGCTTGTAACTGCCATGCGTACTGAGATACAGGGTTTTTTGGTTCATATCTCAGGCAAACTGAAAAATAGCATTCACACAATGATCTAAATTTCAAGAATGCTCTATAAACAAATTACACTTTAATTCAGGGTGATAAACAGTTCACACTCCCTGACTTCAAAGGACTAGGTTATTATGGATTACATTCATTTTACTGTGTAATAAAAGATAGAATAATTTTACGTTAGTTTATTTCACTGGCATGTTAAAACAAGCTAACTTTGTCGTATCTGACTTTACCTGACTTTTGAATATTGTTCTCTTTTTCAGGTTTGTCAGGTTGAATTTGGTTTTGAACGTAATGAAGTTCAGCAGATTGCATTTAAAACCCCCAAGATTTTAACTGCAAGTAAAAAGAGACTCAGACAGACATTTGACTACCTGCACAACATAATGGGCATTCCCCACAACATGCTTACTCGCTTTCCTCAGGTGAGCTGTTGATCTAAACTGTGGGTGCTGTTTGCACAGTCTAATTCATTTCACCATCATTTTCACCCTTTGATAGTCTACAAGTCTACAATTCCTTTTGTGAGAAATATCTTCAAAGGTAGATGTCGCTGTGCAAGGGAAGACAAATAGGTTTTCTGAACTACTGGTTTGGTGAAAGTGGAGGCTCACTGTATGAAGAACATATAATTTCTCTATTTATATGTGACTTTTACTCTAATTGAGATAACTTTTATTGGCAACTCAACAACTGTTGAGGATTGACTAAAAAGCAAAAATTGCATGGGGGAAATACGACTTCTCTTCTGGATTTTGATTACTTATCTTGTTATGTACTACCTTTACCATTACCTAACACTGATGCTTGCTATATCTCCAGTTTATATCTTGCTTCTGTTTTACTTGACCTGTAAGCGATCACAAGTCTTGTTCACTACCTTCTTAGTTATGTTGCTGTGGCTTTGTGGTGCTTCGCCTTGTTATTTTTGTTCCTTTTATTTGGAAGAGAAAATAGAGAGTTTCTTCCATTCCATGTTTTTGGTGCAGCCAAAACAGCAGCCATTTCTCTTCTCTCCCATCCTCAAAAGTCAGGAGTTTCAGGACAGAGCTAGGGCACTTCAGTTTCTATATATTCTGGCCACTAGTGCATTCACAAGTGCATACTTGTCTCCATCTGTTGTTGCTTCTCTAATGCTAAAAATAGAAGTATGCGGGATTTTTAGTCAGATTTTCTCTGATGTCACAGCTGCTGTTGAAACCATGCTTCCTGTCAGCTAACTCCATAAAATAAACAGCAGTTAAGGTTTTTACTGTGTCTTCCCTCTTAGACTTTTAGGAAGGCAGAAGAGAATTAGTTTTATTTTCTGTCCCAGTTCTAATTTGTTTGCATCCTCATGATGTTCTTCCTTCAATAGTGTAGCCTTCCCTATTTTAACTAGAAACTCTGCCTTTTTTCATTAATCTAGCACTCCTACTTTCACCGTCACCTTCTGTATATCAGCTTCTCTCTCCAGTATGCAGAAATGCAGTTAGGTCTCTGCTTTTAAGATTTTTTAATCTTAAGAATCACAGAATTGTAGGAACTGGAAGGGATCACTAGAGATCATCAAGTCCAACCCCGCTGTAAATCAGGCTCCCTACAGCAGGCTGCACAGGTAGGTGTCCAGGCAAGTCTTGAATATCTTCAGAGGAGAATGCACAACCTCCCTGGGGCAGCCAGTGACAGTGCTCTGTCACCCTCATTGTGAAGAAGTTCCTTTGCATACTGGTGCAGAACTTCCTATGCTCCAGTTTATGGCCATTTCCCCTTATCCTGCTCCCATAGACCACCGAGAAGAGCTTGGCCATGTCCTTTTGACACCCACACTGTCCATTCATGATACATCTGCATCCTGCCATTTTCCCCACTTCTCTTCTTTCAAGTGTGTTCATCTAATTCATTGCACCATTATTTTCACCCTTTGATGGTCTGCAGTTCTTTTTGTGACAAATATCTTCAAAGGTAGGCATTCTTGTGCAGGAGAAGACAAGTGGATGTTCTGAACCACTGTACTGTGCCTTTTGACTGTGTTAGAAAAGAAGGTGCAGCCACTCACCTTTTCTGCTGCCACTATTCTGTGGTTGTCAGCTCTTCATTTCTTCCTCATAACAACGCTAATCTAAATCTGACTGTAAAATTAAGTGTTCCTGATAACAGAGGAAAAATGTTTCGGTATTCTTTTTCTCTGTTTCCAAATGTCTTCTTCGCTTCTTTGGCTGTGATTGTACAAATTATAGCATATAGTTATCTTATATAAGCATACTAAATATCATGCTCGAGAGTTGTATCGCTCCCTGATTTTCCTGGTGTATGCATCTCAGTATGTTATATTGAAACATTCGTCTAGAATTTAAATTGTTTGTATATATAGATACAAACTACTTGACGGTTGACAAAAATGAGGAGGAAACATGTAAATTATCTGTTATCTTGCTCCAGTTTGTCTGAAGAATGTTTTATTTCAGATTCAGAATCTGAAATTTAGACTACCTAAAAGATTCTCTTTCATGATTTTAGGATTCTTTCTTTCTTCCTTTCTTAGGTTTTCAACTCAAAGCTATTACGAATCAAAGAGAGACATATGTTTCTTATATTCTTGGGAAGAGCCCAGTATGACCCAACAAAACCCAGCTACATCTCTCTGGACCAGCTCGTGTCCTTACCTGATGAGGTGTTTTGTACAGAGATTGCCAAAGCCTCTATGCAGGACTTTGAAAAATTCTTAAAAACCATTTAATTATTTACACATGTAGAAAGGAATAAAATAAAGTTATGAAATAAATTTTTTTTAAAACTGCTTCCTTTCAAGGTCTCAACTCCCTTACTGTTTAAGAATCAATTACATCCTACGACTGTTTCAGAAGAAAAGGCTTACAGCAATGTTTGCGGTGACTTAAAAGTATATTTAAAAAGAGTTAGGTGGGTATATGTTGACTGCTATTGATGTAATCCTTGTAATTAATTACTAACTTTTAATTCAGCATGAATGATGGAGCATACTAACAGAAAAGTAAATTAAAGTGGACTTTTTGTTTTGTTTTGTTTTACTTTCAATAACATCAGAGTTTTGGGAGATGGAAAGACTGGCTAGTGACTTCTTCCCAGTCTCTCCTTCTATTTTCTCCCTTCACCTTACTAACAAGTTAGCAAGTTAATGTAGTTAGCAAGCTAATGCAGTAGCAGAGAAGTGGCACAATTACCTGTTCCCATCTTAAGAGCTAGTCATGTTATTTGCTCTTTCATATGTCAGAGGGGAATACGCTATTATGTATGTATGTGAAGTCCTTCATACAAAAGGGCATTTTTTAACAGGTTACAAAGGTTTTTCTTTTTGAAGCTGGCTTCTATCCTAAAAGCTGTACTGTCAAACTTGGCTTGAAATATAACCAAAAAACAAAACAAAACAAAACCCCAGCAAATTCAATCTAGGCAAATCACAATGAGAATAAAAAAAAAGCTCCTTCTAAATTTTAGGGACATGCCTAGTTTTGTTTTAAGTCACTTTTGTCTTTGCCTTGTTGACAGTTTGACTTCACCCTGATGTGATTTGTATGTCTTTAGTATAGAAATAACCACACAGAAAGAGGCTGTAGTTTGTAGTTAATTGACAGTTATCTTGCTCAGTTATAATTGAGGTAAAATGGGAATTGTGGGGAATAGTAAAGGTATTTTATACTATATCAGTGAATGCACTATGTTAATACGGAGTTATGAAATGCAAGCAGCTTGTCCAAATGCAAGCTAATACTTTATTGTTTAGAAGCTTCTATTCTTCCAGTTAAAATGGGTCAGGAAATGAAAATCCAGATGTTTTCATTTGGATTTATGTTTATTTAATGAAAACGTCTCCATTTGTTAAAAACTTTGTGTTGGAACGTTAAGTACCCCTTTGTGTCAGCACGAGTAAGGCTGAAAAAGGCTTTTGTAGGCAGATATGAGAGGGTTTTTTTTTGTGAATGTGCCCTGCTGTGCTCAGCACCTACCCGGTTTGTGACAAACCATGGTACCACAGAGCACATACCACATTCTGGACGGCTTCAAATCTGAGCATTAATCTTCCTGAATATATTAAAGAAGAACACTGCAGCCAGAGCTAACACAGTTCCTCTGAAATGCTGAATGCTTGTGCCAGAAATATTTCCCAGGAATGCCGCAAAGAAAGACAACAAACGGCTTTATGTGAGTGCTAACAGAACGGCGGGGGAAGGACAGCAGCCCTGCCTCACGCCGAGCGCCTTCTGGCTTGAAGATGGAAAAGCCTGCAGAAGAAACGTTTGGCTTGGAGTTACCGGCCGTCCTCCGGCCTGCTGCTCGGCTGGCAGCGCTGTAGCGGTATAACTAAAGTAATTCCGCTTTTTTCCCCCCTCTTTTTAAAACCGCAGCGCGGCGCTCCCGAAAGGCCGCGGCCTGCCCCCGTCACCGCCCCCTCACGGCAGGCCCCGCCCACACCGGGCCTTCTGCACAGGCGCATGCGCCCGCGCTGCGCCGCCATTGGCGGTCTCTCCCCGCCCCGCGGCGCCGCAGCGTTCCCAGCAGGCCCCTCCCGGCAGGCAGTGCGCTGTGCCGAGGTCAAGATGGCGGCGAGGGCAACGGGTAAGGAGGCGGAGGGCTCGCGATTGGGGTGGCTTCGGCGCAGGGCTCTTCCCATTGGGCTCGTCTTCGTCCTGCCGTCCTTCCCGCGGCTCAGGGGGCTGCAGCCTGAGGCGGGGAGTTGGGGACGCGTTGGACGCAGTGTGTCCTTGGCCCATGTCCCCTCTTGATGACCTCTGTCCCAGTCTTCCCTGAGCTTGTCCTTCAGCTCGAGCCTCTGTCGGGCTTCAAGAGGTGGGGCTGAGGAGCTCGGAAGCGATAGGAAGGCGCCTGGGAGCCGTCGCCTTTCTGGGAGGCCTCGCGCTCCGGTGACCTACCCGAATGCTGGCATTGCTCTCTGTCCCTTAGTGGTGGTTCTTCTCAGGTCCTAAAGCGTGAGAGTACGAGGCCTGATAACTGGTTAGAAAAGCGTGGTGGTAGAACATTGCTTTTAGCTCCAGTAAGAGGAACGGAGCTTGAAACTATTGCTGTTGTCTTTGGTAATGAATGGTTAGTAGTGATGTAAGTCTTAAAGTAGTCTAATATTTAAACAGGTCGAAATATTGTACAGAACAAGCACTCATTCCATATGATGTCTGTTCCTGAATACTGGAATCCTGAAAACTGAATGTCTTTTCCTGAATACTGGAAAGCAGAGAGTCCTGGGTCTATAAGTTCAAGTGGTGTTGCATTACTGCTCGTGAAAGAGATTGACCAATATGTGCATGCTGTCATAGTGGTGTGGGATGTTGAATTTTATGCTGCTCTCCAACTGATGACAGTCGTTTTTAGTTGCAGGAGGTGGTCGCCTGATGGACAGAATTCGAAAGTGGTACTATAATGCGGCTGGATTCAACAAATACGGCAAGTACTTCAGTGGGCCTTAAAGCTTCTCAAGTGTAACAGTCCTCAATCTGCTTATGGTTGGTAACTGGTCAGTGTAGGCATTTTGATGTGTCATTTTATCAATATTAGCTGCTACATTTATTTGTGGAAATAAGTTAGAAAAAAAGTGACTTATTTCTGTATTTCCTCTCCTTTTCTGTGAAATGCCTCTTAACAGTTTAAGTCAGGCTGGAGCTGTTGAAGACACTTCTGGAAAGCAGTCCTGAAAGCTTGATTCTTTCTTTTTTCCCTACCAAGTCAATTGCACACATCACTATTTGCTAACCTTATTATCTTCCCAAATGCTACCACTGAAAATGGAGAGATCGATGCTAATAGCAGTCAGTCTATCTGGGATATTTGTGCAAAGTGTTGAATCTGCAAAAAAGGATTTAGTCTCTAGCCTATTTAGTGGTCAAGTAACTGTAAAAATGGTGTTTCTTTAAGTGAAGGAGATTACCTTGATGGTATTGTTTTTAATTTGTCCGTTGTTATTATGGAGCCTGTTTCAGCAATACGGATTGCAGAACTGTTTTTGAAAGACAGGATAATCTGAACACGCTACTACTGACTGCAGTTTGAGTCATTTAAAGGCAGTTCACACACTTTTCCCAGGAACATTAGGAAGAAAAAATTTGGACGACCAATGTTCATTCGTCTGCCACTGTCTCACTAATAGAGGTGCAGTGTATCTGCCTCCTGAAATTCTTGGAGACTTTAATGCTTTTTGCTGCTTTTCTGAAATCTAGTGATTAAAGTAGTTGCCGTGCTTCTTATGCCTTTAGCAAGAGGCTGCAGAAGTGAGTTCAAGAATATGTTGCTTAAAAGAAATTCTGTTTTACTGAGAGACTACTGCCAACTCAAGCCATGTGAGATCAAAACCTTAGACCTCAAGTCGGTGGCTGTACTCTTATAATCTACATCAATCTTGGAATGATACAGAAGTAACTTTTTGTCCTTTGTTGTTAATACTGAAATTTTAAGCAGAGTTGGTTGAATTTCAGAAATTCTTCATTCCAAAAAAAAGTGTGGTAGTGGTTTTGGCTTTCAGAGGACTAGATGTTCCAACTTGAATTAAATCCCAGTTGGAGGGAAGAAGCAGAAACTCAGGCACAAACAACTTGAGTAGTTTCATGTTTCCATTGCTTGTTCTGGTTGATGGGCATCAGGACTTGTTTAGCAGTGGAGTTTAAGGGAATTGTTCTTAAACAAAAGTCGACTGACTGCGATAGAATCAGCTCTTAAATCTCATACATGGGCTGCCATCTGAAATACAAGGATATAAAATAGAGCAGAAATCCACTCTCAGATCTGAATATCTGATGTAACACATTGAATCAAATATCCATTTTCATATTCTTTCTTAGGCAAAGGAACAAAAGCAAGTATGTGAAAGTATTCACAGTTTTATTCTCTATGAGGAATTGGTGTCTCTCTTCTAGATTTGCCTGGCTTTTTTTTTTTTCCATAATTTTGCATTTTAAGTGTTATGCCTAAGTTTAAAAACATCTTTTTAGGTCTTGAGTCTTATTTAGGAGCATCTATTCAGTGCTACTGTGAAAATATTTTTGGTACAGGATTAATGCGAGATGATACATTGTATGAAGATGATGATGTCAAAGAAGCACTGAAGAGACTTCCAGAGGATCTTTACAATGAAAGAATGTTTCGCATAAAGAGAGCACTTGATTTAAGCTTGAAACATCGGATCCTTCCTAAAGAACAGTGGGTAAAATATGAAGAGGTAAGTGTGCAGAGTGTTCTCAAGGTGCTCTTAATGACGGGACTGTGATCAGTCTTTGGGACGTAGAATCTCTATGGAGAGGTGCATGCTTGCATGTTATTTAAAATGAGTAAAGCAGTGTGTGTTTTATAAAATACCTTTGAATAACATTGCCTTAGTATTCTGATTAAAAGTCTGGATTTTAGAAATGGAAATTCAAATGTTCAAGGTGATAAAAGCTTAAACTACAGCTCAAAGCTATAGGACTCTTGTCTTCAGATAAAATACTCTAAGCTGTCAGATAAGGAAATACACTCTAGCGACCTGTGAAAACTGTGTATTAGAGTAAGCATCTTACTGTAATATGAGAACCAAATCAAACAAAATCTGCCTTTTAGTTGTAGTTAGAGTGTTTCTTCACAGTGGAGTAACTCACAGATTTGTATTACTGTCCATTTTGTCTTTCTCCAAAGATAGGGCGGAGAGGAATCTTGCCACTAAACTTTGGACTGGAAGATAACATAAGAGCTTTAATTCATCTCTAGAAGCAGAATTTGTTCCTTGTATTATTGGTCATATTTTGGTAAATGCTGCACTGACTTATCTGTTTGCATATGTTGATTGAGCAGCAGTTTGATTAGCAACTGAACGCAGTCAGGTATTCTGTTGAATCTGTTTACAGTGCTGTTTAGAAGTTAAGTTGAAAATAAGTTTCTTTCATGCAAATAGTATTTTACGTGGACCTGATGTAATTAAAGTAGATGTTGCTCATTTGGATACTTGTCAAAACAGCAAAACAAGAAAAAACAAAAACAACCCAATGTTATTTCTAAAGGTAAAGCTGAAAGCATCATTTTATTTGATAATGCTGGTGAGTCATTAGGAATTAGAAGTAGTTACATTAGGGGATTTGTAGACTTGGCAAGACTTGGCAGATACCAAGTCTTATTTTTTCAGAATGAGTAATGTGATTCTTTTTTTTTTTCTTTTTTAACCCCTCTCTTCCACTCCACAGATTTCTTTGTAGTCAAATCTGAGAAAGAATGAGAGAGGGGTGATCTGCAGGAACGGTTTGAGTAGTTTCTGGACCTCCCTTTTAAATATAAGCAGTTTAAATATATTCTTTTCTTTTTTTCAGGATAAGCCTTATCTTGAACCTTACCTAAAAGAAGTAATCCGTGAACGACTTGAAAGAGAAGCATGGAACAAGAAATAACTATTGAACTATTTTGTGCAAATAGCCACATCTTTCTGATATTTCTAAAGTTCGGTTATTCAAGTCTTCAGGGAAGCACATGTAAGGCTGAAGGAATACTCGTTTCAGCTTGTTCATTGAGTCTGTTCGTCCAACTAAAATAAATATGTCAGAGTATAAAATCACTTGGGAAGGCTTCTTTATAAATGTTAGCAAGCTAATGTTCAGATCTTTCCTATGAGCATATACATTACACATTAGCTTAATGGTGTGTAGTCTTCATTCCAGCTTCTTGATTCTTACTTCTTTCATAGTACAGCTGTTTCCTGTAGTTAGAGGGTTAGGTAGGAAACACCCAGAATTGCTGGTTAAGTTGTTAACTTAAAAAAGGAGGTGCTATTTCCTTCATCTCTTCTCCCTGGAGATGAGAATACAGGGCCAGTGCTTCATGTTGTGTTGGTGCTGTGAGATAGCAGAAGTAACAGTCTGTGTATGTAAGCACGTACATATTACAGTAATGACAAATGGAAGTGGTTCCTTAACCATAAAATCAGGGAATGTTTCTCTAACTTTTTATACTATATGTGTTGTTAAAGCGTAAAAGATAATTTTCATAAATCTTAATGTCTGTCTCATTTCAGCTTATGATATCTTTGTAAAGGATAAAAGTGCTATGCTGATGTGCTTTCTGCAGTACAATTAACTTCCCATTTGTATTTTTTCTTGCCCTAGAGGACACTGTTTACAATAAGTGGCCTCAAATATTTTAAATGGTTGTGCTAACAGGGTTAACATTAGAGATGTGTGTAATTCAGGCCCTACGTAAACACAGAAATGATTCAGGTGTATCTGGAAATACCAGCCCTTGCTGGCTGAAGGCCCTGAGTTTAATGGTGGTGTTAATTTGATGCCTGTTTTGTGTTATTATGCACAAATTGCAAAATCTGTTCTGTTATACCCTTTGGTATGAAGTACACAATCTTGTGTGGTAGTAACAAGGTATCATTTTTGGTATGTGTGCCTGTCTGACAAATGCAAAAATCCCTTCTAATCCAGGATTCTGGCTTCTAGCTTTGCTCATGACACGAGCTGATCTTTATCTTTATGCTTTCATTGCTTGCATCTCTAAAATGACAGAATCACAGTATTGTGGGGGTTGGAAGGGACCTCTAGATATCATTGACTCCAACCCCTCTGCTGTAGCAGATTCCCTACAGCAGATCACACAAGGTAGGCAGATAGGTCTCAGATATCTCCAGAGGAGACTCCACAACACAATCTCTGAAACAGATACAGCTATTCCTGGGTGAAACATTTATCCCAGTATTTCACACCTGGCATGGTAAAAACAAAATGGTGTGAAAATATCTGCACTGCCACTATTCCTTTTGCAAATAGATTACATTAAGAATGTGAGGCTTCTTTCATCTCCTATCTTAAAACCTTATCGTTGAAACATACATCATTTGATGGTGCATTTTTGAGAACTTTATTAATAAAGTTAGTATCTGCTTGATCCTAGTTTTGAACTAAGGTTAATAGGATTCAAAAGCTTTTTGAAAAAATGGGGTGGGGAAAAAGGGTTTTGGTGACATGAGGCATTTGAAAATAGGCTGACCTTTGAACAGAGTGCAAAGCATCCTTGTGCCAATTGGCATAACAGGCAAAATCACTGACTTCATAACATTCATATGTAACGTTTTCAGAGTCAGAGTCCAGTAAAAGCAGCATCGTATTGAAGTACCTCAGTCTTATTGGTGACAAGCTGGAGGGTCAGTGTGATTCCTGTTTTTGAATTCTTAACTTCTTCATTAAAAACGTCTGGGATGGGGCAGAATGAACTTGTAAAAATTAGAGACGTGATTATAATATCTGTAACCTCCTTGTAACGCTCCCTACCTGTCTCAGCAGCTTTCTGTGGGATCCTGCACATTTCTTCTGGAAGCTGTGTGCTGTTCTGTGGATGATGTAGGATTGTGCAGCCGTGGGCTGCAGTAAAGTGAGAGAAGGATGAAAAATGGTCAGATGGTGAAGGAAACTCATTAAGTTTTGGAGAACTAGGTTTTCTTTCTTCTATTGTCACTAAGTTCTTCTGTAACACTGTGCAAGGCACTTTGTTCTTCAGTGTTCTGACTTATATCTGCAGAAACGCAAAGTGATTGTAGCTGTATCAATAGATCTGTTCTAAAGGACATTAGATGAAGGCATTGCTATTCATCTGGTCACACAACAGATGGGACTGGTGGCATTGCCAGGAGCAAATCTTGCAAAGGTTTGCTAGATTTGAAAAAGACCTCACAGTTCTTATTCCTATGATGTAAAGCATAGAAATATTTGCACAGAAGCTGATACTTCTGTGTCCTGCTGGGTGTGCAGTAAGCAAGATGGAGCAGTGCTCTGAACAAGCCTGAAAAGAATTCCTAAATAAGAGGGATTCCCACTGTGGGGGAAAAAAATGATAACCTGTATCTTTAAGTCATATCATAATATAAAAGGCAGCAGCACCTTGATGGGCAGCATCCAAACTTGATTTTGAAACCTTGATCTTCACTGATGTAGTTTTCTGGATATAAAGTCTATACAGATTCCATAAATTGAGATATTTTTCTTAGTTTGAGTTCACATTTTTAGGCACATCTAAATATCAAATTAAGAGAATGTGAGTTAATGTAGTTAATCCTGCAGTTTGGTTATAGCTTAAATTCTTTTAATTGTTTTTCGGTGAACCTTTACTTCATTTAAGTTCCTTTATTAAATACACGGTGAAATATAAGAATGCATTTGGATTTGTGGAGATCATGTTTGTTATGGCAGACTGATTTCTTTAAATTTTCAATCAGTCAACCAAGAAACAATGGATTTTTTTTTGCAGCTCTGTAACAAGAAACATATGCTTGTTTTACATCCAACTTCCATCCAAAGGAGAGCTACAGCAGATATAAATCTCCTAAGAATTTTGATGAAACATCACGCTTGTCATTATAATGGAACTGTTTTAGGATTAATATGATAAATACATTCCTACTTGAAGCATTTTCTCTCTCTAGACAGCAGAAGTCAAAGAGTATCTTTAGGGTTTCACCACGATGCTGTCTCACCTTTGCAGTTGGCTTTCATGGACTGGAGCTCCAGCTGTGGGAAGGGCTGCCTGTGCAATCCACAGAAGGCAAATGCAACCTGCACCACCGCTGCTCTGGGAGAAGGCCAGAGATGGATCTCGGAGGCCCTCTGGGTATGCAGCTGACTTAAGTGTCCTGAGTGACTTCACTTCTTAGCCTCTTTTTTTTTTTCCAGCCAGTCTGAGCCCCAAAGGACAGATCTGGAAAGTATTTAGGCGACTATCTCTGTGGTAAACAAACAGTTTGGGTTAGTATCTATGTGCCCTTGGAGAACTAGGCCTGATCCCAAAGCTCGGTTTCCCAAATTCTACTGCAAGTCATGCAGAGATGCAGATTTCCTCCGGTGCAGTTTTTTAAATGCTTCAGTGGCAAACAGTTCTTGGCTTGCCCAAGACCTCAGTGCTAGACCAGGTGAGAGGCTGGTCAAACAGCCAGAAATCACATACTCTTCTGTTTACCTGGGAGTGTGGGTGTTCTCAGAGCAAGCCTTGAGAAGGCCACATCAATACCTCCTACTCACTAGCGATTCAAAGCTAATTTATGCTGGCAGGCAATGGGCTCAATTCCTCTTATTCATGAAAAGCTTTGCATGCTGCTAGAGAGGGTGGCACCTGTGTGTCTTAGCTTTGCCCTCCACACCCCGCCCAGGTCATGGTGCTCACTGAGGTTTCAGTCTTCTCTGAAAATATGCATCTTTCATTGAACTGAGTTGGGAGAGGGGCCCAAGCTGTCCTTGTCCTGTTGCCAGAGTGCCCAGACAGAACCGAAGTATCCATTTCCCCTGGCCTAACCTCATCTGCTTCCTCCCATGAAAAGCAGAAGGGCTTCCAGAGGACATCCCAATAGTCACAGCCTGAGGGTGGGAGTGGATATTCGCATCTCTGCAGTGTAAGAGGAGACCTGGGTCTTTCTCTTCCAAGGCCTAAGCAAGTGTTATAATTGCCGTTGCTGTTTTATGAGCGTGTGCTGCTTCAGTCCCTACTCTGGGAAGGGATCTGAGGTTTGAAATCCGATCAGAAAGAGGTACCTCAGCACAGCTGGGCTATGCTCTCTTCAACGTTTCCTGAAGTGGTTCCCTGCTGGCTTGTGCGGATCTGGTTCTTTGTGTCTGAAGTCTTCTGGATTGCGTGGGCAGGCTGGATAGCGAGACACCCAGCGAAGCGCTGCTGCGTTCAGTGTTACAACACCTAAGCCCTTTTATGAAGCCTCATACTCCCGCTGTGGCCTGGCAGATTGAAATGATTGTTTATAAGCAGCAAAGTTCAGAGCCCAGAGCTCAGATCTCTTCAAGGCACTTCAGATGGCTTTTGTCTGCGAGTTGTGCTCCCCAGTGGAGTATTAGCTTAAAAAGATACTGCTCTGAAAGAGTCATAAAAGCAGCTAGGTATGTTTGGTTTACCTCAATTAGCTAAAAATTCTCCAAATCCTGAAAGATTCTCAGCTGCGCTCTCACACTGAAGAATATGGAAGGAAACTCCTTTAATTTTCCATCAGTGCAAAGGCAGGGCTGTGCTGATGCTCGGAGCCCAGCTTGCCTATTAGGGATAATGAGACTGTTGTGGGAGTGTGAAAGTGGCTCTGATAAAAAGCAAAATGTATTCTGCTGCCAGGTGAGGTTTGGCTCAGCCCTGCTCTGTGCATTGCAGAACCTGAGTTACCAGAGAGTGAGATCAGCATTTTGAAGCTTTATTATGGCAGTTGTCCCTGCCTAGGGCTACTTAGGCTGTAAAAGGGCAAAATCAGAACCTAAGTCTGCACTGACAGCAGTGACAGGTGGGGTGTTTTTGGATTTTTTCGTTTGTTTGTTTTGTTTTGTCATTGTGGGGAAAATCTAACAAAGCACATTTCATTTGGAAGTACAGCTGTCTTAAGGAGAGACTGCTAGTCCCATTATAGGACTGGTCTTACAGTTATGACAGATGTTTCCTATCTGTAGTTTAAAGCCTGTACGTAGCAGTCCAGGTTCACCTGGCTTGCTCATTACCTGCCCCATCTGCTGTCCATGCCCTGAGGACAGCTTCTGCTGGAACAGCAGCTCCTGCTGGAGAGCCTGGAAGTCTGCTGCTGTTCCCTAGGGCTGGATTCGGTGCAGGTTTGGCATGTGGAGCACCTGGCTTTGCATAGCCTCATTCTTAACTGGTTGCAAACTTTGTGGAAAGGAGGGGAGTAGCCCTCTCCACTCCTAGAGCTTTGGGGGATTTCTTTGATTCATTTTTATACTTAGCTTTTAATCCATGTATATAACCCCACGGATCTGCTGTGTGCCTGGACACCTCCAAAACAGCCGTTAAAGCCTCTCTGCTTTACACTGATCCAACAAACTGTTTCGAGAAGGACAAGAGAAGGTATGCTTTGAAAGGGGACTTCTCTCCCAGCTGCCTCCACCCAGCACTTTAACAACACATAAGACACAATAAAGCACGTGTTGACATAAGTGATCTTCAAAAAAACCATTGGATTATTTTGAAGGAGTATAAACACACGTGGGGAGAGTTATCATCCTTCACCCAGCAAAACAATTACATCAGTGCCGCTTGGACTGGGATCGGCCTTAAGATCTCCCAGATGTTGCAGGCAGCATGATTGCCGACCGGTTGCTTGGTGTAATTATAAGCTGCTAAATGGAGGGGGAAAATGGGTGCAGCAGGCCTTGTGGCAAGGCACCAGCCTTACGGGCTGTGCTCAGGCCTTAGAAGGACAGCAGAAGTCACCAGTGGCCTGGGGAGCCCTTGGGGCTCGGTAGGCCAAGTGTTGGTAAGTGCCCCTCAGCGAGGAGGGGGATTGGAGGCCTCAGCAGTGCTATTTCTGTGGGTAACGCGTTTGGTGACCAGGTTCTCTGAGGTCCCTGCCAAATGCCCCAGCATCACCCACGGCCCATGAAGGCTTCTTCACCCCAACAGCAGGTGGGGCTGTTCCACAACAGTATGAGCACCACCAAAGCATCCTGGCATTGTCTTCCCTTTTTTAATTTCATTTTTCAGGATGACAACACTTTAGAGGTTTATGACCAACAGGAGAATTTACTACTAAGTCATATACTGATGTAATGAAATCTAATATATGCTGTGTAATGAGTTATGAGATGTTATTTAGTTTCAGGGTTTTATTACTTCAATCAGTTATGACCATATTTCCTTTTATATGATTGCTCACTCTTTAAACATACCAGATGACTGTATAAAGAACACCTAATAAAGTCTGGAGATGTTAAAATATAAATGTTTTAATTTTTGCCATAAATTTGTTCTAATTCTACCAATAGCGGCCTTTGCACTGGAAGTGATGCAGCCACTGTCAGGGATGCAGAGCTTGTTAGTGTTGTCCTGGGCCATTGTGAGGAGTATCTGGGTGACCCTGCTTGATTACAGATTACAGTTGGTCAACAATGCTAGTGTTTGGTCCACAGAACTGGAAAGATTTTTTGAATAAAAATATAAAGATCGAAAACATCCATCTTTGAGATAAGACTTTGTCTTAATTTTCCTCTCCTTTTCACCAGTGCAGCTGTGACATACTCACTCCTGGTTTAGAAACCACCCTTCAAGAGAGGAGAATAAGGTGTGATCCACCTTCTACATCAAAATCAAATGCACGAATACTCTCCCCAGGCACATTTTGGCAATCCTCCTAATTTTTTTCACATTCATTTGTTGTGTTTAAAAGTCCTTCGGGATAATTTAATAGCAGTGGAACTATATAGCTGTGAAATAAGATCATAATGAAGTCTTTAATAAATCCATGTTTAAACGAATGAAGGGCTTCCACTACTGAACAATTGCAAGAGCCAAAACGTGTAGATTCTCGTTCTTGATACATTCCTAGAGAGTGCTTAGTTCTCAAAAAAATATTGTAGGGGATGTTTTGTGATGGCTTACAAGCCTTCAGGAAGACTTTGTGTCCATGGTAGAATCATAGAATCATTAAGATTGGAAAAGACCTCTAAGATCATCTAGTCCAACTGCCAACCTATCCCCACCATGCCCAAAAAAGAAATTTTTCCTAGTATCCAACCTGAAAGTCCCCAGCACAACCTGAGATCATTACCTCTTGTACAGGTATTGCCCTTCTATCCACTGCTTGTAATGATTGCAGCTATTGTAAAGCTCCAGTGCACTGCTGTACCTAGCATTCCAAATGCCTGGGCGAGGAGAGGTCTGCAGTGCATGGCTGTGAGCTGTCTTGCTCAGCCCAGCTGAAACCTTTGCTGACTCTTGTGCCGGGCACTTCTGCCCAGGTGTTGGTCCTAGCTGAAGATGGAGCAAATAGAAGTATTTTCAGAATGTTTGGGCTGTTGTAGCTGTGACTGCCACCTGCATCATGGCCCAAGAATGACTTGGTCCCTGCTGCTCCTTGGGCAGCCAATGCCAAGCCTGAGCTTGGCAGCAGTCCCCTCCATCCCCAGTCCCACTCCATGCCCCGAGCACTCTCTCCAAGCCTTGGGTTAGCTGTGTTGGTAATGCTGCAGTCTGAGCCTCCTGCTTACACAAGGCTGAGCGTCATTTCTGGAGAGTTCTTCCATGCTCTTTTTTCTTCGGTATTTTTTGGAACTGTACATACTTCAAAAAGCTGAACTTCTTCTGGTGTTTATTCAGTTACTGATAGAGATTCTAATGGAAGGGGAAAGCTTCTAACAGCTCTAGAGGATCTAAATGATCCATCTTGCTGCTTCTTCTAGGGCGATGGATGTCATCTACCTGGACCTCTGAAAGGCCTCACCACATCCTCATCTCTAAATTGGAGAGGCATAGATTTGAAGGATGGACTGTTCGATGGATTAGGAATTAGCTGGCTGGATGCAGCCAAAGGGTTATGATCAATGGTTCTGTGTCAGGGTGGAGGTCGGTTACAAGCGGTGTCCCTCAGGGGTCGGTCTTGGGACGGGTGCTCTTGAACACCTTTATCAATGACACAGACGATGGCATCGAGTGCACCCTCAGCAAGTTTGTGGATGAGACCAAGCTGAGAGGTGCAGTCGATACACTGGAAGGAGGGGAAGCCATCCAGAGTGACCTGGACAGGCTGGAGAAGCGGGCTCATGAATAAGGCTAAGTGCAGGGTGTTGCACTCAGGTCGGGGCAAACCCATGTATTTATACAAAGTGGGGGAAGATCTCCTTGAGAGCAGCTCTGCAGAGAAGGATTTGGGGGTCCTGGTAGACGAGAAGCTGGACATGAGCCAGCAGTGTGCACTTGCAGCCCGGAAGGCCTACTGTATTCTGGGCTGCATTAAAAGAGGGGTGGCCAGCAGGGAGAGAGAGGTGATTGTGCCCCTCTACTCAGCTCTTGTGAGGCCCCATCTGGAGTACTGCGTCCAGGCCTGGGGCCTCCAGCACAGGAAGGACATGGAGACCTTGGAGCAGGTCCAGAAGAGGGCCACTAAGTTGATCAGAGGGCCGGAGCTCCTCTCCCAGGAAGAAAGGTTGAGGGAACTGGGCTTGTTTAGCTTGGAGAAGAGAAGGCTCTGGGGAGACCTCATTGTGGCCTTCCAGTACCTGAAGGGAGCATCTAAAAAGGAGGGGAAACAGCTGGTTACAGGAGTAGATAGTAATAGGACAAGGGGGAATGGTTTTAAACTGAGACAAGGGAGGTTTGGGTTAGATATTAGGAGGAAGTTTTTCACACAGAGAGTGGTGATGCACTGGAACAGGTTGCCCAAGGAGGCTGTGGATGCCCCATCCCTGGAGGCATTCAAGGCCAGGCTGGATGTGGCTCTGGGCAGCCTGGTCTGGTGGTTGGCGACCCTGCACATAGCAGGGGTGTTGAAACTAGATGGTCATTGTCGTCCCTTTCAACCCAGGCCATTCTATGATTCATGATTCTATGATTCTATTAATACTTCTATCATTAATTGGAAAAATTCAAGGTGAAGAATTTTGGTGAGTAATGAAATAAAGACTTTACTACTTACAAATCCAGGGTAATAGTTAACCTAAAGATAATCCTACTCCAAGTGAATGGCCAAGCACACTTAAAATATGTCTTTCTACAGTAACAAGGCACAACTTAATCCCATTAAGAAAATGTTGGCAGTGGCTCAGCGCTGGAGAACATGCCGCTGAATTGTCCTGCTCTAACCCGGGATATAGGAAACATTGAGACAAAGCAGGATACCAAACTTGACAGATCTCTGCCCTTTAGGTCCTTAATGATGCAATGAATTACTAATGTGTATAATATTGTTTAGCTGCAGAAATGGTCTCGTATGCGGAAGCCAAGTAGTATCATGCTTACTGAATTTGCCCTATATGCTGCTTCATATGTAGAATTTATTTGCATAGCCATAAAGCACAGACCTCTGAACCAACTAAAAGGAGCAAGCCCACGTTACTCTAATTTGCAAGAATCTGTATTCCATATCTCTTAGTTAGCGGATAAAAAGACAGGTGAGTTTCCCTCTAACCAAAAATATAGCAGAAATGTGGTGTTTTTCCCCCTGGGTTATTATTTTACTTTGTCCCCAGTATTGTCAGCAGGACCCAGAGTGCTTTTCTCCAGGAATTTTGTATGTGGCACATATGTGCCAAAATAATTAACTTCCCTTCTTTCTAATTAAGAACAATTGCATTTGTGCTATCAGAAAAATAGTATGGCTGGGTGAATTTCTCATGGCCTCATCTTGCATCCTTTGTGTTTTAGTTACAGAGCACGGAAATGATAGTGTGCATAAAGCTCAAAGTGACAGATTTTCAGGACAAAATGAGTGCTGGCTCAGCACAGGAGCAGCCATGGGTCTCAGCATGCCATGCTGCTCTGACACGAGTGCTGCCCAGATCTATGGCCCCATGGGGCTTTGGCACGGCATCTCCCAAACATGGCTTTTGGGATTGGGTTGTAGGCAGCTCCCTAATTCTTGATAGCTTGGAAGGAGAGTGTGTGCTTGGACTGTTACTGCAGTATGCAAACATCAAGAGTGAAAGGTATTAACATTCAGCGCTGACCACTATAAAGGTCTAGCTCTTAAAATATCAGCTGTGGGGTTTTCCCCCTGTGGTATTCACAATGTCAGTTTGTTGAGCTGAGTGCATCACTCGGCAGAGCTTTGTGTCTCTTTTTACTGTAGCGACTTCCATAAAGATTCACACCGACAGCTCCTGCAGTAAAGCATGAGGAAACATATTCGAACAGAGCATATGTTTTATAGTGTGAGATCAGACAGTGTGCACACGTCTCAGGGTGCAGCGGGGAATAAGAGGTAACTATAGATATGCACACAACACACAAACACAAGTGATTATCTTTTAGCTCTTGATCCATACTCCAACATCCACTGCCAAGCCAAAAAAAAAAAAAAAAAAGGTATTCCCACTCCATGATCACAGAACAAAACTCTGTTCTACAGAATAAGGTTTGGAAACCACTGAAGCAACAGTATGGCCAAGGCATGGCCTTGATTTTCTGATATGGGTCTCAGAACTGGGGTTTTAATAGGGGCTGCGCTGGGCCAGCAGCCACACCAGTGGGGTGGTGGCCCCTTGTCACATCCCATGGGCTTCTGCAAGGGACCAGAAGGGCTCAAAGGGATGACACATGTTAGGTGGGCTCAGCACCACACCAGCTCTCTGCCTCGGTGCTCCGAGAGCAGCTTGTTGACAACAGAAGCAATGTGACACAAAGTTCCTCGTTGAGAGGGATTAAAAAATACAGAGTCATGTAGAATTTGTTAAGCTCAATTACATGAGTCAGGAACCAGTGAAGGGTTCAAGGAGCTGGAAATAATTCCAATCTGTCATATCAGGAGTCTCCTTCTCAGAAACAGGCTGTGGGAGAAGCGGCAAGACAGCCATATGGAGAGCAGATGTCTCCAGGGAGCTGAAAAGAAGATACTTTGCTAGTACTAAAAATACTCAATATGAGGAGGTGATAACAAGTGCTTCTAAAGAAGAAGCAATTATTTGTCACTGAGGAGACAATTTTTACTATTTCCTAGAACACAGCCCTATATGCTTGAATAATCCAGGACTGTCATAGAGAAAAGGCACTGATTCATGGCTCAGGGCAGGATCTGTAATAGCAAGCAGATTGCACTTATTATTTAACTATGTGCTTTTCAAATCACGTTTTATCACAGGCTGTCTCACAGTAGAGAAGTAGAAAGACAGTGAGTTGCCAGTAAACAGTTGTTCTACAAAGTAGAACAGTCACCTTTGCCATTTGAAGTTTTGGCATTGTAATTTTGGCACTTTATGTAGGAACAGCATTGTGGAGACTGACTCAGTTTGTAACCTCATGCCCACACGTAGCCAATGGCTCAATGTCTGGATGGAGATCAGTGAAGAGTGGTGTTCCCCAGTGGTCAGTACCAGAACTGGTGCTCTTTAATATCTTCATCAACTACAACAGTAGTAGGATCAAGTGCAGCTTCAGCAAGTCTATGGATGACATCAAGCTGTGTAGTGCTGCTGACACACCAGAAGGACGGGATGCCATCCAGACAGTCCCAGAGAGGTTTGAGCAGTGGACCCAGGTGAACCTCATGAGGTTCAACAAATCCAAGTGCAATGTCTGGCTCCTGGGTTGGGGCAACCCATTATCAATACAAGTTGGGGGATGTAAGGATGGAACACAGCCCTGCTGAAAAGGACTTGGGAGTACCGATGGCAAGCTGGATATGAGGCAGCAATGTGCCCTCACAGCCCAGAAAGCCAACCGTATCCTGGGCTGCATCAAATGAGGCGTGGCCAGCAGAGTGAGGGAAGTGATCCTGCCCCTCTGCTCTGTGCTGGTGAGGTCTCACCTGGAGTACCGTGTCCAGATGTGGAGTCTTCAGTAGAGGAGAGACAGAGACCTTTTGGAGTGTGTTCAGATGAGAGCCACAAAAATGATCCAAAGGATGGAATGCCTCTCCTACCAGGACAGGCTGAGAGAGCTGGGACTGTTCAGCCTGGAGAAGAGGATCTCAGGAGACCTGAGGGCAGCCTTTGAGTATCTAAAGGGGAACCATAAGAAAGATGGAGACAGACTCTTTAGCAGGGACTGTGATGTGGCAAGGGGAAACGGTTTCAAACTAAAAGAGGGGAGCTTTAGATTGGATATAAGGATTTTTTTTTACAAATGTGTGGTGAAGCACTGGAACATGTTGACCAGAGAGGGGGTGTATGCCCCACCCCTGGAGACATTTGAGGTCACACTGGATTGGTCCCTAAGCAACCTGACCTAGATGTAGGTGTCCCTGTTCATTGCAGGGGAGTTGGACAAGGTGACCTTTAATGATCGCTTCCAACACAAATAATTCTATGATTCTATAATTCTACCATAGAGTTGGTTGGCTCCAGTGAACCTCCTCCAAGCACTAAACCTGCTTGTACTCTTCAGGAATGAGGCATCGGAGCAGAACTTCATCTCAGCCCCCAAGTACCTCAGGAAGTGTTTTAAGCACCCCATTGAGCAAGGAAACCAAAGGGCAGATGGAAGTTAAATGAGTGCCTGCTCTGCAAGCAAAGGCATTCAGCTGTAGATAAGGTTCATGCAGTACCAGCACCATGTGCTCAGGCTGCTCATGCCCCAGAGATGCATTTGTGTTCTCCTCCAGCCACATTTCTTTGCATCCCAAATAGCAGATCCACAGCTTCCTCAGCTCCTGCAAAACTCCAGAAAATGGCTGTGGGGACAACAAAGCAATCCCAGCAATGTAGGATGAGGCAGCTTGATCCCAGATGTGAGATGGGCTGTCACAGACCATTGCCAACAGATCTTTGCCTCATCTGTTCTTAAAAAGGTGTAATGGCTGTGCTCTCCCAACCCACACAGGCTGCCTGCTTCTGAGCTTATCTTTGACCATAGCTGAGAAGTTTGTCCTCATATCTAACCTATATCTCCCTTGCTTCCAGTTAAAACTACTATTCCTGTCCCACTCTCAGGCAACTCAAGGCAACCCATCTTCTTCCTCTTTATGGTTATTTCTGAAGGCCGTTATTCCACTCCCTTCTGCCTCCTCCATCTTCTCTAGACAAACAACCCCAAGTTCTTTCAACTTCTCATCACAGGTCAGATTTTATAAACCCCTTAACATCTCTATTGGTCTCTTAGGGCTTTCTATATTGTTTACATCATTCTTTAAAGCTGATGCACTTTGCTGGACACAGTGCTCAAGCTGCAACATCCCCTCCATGACAGAACCCCCAGCTCTCACCTTTCCCATCTCCACGTGCACACCCAGGGGTGCAGTGTGGTCTCTGATCTGTGCTGGCTCCACAGCATCTCCCAGGTTCCTCTGCCGTCCGGTCAGTCACCTCCACTTCAATAGGAGTCCTTTTGACCCCTTTGCTCTTTGCACGTGTCTCTATTTAGTTCCATTTGTTGATTCTGGAAAACCTCTCTGATTTTTCATAGCTATTTTGAATTTTAATCCTGGGCCCCAATACGCTCACAATCCTCCTGGCTTAGTGTGATGGGCAGATTTTATAAGCATACTTTATTCCATTATCCGAGTTACCAATGAAAATATCAAATAGAAACAGGTCCTGGACAGACCCTGGGTGACCCCATTAAAAAAGAATTTTCAGTTAGATGGTGAACTGTGATAAGTTCAGCATGTTTTTTGATCATTTGTGCACCCACTGACTAATGACTTCATCTGGCCTGCATTTCCTTAGCTGTCCTTACAGGAACTTGACAGGGGACAGATTCCATGTCCTGCTATGGTCAAGGTGTGTACCACCACCTTCTTTGTCCTCCCCAACCCAGTCTACCTAGGCTCCGCTATGGGAAGTGCTGCCCAGTGTGTTCAAGGAATAAGTTTGGGTATTGAGATTCCTGGTGACTGCTATCTGGAAACTCTTAAAAATGCAGTGTTTCTTGTTGGTGCTCCTTCTTCACTCATGGGCACCTGGGCTCATCAACAGCCCACTCCAAACTGAACTCCAACACTTCTGGCAGCCACCAGCAGGAGCAGCAGCTCCTACAGCCCTGGAAAAGATGAGGAATGTAAAACTGTTGCCATGTCAAGGTAAAAACCATTCTCAGTTCAAGAAAGGATTAATATTTCCATTCAGTCCTTGCAGAGAAGGAAAATTGGGAGGCATTGTTTTGCTGAGGCCAAGAGACGTTGTTGTTACAGGGAAGCAAAGCTCACAGAAACCTTCCTTGGTGGAGAACCCCAGAATCCCAGGCAGACTGAGGCTGGCAGGGCCCTCTGGACCCCTCTGGCCCACTCCTGCTCCAGCAGGAACACCAAGAGCAGGGGGCCCAGGCCCATGGCCAGATGCTTTCTCTCCAACAAGGAGACCCCACAGCCTTTGGGCAACCTGTGCCAGTGCTCCGGCACTGCACAGCACAGCAGTGTTGCCTGGTGCTCAGAGGGACCTCCTGTGCTCTTGTTTGTGCCCATGGCCTCTTATCCTGGTGCTGGGTATCACAGAGAAGAAGCATAGGCATGAGAGAAGGTTGCCTACACTCCCCAAACACAAGCCTGAAGAATCTGTTCCAGGTCAATGTTCTGTCATTCCTCACTGGGTAAGAGGCAAACAGTTTTTGATAGACGTTCTGATTGCCCTAAGCAATTCCTGACGCTGGAGGGTGCTAAAGTCCAAGTGCAGCCAGGCCCTGGCTGCCACGTCCTGAACACGCTGCCCACTTCAGCGATGTCACTGTCTCTGCCAGGGATGCCTCACCTTGTCCCCATGCTCTCTGCTGCCATGACCACAGCTGCCGCCAGACCTGGGGCAGAGCCATTTGTGCTGGTAGCTCTGGGCTATGTATATTGCACCTTGATATTCAATTCCATGCTGCCTTCAGCTCACTGGCCGGCCGCCAGCACAGCTGCAGCAGGTTTGGGGAAATTTGCCATAATGTGCTTGGGAATTCTTGTGGAAAGCAAGTTTCACCTACTACAGTGGAGGTGGATGTGTTGGAGGGACTTGGGTTTCTTTTTGTCCTGAAATACTCATTCCCACGTAAAAACAGAAGCGAGGTGGAGCTGAACATTAAGCCTACAAGTTAATGTTGGCTCATTGTTAATGTTGGCTCTGAAATTACACTCAGCTCATGCCCCACATTAAAACCTGTGGAAGTAAAACATAAGTTTAACCAAAGTCCAGCCCTCACTGCTAACACCCATGAAGACTCTGCTCTCAACCCAGGTTTTGGCAGATGCTTTCAAAAAGCAGAGAGATGTGTCCTAACTAACGCTGAGCCAGGATGAAGCCCCATTGTGCCACGGGGCCACGATGCCAGGGGGGTTTCGAGCCTGGAGGAAAATGGGACACAGAAGATCAGAGAAAGACACACAGCGGACATTATCTGTTTCCTATCAGTAAAAGCTCCAGCGATGTTTTTGGTTTTCAAGAATACTCTAATTCAGCATTTTGCTGCAGCGGGGTGGTCACCAGGCTTTGGAGTGCAGCCCAGCCAAACAGAACAGAGCTTTTCATCAGTTAAAGCCCAAAGAGGGAATAACGATCTCTAAGGTTTGTATTTATCATTGGATTTGGCCCACCGACCTGCCTAGCAATGGCAGTGGCTTGAAACAATTTGCACAAAGCCAAGTCCTAAAAGGCTACAGTAAAGATTAATTTTATCCTGTTTTTTTTTTTTTCTTTTCCTTCTGAAAATAGGCATATTTCTGTCACATCTGGATAAACTCTGCCCTCGCTCTGGTCAGCACAGCTCTCCACTCTCCCAAAGCCCAAGGCACCCCAAAGAGGTTGGCTTTGGTACCCACCAACGGAGCTGGTCCTCCTGCACTGCCCTCACTCAATCATCTCGTGTCGCTGGCACATGCTGTGCTCACTGCTGGCTGCAGGCTTCAAGAGCAAAAAGAGCAAGCACTGCAGGAAGAATGTTTTCACACAGCTGTGGGGTAAAAGCTCAGGTGTTTTCCATTCTATGGATGGGAACACGGAATGATGAGTATCCACGCACTGTCTTGCATGTGCCCTCACGTATCCAGGCTAGAAAACTGCCCCGTGCCATGGGATCCCTGATTTTTTGTCTGTGGGACCACGATATAAAAGACTGCAAAATTTCCCACATGCTTCCCAGTAACAGGAAAGATTTGGACATACAGGTGAGAGCCCAACAGAAGGACACCAAAATGCTGCAGGGCCTGAAGCCCCTTTACCTGGAAGGAGAGGAAGAGAGAGCTGGACCTGCTCAGCATGGAGAAGAGGGGGCTCTGGGGCACCTCATCAATGTCTGTAATGAAGGGATAGAAGAAAGCAGACAGAGCCAGGCTCTGTTCAGTGGTGCCCAGTGCCAGGACAAGTGGCAGTGGGAACAAACCTCTGCAACCAACCCTCATGCCTGCCTTGGGCATGATAACAAATGTTAATGAACGCTCTATGAATGTAGCAGCAGGTGCAAATTACACCTGTGCAGTGATTCCTTACACCTTGACATCAAGACGTCTTGCCGATACAGATCCTAGGTAAATGACTAATTGTTTTAGGCTTCGTTAGACTCACTAGGACCACATCTTAGATTGATTGTAAGCTTTGTTAACTTCGCTAAGATTGTATTTTATGTTGACTGTGCACATACAATCCCATAGACACAAACCATTGACCAAGTCTGGGAATAAGAGTGGATCCAGCTGCACCCAGGCTACTTACCCCCGTGGTTCGAGGTGTTTAGGAAGCAAGAGGAGCTGCTCTGAACTTTGTGACTCAACAGGAGGGCCTCCTGTATGTGTGTGTTTAACCCTACCCTCTATGCGGTAAATAATCCAGTGTGTCCAGCCACCTCAAATCTTGTTAAGTCACTGCCTCAGTTACAATCAAACTTTGTTAAATCACTGTATTGCATCCATGTGATATCAATAAACGTTCTAGCTTCTCTCTTATGAGTGCAGTGCAGTGTGGTTGTTTTCCAGATGCAACAGAAGAGGAGAGAACCAAAACCACCGCGGGAGGTGACACACATTCCTGCTGTTCTGGCTGTCTCAGCAGAGGGGCGACGACTGAATGGATGGGGCTCCGTGGATCACCAGCCAGAGCCAGAGAAGGTCTCTTTGCTGCTCGCTGGTAAACCCAGCTCAGCATTCTTTCACTTTCATCTGAACTCACCTACGGTTCTGACAGCAAAAGAAAACACATGCTCGGAGACAAATGAGATGCATATTGGATTTTATTCCACCTCCCCATAACATACACGATTACTGGAAATACTTTCTTTCCCAGGCAGCCTTTCTTTCTGTTTATCTGTCCCAACTTTGAGCTAACAGCTGTTTTTACCTAGGAGGACCAACTCACCGAGGCACTTTGGGATATAAAGCACGTTTATGGCGAGACACCTGATAAATCCCTTTACGTTCCGCATCTTTCCTGTAAAGCTGGGTGGGAGCATGGGGGAGGAAGAAGGACCTGCTTCGGGATGATGTCAGCACTGCTGGGCACATCTGCCACAGATTAAATCACCATATAACGGGCTTATTTCACAAACATATTTCTTTCGGGCTTGGAAGGAGACATAAAGCAGTGTATCCCTTCAGTTTGCATTTGGGGAGCCTCTGAAAATCTGGGATCACCCTTCACAGTATGCCAGCAAGATTTACTGTGCCGAGTCTCCCAGGTGATGATGCTGTACAAGCTGCATGAAAAATGAATCTTTCTCCTTCCTTGATTAAGTTGTGACTCGTCATAAATCCTGCAGAGAAATCAAGCCTGTCTCACTAAAAGCATGAGGGACCTTTGCAAAGCCCTTTAAGAAGGTGTGAGAAAGGGATCTCACCTGGAAGGAGAAAGCTCACAAAAGTGAACCTGTTTCAATTGTGAAATGCCCATTCTCGGTATTTCACAGATAAATATACCATGTGTACCAGAAGGCGAGGTGAAAAATGAGAAAGGCATGGAAATAAACAACAGCATTTCACCACGCTGAGGATAAAACACAAATAGGCTGCTTTGTCCATCAGAATGCTAAATAAAAAGTTATAGGGAAATGAAGGAGGAGGAAAAAATGCTGGAAAACTACATATATACACACATATATTATATGTAAGTGTATGTATTAACATGTTTGATGCAGTCTTTCCCTAAGAAGATAGACTGCACCTTCCAGGTGATGAAGAAGAGGCAGCCTGGAGGAGCAGAGAGATGCCACTCCATCCTCTGGCTGGTCACTGGAGCACAGTGTAGGTGTTCCCAGCGTGCCCTCGTGGCCATGGCAGGCAGCATGTGCCAACCGCAGCCACACTTGTTTTACCATCTTAGAGAGGAGGGAAATCCATGGGCCCATTATTCGTCCATGGAAGTTGCTTCAAAATGGGACAAAATGGTCCAAAAAATGCCTCATTCTGAACACTGGGGAATAACATGGGAATTTCACCTCTTAGCCTGCCTGGAAACCACGTCCCCACTTCTCTGCCGATGCACACCAGCCTGGTTGGTGGGGTCCTGCTGAGTTATACCAGCCGTATTTTCACCTGCTCCGTGATGAAGATTCATACGTTAATTCCATACAAAGCACTACCACGAAAAAAATAAACTAAGAAGGGTCTCCTTGCCGTGTCCACAAGTCTTGTTTCACAAATGAGTTATCTCAGCGCCGCTGGGTCCGATCTCATGGAGCGGACAATACATTTGGTGCTGTCATGTAAATCATTTCCTTTTGAATACTTAGGTCTAATCAACTTCAGACCTTGTTTTGGACACATTGTAAGTTTCATAATCTGGAGAACTCTCTCTGATGAAATCCTTGCCTCCTGACCCCAAACTACATCTGAACAAAATTGTCCCATCAGGAGTTCAGATAATTGCTTGGCCTTTCCTGTCAGTCATAAAACAGACCAATCCAACTTTTTTGGACACTTCCCCACACTTTAATGTGCTTTTCAAACACATTCCGAACAGCATAACAGAATAGGAATGGTGCTTTTATAAATGTGTGGTACTTTATATGCTTAAGCAAAGAAATCAGAGACTCTCTTTGCTGGTGCCATATGTATTATTGTGCGATAAAAATTTACCAGCATGTAGCTCTGCAATTATTGTTCTTACAGCTCCATTAGTCTTAAATCTTATTTATGTACCGTGGGCTTTTTTTTTTTCCTTCACTGGAACTCCCTGCCTTGCCTCTCACCAAAGCTGAGGAAGCACTGAGGGCTCCAAGCACCATTTCAGGACCGACTCAATTGCAGAATGAGAATGCTGAAGGCAAACACCATTCTGCAGATTGCTTCAGGGGTCAGCAGCACGGCTCCCTGCGGCTCATGGGGATGCCCACCATCAGCATCCTCCTGGGGACGTGGGTCACGGGACAGTGAGGACCCCAGAGAGGAAGGAGCAGTGCTGGAGGGGTCCTGGAGCTGTTCTGCTGGAGGATGGCAAGCTGCCCCGTGCACTTGGCCGTCGTTAAACCCTGAACAATGAGAAGCATTGGAAATATTCAGATAACACAGACAAGGGCTTACCGAGATCACAGTCTCGAGTTGAAAGCCCGGGAATTCCTCAAGGAAAAGGTGTGGTCTGGGGCAGCGCATGTGGGCTGAGAGCTCTCCAAGTGCGTCTGCAGCTCTCAACATCTGACGAGAAGATTAAGTCTGTGGGCAAAACACACTGTGAAAATGGAAAGCAGACTGCTACGTTTATCAGCAAGTTGAAAGGACAAAATGAATGTGAACGCTCGAGAAGGAAAATAATGGAAAGGCCCTTCTGCATCGAGAAGAAATCCTTCCAAAGAGCAGGAAGCACAGAACCGTGGGGCTCAGTGACATATCCCTCAGGCATCCACATCCCAGCTGGGCAGGCAGGGGCTCAATGCAATGTGTGTCACCTCCTGGCCAACGGGATGCTGCGCCCACAGAGCTGCAGCTGCGTGGGTATGGGTGCTCTAAGCGTGTTACCATTCCACTTGAGGTCAGCAGCCTTGGGCAGGGTGACTGCACCCATGGTCTGATGCATTCACAGAATCAGAGAATCGTTAAGGTTGGGAATGTCCTCTGAGATCATCTAGTCCAACCACTGACCCATCCCCACCCACCATGCCCGCTAGCCACGTCCTTCAGTGCCACATCCACACCTTTCTTAAACACCGCCAGGGGTGGTGACTCCACCACCTCCCTGGACAGCCTATCGCAATGCCTCATCACTAACTTTGAGAAGGGATTTTTCTAATATTCAACATGAACCTCCCCTGGTGTAACTTAAGATCATTCTCTGCCGTCCTATTGCTTTAGCGTGGGAGAAGAGGCCAACCCCCACATCGTTACAGCCTCCTTTCAAGCAGTTGTAGAGAGCAATAAGGTCTCCCTTGAGGCTCCTCTTCTCCAGACTGAACAGTTCCCATTCCCTTCGCCATTCCTCATGAGACTGCTTAATTCTGAGCTGCTTGTACCCAAACTCTTCATGAATCTATGTCTCATGCTAAGCATACAAAATAACTTTCAATTTTACAAAGCCCTATTTTCCCCCTCTCCTTTATTCTGGGAAAAGTCTTTATTTCACCATTCCCCATGCCATGAGGTGGCATTTGGTATTTCCAGGCCAGATGCCCTCTGCTTCTCCAGTTGCCCTCATATTTCTTCACCCCTGGTGTGCCTCGCATCCGCTTCACACCCCCGGTGTTGTTGCTGGTCTATCCTTGCAGTGCAAAAAGCTGAGCGTGCTGCTCTGAGCACAGAAATGAGCAGGGTAAGGTCAGACATTTTTTGTCAGCTCCACACACGTCAGTCATTTGCCCATACACCTCCACCACAAGAAACACACATTAAACATGAAAAATAAATTTGAAAACGTGAACAGAAAAACTAAAAATGCAAATAATTAAAAAAGTGAAATTTAAAATTAAACAGATACAAACGAAAATAAGTGCAAATAAGTAGAAATAAAAAGGATTGGCCGCGAGGTGTCGCTGCCGGCCCGGATACAGCCCGGGAGAGGGACGGGCGCGGCCTCCGGGGATGAATCGGCCGAGAGCTCCCGCACCGCGCATCCCGCAGTGCCCGTGGGGCTCCCGGCATTTGCACCACGTGGGAACATCATTCTTGTTTTCAGCCGAAGACGTTCCCTCGTGGGAACCCATCCCCTTGGGGTCTATTAGTCAAATCCAAGTGGAGTGCGGCGATTTTCCCCAGGAGCTTCGAAGGCTGTGGTTTGTCCTGGAGTCGAAGGGAAAGCCTCCTCGCTGCCCAGGGCTTTGTGCCGGCCGCTTAGGCTGCACACATCACTGGGCTCTCCCCTCCGATAATCCCCGTTGTGTTGGAGGCTCACAGCTCTCCTCTCTGCCCAAGGCATCTCCTGTAGCACTGTCGCCATGCCATGCGGCAGCAGCTCCCTTCTAGCTGAGGGACATTTGATACTGCAACAAGTGCCCAACCCAAACGTCCATCTCTGTTCAGACACGTTTTCCCGGATCCAAAGAGCAGATCCCCATCCCAGCACTCCATCCACCTCCTGCCAGGCATTTTCGGAGAATCATCAGAGAATCGTCTGAGTTGGAAGGGACCATGAAAGACCATCCGGTCCAACTCCCCTGCAGTGAGCAGGAGCACCTACAGCTACAGCAGGTTGCTCAGAGCCCCATCCAGCCTGACCTTGGGTGTCTCCAAAGATAGGACGTCCACCACCTCTCTGGGCAACCTGTAACAGTGCCTCGATAAAGAAGAACAGTTCTTCAGAGCACTTCTCCAGAGCTGTCTTCTCTCTCCCAAGGTACATGAGTGAAGGGCAGCCTGTGACCCTTCCCGACCTCCAGCTGCCAGTTCTGGACTTTGCACAGGCATTTCCAAATGACTTTTAGGGGAGAAATATGGAACACAAGATTGGGGATAACCTCAAAGAGGAATAGAGAGGCTGAATGGGAAAGCTTCCGGGATTCTTATCTCCTTTTGCTAAGCCAACCTCTGGTGCTCCCTCCGGCGTCACCCCAACCCTGATATGGGATCACAGTGCTCCACGCTCCTCCTCAATGGGTTTCTGGTGTCTACCCAGAAGCAAAGCTCTGCTCTGGAAACTGCCTTCAGGAACAAGTTGGATTTGGATGGGCAGAAGATAAAGTGAGCAGCAGATTTGCCTCTGATATATTCATGTTGTGGTAGGTTTCACAAGGAATCAGTAAATGAGAAGTGAAGTTATTTTGATAAACAAACACTGAAATGCAACCTTCAGAGTGCCGAGTCAGAAGTCCGGGTTTGGTTTGCATTGTAACAGACACAGAAATAATGACAAACAGAGGAAGCAGAGGCTTGTAAGGCTGCCTGAGCAGCTCCGTAAGAGTCAGACTGAGAGCCATCAAACTTCCGAGGGCTGAATAATATCCCATTACTCCCTGAATGAATAAGGGAGACCTCAATGGAGCTGTCAAGGGATACGATTCCAGTAAGTTATACACAATCCTGGCCTTGTTTGCTAAACATATGCAGCATTATTATTATTATTATTTGGTCAAAATCCCATTACTTCTTCTCTACAGTCTGATAAACCTGAGACTGCAAACTATTTCTTAAGTTACCTCAAAGAAAGTGTTGGCATCAACACGAGGGAAGTGGTGCTGGACCAAAAGAAATGCAGTTGGGTCTGTGCCGTGGTTACAGGTGACAAAGCAGAAGATGCCCAGGCGAGCAGCCATATGTTTCCATTGCCTCCGAGCTGAGTCCTGTTGCTGAAGAAATACTATGGGATTTACAATGGGAGTTCAGGCTCAAATTATAGTTAATAAACTCTGAAGCAAAAAATATATATATATACATGTATATGATTTTAATTAATTATTTGGTATGATCTGAGAACGGTGTTCCCACTGGCCAATATTAATTATACCGCACGCCCCTCTGGTTTCCATCTCTCACAGCGCTGCTCACTGAATATTGCACACCTCCTGCTGTGAGATTGCTTCCCCAGGATGGGACAGCATGGGGAGGGCGTGGGAGGGATGGGGATTGTAGGGCAGCAATGACAGCTGCTGCTGGTGAGCACGGAATGCTGAGCTGCACCACCAGCTTGCTCGGGTATGAGGAAGCTTCGCTTTCTTGTTTTCCCTTTTTCTTTCTTCAGCTTAACCGAAAAGAAAGAAAGAAAAAAAAAAAAAGAAGGAAAATCCCCATTGATTGCATCCAGCTGTTAAAGTTTTACGATACAGAGATCCCCAGTTGTCACGACCACTTCGTGTAGTTTAATATGCGGTCGTATTCTTTTCAGTTTCATTTTCTCCCCCAGCTTCAGTTAATAAAACACCTTTCGGACAGCCTGTTCTTAGCAGTCACAGAGTGCCTGCTCCTTCTCTACAGTGTGGAGCCCGGAGCTGATCCCCAGGCACACACGTGGCTGCTGCCTGTGGGCTGCACGGCACACAGGGAGCTCCTGCGGATGGGATTCCCATGTCTGTGTCATCCCCGTGTAAAGGAGGCACGAAGGAGCAGAGCGGTTCAGCATTTCAAAATGATAATTAAACTGCAAAAGGAACCAGGACACACTATGGGGCAGGGGGGCTTGCTAAGTGCTGCTGTGTGAGAGCTTCCTACTGAGCCTCAGCAGTCTTTGGTTTCAGCCTTTTGCCTTCGTGGTGTTGAAAATCATTTGGGGAACCCATTTAATGGGGCGGTTTTATGTAGAAGGTAATGCACTACTGCACTAAATATGGGAGTAACTTAAAATAAACAGGTCTGGGTTTGTGAGGGAGCACCGATAAACATTGGGGTCAGCCAACATGCTTTGCGGACAGTGTTTAAGGAAACATCAGCTGTTAATGTGTGGAGCTTGAGGAAGCCGTGTCCTCCCTGTGCCAGTATTTATAGTAATAGTTTAATAGGAAGCTTCTAATGATAACATCTTACTACTTGTTTAATCCTTTTTTACTCCGCAAAATAACAGAGTTAATTTGGGAAGGAGGAGGAACGAGGATGCCAGGGCTGGCTTGGGATGGGACAGCCTCAATGGGCAGAATGGATCCAAGGGAAGGGAAGGGAAGGGAAGGGAAGGGAAGGGAAGGGAAGGGAAGGGAAGGGAAGGGAAGGGAAGGGAAGGGAAGGGAAGGGAAGGGAAGGGAAGGGAAGGGAAGGGAAGGGAAGGGAAGGGAAGGGAAGGGAAGGGAAGGGAAGGGAAGGGAAGGGAAGGGAAGGGAAGGGAAGGGAAGGGAAGGGAAGGGAAGGGAAGGGAAGGGAAGGGAAGGGAAGGGAAGGGAAGGGAAGGGAAGGGAAGGGAAGGGAAGGGGAACCTTTTCAGCATACGAGGATGTTTGGTGAGATGGAGTCCAACAAAAAAAGAAATAGAGAAAGAAGTGGATTTCCCACAGGAGCTGTCAGTAGCACAGGGCTTGTTTTGTCTATGCCTCCCCATGTCCCCCAGCTCAGGGATAGCAGCACCCACTGCTCCTGCCACTGACTTGATGGGGATTATGCTTTGCAAGGACCCCAAGGGATTCCTCCCACACTTTGGATGGGGCTGTTCATTTTCAACAAGTGATGGGGCAGAAACAGCAACAAGGAGAGATGCAGGGAAATTGTGGTTGTTCTGTGATTGTGGCTGGAGCTGGTACCCATCTTCCCATCTTCAGCTACTCACCTGCATCCCAACATCCACAGAGCAGAGGAACCAGTCCTGGTAACAGAGCAGTCACTGGGCAGCTCTAAGTCCCCACTATGGGCAGGGCCCGTGAGAGAACCCAGCTGCTGCACTCCTCGGTGTGTCTGCACACAGCTGAAGTGATGAAAGTGGAAAGGGGAAACCAGAGGAGTGAAGAAGGGACTGTAAAATAAGAGGATGCAAAGAAACCCCTTTGTGTCGTTCAAACTGCAGTGGTGCATTTCTTTGCAAAGAGCCCCTCCTCTGTTTTTAAGACAGGACTTTGTTGTATGGCCACATTAATCTGCAGGCAGAATTGTGGCTGGGATCGTGCATGGCAGTGAGCATTGCTCTGCAACCAACACTGGGAGCCTCGGCTGGGTGTTCAGCAACAAGAAATAATGACATAAGAGCACACACACGCAGAGTTAAACCCAATTGATCAAACCTGTAAGAATCCTTGAGATGAAAAAGTGCAATACGTCTCTGTCAATTATTCCCCTTTTTTTTCTAAGATCAGAAGCTGCTGCTCACATGTTATTGCACACATTGCACTGAGACAAAGAGCAGTCCTGGATGTGTGGCCACCGAGCGTTAAAGCCAACAAATAGCATAACTCAGCCCGCAAGTGGAAGCTGAGCTCCTTTTGCATCCCGCAGCACTGGGAGTTGTGGGCACTCGGCACCAAAGCAGAAGCTCCCATCTCCTCTGGGCTGCATTCGTGGCTTAGCAGAAAGTCGGACTGGAAGCAAACAATGACTGCGAGCGCCACTGAGCTCCTCGGCGAGAAGGAGCTGCACCAAAGCTTTTCCTTTACGCCCCTGGCAGTGGCAGCTGGCTCTGCCTGGGCTCTGCTTGGGCGCTGCAATGGTGTCGGCCACATCCCACGGCGGTGGCACACGGGATGGAACAGGGATGCTCTGAGCCAATGGCACAGCCGAGGAATCAGAAACCGTCATAAAAGCGGAGGTTGAGTTTATAGAGCTGCAGCTCCGAAACAGAACTACGGATTATGACAGGTTAATGGGGATTGTGACATTCCCTATACATGTAAATAAACAGTGAATTTGAGAACCTCTGTTTTCCCAAAGCAGCAGTAAATAAAAGTCGAACAGAGACCTCATGTAAAGAAACCATATGCTTATAATTATACAAACATTGTAGATCCCCTGTGTGAAATTTCACATCTTTATTGCTTCTATTTTAATGTTTACAAAGTTAGCAGTAATTTCTTGAAAACAAATCTGATCCTAAACAGGAAAGACAATTTCCTATAGAATTTTCATTTTCTGCCCCGGATCGAACGCGGTGAGGGCTGCTCTGGTGCTACAAACGCCCTCACTTTCTCAATGCCGCACTTCGGTTCCCGACTCCGGGATCTGTTTGGATGCTCCAGGAAGGCAGGAGCTGCTCCCCTCCTCACGTCCAATATATTACACTGTTAGCTGGGAGCGAGAGACAATGTGGTTCCAATCTAGGGTAGAAACGCGGAGAGCTTGCAGAGAAGCGCCGCTGCCACTGCTTCGTGGCAAAATAAAGAGCCGTAAAGAGCGGCGGCGTCACGATGGGTTGCCCTGCTCCTTCCCCAGCTTTTCTTCTGAAATACCAACACAGAGGCAGAAGTGAAAGGAGCAGCCCTATGGCAGTACTGCACCGTGAGGTCCCCGGTGAGCCCTCACCGCACCGTGACCCAGTGCAGTGCAAATACCCCTCCCAATGCAGGGCATTGAGCAGCAGCACTGCCACGAGGAAACAGAGATGTTCGGTATGTTTTAGCTGAAAGCAATGGGGGTCCAATGCCTCAGCTCTGGATCTCTGGAAGAGGAGTCTCATTTGCACGTTGGGATTGGCCAGGACCAGTGCATCGCTGGAAGGCAGCACATGGGAACCATATGGAAACGTTGCACCCACTCTGTGCCCATAGGAATCCCTGCATCCTCACTGACTCCAGCACAGCTCTTTATGGTAGAGGGGTAAGGAGCACATACTTCACCTGGGTATATTTGCTAGTCATCCTGGTAGGGGAGAATTTTACTGCACGGAAATAAGAATAAGTGGTGGACCAGTCGTGGATTGCTCATGTTAAAATAAACCACAGCCTCTCAGTCAAAAAAATGAAAAGTATTCAGAGGGAGTAAGAGGGACTGGCTCCAAACGGATGCGCTCTACACAAATGCCATCCACACACCTCTATGCAAACACCACTCACACATCTCAGCAAGTCTCACAAAAGCCCCCAAGGCAGGGATGCAATGAGTGCTGCTTAAAGCACCACTTGAGCAGGGCTGGATTTCAGCCTCCAGCACCAGCCCAGAGCATTGCTGCTCACGTTATGACTATAACGAGAGAAATCTCCATTGACTTTCCAAGGGCAGAAGTAATTTACATTTGCTTGTAACCACCTCCTGGCTTTCAAATGTACAAAAGAACAAACTGACAAGGAAGCAAAAAACTTGGGATGTGTGAAAGTGGTGTCTTCTGGTGCAAGGGAACTGGGGAAGCTCCTCTTAAAACTACGGCTTAAAGGGCTTCGCCCCATCGCTTCTGTTTGGAGAACAGTATATCGAATAGAAAATGGTTGCACAATATCTATAACGCAATTATAAACTGAAAAAGGGCCAACTTTTATTGTTGAGAAAACCAGAAAGGAAATCAGTTTAAAAAATGCCATTATTCTTCTCCGGCTGCTGCTGTTACTCCACTGCTCTCATTGTGCCGCTGCTGCCACCGTGCCGTGCGCTGAGCCTCGGGGCCACTGCGTGCCACTGGCACTGCTCCCCAGGCCCGGTGCCCCCATCTGCCCCACACCATCCCACATCCAGACGTCGGGCACCGGCCACATCCCGGCCCCCAGCAGTGCCGAGAGCCCCGCTCCCACTGCGTGCTCTCAGTCGGCCACGCACTTAGCTCACTGTCAGGACAATTAACTGCATGCTCCTGAACAATGGCATTGTCTTCAGTGATGTCAGTAAGACACCCTGAGCAGGGGGGCCTGACGCTGCCATAAACCAAAGAGCAGCACGGGCAGTTGTAGCGCAGGTAGGAATGAAGTCAGAGCGATGGAGGCGGCTCTCGGGACCACTCGACCCTTGCAGCTTTGCGTTAGTATGAAACCACCTTCCCCTGGGAGGACAGGAGGCCGGTGGGGGAAAACGCAGAGAACAAAGGGGGAATGGAGAGACGAACCGAGAGACAAAGGGAGGAAGGGCCGGGCACCCGGGGAGCTGTAGGGGACCCTGCGATGAAGCAGGGCGGGAGCCGTACGGCACAAGGGGACCACAAGGAGGGGATGTGGGTATGGAACAATATCAGAAAAGGGAAAATAGGACAATGAAATGCAGCTCCACAGAAAAGAAAGAGCCCGGGGGGCTCGGGTTGGGCAGAAGTTGGTTGGCAGGGAAGAAACTGGAGCTGGACAGCTGATGGGAGATAGCAGCCAGGAGCGTGGAAAGAGCGGAGAGGGCACCAAGGGGGCAGAAGGAAACAAAAAGAGGAGCGATAAGGCTCCGGAAGGAACTGGGTCACGGCCAGAAAAAACAGCCAAAATGCAAAGTGAGGGGCGGAAAGGATGGGAACGGCAGAGAGGAGCAGAGGAAACAAAAGTGAGGCAGCAGAGAAGTGGAGCCGATGGGAGGGGAGGCGTGGGGGTCCCAGAGCAAGGAACAGCGGATGAAAAGAAGGGGAATGGTTGGAGGGAGGATGGGAAGACAGGGAAAAGCCACGAGGAGTGAAAGCACAATAAATAAAAGGGGGTGAAGAAACAGGAAGGAGCGGTGCAGGAATTGATTCTGCAGAACCGTTGCCTCATTTCTGCACTGTCGTTGATACTCTTTTGTAGCCCGATTTCTTCATAACTCATCTGCCAGCCTCTCTCAGTATCCCACCATATCTCACTATCTCAGTAACCCACCATAAAGCAGCCAAGCCAAGGACCGGCCCTCTCTAGCCCAAGTGAGCCCCTGCCCCCGGCATCGGTTTGACCCTTGGTGGATCTGTCTCAGGAACGTGAAACCTGAGCCTCTCATTGGCTTCAGAGGTCCCCTTGCCGTTCCCATCTCCCCTGGCACCCTTCCCGGGATCTGTCCAGTGGTGGCACTGAGGTCCCCATGGCAAACCGGGACCTACAAGGACAGATACCTGCTGCCCCCTGTGCCTCACCCCACCTTGTGTGCGTGTCCTGCTCTGGGAGCAGTGCCAGAGCCCAGGCGTGAACTACTGTCCCTGGGCGGAAAATGAGAAGCAGTAGAAAAAAGAAAGTCCAAGGTAAGATGACAGAGCCCATGAAGTACTGCTGCTGATAGAGGAGAGTGGTCAGGGATGTCAAGTTCCTTTTATTTATTATGACACGTTCCCTTTATTTGCTATAGACTGAGCATTTGCTGCTAAATACACGTGTCCCTGGGGCTGCAGCATCTCCCACTGGAAGGAGAGGAAGATCCACCAGTGACAGAACTGGGGCAGATAGCAGAGGTGGGAAGAAGTGGGGAATGGAAGACAGCAGGGGAAGATGGGGAGAGCAGAAAGCTCGGTGTGGGACAGAGGGCAACGATGCGGTGGAGCAGAGGAGGGATGGGGCTGCAGGCAGCATGAGTGCAGTGGTTTGGAGAGGATGCCAAGAAGAAGGTTGAGAAGAAGTAAGGAGTGAGCAGGATGGATGGGATAATGCCGATTAGTCCACTTTGTCTATAGCTCTGAGCTCGGCAGCTGCATGCAACCGTTTGGAAGGCAAGTCTTACGCTGAGGGATGAATCTCTCTGAAAAGCCAAATGCAAAGGGATGGGTGAGTCCTGATGGCACAGGGCCCGCACCCTCCTTGCTCTATTGGTCTCCCCCGCTGCTGCCAATCTGTCAATGCCTTTCCCATCCCACAGGCCAGCACCATGCTCTCCTCTGGGTGGTTCCCTTTGGGGGCAATTCTAAGGCAAAGACAACAGCTCTTCACTCATGCCCTTTCCCTCTGCTCCCGGAGCTCAGGCCCTGCCTTGGAGCTGCCTACTCGCAGGGCGCATCTCCTCGAGAGACCCCCATTAGCGACAAATTCTGCTTCTGAGGACATAGGCACGGCAATAGGACCAAGCCCAGGAGTGTCGTCCGAGCACAACCACACCCGAAACCCCAGATCCCGACTCGCTGCTCCCATCCACGCGGAGCGAAGGGCACAACCGCTGTCCTCGGCCCGGCCGAGCCCCCGCCGCCCCCGGCCGTCGCGGGCACCCAGCCCGCCCCGCGGGGCGGTCCGCGGCGGGGCGGTCCGGGCGGCGGCGGGGCGGGGCGGGCTGCTCCGGGCCGGGCCCGCCCGGGTGCAGTCCCCGTTCCGCGCCGCTCCGCCGCGCAGTCCCCGCCGCACGTCGGGCCGCCGCAGGAGCCTCACGTCGGGCCGCCGCCGCCCCGCCGCGATCGCTATGAATGCGCGCCGGGCCCTGCTCTCCGCCGCCTTGCTCGCCGGCCTCCTCTGGGATTTACCTTGCTGCCGCCCGGCCTCCCTCCCCGCCGCCGCAGAGCTGGCCAAGGGCGGGCGGGGCCGCAGGGCTCCGCGATCCCCCCGGGAGAGCCGGCCGCGGCAGGGGGCACAGCCCGGGGGCCGGACGCCCCCGCGGGCGGAGCCCCACGAGTACATGCTGTCCCTCTTCAGGACCTACTCCGTCGCCGAGAAACTGGGCATTAACGCCAGCTTCTTCCAGTCCTCCAAGTCGGCCAACACCATCACGAGTTTCGTAGACAGGGGACAAGGTAGGTGCCGTGCCCCCGCCCGCCCCGTCGCACCCCGGGGCCGGAGCCCCGTCCGCAGCGTTGCCGATCCGCGGAGCCGACGCCGCTCCGCTCACTCTGTTTCTTTTCTTCTTTTATTTTATTTTTTTTAATTCTTTTTCTTTCTTATCGCCCTTCGGGGCGCAAAAAGGCGGATCTGTTGCTAAAGGGCGCATCGCGTTGTGTTGTTTCATAGCAAAGCTGCGCTGCGGCAGCCGTAGGTGGTGGTGCGGGAACCACGAGTGGCCGTCCCGAGCCCTCACCGGGCGGGGAAACGCAACCCCCGCTCTGCAGGAGCAGCTCGGGTGGAAGTGCAGCCTCGGAAACATCGCTCTTCCGCTTTATTTCCGCCTGAGAGAAAGGATCTCTCTTATCGCTTCGGCTGGAAGGCAAATAGAAAGCTCGAACTGACCGAGGGCAAACGCTCGCTGAGCGTGGGGCTGCGCCGTCGGGGTCACCTGGAAGGGTCCGGCCCTACGGGCACACGGGGCGGGGACACGGCCGCTCCGGAGCCTCCGGAGCTCGGGTACCGCCGCGCCCCGACGTGCCCCGACGGAGCGTGGCTCGGGGCCGCACCCGCGCCCTTTACGCCTCCCGGTCGCGGGAGCCGCCCCCATCCGTTCCGGGGCCGGGAAGGAGGCAGGTAGGGCGGGGTGGGCGGCGGGGCCGGGCCGGCATCCCCGCTCTCCGAAGTCAGAAGTGTTGCCATGGGATTCCCGGGACCTCTCCGCCACCCGCGGGGCCCCCGCTTCGCTTTTCTGTCATTGCTTCATAGCTCGAGGGCGGAGATGGCGTGAGGATCCGGAGGAAAAGAGAAACTCCCTTCCCTCAGAATGCCTCGCGTTATTTATTAGGGTTTTATAATTATTAGGATGACATTATCCTGGTTAACGACAAACTGACTCGGCGGCTCCTAACGAAGGTCGCGCATTCTCTCCTTATTCTCTCCTTCTCCCCCCATCCCGCCCAGTGCTCGGGGCGCCGTCGGGGGCCGCAGTGCCGCTGTGCTTCCGACGGACGGAGGGGGACGAAGGGTTTTACTTTCCGCCTTTCCGCGACGGGGGCGGTTTTTTGCGTGGCTGTGGGAAGGGTGCGTGAGGGGGGAGACTCTCCAGGCGCGCTGTTCTCGAAGTTCAGCCCTAAAAACGACCTCAGCCGCTTCCCCCGAAGGAAATCGGGGGGCCGGTGGGGATGGAGCCGCGCTCGGGATCGTCCTCGCCGGAGGAAAGACAATGTAACAACCGCAGCTCGTTGCTCCGCATGGGAGAATCTGCTCCGGTAGAGGCGATTCGCTACCAGAAGTCCTGCTCTGATGAAGGAAAAGCCTCACTTTTCCCCATTGATTTTGATTTGATGTGTCACGGGCTGTGACCTTCTGCTGGACCTTCCGAGGGTTGCTTAGCATCAAGCCACTGATTGGAGTATTTCAACTCAGTGATCTAATTGAGTGTTCATGTCATAACATAGCGAATATTGTCTGGTCTCCCATAATGAAGCTGCCCAGCCAATGGCACATCACCAAAAACTTCAAGAGAGCTTCCGTTCCTCTGAAGTGGGAGCCGCGTTCCTGCCCACCTCCCCGTGCGCTCCCAGCCCGCTTAATTGGAGCGCTGCTGCTGATGAACGGCCTTTGCTCGGGGGAAGCGGGGGGAAGGTTCTCTCCATTCATTTGCAGACGGCAGAGCCGCCCAAATTGACCCAATTAGACGGACGGGCTGCGCTTCACCGACGGAGCGGCCGCGCAGCGCCGCGCGGGGACGGAGCCGCTGGGGCTGCACGGGAGTGGGGCACGGCGGGACACAGCAGCGTCGCCCCCGCTGCTGGGGGGGGACACCGAGGGAGCCCTCCGCACCTCTTCTTTCTTTCCTTCCTCCCGAAGCTCGCGGGATCGCTTTCAGGCTGCGCAGGGAGGGAGGAAAGCCGCGCCGCTGCATTACATACGCATATCTATGTGTATATTTTCGGTGCCGAGAGCACAGAAAGAGGGGGAAAGCTCTGAGATTCCCCCCCTTCCCCGTTCCCTCCCCCCCCCCCCCCCCCCCCCCCCCCTTTGTTACGGTCGCAAGATCAGACAGGACCTCTCTGAATGTAGGAAAATTGCTGTTGGCACATGAAGTAACTCATTAAAACGCAGATGGTGCTCTCGCTGGCCCCGGGACCCCCAGCACTGCCACTCCGCTTTACAATTAGGGGCTGCGGGGCTGCACCGGGCAGGGCAGAAATAAAGGGAAGCGGCGGCTGCGAACGGCGAACCCCGAAAGGCGCGGGGCGAACCGAAAACGGAACGCGGGGCGAAGGAGCGCAGTCCTGGGGGTGCCCCGAGGGGAGCGGAGCCATAGGGCGGCTGCGGGGCTTCGTGCGTGTGTCCTAAAGGCTCCCGCAGCCGGGGAAAGGGGAAACGGGAATAGGGCGAAGTCGTCTCGTTCTCCCCAGTTCCTTTGTACGGTTTCGCGTGCAGCTGATGGGGACGGGAGGGGGGGGGGGACGGGAGAGAGAGGGAGGGGGGTCCGACGTTCGGTGTTTTAGCGCTGCTGTCGGGGGGCCGGAGGAAGCGGAGAGCCCCGCGCAGGAGCTGCGATCGGCGGCTGAAAGGAGAGAGCAAATCCCGCTCGCAGTTCGCCCGTGCGGAGTGTTTATGCAAAACAGCGGCTTTCTGGGTGGACCGAAAGCTGCAGCGCACCGCGATCTGCGCAGCGCCTTTGCCCGGGCGGTGTTGTCGTTGGCAAGAGGAAAATGAAATATAAGCGGGGAAGCATTTTAATGGGGAAGGAGGGAATTCGCAACTGTTAATTATTTGGTGACCTTGTATTCGATTTGTTTGAGCCCCTTATAAAAACACTAATGCAGACCAGACGGCCGGAGAGCTCTGCGGCAGCCGCTTCCAAACAGAGCCGAGCGCCCGGGGAAGGAGAGAGCGGCCCGGCTCGGCTCGGCTCGGCTCGGCCCGGTTCGGCCGTGCTGCTACCGCTGTACCGAAGCGGAGCAAAGGGAGCGGGGAATGCTCGGGGCTGGGGAGGGGGCAGACCGTCTCCAAAGCCGCTACGAGACCAAACTTGGTGAAAAACACTGATTTCGGGAGAGGTTTCTTTTCCTTCCTCCCCCCCCCCCCCCCGTCGCCCCCTCCCCCCCTTTTTTTCTTGCTCCGTTTATTCCCTTCTGCGAATCCTCCGCGGGGATCCTCTCCCCGAATGGACTGCGAGGGAGGGGAGGAGGGGGCGAAGCCGCTCCGTGGCCCCTTTCGATCCGTTCCCTACGACCGACTGTTTGCTCGGCTCTTAATTTCTCTCTCTCCCTTTTGCGTTTTCTCTTAATTATTTTTATCGCTATTATTTTAAATCCAGGATTCCCCCCCCCCCCCCCCCCCCCCCCCCCTTCCCCCGGTGAGACTGATAGGAGGCTGCGGGTTTATTTTTAGTTTTACTTCGTGGGTTTTTGCATTTAGAGAGAGAAGAGAGAGCTCTCCTCTCCAGGGCTGCTCAGTTCCATCGGCTGCACGGAACCCGAGGAGCCCAAAGCCGGCTGTGGGCACGGAGCGCCTCTCTGCTCTCATTCGCCTCCTCCCTCTTCAGCCCTACCGAAAAAAAACAAAAAGATAATTAAAAAAGAAAAGGGGGAAGAAAAAACAACAACAAAAAAAAGGAGCTGTTGCCGATGAAGTGCTCGTTTCCCCGCGATCCCAGCGCTGCAAGTGAAGCCGGGAGCCCCTGCGTGCTTCTGGGCGTAAGGGGCCGTCCCAGCCCTCGTTGGTTGAGGGCAGCTCTGTGTGTTTTGATTTCCCGGCTGTTTCTCGTACACCGCTCAGAAATCTCCTTCAAATGGTCCCCTTGCTCCTTCTCTTAACTCCGAGCTCCGGGATTCCGAATTTCGAATCTCTCTATATCTATATCTATACAATTATTTCTTATTCTTATTATTATTTTGAGAGAGAGGGGCGAGCACAATCGTTTCTCGTCGGTTTCTCGTAGCAAAACGGCCGCAAACGGCGGAGGGGAAGGGCACGGCTCTCACGGCACCCCGCGGCACTCAGCAGCCCCCGTGCAGCCGCTCTCCGCTCCCGGCGCATCCCCGGAGCCCGGCGGGAGGGCAGCGGAGCGGGGGGGGCCGTCGCACAACGGAGGCGGCCGCTCCGGAGAGAGGCAGGGAAAACGGGGAGCAAAGGTACGTTGCAGGCGGAGGGGGAACGGAAGCAGCCTTCCGTTCGTTTCTCGGCTCTTCGGCGGCGTTAGATCCGAGGAGGACGTGGTTTCTCCCGGTTACTCGATAGCGAAGGGAACGAAAGATTGAAATCTCGTCGGGAGCCGTGAGAGAAAAGCGGCGGCGATGCCGACCGTACGGAGGGCTGAGCTGAGAGCAGGGAAAGTGCCCCCCCTCCGGGGGAGCACAGCGCCCGACCCGCCGGGATCGGCAGCGCCCGGGGAACGCCCGCGGCCCCAGAGGGACGGATGCGCCCGTTTCCACCTTATCGTCTGCGAAGGGTCCTTAAACTGCCGACGTGTTTTTGGTTTGCGAGTTCAAATACGGCTTGAAAGTGAATTAGGGAATGGGAAAAATTCTTCTCGAATGCGGTTTGGGTATAATTTGCAATGATGTAAAGTTAAGATCGCAGCTTCGATGGGTTGGCCGGGAGCCCGGTACCTGATCTGCCATGAAAAGGGAAACTCCGCGTAGCCCTCGTTAACCCCCGGCGCGCCTCGGAGCCGCTGTGCCTGCGGGGAGGGGCTGCGTGGCCGGGGGCGCTCCGGGCTGGGGGATACCGGGAGCTGCCCGGCTCCTACGTTGGGGTAACGCCGTGCGGGGGTCGGGCGGCCCCAGGAGGGCGGCTCTTTTCAAACAGCGTCTCTCAGTCCCCTCGGTCCGAAGGGAGCTCGGAGGAGAGGTCCCGAGCAGCGCGCGGTGCTCGCACGAAGGCGGAGGGGCGGCCGCGGTGTCCCCGCACCGCTCCGTGCGGTGGGAACGCGGCGCTGGGACGCAGCTCTCTCTCCCCCCCCCCCCCTCCCCTCCCGGGGCCGCCCCCCCCTCCCCCGAGGGCGGCGGTGATGCCGCTCTGTGTCCCCTCCCTCCGCTCTTTTCCCACCCTCCCGGCCCCGCTGGGAGCGGGCCAGGCTTATGTATTCATCTGGAGTTATTCGCTTACGAGAGGGAATAAATCGTGTTTATCTGATGGGATTCGAGGCTGCCGCTTTGATACAGCCGCGATCGCTGCCCCTTCCTGAGAAAGGAGCCGGGAACTGATGGACCGGGGCGAGTTCTGCACCTCTCCTATCGCCGCGTCCCCGCCTCGATATGGCACATGCGGCTGAGCCTTTGCAACGTGGGACACGGGGCGGCGAGCAGCCCCCCGCCTCCAACCCCATCCCCAAAGGGCCGTACCGAGCGGGGCGAGCATCGCCCTTCGGAGCCATCCCCGGCAGGGATGGGGCTGTGCCCACATCGGGGGCTGATGTGATTCCCTCGAGGCTCACTGGGGAAACGCAGGCGGGTTTCTGCCCCAGAGGCTCTCTTTGCACCCCCCTCCTCCCCCCCACTCCGTGTCCCCGCTGGGGTCTATGGGAACGCGCAGCGTTAATCCGCGCTGAGTCCCGCGTAAGGTTCTACACCGCCGTGTCACGTCTGAAGGTCTCGGTGTGCATCAGTCGTGCCGCTGTTCCTTCCACCCCCGCCCCCCTCACCCCTTCCCAAGGAGGCTGCCCCGGAGCTGTCAGGTGGAGCTGAGGCTGTGAAATACGCTGATGAGGAGGAGCGCTGACCTCTGCTGTCAATAAATACCGTGGGCCGCCTATTTCTTCGGTCTCCCTCTCTGTCTCAGCAGCAGTCCGAGCCCGCACAACCGGAGAGGGGCGGCCCAACAGAGGCTACAGTGACACTTTTACTGTTGAAATATACACGGGCTTTACTGGCTTCTGGGGAAAGCGAGGGCTTGGGGAATTTCTGTGTTTGCTGGGCTGTAAACATTTTATGGGAAAGCAACTCAGGAGAATGTGGTTGGCTTTGTGAGCTGTGTTTTGTGCGCCCATGTGTCAGAAAAGAAGTCTAGGTCATCCTCTTGGAGCAGAACATATATGTAATATATATGTGTATGTGTATATATGTGTGTATTTGTGTATGCATACAAACACAAAGCCGTTGCTGGCCCTGCACTGCGGTGCTGGCAGGGCTGGTGGGCCAAGGAAGTGCATGGAGCTGGGTTGCCACGTCCTTCCTCTGATGTGGAGTGTCCTGTATAATGTGGGTCCTCCAGTCTTCTCTTCTCTTCTCTTCTCTTCTCTTCTCTTCTCTTCTCTTCTCTTCTCTTCTCTTCTCTTCTCTTCTCTTCTCTTCTCTTCTCTTCTCTTCTCTTCTCTTCTCTTCTCTTCTCTTCTCTTCTCTTCTCTTCTCTTCTCTTCTCTCCTCTCCTCTCCTCTCCTCTCCTCTCCTCTCCTCTCCTCTCCTCTCCTCTCCTCTCCTCTCCTCTCCTCTCCTCTCCTCTCCTCTCCTCTCCTCTCCTCTCCTCTCCTCTCCTCTCCTCTCCTCTCCTCTCCTCTCCTCTCCTTTCCCTTCTCTTTTTCCCTTTTCCCTCTTCCCTCCCCGCATAGCTGACCTCCCCTCTCCTCTCTCCCACAGACGATCTCTCTCCCGCTCCGCTCAGGCGGCAGAAGTACTTCTTTGACGTCTCCACGCTCTCGGACAAGGAGGAGCTGGTGGGGGCCGAGCTGCGGCTCTTCCGCCGCCCCCCCGCCGGCCGCCCGCCGCCCGCCGCCGCCGCCCCTCTGCTGCAGCTCTTCCCGTGCCTCTCCCCGCGCCCGCTGCACTCCCGCAGCGTGGACCCGCGGGCGGCGGCGGCGGCGGGCTGGGAGGTGTTCGACGTGCGGCAGGGCCTGCGGGCGGGCCGGCCTTGGAAGCGCCTGTGCCTGGAGCTGCGCGCCTCGGCCGCCCGCGGGCCGCCGCCCCGCCGCTGGCTGGACCTGCGGGGCCTGGGCTTCGGGCGGCGGCCGCGGGCGCCGCAGGAGCGGGCGCTGCTGGTGGTGTTCACGCGGGCGCGGCGGCGCAGTCTGCTCGGGGAGCTGCGGGCCGAGCTGGGAGCGCCCCCGCCCGCCGCCCGCCGCCCGCCCGCCCGGCGCCAGCGCCGCACCGCCTTCGCCAGCCGGCACGGCAAGAGGCACGGCAAGAAGGCGCGGCTGCGCTGCAGCAGGAAGCCGCTGCACGTCAACTTCAAGGAGCTGGGCTGGGACGACTGGATCATCGCCCCGCTGGAGTACGAGGCCTACCACTGCGAGGGGGTGTGCGACTTCCCGCTGCGCTCCCACCTGGAGCCCACCAACCACGCCATCATCCAGACCCTCATGAACTCCATGGACCCCGGCTCCACGCCGCCCAGCTGCTGCGTGCCCACCAAGCTGACCCCCATCAGCATCCTCTACATCGACGCGGGCAACAACGTGGTGTACAAGCAGTACGAGGACATGGTGGTGGAGTCGTGCGGCTGCAGGTAGCGGGCGGCCGCCCCTCGGCGGGGGCTGCGCGTTGGAGGAGCCGCTCCGGCGGCGGAGGGAGACCGGGAGCGGCCCGGGGCGGGGAGCGGCGGGCGGGGAAGGGCCGGCGGGCGACCGCCGAGCAGCGCCTCCGCCCCGGGGCTCTCAGCGCTCCGGCCGCCCTTCCGACGGGGGGAGATACGGCGAGAAACGGGCGGAGAGGGAGAGGGGCAGAGCAAAGGGCTGCTCCGTTCCTGCCCGCTCTCTTTCGCATTCCTGCGGGGTGACGGGCCTGGAACAGCCCGCCCCACTCCATCAAAAGGAAAAACAAAAACAAACAAAAAAAAAAAAACAAAAAAAAAGAGAGAGAGAACTGCCCGAGATTGTGATTTTTAGGTGACGTTTTAAGGCAGCGACGAAAAGCCGTGATAAGAGCGAGGCGTGACGGACAGCGCGACGGGGTGAGCGGGGAAAGGAGACGAAACGCCGTCGGATGTGGCGGCTCCGGCGAAGGAACGCGCCGATCCCTGCGCTGCCACCGCGGGGTCGCTGCCTTCGGGCACCGCTGTGGGCGGCTGTGGGGCCGCCGAGCTGCGAACCGGAGGGGGAAGGCGGGGAGAGGGGGGGGGGGGGGGGGGAGGGGGGAATCAAACAAACAAACAAAAAAAACTAACAAAAAAAAAAAAAAGAGAGAAGAGAATAATAATATAAAGCGATAAAAATGCAACTAAAAGGACTCGACCAGGAGCAATAATTTAAAATGCACATTTTGCTCGGGATGCACCGTTGTTCATGTAAAAGCTGTAAATATTTGTTTATTTAAACGGACTGGGAAGTGCAAAGCGGAGATGAACAGCGTGCGTTTCGTGTTGCTATTGTACAAACCATTTGTATGCACTCGAAATGTTATAATGTCTAATATTTGGGAAAGTTTCTATTTGAGTTGTACAGAATTGAGCATGAATCAGATATTTCCTCCTTACCCAACATCGTCGCCTCCCTAAAATATTATTGCGAGATTTAAATCCTGTGCTAATAACGGAGAAAAGAGTTTCTTTTTTACTGTCTACCTCACTATAATGCAAGTATTTACGACGCTCAAATTACCCGAGGTGAATTCATACTCAGAACTCCTTATTTTTTTTTTTTTTTACCATACACCTTTACCGGACGGTACTCCAACTATTACTGTATTATTAAACTTTGTTTTGTGGCAAAAAAAATCAGCTTGCTTTTATATGTTCCGTTCTTCGGTTCAGCAGCTCTGAGCTCCAACCGTGGGCTGAGCGCTGCAGAGCTGAGCTGAAGTGCCGCTGTCGGACCGACCCGCCTCCCCCCCCTCCCCCGGAGCCCTGAAGCCGTTCTCCCGATGCGAAGACTTTTTGTCCTCCCGCTTTCGCCTTTGCTGTGTGGCAAAACGGCAGAGGGACGCAAAGGAGCCGCATTTGATGCCGTTCAACGTGGTGCTGTCAGCGGGGGAATGCGTGGGGTGGGGCGGTGCGGGCGGCCGTTTGTATATCTCATCTGTACCGGGCACGTGTACATACACTGTATTATGCTGACGAGCGAAAGATAATGAATGTTTTATAAATGATATTTATTTTTGTTGCGATGGGTAATATATTTATTAAACCTTTCCTGGTTGTGTCTCAGCTAATGAGGAGCTGTTCTCTGGGCAGTGGTTTCGGGCAGGGAACCCCCCCCCCCAACCCAACCCGTCACGTTGGGCAGAGGAGGGGTGCAGGCAGCCTGGGGGCTGAGTCCCCGTTGTAAAAAGAAACTCCACAAAGTACAGCAAAAACACACCCCAAACCCTCATCTCAAGTGCCCGGAAGCGGTTCATCTGACGTGGGATTGGTACCGGGTCGCAATCTGCTCTCACACCCTTGGCAAACTGCTCCCACCCGGATGGGCGTTGAACAAAGGTTGCGGAACTGGGTTATGCTGACTGCATTGCGGTGGCTCAGAGCCCCGCGGAAGAGCCCGGCCCCGTTCCTGGTTGTTTTACAACTTCCAGAGGAGCGTTTGTGTTTGGCGTGTGTTGGTGTTTCAAGTTGACGACTGATAGTAGATTTGGAAAGAGCGGCTGTAGAGGAAGCGTTGCAGCACTGCATGCAGGTTCCAAGTGGCGTTCTACCTGCCATGCTCTTGAGCAGCCATCACGGTGTGCCACCTTCCTGCTCTCGTTGTGGAGGGAAGCCGTGCAAAAACGACCCAGAAGATCCACATCCAGACAGGCTTCGATTTGCTCCCTGGAAAGGGACGCAATGTAAAACCTGGAGATTGTACAAAATTCACCCATAGCGGCGTGTGAGGGCTGAACGGAGGATCCCTTCATTTCACCGCCCGGATCCTTTGGCTACAACAATACCCCGTGGCTTTGAACGCAATTTCCTTTCAGTCTAATCCCTGATACTGCTGCTATTGCAGCCCTCACGTGGCAGGCTGTGCTGTCACCGGGCTCTGCTCCCTGCTCAGCCCCAGATGTGGCCTTGGCGAGTTGACCAATGTCCAGCAGGACGAGGAAGCCCTTAGGAAGCAGCAGTGAAGATTTTACCGTGCTGGATGTGCACCGTAGAGTACTTTGTACCTTTCTCCAACATCATTCACTGCTTTTATTTTTAGGTGACATCTTTCATGGCCAGAAATGGTGGGGAAGCCCTTTTCCCAAATGCCTGTGCTTGCTAGCCTGATGGAGGTTATGCCTGTTCTTGCTAACCCGATGGAGGTTTTCAGGAGAGGACCCGAGAATCACCAAAGAGTCACAATTGGCAGCATCTCCTTTAGAGCAAAGCCATTTGGACGTATAGAAGGAGAGGAGACGCTGACCTTGCCGGGCATGTCTTTTGGATTCTGTAGTCAATATAACTCTACCTGAGTCCATGCGAGCTCTTGCTAAGGATGGGATCTCTTTCCACGTCCTTTTGCAATATTCTTTTGTCCAAAACTGAGAAGCAAAAGGATACAGCAAGGCTGAAGGGGGGTCGTTCCTCTCTGCCCCTCTCCCGCCCTCCCCCAAGAGCTGAACAAAATAAAACCACTCCCCATTTTTTCAGCTTTGACCACAAATACCGACGTCCTTTGTTACACAGAACTCCAAATATGGCAGTTCAGTGGATGCGTAGCTCAGATGTCCATGTCCTGCCAAAGCAATATGAATTCCCGTTTCCATTTCTCGACTCCCTGTGCTCAAAGTCACGCATGTGAAGGGGTAATGATTCCTTTCATTACGTCGCTGGCCAGAAGAGGGAGCAGGGTCTGCTGGGTGATGGGAGCGGACACGAGCAAGCATTGGACAGCCCATCCACCTCTGCCCATGCTGCTCCGACACATGTGAATGACCAACACCTCTCTGAGATACAGTTATCCATCAGAACGATTAAATAATGGATGTTAGAATGAAGAAAGAATGAGCTGGGGGCTTCAGCCCTTCGTAAGGCTGCTCCTCTTGTTTAGACTCCAAGCTTACATTGAGTTATGGGGGTGGGGCTATAGGTTTACAAATGCTTTTTTTGGGAAAATGCCGGACCCTCCATGAACAGCAAGTCAGGCTTCCTCTTTACTCCTTCCATGCGGATGATAACCCAGTCTGTTTGCTGAAATATACAACGTTAGCATCATTTGGTTTTCCAAATGTGAGCAGAAAGACAGAGCCGATGACATTGGATGAAACATCTTCCTTTAACATCTATTCACGGTGCTTCAGAAGCACACCTGAAGCCTCAGGGAAGGACCAAGGTTTGTGCCTGCCAGTCCGTGCGAGGCAGACGGCGATTGCTCTTTGCTCCCTTTGCACAGCAGCCACGTGCTGCAGACTCCTCTGCTGGGAGGTTCTGTCCGCATCCAGCTATATTAGGCCATCAGATTTCCAAATATTTGTTCTTGTTGCTTTGCAGTGTCAGGCTGGTTGTAAACTGTGGATGTCCCAGCGACTGGTGATTGTGAGGGATAAGAGTCAGCATCTGACTCCCTCTGTGCTCATCACTGCTTATTTCTTGATGGCTGCAGCCCTGAAAAGTGCCAATCCCAGTGAATATACACTCTGATTTTGTGCACTGTACAGCTGGGAATTAGGAAGGGTTCTCCCAGGGTTTCCACTGGGGCTGCTTTCATCCTGATACAGCGCCTGGACCCTATGCTTGTCCCCAAGATAAGCATTTTGGCCACTGCAGTCTGCCCCCAAAATGGTGTTTCTTTTAATTATGTTCACTGTCAGCCCTCTCTGGAGCTGAGAATGCAGAAATTAGGCTGGGGACTTTTATTACCTAAGATCACTTTTCCACTAACAACTTTCTGCCCCATTCTTTAGGAAGACTCTTAGAATTTCCATCCTGCAGAGCTTCGTTAACAAAAATATCACTATTGGCAGAATGTCCAAAATTTACTGCTAGGGAAGAACAAGTGAGAAGCACCCAAGGACAATGGCTTTCATTGGGGTGTGCAGGAAAGACCTCAGGTGAATAAAAAAATCGGAGGTCTGGTTGACAACTCATTTCTGGAGTGGAAGTGGGAAATCTCAGGAGAGCACAGAAGGACGAAAGGGATAACGTGAGGGCAAGCTGCCAAACATCTGAGATGTCTTTACACTAATGCTAAGGGTGTGAAAAATAAACAGGAAGAACGAGAAGTCTTGGGACGCAACGAAGGCTGCAGTTTAATTGGCATCACAATGGCTCTGTGGAATTGATCGTGGCACTTTAATATTAGCAGTGCGTAGCTTGTGTAGGAAGGCCAGGCAGGAGGAAAAGGAGGAGCATTATCTGGCGCGTTAGGAATGCGTGTGGAGAAAGCAGGGAGGGACAGAGCTGTTAGAGATAAAACACAGAGGAACTGTAGACCTCTACTAATGATCACTTAATGAGGAGGAGGAGGTCGATGTCACTCTTCTGAGCATCGACTGGGAGTGTATCGAGGAGACGAGGTAGCGACAATGGAGGGCTTTATCTGAGCGGATAGCTGCTGTAAGACAATAGACCAAGAAGCCCAGCAGAGCACAGGCTGTTCCTCAGAGTTTCTGTTTCGAAGAGCCGAGGCAGCTGCAGAAGACAGGGCCAAATGAGGCTGTGATAGATAGAAGTAATAAGGAGGAAACTTGCTTAAGGGAAAGACTTAAGTTTAAGAAATGTAAAAGAGATCAGAAAATAAGTAAGAGGAAAAGAAGGAAGAAGGATGATCCCTTCATGGGAATGGTGAACAAAGGGCAGGTGGCAGAGCAGGCTGAGAAGTGAAGCACCTTTGCAAATGGAGTTTACCTGATACAAGAGGCTGAGCACACTTAGAGCCAGCGAGGGAATGCAAACACAGGCCTTGGAAAAAAAAAACCATGAAAGAACACCTGAATAAAGTGCACATGATTCAGGAAGCCCCGATGACAGTTTCTCTGGTATAATTAAAGAACCGACCACAGTTATTTTTGTAATACTGAGAGTTACATTTAGGATTACGGAAGAATTATGAGCTACCAAGGATTACAGATCAGCCAACCTGTCTCAGCTTTTCCAAATACCTGAAAAATACTGCAAAAAACATCAAGTACTTCATAACTGCAGAATGAAAATGTGATAGAAACATCTGACGTGAATGTAACCAAAACAAATCACACCCAGCCGGTTTAATTTTCTTCTCTGATAAGGATGAAATGAAACTCAGGGATTTAAGAAAATGGGTTTCCAAATGATCCTGCTACATTCAAGCTGTGATTTGACGTAAGAACAGTGAAGTGTAGTAGATTTAAGCGCAAAATAATCTCAAGCAAAATCTGGCTGGGTAACAATCCTGCAGGAAAGAATCTGGGCTTTTTAGTGGGGTGAGATCTGAACGTGAAGTAATAAATGATCCCGTTGACCTGGATATTCCAGGATAAGACAACTAAAGTGATACATCTGGGAAATACTTAACAGTGCTTCGGATTGATTAGGGCTCGGGTAACATTCTGTGTTTAGTTTTAGGGACCTTGCAGATCATTTTCTGCTGTCTTCTGGACCACTGATGGCCTACTGGCCTTGTACTGAACGTCAGGCCCTGGTGACTGTTTCTGGGTATGTCAGACAAGTACACGAGAGCGGGCAGCTCCTGGCCCACAGACCAGGCATTTCTTGGCTTCATTCTCTGTATTTTCAGAAAGGACCACCAGGATGGGCCCTGCTTGGTCTCTGGGCATCAGGAGAAGCAGCAGCACGGCCCCTGTGGGCTCAGTGCACTTAGTGTCATGGTTTTTAAGGTCTCTTCATCATTAGCTAACTGAGACCAAGGAGAATGGAAGCCACGGTACTCCCAAAACTTCTGTTATGCACTCATCAGCAACTTACTCCCCTGAGAAACACAGGCAACTTGAAGTGGGAGGAAGGGGGATTTAATGCGATGCCTATTGGGACACCTCAACTGGACAGTGCTGCTGCCAGGATGCCGTTAGCACTGAGCAGAGAGGAACAAATGTAAGGCATTCTGCTTAAAACAGATAACTTCAGGGTGAGACTCTTATTCACTCCTACTGCAGTAGAGTCCTGTCCTTGGGAAGAGTGCCATTAAGCTGACAATAGCATAAAGCTTGACAACAATGTGCAATTTTGATAGGCTTCTATGCATTTGTCAGACAAGATCTGATGATGTCAATACTGTAATTAATATCCCTAGAAGCTGTCATCTCAACCTCCCAGTTGACATGCTGCATCCAACACTGCCATGTGCTGCAGTTGACTGCCAAGGACTTTTCAGAGGCTGGGTTTTGTGTCTTTTGGCATCCCTGTCCTGCTTCTCATTTACTGTTCACATTCAGTCAGATGAAGATCTCTGAACTGGCCAGATAGAAGCGTGCAGAAATCTCTGGCCCATCTTGAACCAGAAATGCTACAGAGCTCTGCGAGGTGTCTGCCAGTCCCTGGCACAGCCAAGAGCTGGATGTGAGTGCCTGCTAATCCACCTGCTCACATCCACCTTCCACCACTGAAGATCGGTACCCAGGATGCCACCAGCTTCCCAGCCTTCTTTGCTTTGTTCTGTTGGTGTGAAATAAATACCTACTGGAATTAGAATGCTGTAAAACATGTTCCTCTACCTTCTCACCAACACTTAGCACCAAGTCTTTTCATTATTTGTGTTGAAGTTATGCTGACCCTTTGCTGTTGTTCAGTTGCTGTTTCTTTTTGCTCTTTGAGGGTCCTACAAGACTGTTCAGCCCAGGATGTATCTCTGCCAAAGGCTGCTCTGCTGGCAGACAAGGGAAACGAATTGACCACTGACAAAACGGGTGACAGAGCCATCAAACATGAAGCAGAATCACTGTTTGGCTGGAGGGAGTGAGAAAGAAAGAGGAGATAAAGAAGAAGCATTCATAATTTAAGGACTTCTCAAATATTTCTGACTTTCTTCCTAGTGAGGAATGGGTCTCCTTAGGAGGCTGAATTCTGGATGGAGTCAGATGGGATCACCCTGGGGCCAGTAGGAATGTACCTTCTCCTCCACACCTCCTCGGTTCTGATCCTTTCTGCCTGTGGCACAACTCCCACCAGGAGCTCAGTGGCATTTGGACTTGCAGCCATTCCAATGGGAGGGTTTTGTGTTGTGTGAGGAGGTATACACATTCAAACTCAAAGCAGACTGTTTTATGCAGTGTCAAATTCCATGCCAATGGAACACGATATGATATGTTGAAGTGGGATACACAGCATATGGCCATAATTCAGAGAAACACATTTCTCCAGCTGGATAGCTGCTATTGAGTTGGAAAACATGTGTCCTGCATTCTGGTAGGCTTCTACCAGAGCAGTGAGAGGACACGTAAGACAGGTCAGCCCTGGGATGGGGAGTCAGCCAGCACCTACATCTATCTCACTGGTCCATAGTGCTGTTCAGAACGAAGCCTCCTGTTGTCACAATGGGCAAAGTAAAATGGAACAGAGCTGTTGTTGAGCTCCATGCCTCAAGTGCAGGTTCAAAAGCCAACACACATGAACATGTCAGGCTGCCTATCAAGGCTGGGATGTGGGGCTGGCATTGCCATGCCTCGTCCCTGCTGTCCCCACATGCTCAGCTTGCAGCTCTGTCTGGGTCCCCGTGACACTGTGAGGTACCAGCAGCATTCACAGCATCCCTGGGCTGGTAGGATCTGGGCTGTGCATAGCAGACCCACTCCTGAAGGAACACAGCCTGCTGAGAGGTGAGCTGTGAAGCGGCTTCAGCAGTATTAATCATCAGCTCCTGCCTCCTGCCAGGCTGTGCGTGCAGTTCCTCCTGTGGTTCAGCTGCTAAATACCTCGTGGTCAGACTCATGAGTAATTACCTGCCTCAGCCTACTTTGAAATAATGAAGTAAGTGTAAACCACTGCCCCGCAGTGATCCATCCCTTTCAGCACCGCCGTTCCCTGCTCACTGCTCTGCTCCACTACCTTGCACCTGGCTGGGCTCTAACACTGCTCTGCTGCATCACAGCCAAGAAATAGCCATCCCATCCTTTAACCTTCCCTTCACACCTTCCCCTCTGCTATGTCTTTAGCAGGCTGCATTCCTTCTCCGCTTGTCTCCAGCCCTTGCACAGCTCCTACCCAGTCTCTTCGTTAGTGTTACTTAAGACACTGTCCCTTAGTCCCCTGAGGTGATGCCATCTGCTCATTCTCCTGCCTCTCTTAATCCTGCGGGGGCTTTTTCCATGTAAGTCACCCCTCCTGACCCACTGCCCCACCTCCCAAAGCTCTCATCGCACTCACAGCATCAGAAGAGTACTTTGTTCAGTAGCACTATACTCTTGAAGTTCCAGTAGCTCAGCTCACTCCCAGCAATAAAATGGGAAAAGGATGGAAGATGGAGTGACTCTGGTGCATAAAGACCTGTTTCCCCAGTGCTTTTTTTGCTTCCCAGTTTTTACATAAAAATGGCCTTTTTTTTTGTTTGTTTTTTGTTTTTTGATGGAAAACTCCCACTGAAAGAGAGAGATTTATAAGAATTAAAAGAGGGATTTTGATGCGGGAAAACCACCACTGAGGAATGTTCACTATTGGTATTAAATCAGCTTGTGCAGGATGGAGGTGGAATCCCACCTTCCGTGACTCCATCTCCTCCTTCGTTTTAACACCAAGTGCCAAGCAAAATAAGAGAAGATAAAGTCCTAAAGCTTGAAGTTTTACATACTTTTTAAATAAAAGTGAGCACTATGTCATCAACAACTCAGTCACACAGCAATCTCTCCATGCCACAGTCTGTTTTTATTCTGTTTTGTTTTGCAAAACCTGAGGTTGTCCTGTCCAGCAGCAGAGCAGGGACTGAGCCCAGCTGTGCCACCACCATGGAGGTTGGCCATGCTGCCTCCCCTGAGCACCCCACTGGCTCCTGCCTGACCCATCCTGACCCAACTTGCGCAGAGCAGCTCATCCCTTGTTCTCATCAATTCAAAGGGATTCCTCCTGGAAGGCAGCAGAAAGGGGAGAAGTATGTATGTGACCCCAGGGCTTGGTATTTTGCTGATACAGATAGCCTGAATCATGTCTCAATGTGGCAAACTCTATAATTGTGCTGAATATTTCTTAAAGGTTTTCATGCTGCAATAAGGGCTGAAAACTGTAAAACAGGCACCACCCAGATGGAGTATTGAAAAGTTCCACAGGCAAAAAAGACCATTAGATTTTAAAATGTTATTTTTATTTTTAACAAAACCAAATATAAATTTAAATATATAGATATATACAAGAAAAAGTAGAAATAAATTGCAGAATTCTCAGGCTTTGAATTTGCTTTAAACTGTGCTAGGAGAAGAGATAATACTGAGTCATGCCTGGGACCAGTAATAGCTCAGTGGCACAGCTCCATTATCGAGCTCTGAAAACGGTGCCTGCCTAGGAGGTTTAGACAGAACATTAGACTGAATTTCTGCATGGAGAGGATGGTGAAGCATTGGGATGGACTGCTCAGGGAATGTTGGTTTTCCCATCCCTGGAATACTTAAGAAGTGTGTGGACATGGACAAGATTTATTGATGCAACTCATTAGGTTGCGTTGATGGTTGGACTTGACGATCTTGAAGGTCTTTTCCAACTTAGATGAAAGAAGCTAAAGAGGAAGAGTGATGCCTGCTGGAAAGCATGCTGCATGCATCTTCCCCTGTGTGCCCGTGATGTGACCCTGGGAATAAAATTGAGAGGTTCATGGGTTCCTACATAGCCAAGGGTGAACTTATGCTGGCAGTTCTGCACAGGCTTGAGCAGTTATGCCTGGGCATACCTGTGGTTTTAGGGTCTTCAGCTGGTGTGCCCCTAGCTTGAAATTATTTTTCACATGTTCTGGATTCTTAGCAGCTTTGATGCTGAGAATATTCTGCCCACTGAGCTCCCTCAAAGCCTCTCAAATTAGAGTTCCTCAAATCAATCCGTAACAACTATCATTGGATTTAATCACTGGGGCTGATGATATCTTCAGCCATTTTAACCTTTCAGCACAAAGCATGAAACCTCTCACCTGGAGGAGGTGAAATACAGGGTTGTGGTGAGGGCCAACACACAAGTCTTGTATGTTGGTTTGTACAAGGCTCAGCTGATGACAGTTGCAGGGTTCATGTCCCCTGCTCTAGCTGGGAAAGTAAACACTGTTATTAAACTTGCGAAGACACACAAGCTTCGATTTACTCAATCCTTGCAGCAGAATAGTGTGTAGCAGTGTTGTGACAAGGAACAGATCTACTTCTGTAGGTGAAGGAGTACCTGGAGTTAGGGCATGTAGATCCTCCTGTCCCAGGGAACAAAGGGAAGCCCTGACCAATGCCTCCAGATGACTGAGTGGGATATGCATTCCCACCAAAAACTGACTCTGATTATGCTTTTGGTGAAAGGGCTTGCCCAGAGAAACGGTGGATGTTCCATCCCTGGAGGCACTCAAGGCCAGGTTGGATGAGGCCCCGGATAGCCTGAGCTGGTGGGTGGCAGCTCTGAACATGGCAGGGGGTTGGAACTGGACTTTGAGGTCCCTTCCAACCCAAACCATTCTATGATTCTTTGAAAAACAGCATTCATCTTTAACAATAGAGAAAGTACTTTAATGTGAAAGCTGACACACAGTTCAAACTTTGGACAGCTCTTTGTCTCTTGAGCCATGTGTTTGTGAGAAGTAAATAATACTTAATGGCCCACAGAAACTCGGCAGACCTAAATATTTGGCTGCCTGTGTATTTCACAAAAAGTTCCACTGATTATAAGAGATCACACAAATGTAACAGCTTGGCCCAGATGTGCTCCCCCTGTGCCGTGGAGCAGCAGGCTGTTGGTTACCTTCAGATGCCATTGCTCATCTGTTCATCTGTTGGGCTGCGCACAGCAAGTACCTCTGTGTGGATGGTGACAGCCTACTTTCTTTTGTTCTCTAGAATTGCAAAGATCTTCTTGCAGGGAGGGTATCTGTGCAAGAAGGAACGCATGGGTTACATCTCTGCTTTCCTGAACCAGTGAGAAATGAAAGCTAAGCCCATCTTTCCTTACAGAGGTGGTCATCTGGTTGGTGAGTCACTGCCAATTTGAGCACAGTTTTGGTGTGGTCATCCTCCTTGTATTTACCCCAACACATAGATTCAAGCAAAATACCACAGTGCAAAAACAAGGAAAAGATAGAGAGCTACTGAAGCTAATGTTTAGCTTAATGTAACAATTTGAGAGGAGAAACTGGGAGGTCTCACGCATGGTCTCTGTTGGCTGGAATCCATGGCTGATTGACTTACTGCAGCTGAGGATCTGGCTCCAAGCAGTTTTCTTCCCGCATAAGCCATGGTCAAGCTGCTTGGTACGTGTTTGTGCAGATAGGGGTCCTCTAAAAGCCAACAGACAGCAAACGGGAGTGAGATTTAAAACATGAATGTAAGCATTCTGCTAACCACCGAGTCTGGCCCATAGCACCAAAGTTATTCACGCTCAGTAGTTCAGGAAGGCCTCAGCTCAACAGCCACTGGGCTTCTTCCAGGCTCTGTGCTGCTCTCCCTGAGCCTTTTCCCTCCTGCCCTTTGCAAATAGCTCCACAGACCCTCCAAGCCATCACTCATCCTCCATCCAAGCAGCAGCTCCTGGCAGCAGCAAACGTTCCCTTCCTTCTGTGTCCATGTCCCCGGACTTGCTGCTCCAAGCCCACATCCTGCCCTGGAGGCTGGATAGCAGTGTCCCACAGGTGGCTTTTGCATGCAGCCTGGCAATGCAACACATCCATTTAAGTTTCCTTATCACGTGTCCTACCTGCCATACACTGATAGTTCTTCCACTGGTACAATGTGTAGGATGTAGCCATCTAACTGTCCATTCTTTTTTCCTCCTGAATCCTGAAAGATGGATTCCTTCTGTGCTCAGCTATGCGTGGGTAAGCTGCCTCCTTTTGGATTATAGGAAAGTAAATGTCCTTACTTCCAGCATTCAGATCTCTTTCACTGGAATACCCCAAATAAGAGTGCAGTCACAATGCTATGGCTTGGGCGTGGACCTCTTTGGGGTCCAGATGGGACAGCTGGCTTTAAGGGTAGCAGTTTCTGTCCCTAAATGGAGATCGTAGAATCACAGAATCATAAAGGTTGGATGAGATTGCTAAGATTATCTGGTCCAACCATTGATCCACCCCCACCATGCTCACTAACCACGTCCCTCAGTGCTGCATCTCCACAGCTCTTGAACGCCTCCAGGGACGGTGACTCCACCACCTCCCTGTGCAGCCTGTGCCACTGCCTCACCGCCCTTTCTGAGAAGAAATCTTTCCTAATGCCCAGCCTGAATCTCTCATGTTAGCACTGGGAGGACCTTCAGGCATGCAGTACAGCATTGGGTGTCTCATGTGCTGGGGAAGGAGATGTTAACTCATATAGATTTTCTGTAATGTTTCCTATGTGTGACACTGCAAGCACACTGCTGTGAATGCCAGGTAAATAAAAGGGGGGGAGGGGAGGGGGAACCAGAAAAAGCCCACTAAGATTTTCGCTTTCATTCTTTCTAAATTCTGCTTGTTCAGGCAGAAAAACATACAAAAATCCACAATTTCACAGTGTCATCCTGCAGGATGCAGCCCTCTGCCTCCCTCTCCCTCCCCTGCAGCCCGTGACTTGATGCCCTGAAAGCACTGAGCCTCATTCATCATGCTCTGTCCAGCACCATAGAATACATCTTGCCGGCTCCTCCTGGTACTAAATAGTATTTTATCAGCGAAACAAAAGTTTCCTTGCTCACCTCCCGCCTCTCCCTCCTCAGGATAGGAAGGGTGGTGGAGTTCTCCCTGGTGACAGAAGTCAAATGCTTCCCGCTTTAGTGTTTATTCAGTAAAACATTTTGCATTCCAGGGGAGATACCGCTCTGTCATTAATGGATTCTTGGCTCGATGCCAGCAGCTAATAGTTTTATTGGTCCTGACGGCGCAGCCCGGCCGTGCAGGTACCGCGCTGAGCTGTTGTTGTGTAGCTTCCTTTGGCCCTGACCTGAGAAAACGCATCAATGAAGAGATGGCCGCAGGGACTGCTATGGGGGGGAAAGAGATGATGGTTTGTGCCCCGCCGAGCTCTGTAAAGGACCATAATGTGGACCTTCCCCACCCCATTCTGGCCCTTCTCACCCCAGCAGAGGGGCTGGGTGCACCTCTCCCCCCAGCACAGGTGTCTGCTTGGAATACTTTGAATGATAGGATCCTTAGAGTTGGAAGAGACCTTTAAAGGTCACCCAGTCCAGCTTTCCTGCAATGAACAGGGACACCTACAGCTCTATTAGGTCACTCAGAGTCCCATCCAGCCTGGCCTTGAGTGTCTCCAAAGATGGGGTATCCACCATCTCTCTTGGCAACCAGTCCCAGTGCCTCACCACCCTTACTGTAAAACACTTTTCCTTACATCCAGTCTAAATCTCCCCTTTAATTTGAAACCATTTCCCCTTGTCCTGTTACCATAGATCCTGCTAAAGAGTCTGTCCCCTTCTTTCTTGTAGCTCCTTCAGTCTCATTGCCCACCAGTGATTAAGACCAAACCACTTCTTTCGTAGACTCATGTCCTCCATCAGTCTCCGTGACAATTGCTTTTAAATGGGGATTTGCATTTGTCTTTGAGCTGGAGAAGCAGGGTGTTATGTATGTGCATATGCATTTCAAGGGGATGACGTAGGTGGAGAAAAATGAGTGCTTTGGTGCTACAGGTCAAGTTTATTTAACACTGCAATGTTTTAAAACAGGGTGAAGCCATTTCAATTAAATGTCCCGGATTGTTTTGCGAGGTAATCGTTTAAGAAACAGCTCAGGACTACTATTGCAAATCAGGCACATCCTGCACAAAGCACACTGCCAAGAAAACAGTGCGTATTAGAAAAATGAAGCTGAGGACTTCACTAGAAATGAGGGAAGTGGTTGTATTCTTTTCAGGACAGTTTGGATTGTAACAACACGTTACTACACAACTCAGCATCACGGCTGAGCAGTATTGGTGTTACAGCAACAGTGTGATATGGCCATAAGAGACATGGAGGGAAGGGAAAAAAAAACAGGGGACATCACGCTGGCATTGCTAACACACACCCAAACCTGCCCACAGCTCTTTCCTTTCATCTTAGCATGTCCGTGTGGGCTGGACAGGGAGACACAGGATACTTCAGGCTTCAGCTCTGGTCAGTTCTCATGGCATCACAACCTCTGCATCCGAAACACTGGGAGATTCCAGTTGGTTACTGAAGTTGTTTTTTTTTCCCCAGGACTGTTGGTTATGTGATCCTTCTCTGTACAGAAATATTTGAAAAAGCTGTGGCACAACGGTGTCTAATTCTGCCTCTGGCAAGAATGGAAATCAGAGGAAGGAAGTTTCCAAAGTGAGTGTCAGATTCTGATCTCTTTTACAGAAGGATAAATCCAGAATAACTTAGTGCAGTTGCTTCAGATTTATGCTAGCATAAATAAGATAAGAATTTGGCTCTGGGAATCTCTGTAGCTCCCCGTTTGCTCATCTAACAGCTGGCAACTTGCTTCTTGCTATTGCTCTTGCTTTTCTAGGCTGATTTGTCTTGCCTGGTGCTCAGGTCAGGGCCAAATGAGCTTGGGAGTTGGTTAAACAGCAAATGTGTTTCGCACAACACACAGCTATGAGCAGCTCAGGACCCTTTGCATGATCATACATATTTCAGATTTCCCAAAGGTCAGAAATTAATGGTTAGTAAATGGATAGAAATATTACTTCACACAGTATGTAGTCAACCTGTGGAATTCGGTGCTACAGGAGGTCACCCATCCAAACAATGGGTCAGGATTTGAAAAATGGCTGGATAATTTCATGTCAATTAATAACACCCAGAGCCAGGCAAGCAGTGACTGGAGAGAACAGACCTCTTGCACCATGAGCTCTGCTGCAGGGACCAGGGGTGGATTTTCCCATAGTGCAGGCTGTGCCCAGCTGCCAAAGTCAGCAGTCTCCTTCTCTCCTTGGCTGCAGAGGGGAAAATTGAGGTTTTCAGGGCTCTGGCAGTTGCAAAACACCAGGTCCCAGCCCTTTCTGGCTCTGAAGGAGATGAGCTCTGGTAGAGCTAAGGACCTGCACTGTCTACACCTGGTTTTGGTGTACCATGTTGTCTGTGTACTAGGCTTGATATGCATGTGTTCATCAACAGACCCATACACAGAAGACAAAATAAACAAGCACACACTTTTGTCCATATTTAAAGATAATCAGACAACAAAACCTTTTCCAAACCATTTTAGAAAAGGAATAACCCCAACCTAAGCCACTAGTTTCCAGGTAATTAGGTATCTGATCTAACTTCTGCCTCAGGAATTTCCATGGGAAGGCACCAACCAGCTCAGAGAACTCCCTCCACAGTGCCCATACACTGAGCCATCAGCTAGTGTCTGATGGGGAGAAGTTTTATGGGAGGATCTGGCTGCTGGGAGCTGAGTGAGACTGGTTGGTTGCCTAAAGCTGAAGCAATAGAAATCTGCTTACCATGTCCCTGAGTGAACTTACCTCCCATTCAGTATTTATCCAAAAGGGAACTAACTGATATTGTTTTCCAGGACTGCGTAGGGCTTTCTGGCACAGTGATGACCTTTGCCACTGCGATGATCAAGGGGGTTAATGGTGCCAGGTTCTGGACTTGATGAGCCTTATGGGTCCCTTCCAACTCAGGATATTCTACATTTCTGTGGTATGTAGGTGGTTATTTATGCCTTTAGACACAGACCAGCCTTGCAATATGAACATTACCATCTGCAGGCCTGGGGACTGGGTCTAGGCCTAATCAGAAGTGTGGACATGCCCTCAGAAGTGGAACTACTTGCGAATCTGTCTTTCTGGAAGGGCTGGCTGAATCACATAGCAAACAAGAAAAGCTGGGAGGATTCGTGGAAGTGGTGGTGAGCTCTCTGAGAGTGTTTCAGTGAAGTCAGTGCACTACAGGTAGGTGTGATCTGGAGTCCCTGGAGTCTCTGAGCTCTTGTTTAGCAGTGCACGCATTCTCTGGAGATCCTTAGACAGGCAAACTCTGCAGTACATAAGAGGGGTCTTCTTACACCCTTCCGGAAAAAAAAACGCAAGCAATTGTATATTGTAGAAAAAAAGATGTTTCAACATTGCACAGCAGAGGTGCACAACTTTAACAGCAGACTATAGAAGAGAGCCTGAGGACTGCACAGAATTGGATATTACTGGAGTTTGGTCCATGATCCATACACAGATTCATTATTTTTTATTGCTGAGAGTTCTGACTGCATAAAGCACCTGAACAATAAAGGCATCGTGGTTTCCTGTCACAGCTGGGAAAGTGATGTCAGTGGGAAATCTGTCCCCAGCTCCTCTCAAACCAACAGCTTTGCCTTTCTGGGGGCCAGAGGGATCTGAGCGCCTTCTGCTGAGCAGTTGCAATCTTTTGGTTTGGTCAAACTATGATCAACAAAAAAACCCTCTTCGCACATAGTAGGATTTCCAAAGAAGTTTATACAAATGACAGCTCTCTCACTTGACTCAGGGGAGCTGTCACTTGGCAGATTGTTAGAGAAAATCCTCACTTTTCTGTGTGGAAACTTATTAGGAGAGTGGGTCAGCACGTGGCAACCGTCAGTTCTGAACAAACTCTTCCCCTACCTTCTTTAGGCTCAGCTGAAAATGAGTCTGCAAACAACCTCAGCATTTTGAGTGTTCCTTTGAACTGTTGTTCAAAGACATCATGACATTTCTGCTTCGTTCAGTACAGCTAGGGACAGCTAAACACTCTGCGATAATCTTTTTGGCAAGTAGGAGGACTCTTTCTGCTGAAGCTGCCCATGATGAAGCTTGCAGCTGTGGTGAATAATCTTTGGATTCCCAGTCCCTTGCAGATGCAGACACAGGCCTCCTCCCCTATGTAAGCAACAACCTCTGTTTTCTTCTGCTCCTTTGTCAACTGCGAACAGAGACCTGCCAGCAGCTGCAATATACTCATAAAAAGGAGCAAAGGTCTCCAGTCACCTCTGTCCCCCACGCAGCTGTTCACAAATATCCTCTTTCTTACTATGCTCAGTATGTTGAAGTACCTGCAAGGAACATTTTGTGAGGTGTTGAAGATCAAGAACACCTTCAGCTCATGGCTCAGAGGTGAACAGTGGCAGTACATGGCCAATGGACATCTCATCAGCCGTGCAGAGCATGGAGCTCAGAAGGACAGATGCACCTAAGAGGTTCTCATACGCATTCAGTTCATTTCAGTCATGCAGAAATTCCCTCTGTGTATCTCCTGTGCTTAATAATATTTCCTTCCAGAGATATACTGAAGCAGATGTGGAAGTGGTACCCATGAGTTTGTCTTCAATGAGTTCAGCTAAAAAACTGACCAGAATAAAGCATTTGACTTCCAGCTGACCAAGGTTTTAATAGGAAATGCTTCATAGAAACACTGATTCATCAGAAAATGTCATTGTGGGGCATTTTTCTAAAATACAACAGTACCTAGATGAAGCTGCTGAGTAAGTCTCTCAGATCCAGAAGGAATTTTTGGTTAAATCAAGGGATAGGTTACTCACCTCTCTTTGGAGAAAGCCTGGCACATCACAGAGATTATAGTTAATCAGCCATAGTAGGGAGCCCAGGTCAGCCTGTGGGGCCACCAGCTGCCTTGTGAGCCTGTTCTCTTTCACGAAAAGTTTCATGGAGAACACTGTATTTTGATTTAATTCTATGGATAATGGAGATACGATAACCTCCATGTTTTGAATGAAATTGATTCCTGATCTTCTAGGCAGACCTAGCTAGTGGTACATAATAAAACTGAGCTTAAGGGACATTTTGAAATGTTTTATTAATATTTTACAGATCTAGAAATACAGAGGACTTGCATAACATTTTAATTTACAGGATTTTTTTTTTTTTTTGCTATCTAACCATAAAGAATACATATGTGTACCTCTCTCTGTGTGTAAGCATTTAAGTAAAAATTAATATGTATAAAAATGATCAACAATTAACAACATTTAAATGACCACATCTAACACATCTAACTTTGAGATTCAGTGAGACATTATACAGTTCTTCTAGAGTAAGAGTAAGGCGACTTTCAACTTGAGCTCTAGAAAACCTTTCAGACACACATTCTTTATTAACAGAAAAGAAACCAACAGGAAAAAAAAAAAAACACGCAAAAAGAAGAAGAGCATTTATGGCTCTATCTGGCCAATAATCTTTGGTTTCCTTACCTCTTCCAAAGATGCTATTCTAAATCTTCTAGCCTTCTCAAGTGAGCTGGCCATAAGGTGCTGATAAGAGTTTAGGTATGCAGTGACTACAGCATGCAACCTCCAAGGTCTCTTCTGTGATGTAAGGTCAGACTGGGGAAGTAATGGCTTCAATCATAGAATCATAGAATCATTTGAGTCAGAGGGGACTCTTAAAGGTCATCTGGTCCAACTCCCCTGCAAGGAACAGGGACACCTACAGCCTGACCTTGAAAGTTTCCAGGGACGGTGCATCCACCACCTCTCTGGGCAGCCTGTTCCAGTGTCTCATCATCCTTACTGTAAAAAAACTTTTTCCTAATATCCAGATTAAGTCTCCACTCTTATAGTTTGAAACCATTTCCCCTTGTCACAACACACCCTTGCTGGTGCAGAAGCACTGCTGAAACAAAGTAAGCTAATGGAAAGCATGGCAGAAGGACTGTATTTTTGCCAACGATCTTGGGTTGACAAGGCTAGAAAGGGCAGCCTGGAGCACTGCTGTGGTTCCAGGCTGTACAGACAGCTTGGATCTGCAACTGTGCTAATCATTCCTTAGGATATCTACATTAGCACTTTCTTTTTTGACCTCTGCTAACACTTTGGATCACCCTGATGTATGCATCAGTGCCCCTGCAGAACTACCCAAAAATCCCACGTTAGCCAGCCATTGAAGCAAAAGAGGGCTAACCCTGTGAGGGAGTCAGTTCATCATCCTAGTTACAGTCTCTCCGGGGTCTACTGGAAGCATCCACATCATCTTCCCCCTCTGGGTTTTCCAGGAGCTGTGTCTGACCTCTGAGGATTTCAGTACATGATTCATTGTGTGTTACAGCACATCCATTCCTCTGGGCAGCGGTTACATCCCCTTTGATGTGGGTCACCGTGGAAGGATGAAGGCTGCATGATGTCACCAGCTTCCCCTCATCCCTCTGGTAGACCAGTGAGGTGCTGCCAATGTCAACATGGAGTGGTGCTGCTGACTGGCTGAGAGAAACACGGTGCTGAGCCCTTCCAAGGCACCACCGGGGTTTTGTCAGCCTGCTCAGCTGCCTCAGGCAGCAGTTCACCGTGCCCTGCAGAGAGGCAGTACAGATGACTGTCTCGTACATCTGTAGAATCATAGAATCACAGAATTGCTCAGGTTGGAACAGATCTTAAAGATCAAGTCCAACCACAACCTAACCATACTATCCACAGCTCCATGTGGAACAGTGCTGCAGCTTCTATTTTAAAATAAATATTTCTACAGAGCATTTTATTGTTCCACGTGGTCTCTGCTCTGCATGTATACATGTGTGCCTGTGTGTGTGGAAGAGGAGTGTTTAAGACCTGGATGCAGCTAATTCTGTATTTCTGATATACTTGCAGAAATGCTAAACTCACTTTTTGGTACTGATGGCTTAAAAGAAAAGAAAAATTGAGTTCTAACTAGTCTGCAGTCATCTGATTTTACAGGACAGTTGCAGCCAACATTTAATCTTTTGTGATAGTAGAAGAAGAACATAGGGTAAAGGAAAAAAGTATAAATTGTAAAAACAATGTATATCTGGCTACAGGAATATATTCATCTTTGAAAAACTTGCACATAAATTATAGGGAAGCAGAGGATCCCAAAACAGTCCCTAACTACTCCCAAAGCACTTCAAAGCAGCACATCTAAAGCTACTGATGATGATGTTGTGGGATCTTACAGATGTTGTGAAGCAGGTGTCATTTATCTCTAGTGAAAGCTGGAATTTTGACAGAGTCCAGAACTGGCCCTGCTGCATGACTCTTTGCAGATATTTATGTATCAGGCTAAGGAGGACGGGTTGAGCTCAGGGTCTAAAGCAAGACATATAGTAATGACGTGAGGGGTGTAGATGGTGTGAGGAAATGTGCTCTTACTTTTTAGAGGTGAAGAGGAAGACAAGTGTAGGACATGGATTTGGAGTCTTATCTTAGTGTGAAGCATTAAGAGGATGGTGCCAGGCTGAGGTGCCAGGCTGAGATACTAGCAGTTCTTGCACACAGGCACCAGGTTGTCCAGGAGGAGTGGTGTATCATGAAAAGTGGCTGCATTATTCTGTAGCCTGATAGTCTGCCTCTGGGAACTGAGAGTTGCCTCCACAGCTCCCCATCATCCCAGCCATGTCCCAGGTCTGGATGGACCCAATCTGTCCAAACACAACATCTGGGAAGGACAATTTCCTGAAAAGTTGGCATGCATGCCACAAACAAAGAACGGTGAGTTCATCCTCACTACTCCTCCGTGTACGTCCATTCATTTTCTCAGCTACTTCTGGACACAGAAATGGAAATTATTTTTAAGGGATCCAAGAATTTCAGAAAGGAAAGAGATCTGGAAACTTGGCTCATCAATAAAAACGACACAAACCATCCTATTGACAATTTCTAAGAAATGCTGAAGCGTATTGAAGGAGTAGGGCAAGCCACAAAAGAAAATCCATTGATCAAACTGTGGACACCAGACATGACTGGTGGGAGGAAAGCTGTGCAAGCAGAGAGGTGTCTCTGGGGCACGTAGCTGGGTGTTACCTGGGTGGGATCATGACATGAAAAATGAAGATTCCCAGAGAACTAGGTAAAAAGGACAGTGAAAAGCTAAAGTCAGCCAGAGGGAAGAGTTTGTAATGTGATCCCGAAAGAGATCTGAGTAGATTACTGTCTGGAAATGGGGGCTAGAATACCTCAGAAATCATACCTTGATGCTTCGAATCAACACGTTCAGTAGAACACACTCTTTATTTTTGTAAATAAACAGTATCACATGAAAAACAACCCAGATATTTCCTTCAGTTTTGTTGACAGAAACAAGCAGGAGAACTCCCAGTTCTGCTTGGATAGGGGAGCACAACCCCAAGTCAGGAAGAAACGCAACCAAGGCTATGAGCTGGTGGTCTCTCCAAATTTAGAAGAATCTGAATTTAGATGATGGAGGTTTCCAAATGGCCTGGAGGTAGGAAAAGATCGGAAAAAATCCTAAGAAAGATATTAAACTAGACCCGTGGACTTTGGAGTAGGAATTCAGACTTCAAGCACCCAGAGACTTCAAAGAAGGAATTAGAACAGGGCATACAATAAGAGCTGGAGGCTTTGCAAAAAAAAAAAAAAAAAAAAAAAGAGAGCAACATCTGAAAGCGTACCCAAAAAGAAAAAGGAAAGGTCTTATATAGAGAAGGAACTGCTGAGGAAAAATCTACAAACGTCTCCTGTCTTGAGAACCCACCCAGTTGCATAGTTTTCAGTTTGCAAAATGTTTCCTGAGGTTCTTGGTTACCTGATTATCATTGTCCGTGGAAGATTTTCCACAAAAATGAAGGAGCCCAAGGCAAATTGTAACTGAACAAAACTTTCAGCTGGTTTGAAATTTGTAAACAGAAAAAGATTGCAGTGGTATTTCCAGAGAGTTCATTATGGCTCTGAGAAGGACACTAGAGGTCACGGTGGTTGTATCATACCTGGGTTTTACTGAGATAATAAGGTGGTTTTATATGTTCTTAACATACTCACAAGCCTCAGACCCGAGGAGTCAATGTACCTAGCTGCAATGACACACAAAAAAATGATGAAGCAAAAGTCATCCCCAGACATTTTTGCAGATTAGGTAGCATTCAAATCCCCAAATTCATGACTGAGAGTATGAACAGAAAGGGCAGCTTGAAGTGGCTTCCAAGCAGCCAACCAGGCTGATTCAGACTTCCTGGTGTATGAAAAATTGCAGTAGTCCCCAAAGAGCTGCTTTGCAATGGTGTGTTCCATAAAGCATTCTCCATAGTTTTACTTGGTAAGAAGCCAGTGGTTAGTACAGTATTTGCCATGATCACTTGTGATCATCACCTGTGGTCTTCAGCTGCAAGAGGCATCACGCTCACAGGCTCTCATTCTGATGGAGGACTTCATCCATGCAGATATTTGCTGGCAAAACAACATGGCGAACTGCAAACAGTCCAGGAGACTCCTGGAGTTCACGGATGATTATTTTTTGGCTCAGGTATTGGACAGACCCATCAGAAGTGAAGCATTTCTGGACCTGGTGCTCACCAAAGCAGATGAGATCATTAAAGATCAGAGGCAGCTTGGGCTGCAGCTACCATGTTCTGGTTGAATTGGTGATCTTTAGGAATGTGGGCCTGGCAGAGTATGGAGTCAGGACTCTGAACTTCAGGAGAGCAAACTTCAGGCTACTTAAAGAATTGCTGGATGAGATTCCCAGGGAAACTGTTTTTACAGACAGAGGGGAATGGCTTTAAACTAAAAGAGGGGAGATTTAGATTAGATGTTACCGGTCACAAGTGGTATTCCCTCAGGGTTGGTACTGGGACCTGTCCTGTTCAATATCTTTACTGATGGCCAGGACAAGGGGATTGAGTGCAGCCGCAGTAAGTTTGTAGATGACACCAAGTTGGCAGGAAGTGTCAATCTGCCTAAGGGTAGGAAAGCCCTACAGAGGGATCTGGACAGGATGGATCACTGAGCTGAGGCCAATAGGTTGAAGTTCAACAAGACCAAGCTCCAGGTCCTACACTTTGGCCACAATAACCACAGCCAATACGACAGGCTTTGTGCAGAGTGGCTGGAAGACTGTAGAGGAAAGAAACCCGGACGTATTGGTCAGTGGCTGAACATGAGCCAGCAGCATGCCCAGGTGACCAAGAAGGCCAATGGCATCCTGGCTTTTATCAGAAATAGCGTGGTTAGCAGGAGCAGGGAGGTGAGGTCATGCCTCTGTACTCAGCACTGGTGAGGCTGCACCTCAAGTACTGTGTTCAGTTTTGGGCCTCTTGCTACAAGAGGCCCTGGAGGGACATAGTTTAGTGGGATATATTGGTGGTAGGTGGGTGGTTGGACTGGGTGATCTTGGGGGTCTTTTCCAACCCTGGCAATTCTATGACCTAGACCAGAGATGAAATGATGTATTATGGAAGGGGAGCACGCAGCAGAAAATAAGGTGGCTGAACATGGTTGGGAGACAGCCATAGAATCACGAAATAATTGATGCTGGCGGGTACCCCTGCTGATCTTCTTGTCCAACCTCAGCTATAGCTCAGGACCATGTCCAGTTTGATTCTGAACATCTCCAAGGATGGAGGATCCACAGCACCTTTGGGCAGCCTGCTCTGGGGCTTGATCAGTCTCACTATGAAGAGTATTTTTCCTGTGTGTAAGTGGAATTCCTTGTGTTTCTGTTGGTGGAGAAGCAGGTGCTTGTGTCAGAGTGTGGAGGACATTTCTGCTTTGCTCTCCCATCCTCTGATGGGAGGATCAGTCAGGAAGGTCTTGGCTGGGGGCTGTTGTTTAAATGCAGGGATTGCTTATCTCCATTTCCCAAAATGTTCCTGGGGTGTGTTTGCATTAAGTTGCCCTCTTTTTGGTGTTGGACTCAAAAATAAAAACAGTGGGGAAAAAAAAAATCCTGATGCTGACAGCTCAACCTTAGATGTTAAAATCAGAACTCCTTTGTGGGTAGGAGCTCATTTATACACATGATTTATGCCTGCTGGAGTGAGAGAGGGACAGACTTAACAAATGACAGGTTCTGAATGGTTACAAGGCAATGTTATTAATGCCTGCTGCCTCGGTGCCCTGCCCGACTTTGAACTCCTTTCAATGGCACGGGGCTGAGCAAGAGCCGTGCGATTTTTGAAATGCTTCCACATAACTTAGCTTCGAGACAGATGGAGAAATGTGAGCTTCCTATAATGGAGCCTACTAAAAAGAGCGCAAAGGAAAAGCAGCAAAATCTTCCTCAGTCGGAACAAACCAATTGGAGGGAATAAATTCTAGTGCCAAACACCCTTGTCAGGGAGGGCAGGCTTTGTACAAAGGCATTTGTGACATCTTCCACCACTCTCAGCCCTGGGGTCCGTAACCACAGAGCAGCGCTCTTCTGGGTGAGTGCGACCAAACCCAAAGCCTAAATGCATTTAAACGCATACAAGATGATTCAGTAGGTGCTAATGCTGCTAATTCAGTAGGTGCTAATGCGTGAATAATTATAGACATATTTAAGCAGCTGGTGCTGTGCCTTCAAAAGTTTCTGTGCATGGAAATTAATAGCTCTGTGGTCACATGTGTGCTCTACATGTTATATAAAATGAAGATGTTGGTGGCAGCCCTGCAGTTCAATTTGAGTCAAGATTTGCACTTGAAGTAGAATTAAAGGCTTCGGTTTGCATTTTCCTGGGTCCAGGCATGGAACAACAGATCTTCTGAAAAATAATTGTTTCTTTCTTTGTGTTCTTTTAATAAAATACTTCTCCTTTTCAGATTGCATCTGTGAGGAATTCTCCATGATTTCCCCTCACGTTTCTCAGGTTCCCTAGCAGTGAGAGCTCAGCTCAGTCCCAACAAACTCTCTTCACACAAGTGTGCTGATAGCATCTCAGGGCCAGGCTGGCCGAGCACAACACACACAAACACACAGTCGCCTATTCTGGAATCACTGTTGTGCTGGGAGCAGACACTGGGGCTGCTTCATGTAGACATCTGGGTAAACACTTCCAGATCAGTGCTCTTCCTCTGAGGGTACCTCGGGCAAATCACAGAATTGCAGGGGTTGGAAGGGACCTTAAGAGATCATTGAGTCCAACCCTTTGCTAAAGCAGGTACTCTACAATAAGTTGCACAGGTAGGCATCCAGATGGGTCTTGAATATCTCTGTAGAAGGAGACTCCACAACCTCTCTGGGCAACGTGTCACAGTGCTCTGTCATCCTTACCACAAAGTTATTCCACATATTTTTATGGGACTTCCAGTGTTCAAGTTTTAGGCCATTACTCCTTGTCTCATCGCAATGCACCACCGAGAAGAGCCTGGCCTCATCCGTTTGCCTCCCACCTCCCTTTACATATTTATAAATGTTAATCAGATCCCCCCTCAGTCTTCTCCAGGCTGAACAGTCCCGTGTCTCTCAGCCTTTTCTAACATGGGAGATGCTCCAGGCCCTTTATCATCTTTGTGGCCCTTTGTTGAACTCCTTCTAGGAGATCCCTGTCTTTTTAGAACTGGGGAGCCCAGAGTTGGACACAGTATTCTAAATGTGGCCTCGTCAGGGCAGAGCAGAGGGAGAGGATCATCTCCCTCGACCTGCTGGCCACGATCTCCTTAATGCACTCCAGAATACCTCTCAGTGAAGGGCACTGAAGGTACATAAGGCAGGAACATGGCAGAGTAACAGTGAAAACAGGAACCACATATCCAGTAGCCTCACTGACTACAGATGGTTATTTCTCACACATTTTGCTGTGGGATGAGAAGGTTCCTAGGCATCTGCCCAGGGTCGCTCAGGACCTTGTAAGATTGGCCCCTACAGAGAACTGTGCTGATGCGGGGGTTGTTGGGCTGATGCAGCAGTGTCCAGAGGTGTCAACTCTTTGGCTCTGGGACAGAAAGCAGGGTCGAGCTGATACTGTCTGGTAGATCTCCCTGGGTCATCCTGACAGCACTTTATTGCTTCTACCAGATAACCTAGGAGCCTGCTTTCTTTCTTCCGTCCTCTCAGAAAGCAAGTGTCAAGGCTGCTTCCCCTCCAGTGACAATGCCTGGCACAGCCTTGCAGAGGGGTCCAGCTGAGCAGAGCGGGCTGCAAGCCAGGTATTTCCTAAATAAACACATGCAACAGGAGCAGAGAACTCACCAACCAACACTGCTGCTCTTCAGGCATTTTTTTCCCTTGGAGCAGGTGGTGGGGGCTCTGGTCAATGTTTTCTTGGCCATGCCGGATGAGCAGCACAACTTTGGGTGGGAACCAGCCCACAGACATCCAGCGTGCTTAGATGCTCACAAGGCTTAGATTAATTAAATAGGCATTGCTGTAGCAGCTGTTTCAAATAGCTTCGCACCAGTGTGGCTTCCAGTGCCTCGGTTTTTAATAGATGACTATCACATGAAGGTTTCACATTATCATTTAGTTATTTGGAGTGTTATCCAGTGCTTTTCAGTATTTCTGGGAATTTCATGTTAATATGCTCTCTGGTGCTCTCTAAAAGTCACAGAGCTCTTCTCACAGTATCAGAAGCACTGCACAGAACAGCTTGCAACTGCTAATTAAAAAAATCCAGGATGACAGGCAACAAGGTCTGCTCTCATGGGCCTTGTGTATAGGCGAGGAAGCCTCCGAGTTCATGAATGGTTCATTTATACTGCACTTTAACTTATCTGCTTCTGAGTGCTCACAGTCTGCTAAAAATGTTGGATAAATTTGCACTGGATACCCCTCGCCTAAACTGATTATCAGTATCAGATCCAAAAATAATTTAATTCCTCTAAACATTACCTGTTGCTTCCTGTTACACGGCACAATAGCTGATTGTCTGCCTCCGTTGTGCCACGTTTTGTCATGTCAGCCGGAGCCACAGATGGGCTGAAAGTGGAGATGAAAGTGCTCTGTGCTCCTTTACAATCAGTAAGCCAAAAACCGGGGAATGCACTTTACATCAGATGCCCCCCAGCCATGGAGGTAATGACTGTTTTACCTTCAGCTTTGTAGAGATATCCGTGAGCTGTCTGATATGCAGAAAGTATGCATGGTGCAGAGGTGAGGGGGCAGAGGGTGTTAGCAGAAAAAAACCCCCCACATTTTCCTGACTTGTCAGAAATGTGCAGAAAGAACTCACTTTGTTTTACAAGCAGCTCCCAAGGACCTGCATTTTCTGTGGTTAGTTACAGAAAATGAGTGTAGTCCTCCTCCTGAAGGAGAGCCTTTCCCCTCTGCCCCTTTGCTCCCTCCTGGGGGGTCTGGTGTCTGCCCTGCTCTCCCCAGGGCGCTGCTGGAGGAAAACCTGCCCTGTTTGAAGATAACTCGGGTATGAAACTCAGGTGTAACTCAGGCGTTACCATCCTTCACGCACTCTGTTTCTCACTCAGTCTCATCCTCAGCGTTGCTCTAATTTTATTTTGGGCTTTCTCTTTTCCATCATTATCCTGCATCAGTTTGCATACTCTTTCGAAACACAGATTACTTTTTTTTTTCTACAGAGAAGAAAGGAAGGGACTGAAAACAAAACAAAAAACAAATCCCTTAAGATGAGAAAAAACAAAAGAGAAGAGAGCAGGGCTATACAGAGACCTTGGCATATGCTAAAAATGCAGCCTCAGCGTACCAGCAGCATCACACCCATCAGTTCTGCTTCCAGAATAAAGTCCGAATTGCAGGAGGCAATCCCTTGCTGCATCCCTGGCCACAGCTATGCCAGGCTATCCCAGAACCCACACAGCAGTGTGTCACTGCCCCTGCATCCTTCCAAACCCCGCAGAAGAGGTGGGACTCATTGCCTGCCCTGAAGGACTGTTCGTGTGCCAGTTTTGACTCTGGAGGAGGCAGATATTTAAATAAGCTGAGCAGCTCACCAGTCACATCATGTCATAGAATCATACAATAGAATTGGTTTGGGTTGGAAGGAACATTAAGGCTCACCCAGTTCCAACCCCCCTGCCATGGGGCTGTGGGTTGGTGGGGGCTGCCCCCCACCAGCTCAAGCTGCCCAGGGCCCCATCCAACCTGGCCTTGAGCGCCTCCAGGGATGGGGCACCCACAGCTTCTCTGCCCAACAGCTCTTCCTTTTTGCCCTGTCTTGACTGGCTGTGCTCTGAGCAGCGGTCCCATATGGCAAGGCAAGGATGAGGTGCAATTAGGCTGGAGCACTTTAACCTCATCGATCCTGCATGCAGTGAGCTGGAAGTTGCTTCCATCATGAAAAAGCTACTGCTTATCCATTTGTTTAAGAGCAAAGTGTGCAGACAAGATGGGATTTGGTTGCCAAGCCCACATCTGAGCTCTGAGTTGAACCACAGCTCTTCCAGTGCGTGGGGAGGGGAGAGACTATTTCCAGCTTTCAAAATCCTTCAAAAGCGTAACTTCTGCCTCCTCCTAGTTGCATGACAGTGAATTAACTTCATTAGTTAAGTGCCTCATGTTGCATCACTCTGTATATTTTGATCAGTGCTTCCACAACAGGGATCATTTTGCTTACATTAGAAAACTGTGTTCTTAGTATCTCTGTTCTGCATTTCCTCCCAGCATTCCTCACAGTTGTTCTGATGGTGTCCCAGAGTCTTCTTTTGGCACCTGGTTTCTGCTGTCCCCTTGAGATATTCCTTCTCTCAGACTCACAAAGCAGCCAATCCAGGACTCTTCTGCACCCCCTGCTCAGAAGGAATCCATTAGTGTTACCCCTCTGCCTTCTCTCATCACTGCAGAACTGACAGATCCAAATACAGCAGATCATATGCATTCAAACATATCACATTTTTGCATGGTTATTTTTCAGACCCGCTTTTCTGCAGAGGAATAAATTCTCTTACAGAGTAAGGCTGAGAAATGTTTATGATGTGTTTAACTCCTGATTGAATCAAACCACCAATTAGACTCCTCAGACCGGTGCATGACCAGCTCTGGTGCTAGTGGCTGGGCTGCCCTAGTAGGCAGGCACACTCTGTGCCTTGATATCCATAATGTTAAAACTGGGTACTAACACATTCAGTGACATTTATCTCTTGACCCTATGAGCCAAAGTAGAAGTTTAAGATCAAACAGCCCACGGGGAGTAAGGACAGATTTGTCTGTGCCTGAGGTTGTGCTCTGCAGGAATTCAGCCACAGGCAGGGGATCACAGTGCTGCTCTGATGATCAGTTAAGTGCTACATGTTAAACAGTCATCTCATGAACTACTCACTGGATCAAGAATGAGATCCCTGGTCTCCCCTTCTTGCTAGTGATTGAGTACTGAGTCTGAGCACTCTGTCTCTCCCTGTGGTCCAAATGATTTTTAATGACTCCTTGCAAAGTGGAGCATTTCGGCAGTAGGGGCTGATGTTCCTTCTCTTTCCTCTCTGGAAACTCCTGGGGTTCAAGTCCTCAAAGGCAGAGAGCAGCTCGGTGCCAGCAGGCATCTGAGTGGGAGATCTCAACATCGCACTTCATCACAGCACTACCAGCGCTATATAGGACTGCGCTTGGCTCGTTTAAAAGTTGCAGTGCATTAGTTTGTTTTAAAGACAAAATACGATAGATAAATGACCTCATTAAAATATTTGATAAGCAAATGAACACATTTTAACACTATGGATTATGAAACATTTGAAATACCTACTGATGAACAACAGGTAGGAAACTTGTTCCGTGAGTCAGAAAAAATAAGCTGAAAAGAAGAAACATGGGGAATTCGGTCTGAAGCAGAGGCTTAGTTTTTCAACATTCAGAAAGGATGGATGTTATACCTTGCAGTATAGATTACAGAGGCATTTACAATGAAGAATTATTTAAAAAATCTTACAACTAGGAGACATTTGGGCATTCACTCATAAAAAATCCACTGACGACCTTACTGCACAAAAATTAGCCTCAGCTGCACAAAATGAAGAAAAACCCAAACCAACCCACTACATTTTCTGTGTTAAAGTCTGTGGATTCCATAGTTTTTCACATCACAGTAGAGGAAGGAAAACCACCATGCCTGGGGCAGGGTGAGGGGCACACCAGCTCCATGCTAGTCATGACCAACATGGACCACTGTGTGCAGGTGCTGGAGACCCACCTTGGCTGTGTTTGGTTTGCTAGAGCAGGTGTAGACTATTTGTCCAGATACTCTGTTTTCTCTTCAGATTATATAAATTGTATGATTCTATGCTTCAGCACAGGACAAAGCACAACCATGGGAAGAAGCTACATGTTTCCATCTGAGGATTTCTTCCATCAAGAGGTCAGAGAAGCCAAATCACTGGCACTGAAGCGCTCTGTGCATGCAGTGAGTTACCTCTTAAGGGGATTAGGGCACACCCAAGGCAGAGTCAACAAATTGGTCATGTAAAATATCCCTATTCCTTAACTGCACCCATCATATATAACCAGACTGAAAACTGCATCTTGGCATTAATTATTGGCTGATTTCATGCAAATCTTTCTGCTCCAGGAGTTAGTCTCTAAGCAATTAAATGTTCAAAACAACAGAGAAGACATCTCCAAATGTCCCTCTGGTAATCTACAGAGGAAGGATGGTGTCATTTCTGTTGTCTTGATGGTGGTTCAGAACAGCTTAGCAAATTCTGAGTAATGTAGGGAGTAAAGTAATGATGACTTTGTGATAGTTAATATTGTCATAGAAATAACTTGCCAGGATAGTAAAAGCAAATACACAATGGTGCTCACGAGTTTGGTGCTATGGCATGGGCCAACAAACCACACAGAGATCTGGGCAGAGGTTACATGTGAAATAAGGCCTGGAGCTGACCTGTCTCTGCCCTGATTGTGAGGGGCTCTGTGAGTTCTCTGGCCACAGGCTGACTGTCTCAAGAGAAAGACTGCAAAGGTTTTGTAGGTGGAAGGAGCATACGGGACACCTCCATCACGGGTGAATATGATGCAATGAGCAGATTTAGGGCAGGGAGGCAAGAAAAGGTGAGCATTGTGGTGAGAACCGGGAGGAAACATCTACTTCTGAGGTGATGGAGGAAAGGAATCCATAGGAATAGTCTCTCATTTGGTTACAGTGAACTGCATGGGGTAAAGACAGCATTCTGGGCTCATGTGGTTGGGCTTTATCCTAGTTCTGCCTCAAGCCAACCAAGACTTGGGAATCCTCACTAAGGGATGAAAACGTGTTTTCTTATCATTGCTTGTTTTCTCATGCAACAAGCAAAAGAAAGGTGAAGCTGAGGAATCAGGCTATACTTTGAACATCTGTGGTTCACAGTAAGGTTGGACTGTGTTTCTGCCATCCTCATGCATGTTTCAGGGCTTTAATACATGCCAGACAAGATAGACAACAAAATTGGATGGGTTCCCACAAACTCTTCTCTTAACTGGTTTTGCTATGGAAATACTGAGCAAGTGGCAGTGGTAGAAACAGCGGAGCATGGATGGGATGTGGTCACTGACCTGAAGAAATGTATGTTAGTGCAGAGACACGTTGCCCCCAGGGAACAGGAAATAAACCTCCAAGAAAGCCAGCAAAATGCTCCATTTCATATCTGTGCAGCATAAACTCTCCTCACTTTTGGCAGATGGTTCTGCATGTGCCAAATATGTGCCAAATATGTGCCAAATACCTAAAATAAACAAACAAACAAATAAAAAGAATTAAAATCCAAATTTACTGAAACATGGGAATGTCAAAATACTGGGCCACACCAACACCAAGCTGGGAGTTTGGTAGTCTTAGCTTTAAAGGATAATGTCGTGTCTACTCTTTGTCTGGAACAAACACCCAGATGTCATGGCTGAAAGGAGTATGGAGAAGGACAGCCCAGGCACTTAAAAGAAGCCGTCCCCTGGGTAATATGGTGCCATGGAAATATAATCTGATGGCCAAAGTCACCAGATGGTGCTATTGTGCACACTATCAGTGTGCTTGTGTGACCCTTGCAAACACTTTGGAAAGACATGGTTTCTGAGGGGTGTCCTGTAGTTTCTTTCCGGGATGAGTTACTGGTGATGGGGTGGTTTGCATTCTCTCTTTGTCCCGCCTGAACCAAAACAAACTCTGGGAGTAAACCCTTCCAGGGCTGGCCATTTCTGTGCTGATTCCAAATCCCAAGGTGGGCACTGACTTTGTGCCACTTCAGCCACCACTGCATGATCATAAAGCATAAAAAATCAAACCAAACCAAAACAAGTTATTCACAGAAAAGCCCTCAAAAAAAGCTTCCCTTTTTATCTTTGCAATGAGGAATGCCAACATATCCACACAAGAGGATATAAAAAGCGATAACTAGAGGCTCCCATGATGTGCAGATAGGCAAGGAGTTCACTTACCCTTCTCTGATCAACTGAAGGACTTTCTGAAGCACCTCACAGCAAAAGTACCTCACAGATGGACAAAAAATGCCTGGCCTTTGGGCTTGGGTCCTGCAGAACCAAAGGGCACTGCTCTGTGTCCAAGGAATGGCTCTGTTTTCTCTTCAGTAGATCATCTCCCAGTGGCAGCAACATGGCTGAGATGTGATGGAAAGCGTATGTATGGGCCAGTTTTAAAGAGAACTGGCTCAGTGCTTGACTCCTCCACAGCATCTGTGGTATTCTATACCTACACAACACTAGATATGTGACAGTTATATATTATATGCATAGATTCATATAGTTATATATATATATATGTATACACATATTTGTATACGTAAATGTACTACGGCTGCTCTGAAAGTAACGCCTCCTATTTTATTATGTTGGCTCACAATGTCAGAGGCGGCCGTTGGTGGTATGGCTGTAGAGGGTGAACTTTCCTGGAAACACTCTGTTACATGTTGTTGCCATGTGACAGATGGCAGCAGAGGGGCTGTCTGACAAAATGATGTCTGACATGGAAGTGCGGATGAAGCAAAAGTGTGTCACTTAATTCCTCCATGCAGAAAGCTGTGTACCCATTGACATTCATCAACGCACTCTGAATGTTTATGGAGACCAAACAGCAGATGTGAGCACAGTGAGGAAGTCAGTGGTGCCTTTCAACAGCAGTGACAGTGATGGGAAGGACAAGCTTTATTCTGGATGGCCATGCACAGCTGTCACACCACAAAATGAAGAGCGTTACGATCAGATCATTCACATCAATCAGTGGATTACAACCAGGGAATTGCATACAGAGCTGAATATTGGCTTGAATAGGTTGGAAACAATGGTGACAACACTGAAATATCTCAAAGGTTGTGCTGGGTGGGTCTGACAAATCTCGCACACTAACAGAAAGAACACCATATGCAAGTTTGTCAGGACCTATTGAACCAATACGAGGCTGATGATGACAGTTTCCCGGGTCTCATCATTACCAGTGATGAGATGTGGTGTCAACACTACAAGCCAGAGTGACAACAGCAGTCCATGGAGTGGTGACATGTGAATTCCCCACAGAAGAAAAAGTCCAAGGTGCAACTCTCAGCAGGTAAAGTGATATGCGCTGTCTTGTGGGATAGGAAAGGGGTGATCCTTCTGGATTTCCTGGAACCCAGACAAACCATCAGCTGTGACCATTACATCACAATGTTGACTAAGCTGAAGGCTTGAGTTTCTAAGGTCAGGCCAGAGAAGAAGGCAACTTTTCTCCTGCAACATGATAATGTCAGGCCCCATGCCAGTTCAAAGACCATGGTGCACTTTGCCAGTCTTAGACAATCCTACCATACCCACCATATAATTTGGAAGTCTTCTGACTTCCATCTATTTGGGCCAATGAAAGGTGGACTGCATGGGCAACATTTTCCTAGGAACAACGCCATCATAGCAGCTGTGAAACAATGGGTCACCTCCATTGGTGCAGATTTTTATGAGCACGGCATGCAAGCTCTCGTTCACCACTGGTGAAAATGCAGAGCTAATGGTGGTGACTTTGGTGGTGACTACATTAAAAAGTAATGATTTGTAGCTGAGAATTTGCTCTATCAACAAACAGCGTTATTATGCTCTTTGTATCTGTTGTAGTTTCCATGGAAGGAGACATTACGTTCAGAGCAACCTGTGTATGTTTACATATAAAGACCACATCAAATTATAATTATGTTATACATAGTACAGTGTATACCTCTAGAGTAGTTCCTAATGCCTACAAAACACGTCCTTAACATTTCTTCCATGCAGCCTTCTCCTCAGAGGGAGTATGCTGCCGTTTTTGGTCATGCTTGCCAACCTTAGGATCAGCTGTGGGAACCAGCTATTATGTCCCTCTCTACCCAGTCTTGTTCTCCACCACCATTACCAAATCGTGCTAATGAAGACAGCTATGCAGGTGGATAATTGCCTGCCACCAGATATGCCTTTGCAGAGCTCTGCTGAAGGACAGAATCTGAGCTGTAATAGAAGGCTGCCTGTAGGGAACATGCCAAGATGGCCAAGACAAGACTTGGCTTTTGCAAGCTGCAGTAGAGGTCTACAGGCCCAAACGATAAAACATGGGAAAATTTGCATCAGCTGCCCATATGCAAGACACTGCAGAGAGAGTTATTTCCTTGTGGGAAAAATGTAGGGTAAAAAGACTTGGGTTATTGCTTCAGCCTTGTCTGTTGCAGGATCCGAGGACAGAAGGTGAGTCCAGCAAACACTGCCATCAGAGTCAGGGACTTGGGTAAGGCACAGGACAATGGGATGCTCAAGCTTGTCAGTAACAAATATTTTACCTTCTGTCTATTCTGCAAGACTGTTTGTAAACTTGTTTTCTCTACTGATTGTCCTCAAATTCCTTTTTGTTTTAAATGAATAAGCAGTAACCTCACTGGTTTCTAAACAGTGTTCGTACCGAAAGCGTGACCCTGAGATCCCAAGTAACAAGTGAAGGACGCTAATAGGTGCTTTAAGAGTTCCATTACAGCAGATACATCTTTCATTGGGCCCTTCTGAAGGTATTTCTGTGATTTTTTAAAAACTGTAGGTCCCTAAACCAAACAGTAAATTATGCAAAGTAATATGTAAAATTAAGGGTGATATAAAGTGCTAATCTTTTTGAGAGCTTGTGGTTAAATAATGTTTTACAGCACTGTAATGTTTCCAAGGACAATGACTTTTTCAAGGGCTTGGTGTGAGGTTCAGCACGTTTCACTGACACCCACAACAGGAGCAATGGAGGCTCCTTAGCCACCTTACGGGGCTGCCCAGTGACAGGAAGGCTGTAAGGACATGATCTGCCCTGGAAGAGCCATGAGGAGAAGCAGAACTGGCTGTCAGGGCTCCCACACAGGGCTGGGGCTGGGGACAGGGCTGGGGCACTCCCTCAAGGGGGTACAGCTACTAGAAGGGGATGTAGCGGCATCCGTGTGGTTTCAACTCCAGACACAGGACTTGAATCAATAATACAAGAACGCCTGTGGTCGGCGACATTTCTGGCCACAGCAGATGGACCACCATTCAAGGAAGGGTTTGAGGCTTCCTCTGCCTGAGGGGATTTTAAACCACATTCCCACATTTCATACAAGCACCCTCGTCTTTCTCCGGCCTGTAGGTCCTTGTGGAAACAGCAGCATTGCACAGCCAGATTTGCAGGAATCACAGGGCTGGCAGGAAAGTGAGCACAAGGCGGGACTTAGAGGGGTGCTCGGATGGGCAGTACCATCCTGGTCTCTGCTCCTTAGAGCACCTCCATCCCAAGAGACACCATACCTCTGTGGCTGTGACCCTGCACTACCTGATCTAACTTGAGGTTGGATTTCACTTTGAAGTTGGCCCTGCTTTGAGCGGGGGTTGGACCAGATGACCTCCAGAGGTATCTTCAAAGCCAAGTTATTCTGTGATTCTATGCTTCCATCGCTGTTTTTTATCCAGTTGCTGTTTCATGTAAAATCCCTGGGTGAAGTCCCCTGGCCGTTAGGTACAGGCATGTTCCTTCTTGCCTGCTCTACCTCTGCCTCCATAAATCTCAGGAAGCTCAGCTGTGGAGGTACAGAGTCCTCAGTGGGTTTTTAGTTAATGCATAAAGATTAAAAGCTACTACACACACCAGTAAAGGCAAGACACTCAGAGGCACTCTAAATTAAGTAAAAACTCCATTAATTTGATCAAAGAACTAAATTATACATTACAGTGATTTGTAGAACACAGGATTATTTAGTTCTGTGTAAAAATTTGCACATAAATCTGTGTTGATCTGGTACAATTCAGTAAAGAAATAACTCCAGTGTCTCAGAGACAGAAATCAGATATATTTAATCACAGCAAAAGACAGTGTTAGTATATTATTTGTGTATAAATACACGCACATAAATGTAATCAAATACAAAAACATTTCATTAAATGGATCCTGAAAAACAGCTACATCTATTGCAGATTTTAAAGGAGAATAAGCAAACCTATATTTTAATACTGATTGAAATATATCTGCATTTTCTTTCTCCATTAGGTTTAGATATGAAAAAAAAACAGTCAGCATACACTGTATGGCTAAAGATACAAAAATATACATTAACTCAGACAGTGGATAACAAAAAAAAACCATTTTTTGACATTTTTAGGGTGAACAAGGTTATACTTAAAAAACCATATATATATTGTAAATCTGTGTTCTGTTTTCAACCCACATTATTTTTCCATGAAGTAACAAGTTTTGAAACATGGAGTGTTCTACAGCAGATGAAAATATTTAGTACATTAAATTTATGGCCCAGGGCAAAAAGTTGAACTTGGGAACCTATTTAAAGTGCAGTGGAAGTCTGTAAAGATAATGATGGGGAGTTGAAAGCAGCGAAGACTCAGGCAGTAATATCTCAATAACAAAGAGGTAATACTCTGCTGCAGAGGCTTTCTCAGCAACAGTTGGTCCATTTTTGTCATTATGTCTAATCAAGTCCAGTCTTGCCTCAGCCTCCGCAGCCAGCAGACACCCAGCACTTAAATATAACCGTATGTGTCCAGTGTGATTACCAGTGCTGTAAGGCACACCAGCGCTGTCCTCTTGCCTCCAGCTGGCCCTGGACCTTTCAGTATCACATTCCAGGTTTTATCCGCTGAACGTGTGTGCCCATGGCATGTAGGGCCGCCTTCTGCTGGGGGTCATGGGGAAGGAGGCATAGAGGACTGTTGTCGTCCATGGAGACAGGGCATAGCATCCCCATCTCAAAGTGCCTGCACGCCCAGGGTGAAGGACAACGTGCATCTCTTCATGCAGGGGAGGAGGGGAAGGAGGAGGAGGGAGTAGGAGAGGCCTGAAGAGCCTTCTGTAGTGACACTGGAAAATTCATTAGCATCAATCCATGGTAGGAAATCAAGAATGCACCAAGGAACAAACAGGACCCTCCAGCACTTTGCAAGGTAAACAACCTTGTTGGTAGGTTGCTGAAGCTTTAACATTACCCACATGGCTTAATGCTTTTTATGAGATTCCTACTGTGACCCAATAATTAGAATGAAGTCATTAAATTACCCCTATTGCTTATTAATTGTGCCCAGGCACTGGAATCCCAGTTGTGGCTTTCAATACATTTTTACGTAGATTTTGGTAAATAACATCCACCACCCTGGAGAGAGAATGAACTGTTTCACGGCTGGGATGTGAAGTAGGGCTGCATTCTTCCCTCCTGAGTTTTACTGAAATCTCCAACTCCATGGCCTGTCCCATAAGGCAATGTAGCATCTGACAAGAGCAACGAGGGGGCACAACATAAAGGTCATCCTGGGTTCTCTTTGCTGCTCTGCAATGGCCATGACCAGTGTTTGACTCTTGCCTAAATCCACTGTGGAGTGTTCTGTTTCCAGAGAAGTTGGGCAGAACCTCACAGAATCATAGAATCATAGAACCACTGAGATTGGAAAAGACCTCTAAGACTATCTAGTCCAACCATTGACCCATCACCACTATGCCCACTAACCATGTCCCTCAGTGCCAAATATCCACGTTTCTTGAAAGGATCCCTGATGATCACCTTTTCTATGATTGCCATTTCTAGAATCATAGAATTACTTCTATGGACACAGGCACTTCTCTGAGCCTATGGGATGCTGCTGCAGCTGGGGTCAAGAGCTGAGCTGAAGGTGGGCAGGCAGCAGGGGAACACAGAAGAATGGGTAATCAGTGGTCCTGCACTCCTCCCCTCGAAAGGAAGTGGAGCTGCTAATATTATCTGTATTTATTGTATTTTTGTGGCATTGAGCTCATCTTTGAGACATCTGGACCCACCAACAGTAATTAAAATGAACAACTGTTGACAGCAGTTGTCACAAATTGAACAAGTGGCATAAATCATGCTGCATGCAGTCCCAGCCGTCTCTCCCAAGGAGGGGATAAATACCATCCAGCCAAATTAAGAAAGCACTGTGGAGAGCAAATGCTTGTGGCACGGAGTCAAAACATGCTGGTGCTGGTCTCTGGTCCTGCGGGAGCAGGTCCTCGGCCCACGTGCCCTCCTGGAAGGGTGGCTGTGCTCCCACCACCCATCATCCACCCTCTGATTCCAGCTAAAGCACACACACAGCAAGCTCTCTGGCCACAGGGAAAGTTAAAAACAGCAACAAGTTCTATCCGATGATGGAATTTGCATGATGGGCAAATACTGCTGGCTTTGCTGTGGACAGATGTCTGAAGCTAGTTACAGAGCAAACCAAAACCCCACCCCAAACCAGTGGAGATTCACACCATTCAGATTTCTTATGTTCTGTGAGTACCTAGCTTCCTGCAAGCTTGCCTAAGTGCAAATCCCTCCAACTCAACCTCTCATGCCCTGCTGAAGCCAAAAGCAGCTGTTTTGGTAACAGCATGACCATGGGAGAAGCAGAGGTGGTGCAGCCTTCCACACAGTTCCCAACACAACCATGCCCTGCACCTTCCCTTTGCTTCACACAGCACGGAGCTTTTCTAAAGGGCAATACTGGAACTGCTCTGCTGCTGATGCTCTTCTGCAGCCAGTGGACACAGCAAAATCAGGGCTGAATGAAAGAAGGAATCAGACAGAGACACCTGACTTTGGGCTATGGGGAAACTCAGAGCCCTGCAGGGCCAGCTGGATGAAGTGGGCTGCAACCCATCCACGGCCCCAGAGATGAAGGTGGGATAGAAACATGGCACAGAGCAGCCCTGCTTCTCTAAGCCTTGGCAATTGCTTGCAGTGCAGTGCTGGCTCAGGCTCGGCTGGCTTCGACCTTCAGATCTCTCTCATTAAAGCAGTTTTACAGGGGTGCTAAAATGGGCGAGGGGCCTCTCTTGATGGTATTTGTTCATCTTTGCTTGCTTAGCAGCAATTGTCCACTTTTGCAGACCGAGATAGCTCCCTGTGTCTGTATTCAGAAAAACTCCAGTTTTCTGCTTTTTCTCAAAGTGATATAAAGGAGCAACATGCAACCTTTCAAATTATGTTTTTGGCTTTCTTCTTACCCTTATTTATTATGTGTTTGGCTCCAGTCACTGGCTGGGGCATCATTACACCAGGCACCATGCAAACACAGAACAGGACTGCCAGTGCCTACAAGAGCTTGCCCTCTACATAGCATAAATCAGTGCTGGGACAGTAGGAAGAAAAAAGTGCTAATTCACATCAGCCTGCTCCCAGCTGGGAAAAGAGAAATGGATGAGCTCTGCTTATCTTCACATGGCCTCGATCACACTCTCATCCTCCGTGCCCCCAGCATCTCCACTATTCTTGATGATGATCCCTCCAGACCATCTCTGAGTCCCTTGCTGGTGAATAACATGCCGTGCAGCACGTGTGCCTCCTCCAGACAAACAAGCTGGGTGATATGCGTTCATAACAGTGATTTTCTAGCACAGAGAAAGCCTCTGGTGACTGAAGGGAGGATCTGGACTTGGCTCTGGGTCTTCAGAATTTGGCCTTATTAGTGGCACTTGAATGGAAATAATAAATTTGCTTTATTAGGAGTGTGAGAGATGTGTCTTGCAAGGCAGCAATTGTGGTAGAGTTTTGCTTTTGGTAACATCAAGTAAACAGTGACCTATCTAGATGGATGCAATGTCCAAGTACTTCCCCAGCACAGGGGCTGAGCTGTTGGCTGTGCCTGCTCTGTTTGCACTACCCAATATAAAACAATCTGCATACCATAATCTGAAAGGAAAGGTCAGCCCGAAGGTCACATGTTTTAAGGGTGCTACTTCAAAGACATTTATCTCCTTTACAACACCATTAAGTCTCTGGTAATGGTCTATTGTCTTTCATCATCTCAACCTCTTCACCTGCGTGTTTACATTGAGCCGTCCCCCTGATGAGGGCGAGGGGTGGGCAGGTGCGTGGTGGCTCCTGCTTGACGGAGCACACTCCGTGTTATTTGAGAAAGTGGCAGGCTGTAACAAGGCCATCAAACTGCAACCACAGCCAGTGGTTATTTAAATGCTGCAGTTTTCAGCCGTTGCTTCTCATCCAGCTGTTCTTGTCTCTTTTGATTCCATCATTCAAGCTGGTATCTCCACCAAGTTGGCTCTTCTCTGACGGCTGCTCCTTGCTGTTTCCCCTCTTGCAGCTCTCTCACTCTGGTGCTATGTAAAGCTGAGTTTGTTTCTCATCCCCAAGGAGCATAATGGCTCCTTTTCACTTAATTTTCCTTTTCATGATGGAAGACGTAAGCTGGCCTTATCATCACTATTAGTCTATCACCCCTGAGGCAAGATCTCCACTTCTTGCTGCATTAAATTAGACACTGTCCCACTGACTTTGGTGTTTGTTACAACAGCTGATATATCCAAATCAAGCTCCTTCCTAAAGACCTCGGTGATGCCAAGCATCACCTGAATAAATCATCACCTGAATGATCATCACCTGAATAAATGCCTCTGTACCATGGGCATCTCCTCAGGGTTTCTGGAGTAACACAGTTGGAAATTCATCCGGAATGACATGCAGTCTCTTGTTCATCAGTAACAAAAATACACAGCTAATGGAGGTGAGTTTGCTGAAAAATAATGCTTTGTAGTTGAGAATTTGCTCTATCAAATAGCGTTATTGTGCTCTTTGCATCTGGTGTGTTTTCTGTTAATAAATAGGAGGCATTACTTTTGGAGCAACCTCCCTACTGAGGGGCTCAGAATATGTCCTTTCCCGTCTCCATGAAAAGTTAGTCTAATTCAATGAGCTCTCAAAATGGTTCAGTTTACCAACCCTTCAGTAGGGTTTGCCTGAAATTTAGCATCACTTACCCCAAATCACTTATCCCAAATCTTCTGCCTACACTGAGCATGACTCAGCTCAGGCAGGGAGAGACTGAGCAGAGCTCTTCCTGAAGGTGCTGCTCCAGGTCTGGCTGCTTGCTGCTACCCTTTACTCAGCATGGAAAGTGGAAAGCATCAGTATCAAGCTTTCCGTGTCTCCCAATTAATGGCCCTGTGGGGGAAAGAAGGGGCACAAAATGGGCAGCGAGGAACGTAAAAGTATAGGAGAGTAGAAAAGAGCAGGTGGGCAAAATCTGTATGTTTCCAGCCATGAAAGAAGGGACTGGAGCAGTACAGTACACAAACCAATGTGTCTTCAGAAGATGCCGCATGATAACCACACACATGAATGTGCCTATCTCTCTGCATATTGCCTAGACATCGAATATCAGTTTCCATCTACCCCACAGCAGAGGAAATATATTGTTTTAATAGGAACTCTGTCATTCCCAGGAAATTTATGGCTTTCAACTGTTTTGGTTTTAATTATTTTGAATGAAAAGTATTTATTTATCTAAGCTCTACGCAAGTAGATCCATGTGTATACACAAGTATGCCTTTACTGCAAGTTCAAAAGGAATTTTATAAGTCTGATACCTCTTTTGCAGGAGCTATAATTTGACCTACTGTATACTGTAGATACACTGATTTATTAATTGCATTATCAGGCCCAGATTTCAGAATTGAGCTTTCCTGTGTGAATATATGCTACTATGTGCAGACTGAGGCTGTGCATAGCAGTCTGTTTCTCATCTCCTTATGGCAACTTGCGTTTTAGTGAGCACAGTGCAGAAATGATAGCTGGGAACCATGTTCCTTCAGCTTCTGCCCTCCTCCATGCACTGGAAAGCAGAGAGGATGCTGTCCAGGTTCTCAGCTGGCAGAAGGTGGCCAAATGCCAAAAAACCCAAAGGGGTTACACTGAACTTTGCCAGCCAGGAATTTTTGCCATCATTTTTATTTTAGGTAGAAAAGAGAGAGTAAACATTTCCATGGGCCTGGAAAGAAGAACTCCTTTCTGCGTGCTTAGTACATCCTCCAAGTGGACATTTTTAGAAATTAGTCAGTAGTCACTTCCAAAATGAAAAACTAGCTGATTGCTCAGCTCTGTGCCAGCACGCTCAAGGGGCCGGTGTTGTTCATCACTCATTACACAGAGTGAGAATTCTGCAACAGCTCCACAGAAAGAGGGAAAAAAGTACCTAATGGGATTTTCCCCGGAAATTATGAAGCTCCTGCTTGCCTTGCTTAATTTGGCTTCTTGTCCAGCTCCCCCTGGGTACGTGCTTCTCCCACTCAGCTAACAAAGCTGATTATAAAGCTTGATGTCTGGAGAAGGCAGACTGCAATAGCAGTAGCGCTGTATTTCTGGAGTTGTTCCTTACCATGGGGTTTCCAAATAATCTGAATTTACCTCTGATGAGTTCTGTCTTTGGTGGATTAGTTTCACTGATAAATCAGCTAAAATTGTTCTACCATACTGTCAGGTGGTTCCCAGGTCTCATTTGATCAGGTGCAGTGGGGGTGGACTTTCTATTTAAGTGAAAAATTCTTTTTTTTTTTTTTTCCTTATGTAGTGCACACAGACAGTATTTTTGCAGAAGTTCTTTCCTTTTCAAGGATCTCATCTCTGGGAGAGCTGGACAGTGATCTTTCCCAGCTTGCACCGTAGGTTCTTTTCTAACATTTCCATTTCGTGCTTTTTGGTTTCAAGAGAGCTGTGTTACGTATTAACAGACTGAAAATCAGGCCCAGGTTACATGTCAAGACTGTGACACAGGCTTGGATTTCCTCATGGGAGTGGAGAGGGAAAAAGGAACAAAGGATTTTCCTCCCTTCCCTGAGTGCTGCCATAGTTTCCCTCTTGCCAACACCAGAGATACAAGGATCATTCACCTCTACCACCACACTCTGTACTGCAGCTCTCTAGGGTGTCTCGTGCCACATTTTTGGGGAGCTTAACATCTCATGGCTGCCTATGACCCTGTGTAGTGGTTTGTACTCTGAGGCATTCAAAGAAACTGCCAGAAGAGGTGGTTGACTGATGATAGAGGTGCCAGAACATGAGGGTAAGTGGGAAAAACATCTGGTTTTGGAAGGCAAATGTAGAAAAAGAAGGGACAATCCATGACATGGGCTCCTAATCATCTGCCACTATCTCTTGAAAGTGCTGTGGAAATATTCTACAGGAGAAAGGGTAAGGATAAGCCATGTGTATGTCTGGATGCACAACCTCTTTGAACGGAAGCAGCTTCTAGAGAGAAGTATGATTTGTTTGAGAACAATGAATTAAGCCAAACAAAATGGTGCTTGCCAGTTCGTAAGTGAGCACAACCTATGGTTCCTGTTGGACATCTCTCCCAGGACTGGTAATCTGAGAATAGAAGTTCACCCTTCGATTGAGAGACCTTCGTTCACAAATAGGTTTAGACATGCCATGAAATCAATAGGAATTAGATTCCCAGAAACCACTGAGAATTCGGTATAATTAGATCCCAAGAAACACTGTCCAGGCTTTTTTTCCCATGCTACATACAGGACTGAAGCAAAAGCAGGGATATTCTAGAACAACGGCTGAAACTGTATGCTTTTGCATTTCAGGAAGTAAGCATTTCTTTCTGGTTCTGCTCGGATCAGAGCTAGGGCAGGATTCTGCTGGTCCCTGGCGCTGAACACTTTTCAAGTTGCTGAAAATACTGGGAATGGAGCAAGTACAGACGCAAGTCACAAATCAGCGGGTGACACAAGCCAAAAGTAGTTTTTAAAGGAAGGCAAACAGGCCTGGTTCTTAATGAGGCCACAGATGTTACTTGAGATTTTGCTCCAGTGACTATCAAGACCGCACTAGCATTACACACAGATGTTACACCGAGTGATGTTGGGAAGTGTGGGCGTGATGTCATTGGGGGGTTTCAAATCTGGAACACATAATCATCTTATCTTTGTTCTGAGAGCTCTCGTTATAGCCCCCCGGGCTTGTTCAGATGTCTGTTCGCATAGGAAGTGCCCTGAGGAGAGATCCTGTTCCATGACACAGACAGCTATGGTGACAGTCCAACATACCTCTAGTTTAAGTTCATCCTTAGGAGTGCCTATAACATATTCTGGAGACGAATTACGGTTGGACCAATGGAAGATGAATGCTCTAACTCCCTGTCCAGTTCAGAAAATGCATAGTTTCCAGAGGAAACCGTGAAAGTACATAAAGCCAAAGCTCTTCAGGCAGAGATATCATCTAGATATTTTCTGAGTAAATCTGCTAGGAAAACAGTGTTGAAATTATAGCAGTGAATATCAGCAAAGATTACTAGATTGATATTTTAATGTTCTTTTTCTCTAATTAGTATTGTAGCATATTACCTTTGCAATGATTTGTTTGTTTGCCTTGCTGCTCATTCCTCTCTGTTGCTGACTTCAATGATGTATTTTATCTGGCTGAAGAAATCCATCACTGCTTCTTAAAACAGAAATTGGCTCAAATAACTATCACGATTCTTCTACTGGACAAATTTAAAGGAAATGATAGAAAAATGACCATCATTTCTATCACTGGACATTTCTTCTATAAAGAAAACTTATGCTTAATACTCTAGTCCTAAAAATAAGTGGATGTGCTGAAGCCAGCATGGCTACTGTCTCACTTGTTTCCCACAGATCATGTACTTAAGTACCTCCCTGAATCAGCGCGTTATTAAACACCCCTTGCAAGGAGCACGGAGAATAGTGATAGCTCTAATTCCTCCCCATATTTTAAACAAAGCACGTGGGACCAAGCGTTCCAATGCAAGAAATGTAAAAATATAATCTTTCACTATTAAAAATAACAAAAGGGAATACTTTCCTATAGAGTTGAAGGATGAGCTAGGACTTTATAAATATGAGTAGGTTTCATTTCTGTTTTGGTTTTGTTTTTTAGTACATATAGTAGTAAAACAAAAATGCAGCTGATTTTCTCTTTTAGCAGTTTCAAGAGCAAGAAAGGCCATGAATGCTACAAAAGCAATCTGATAACACGTAAATGAAAGAGCTTCATGGCGTGGGAAAGTGTTTTGATTGATCTTCATTGCTTCTTCCAGAAGCAGAGGTCTTGTGTTGGGCTATCACGACTAAATATGAAGGAGAAAATACATTTCCTTAACAGTGGGGACTCCTGACAGTACTGCCCTAGAGAGACCCCATACATATCAAGGTTGCAAAATTTACATGGAAACAGAACTTTATCTCCAGAGAAGGGCTCTCTAGGCTGACATCACTGCACAGGCAGTATTAATTTAAATCTCTGTGTCTCTGCCCTCATAAAGCAAGGCCTTATATTTATATACAGCAGTAATGGGGAGGAGGAACAGCTCAGATGACTGCAATGATAGCTTTGATACAGTTGATGCCCTGACATCCCCACATGGCTCCTACCCTGGTGAAGGTGAGATGTGTCATCCCACCTTCACTTTCAGCCCTCTTCTTCAGTAACTGCCACGCTGCACACAGATGTGCTCATCCTGGAGGAGCCACTGGAGATGCTGAGACATTAAAAATTTGTCTGGCTTCCCCTGGATCTAGCTCTGCTCCAAGGAGAGCTCATTGCCACCCTCTTACCTGGGGAGAACCAGTGATGTTGCAGCTGACTGTCTTCCAACTTGTAATGAAAGTATTGCCATAAATGAGGAGAGCTAAGGAAGGAAACTCTAGCAAATGTAACCCCCCCAGAATTCAGAGACCCATCCTGGAATACTTCTGAAACTGCTGTTGTAACTGGGGTTTCATCTCCATTTTTTTCTCCACCCTCCAGAAGCAACTGGGACCAATAGGAACCTTGAATGGCAACTCCAGTGGAATTACTCATGCTTCACACTGGGGTAAGCTGTGTAATTTCTCTGCACAAGGATCATCACAGCATTGCCTAAGAGTTGAGTGGCTTCTGCAGAGACAGTTGAGTTGTAGAATCATTAAAGTTGGAAAAGACCTCTAAGATTATCTAGTCCAACCATCCACCTACCACCAATATGACCGACTAAATCATGTCCCTACATACCACATCTACATATTTCTTGAACACCTCCAGGGGTGGTGATTCCACCACCACTCTGGGCATCCTGTTGCAACTCCTGACTACCCTTTCAGAGAAGTTCTTCCTAACATCCAATCCGAAATTGAATCCTAACATAGTTCAAGAGGTATATTTCTATGAGCCAGAGTTTTTGAAAAACAGTCACAAATAAAGTAAGAAATACTGGAGAAAAAGTAATTTGGAAGCTATTTCAAGCTAGAATCCTCAGCAGATTGTAGCCGTGAAAATCACTATGAGAAGAAGGTGGTTGTGTGGGCACAAATAGTGTAAAAAAATGGTTTGAGACACTGTGCTTTTGCTTTTTTAACATAATCTTCCCCTCTCCCTGCAAATACAAAGGGAAGGAGGAAGGGAAGTCTCTGGCTATTTAAATGAAAAATGACTTTTCTCTGCAATCACCTTCTGTCAATAAAATGCTTATTTTCTGACATGTCAATTAGGTGATTCAAAAGCCAGATGACCACTGCCTTCCATTTAGTACTGCTCAGCTGGGTTAAATGTCTTAAGTGTTTACCCTTTACGACCAGTGGCATGTATCTGTTCTCAGTCAAACTGTGCTATGTGTGACATGTTTGCCTGTAGGTTTTTCTCTTGAGGTAAAGTTAACCATTATTATCAGATGCTAAGAAACTGGTAGATTAGGACAGTGGTTTCGCTGACAGAAAGGGGTACAGCTTGTTTTACAGTAATGTGTACAAGAAATATGAAACAGATTAGAAGAATTCACATAGAATTAACCAGCCTGTAATTTAAAGTGCTGTCATTAAGTAGGATCATGTATCCATTCTTGGTACTTCAAAAGGAACCTATGCTGTGTAAGACTAGTTATTAGTGAGCAACATTTTGTCCGGTATCTCAAACGAATTTTCAAAGGTCTGATTACACACACACACAAGCATGTGGAATTGAAACTCCTCTCTTAAGAATCTCTGGGACTTGGTTCTAGTTCATGCAAAGCACTGTAGGGTTTAAGGAAGAATTTTCAGTGGAGAAAGAATGCTGAAACTCAGGCTCTTGGTGAAGTCCTAGGAAGAAGGATGGTAACCATATCAATATAACATTTTATGGAGGCTTTCTCTGAACCCACAGTGCTGTCTGTATGTAAGAATGAAACAGGCTGTGAAATGAGAAAGATTCACATAATAGCTCCCATTTAACTAACTTAAAATGGGTTGAATCTTCAGCAATCTGGTTGTTGTCCCCAGCAGGGAATGCAGCCCAAGACTTAGGGTGGGAAAAGCCAGAATGCTCCCTTTCTGACTTTTGACCAGAACTGAAAGTGAAACGCTCATTTGGAAGAAATAAATAAATAAGCTGAGACAATGGAAGTCACTTTCCCAGACAGAAAATAATCACAGGGCAGTCTCTGTGAGCACGGGAAGGTCAGCAGCGCTCACTCCGCAGGCCCAGACACGCCAGCAGGAGCCAATGCTTCCGTGAAGAATTCCTGGAGACAGAGCCTGCAGGGCAGTGGTCGGTGGCAGAGGCATTTCTGGACTCTGGGGCCCATCAGATACTTCAATATGCACCCACCTTTTGTTCACTACCACTAACCCTCTAAGCAAATCGCAGTTTGGTTTGGGCTGCGTCTACCCTGGTTGTGAATCTCTTCAAGGTTGGTGACTCTATAACCTCTTTGGGCATCCTGTACCAGAGTTCAGTTATCCTTACAACAAATAAGTTATGATTTTTAAATGGAACTTTCTGTACTTCATGTTGTACCCATTGCCTCTTGTCTAGTCATGGTGCACCACTGAGAAGAGTCAGCCTCTCACTTCTTTATTCCCTCCTGATGAGATCCCTCTAAGACTTCAATTTTATGGAATAAACATGCCCAGGTCCCTCAGCCTCTCACTGTATGACAGGCAAACCAGTTCCTTACACATCTTACTGGACTTCCTTCCATGTGACCTCTTGTACTGGGAAGCCCAGATGTTGGACACAACAGCCAGATGTGTTACTGGTGCTGAGTAGAGAAGGATCACTTCCCTCAACCTGCTGGCAACATGCATCCTAATGTAGCCAAAACGGTTGCTGCTTTTGTTTGTTTGTTTGTTTTTCAATCTGGTTTGAGTTTGTTTTGTTTGCTCATTTTGTCTTTTTTGTTGTGTGTGTGTGTTGTTTTTTTTTTTAATGCAAGGGTGCACTGCTGACTCATGGTCAACTTGACATCCATCAAGATCTTCAGGTCCTTTCCCAGAAAGTCACCTTTCAGTGAGTCAGTCCCCAGTATATGTAAGAGGGGTTGTTCCTGCCCAAGTGTAGGCCTTCACATCCCCCTTTCTTCAGATTGTTGAGGCGCCTGCTGGCCCAATTCTCCAAATTATCCAGATGCCTCTGGATGGCAGCACAATCCCCTGGTTTACCAGTCGTTCCTTCCGTACTTCATCACCCGAATATTTCCTGTGGGTACATTCTGCCCCATCAAACAGGTCATTAATGAAATATATGTAACAGTATAAGACCCAGAATTGATCACAGAGTACAGTGACTGACCTCCAGATAAACTTTGTGCTGTTAACCACAATACTTTCAGCTTAACAATTCAGGCAGACTTCAGTCACCTCACTGACCATCTATTTCCCCTTTCTAAATCTATGCTAATGACATCAGTTCACCTCCTTGTCCTTTATAAATTTGGAAATGGTTTCCAGGATTAGTTGCTCCAACACCTTCCCAGAGGCTGAGGCAAGGTTGACTGGCCTGTATCTTCCCACTTGCCCTTCTTGAATTTGGGACAATCATTTGCTTTCCTCCACTCTTCAGGAACCTCCCCTTACTGACACAATCTTTCAAAGGTAATTGAAAGTGGCTTCACAAAGGCATCATCCAGCTCTCTCACCAGTTGCCTATGCATTCCAGCAGACCCCATAAACCCACGCAACCCAGTTTCTATGCTAATTAATTTGATCCTCCACTGGTCTTAGGAATTCATGAAGGCTGGTCTTATGAGTGAAGAAAGCACTGAGTGCTGCATTTTCCATGCTCTTTGTCACCTACTCTCATGCCTCATTCTGCAGTGAGCCCATTTTCCTTAATCTTTATTATGCTATGACATGCCTGCAGAAGCCTTTTTTGCTGCCTGTTAACATGACTGCGGATAGTCTTTGGCTTCTCTAATCCATTTTAGAAACATTTACCTTTACAATGAAAGGAATTTCTTCCTTGCTTTCACCGAGACCAAGTTGGTTTATGGGTCTAAGAATGCCAATTATTATTATAATATACAGATATTATTATAATATCTGTAATACTGTATACCCTACAAGGAACTTCCCAACCCTCTCTTACAACAGCACTTTCATTAACTGCATTTTCCCATTATAATTTTACCAACAAATTTGTTAGTAAGCAATTTTCCATTCCTCACACTTGAAATTCATATCCATTTTCAATGTTGCAATCATGATCTCTTGCTGCAAATCTCTCCTTGAAGATTTTACCTGGGCTGAGATAATGTGACTTGTATGAGCTCACATTACTTCCAGAGTAGTCATTTCAGCATAAGTCCATGTAAGGAGGATGTTCATGAACTCGAAGCTCTCTGTTACACCACATCCTGCTGGAATAAATGTATCATTCTGAAAACCAGGGAACTGAGACTGGGTTTTGCTACTGTCTTGGTACTTGAATGGGACAGGTCACTTCACCATCTTGCTTTCACTGTCTTTCCAAACAAAACATAAAGCAAACCTGCACCCTTATATATTACAGTGGTTTTTAGTAATGACTCCAATGGGAGAAAACAGGACCTCCTTATCCATAAGTAGTCTCTGTATATCTTAATTTCTCTTGAAGCTGTGAAGAACTTCAGGAGATTTGGGCACTGCATTTCAATTAAATACAAATTGTGTTGCTTGAGTGCCAGGGTTTTGTCCGTTTGCTGCTGATAAAGAAAGGGTTGTTCCTTTCAAAGTTCTCCCCATGAGATTCTCTGTTTTATTTTCACGAAGACTCAACTTGACAAAGGAGAAATCTGCAACCTGGGTTTCATAGCCACTGAACATCTTCAGAGCAATGCATTTAGCTCCATTACTCCTCTCCTACTTCCAAGCAAATGATCTCGGTCCATTACTAGCATGGTCTTGTTCCTGCAAGAGAATCAAGGCAATTTGGACTAGCCAAGTACATATATTTATAGTCTTTAAACCTTAATTTTTAAATTTATAAAGATTTAAGTTTTGCCAGTGAAAGGATTTCCTGTGTCTCCAAAACTAAGGAAAATGGTGCCTTGGTGGAGGATAAACCACGAAGCTGTCCCATGTGAAGAACTTATTTTTAAAGACCACTGTTGCCAATTAATACCCAAAAAGAGCATTAAGTAAAAATGAAGGGAAAAAATACAACAGCACTGCTGAAAGGGTAGATTTTCATGGTCATAGAAAGTTTAAAGCTAGCAGCTAGGAAAATCAAATGCACATCGGCATCTGGAGCAGGGGAAATTATTTTTCTATTGTGCAACATTAATTCCTTAAAATGTTTAAAACAACAGGGCCAGGGATGTGAGACTTCATTTAATTAACATGCTCAGAAACCTTATTATCAAGTTGAATGTGAATTCTTCTTGATATTTTACTCACTCTGTTGCCTGAGGCTGGCTACAGGAGGCCTTATCCCTATTTTCCTGTAAAAACTACTTCCACATTCCACATCCCAATTACTCTGAAGGGCATGCCCAAGCTCCCAATAAAACCATGCTTGGAGTCTATGCTGATTTCTAAATACTATTCTACATGTGTTTCTGATCATCAAATCAGATTTCCAAATGTCAAAATTATACCCTGAGTGGAGACTGAAGAACAGGTTAAGCCTTTTTATTTGTGTAGAAAGCTGAAAATGAAAATATGAAGCACCTGAAAATTCAGAAAATTGCTTTCTTTATTTCCACTTGAAGCAGCATACTGAGACCTATTGCATTGCAGTTCATTTACACTTCCTCACGTTGTGAGCACCGAGGGAGCAAGGACTGCTTCCACTTGCTGAGCACAACAGCCATACTGTGGGGACAACTGACTTCTGCCTGCCTTCAAAGAAGTTATTAAACCCAGAATAATTCTTAATCCCAGCTTGTGGGTTGACCAGTCAGGCATGTGAGAGGAGGAGGAAGATGGTGCATTCCTCTCCTGTTGGCATCTATGGACTAACAGCTCCTATGGGCTGTCTGCTCTGGAGAGCAGTCTTGCTGGGTTTTGGGAAGGAGGACAGAGGAGTAGATACATGGAAGCTTTTAACCAGGTTTTCTGCTATGGGACAAGCAGATAGCTGTGAGAAGAGATACACTGTTTCCTGCCTTTGCTTGCAGATGCTGATGGTGGCCCTGGATGATGCCCTGCCTGCAATGGTTTGATCTGCATTCTTGTGTATGTTCAGCCACAGCATGGGAGAGGCTGGGGAAGCAACAGTGCTTGTCATATGGGGAAACCTCCTGGTTATGGATGCTGGTGGGAGTAGGGAAGAAATTGCATCTCCCTTCCCTGTGCTGCCATCACCATTTATTGCTCTTCGTATGAGCTGTGTCTCCACACACAATATCATCTATAAAATGGACGCTAGCAAGATTTTCAGAGGTAAGCATTCCGTTTGGATACACCAGGGGCTTGCTCACCGATTCAACGTGCTTCCTCCTGTGTCTTCTGTTTAAATATTGTCGTCCTCACCCCATTTTGTCAGCGCTGATAATAGCTAACAACTTACTGCATGACATACTCTTCTCAAACTTCGTTGCGTTTCTTCTGTCAGATGCTCACTGTAAATCCTTGTAATGTGAAACAGCTCATCAGAGTGCAGCTCCACATTTTCTACCGTTTCTGGTAACTTGTGAGGAGTTGTCACTTCACATCTAAGAGATTTCCAGGGAAAGATGACAGACTCCACAAGCTGCACATTTCAGAGCCAGAGGAAATGGATACTAAACACAATGTCATTTAGATTTAAAATAATGGCTCTTAAGTGTTCGCTGTTGTTTGTAATAAATATAATATATATAAACTTTAGCTTGTGGCTGAAATCTAAACTATCTGTTTTAAATGAATGATAACATAAAACATGTCATAATTCCTGGTCCATTAGTATTGATGAGGCACAAATTAACATTCCACAACCTGGTTGGAGTGAACCACGTGCGGTTGTAGAAAGGCAAAAGCATCTGAATGCCGAATGCACAACTCCTATGGCTCTCAGATCACTACTGTTTAATAGCAGGACTTTCTTCCTGTCATTGCTTGCTTTAATGCCATCTGTGGAACTGACTATCTCTGGATCTGGAGACGTTCTTTGTTTCTGTACAATGAAAGGTGAACACCTTTGACTAGGCTTGGTGGGACTCTTATCTAAAAGCATCTTTCTACATCCATGCATCACATCAGTTCCCCATAGAGAAACTAAGTTCTTTTTATCCATCCCTGTGCTGCAGAAAGAAGTCTCACTTGGGGCCCACAGCCTTTACCAGGAAATGGCAGCAGGTTTTCCTAAATCAGAAGCACATCACAAAGTGATCTGTCCAATTGGCGCTGAAAGAAACATCAAAAGAAGTCGAATGTCATATCCAGAAGCAATTGACAGGCAGGGTCAACACATACAAGCTTTCACTGAGCAAAAACTATTAAAGCAGTGAATGCTTGAATTGTGAGGAGATTTGTATCACCAAAGTCTGACATAATAATATCAGAATTCACTTACCACATGACCATGCAATTTAATTTAGAAAAAAAAGGGGGGAAAGAGAAGAAAAAAAGGGAAAAAGAATGGGCTAGAAATGGCCAGCAGACATCACCTGGTCTTTAAAATCAGAGAGTTTGCGTCCACCCTCACATACATTTGAAACTCTTCAACACATTTGATTGCAGTTTCAATGATAGTCAGTCAGAAATTATTTTTTTAATTGTTATTATTTTTAATCTCCTTTCACTGTGCTTGTGGATATTCCATTATTTTGCCTGTACTGCCTGACCAGCTTTTTCATTTCACTGTCTGCATCGGCAAGCACATTGATTTAGAGAGTTTTCAAATACAGCAGTGGAAAGTGAATTTAGAGTTTAGTGTGTGGAAGAACAGGAAGTCAAAGGTCAAATGGGGGGAACAACAAACAGGATTTTCTTCCTAAAACTGAATTTGATTTGATTAAGTTCAGCAGTTATTTTTCTGTTAAATGCCACAAACACACTAGCCTTTAAAAGATATGATACACAAACTGAGAGTACTCTACACAAAGACAATCACACACACATATATGTAATCATAGACATCTGCTTGAAGGTATAATGGTTAGTGAAACCAAGGAACTCATTTCTGTAAGATTCAACAGTGCTCAGAGGTACAGATGAGTTCAAAAATCACTAGAAGAGTAAAAGACAGAAACGTTCATCAGCACAAAGCTACAGATTCCATTTCAGGTGGATTTCAAGCCACGGCTGAGAGCAACTGAGAGGTTTTGACAGGGGAGTGACCGTTGCAGTTTTCTGTGTTGTTGCAGCCCTGCCTCCAAATTGGCTTCCCTGCCAGAGGAGGGATGCTGGAGAAGAAGGGGAACCTTCACTATGAACCCTTTTGGCTTTTCTCATATCTGATACGGAAAGTCTTGGTAGGGATATATGGTGAAGAGCCTGGGAAATAAAGACATTGAGCTTATATTTGATATGATAGCAAAAATTGAGCGAGGGAAGGGAAACAAAGGAGTGGCATGGTCAACATGGAAAACCTTAATACCTAGTCCAACATTTTATGTCATCTCACGGGGCTTCAGTCCTTGCAACCTAAACTCACTGCAGTGCTTTAGCAAAACCAATGTCAGATGGAATGCACTAACTTCTGTGCACTTTGAGTATCCTCCAGGTTCACATCCCATTAGGAACTGCCCACTCTGGGATGGAGACCAGTTATATTTCTCTTCTGAGACAGCAGGGATGTGCTGATGACCTTATTGTCACTTCTTTGGTAGCAGGATCAAGCTATCAGGCATCTGTCAGTCAGAATGCTACTTGGGGACATGCTTTAGTGGGCATGGTGATGGGTTGATGGTTGGACTAGATGATCTTAGAGGTCTTTTCCAACCTTAATGATTCTATGATTCTGTAAAGAAATGTGACATGGATGTGCTGCCTTTTAAAATTCATATCCAACACTAAGACTGCAGGTATAGGATTTAGCTCAGCAGCCTCAGTGGCCCTCTGAGGCAAAATAGATTTTGCAGGACATTTTGCTGCCCTCTGAGAGCTTGTGCCATTGATGTTAACGAGTCACCAAGCATGACCAGCTGACTGAGGGAGGGCAGGGTAGACTAAAACAACTGTTAAAGATGCACTGGAAACCATGTTCTTGACTGTCTCACTCCCAGAAAAGTCACCTTAGCTGTGTTGGAAGCTTTGGTCCAGCAAGCACTTCAAGATGTAGCTGAGCTGAAACAGACACTTGAGATAATTTTCTCCCCTATCTGAAACACTGGGGGAAGGCAAGGACTTGCCAACTTCAATATGACCAAAACAAGTAAAGGAAAGTGTATTTTCAAATGATCCAAAATGCAACAAGAGAGAATGAAAAGGAGAAATGCCACTGTTAAAAATATTTTGAGAGTGTCCCTGCGAGGGCTGGTGGTTTTCACAGATACTGAGGCAATGCAGGTCCGAACTAGAATCCAACGAAAGACACATTTGAAATTGCATCTTACACTACAACTGGCTCAGATTAGGCTGCGATTTCCCTGAAATTCTATATATCAAAAATATTTTGGATATCTAGCTAGATAGCCATTCCCCAGGACCACTATTTTGCAGGTTTATGAGATACTGGGAATGTCTAACGGAAAATATCAGGCCTTTGTGGGAAAAGACCAGCAGCTTTTAATTTCACTCACCGTCTGCAGCACATTCCATTCTGTCTTGTGAAACTGAAAACAAATTTGGCAGCAGGCAGTCATCTGATTTTCATGTAATTCAATAATTTATCATGAAAAATATTCATTTATAAACAATTACTTGCTGTGGAATGATAGCAGCTGTCATTCTGGAGTCTGCAGTTCCCCCCACTGGGATATTTTTCTGAGTTTATCCGTCATTAAATCATGCAGTGTTCAATGTGTTTGGAATCTGGGCTGAATGCATTTTACAACGTGTTTATGTTTTGTTATGTGCATAATATCATTTTTGCTTTACAGACATGAAATCCAATATTGCCAGATGTAGAAATCTCTCTTTTCTGAGCAGCTCCCCTCAATATAACTTTTTGCTTTAGGGAGGAATTCCCTCCAACAGAATCAATATCCAAAATATCGCCATCTCTCCTTCAGTCACGACTGTGTAAATACCCAAGTCACAGGCACAATAAACAGCTTCAACTAGAGGCCTCCCAGGCTTGACTGAAAGGCTCATGAAAGCGCTGCCTTTTGAATTTTGAATGAAAACACGAGCTAAACCACAGAAACATTTTCTTTTATTGCTATAGTTTTATTACAGGGTGAAAATCAGGTAAAAGTGATGCAGCAAAGATGACACGGAAGTGCTATTGATCTCAGGCGCAGCCGTGCTGTTGCCAGCATCCTACAGTGAACCAACCAGCAGTGTTTATGCTTGTAGGAACCACAGAGTCAGGTGTTCTTGAGAGAAGGATTAAACAGCATTGCATTTATAGCAGCATCTTTTGATAAACAACATCTCTCCAACCTCACATATATGTACTGGGTAAAACCAGTAAAAATCAATGAGCTTCTCAGTAGTAGGTGCAGTAGTCAGCAAATGATTAAACAAAAATTGCAGTTAGCTTATTTTTTAGCTTTATGAAATGCGAAGGTCTGCAAAAAGAGTCCTCCCTAAGACATAGCTTTCCCAGATCCTTGGTAAGTTTACCTTAGAAAGGGCCTTGGGGTACCAGCTGAGACTATTCTGGCAGTAACAGAGGATGCCTTGTACCAAAAGGTACATTGTTCTTTGGAATTTAAATGACAATATCCATTTTATAAATTATTAATTAGAAACTGGAATGAACAATCCTCTCCTAAAAGCACTTAAAATGTACATGGTTTGAATACCAAAATTTTCTGTTCTCAGTTCTTCAGGTTTGCTTCTTGTGCTCATCTCTGATTGCTCTGCACTTCTCTGGACTCAATGACAAAGTAAAGATAAGCAATATAAAGATTAGAAAAGCAAAGGGTGAAGAAAGTAAAGATTAAAAGAGACCTCCTTTGAGGAGATTGTTCAAGATTTTTTATATAAAGCCATTGCTATGGAAATTTAGAACTATTGATGCTAAAACAGATAGTGCTATGGAAGTGCATGAGAAGAAATGAAACTTGATAAACAAAAAGAGAAGAACTAAGCTTTTAACATGATGGTAAGGTTTGTGCTAATGATGCCCACCCAATTTCTGTCCAGCAGAACACTTGAGCACATGCTTAGCTTTAAGCCTGTGCTTAAGTCTCACTGTATGAATTGGTCCAGGGCCAAACATGCACTCAGGCACTCCTCTGAGCAAAGCAAACAAGTCTATGTTTAACCACTTTGCCAAACTGAACTGATATTTGTCAGATTCGTTAATTAATGTCCTGGGAAAAGAAGAAATGTGAAGGAGTTAACTTGGCAACTGATTGTTGTTAAATATAGGTTGGCTGATATTTGGGGGAACTCGCAAAGCTCAGTTGTTGGTCAACTCACTGAGAAGTGAAACCCAAGTTAGGCAAAGGCAGAACAATGCATCCTGGAGACAAGTATCTCAATCCTTTCAGACCCACAACAAGGTCCGAAAGCAACCACAACCACTCCAAAAATCAATCCTAGCAGCACTGTGGACGGCCATGTGAATTCCTCTGTTGAGCAGGCAGCTGAGGTAGGGAGTCCAAACAAAATGTTCAGATGCAGAAGGAAAGTAATGGAAAATAATGCTGAAGCATTAGAATGTAACCAAACCAAGGGTGTAGGATTTCATGTTCAATCCTGGTCGCCCCTTCTGACAGAAGGCTGACGTAACTGAAACAAGTAATGAAAACAGCAGGAATAAATTTTAAAATAGGCCATTTAGGTATTAGAAAGGGAGAGAGAATGAAATGGGACCTGCTAGAAGGGTAAGCAGCAATGAAAAATCAAGAATCCAAAGAGAAGTCCTGCAACCCTATTTACTGCTTTTGTCACTGGGTAAAAAAAAATAAAAATAAAAAAGGAAGGGGTTCTCTCCTGGAAACTCGCCAAAGTTAAGCAAATTGTTGTGTACTAAGACTTGGTGCTGTAAAGCAAACCAGTTAAATCTTCTCCTTTTAATTCTATGCATCTTCATCTTTTAGATGTCATTGTCACAAGGCCACAACGTTAGTGGGATTTGAAAACAAAAAATTACCCAGTGATATGAATACTTGGCATAACCCCTATTACCAAATACTGGATTTACTCCTATGTTTGAGGTGATGGCTTCATATTTCTGTGCAAATCCCAGCTGCTGGCTGAGAAGGGCAAAAAAGGCATTTCTCTTTGGAATAGGTTATTTTTTTGTTTGTTTGTTTTCTAATTGCAGTCCCATGCATTTGCCCCTGAGAATCTGCTAACCAAAGGATGTATAACAAACTATCAGGATCCTCTTCCTGTTCAGTTCCAGCAGTTTCTGTGTGCTTTCCTTTCTCCATGAACAAAAATTCCCAGCAAAAAGAGTAGGAAGAAAAAGTATCTGTAATGGGCAACATTCTCTAAAGAGAGATCTTCATTTGCCTGTCTCCTTCCTGCATCACAGAGCAGCCATGAATCACTCAAAAAGGTCCAGAACCCCAAAGCATCGGAGCAAGGAGAAACCAACATTGCTGTCCTCAACCCCAGTTTTCCTCATCTCTTTCAGCCTAGGACAGAAAAGATGTCACTGTTCTGCAGGACGGTCGCGCTTACAGGATGATGTGCTGTAGGAAAGGATGAGCACAAGGCTGGGCAATGTTCCCAGGGTCTCGATGGGGGCACTGACAGAGCTGGGGCAGTGCAGAGGAGTCCCCACTCCAAAAGCCAGGAGAAAACACCAGTGCTACAAGACAGCCAGAATTTTCTTAGGACTTAGTAGCTCTTGACAGTTAGCGTGTCTACAAGTGTCAACTTGGAAACTTATGAAAGAAAAGAAAGGAAAAACAAGCTCCTGGAGGAATGTGGTGCATTTGAAACCTGATAAGCGGCTGCTGGTGTTGCTAAGAATTACTGCTTTTAACAAAGGGTTTCTGGCATCCCCCAACCTCCCCATCACACGCAGCAATCCAACCGCAGAGCAAAGCTTCAGAGCCTGATTAATGCTGAGCTGGTTTCCTCTCACATGTAACCATCCTGTGTTTTTCGGAAGATATTTTAAATGATTGGGCCAACTTAACTCAAATATGGGGAAAGAAGCCAACCATGAGAAGTAACAATCTGAGACTGATGCAGAGTTATAAGCTGGTCAGTGCTGGCTTTATGCAAAACACAGTCTTTTTTCATTTCTGAAGTTTTTCAGCCTGCAGTAGATGGCCTGCAAAGGCTGTGCAGTCAGATGCAAGTAGGTGGCTCAGAGAACACGTACAACAGGGTCCCTCCATCATACTGGGGGAAAACAAACCAGCTCCTTACTTTGTTGCAACAGTTCCTGCCCCTACAGCCATCCCAGTGCAGCTGTGATTTTGGCCATCATCTGCTTTCCGCTCAGCGTGGTGGGGAGAAGGGAGCACGGGGCTCTGCTCTGGGCTGCCAAAGCAGGGATTTCTTCCTGGCCCATGTCCTCCTCTTGATGGAAGAGACCTGGAGGAAGATTTCTGGAGTTTCTTCTTTTCATGTGTTTTCTCATTGGAGTTTGTTATCTGCTGCTGTAGAAACCATACTGTAGGGTATGTCATACAAGTGCTACTTCCTTTCTTCAGCCAAACCAATTTCCAGTACTATTTCTGCAAGAAAATTAAATATAAAAGTTGCATTCTTACTCTTACATCAACCCCATGCACGAACTTTCTGGTCATCCTTTGCTAACATCTGTGCTTGAGACTAGACTACATCAGCAGTTTCACTGAACTGAGAAAGGCAGTGCTAGGAGTGGGCTGCTCTTAGCAATGGAAAACACAAGGATACAGCATCCTGCTGTACAACAGGTTGGCCATGAGCAGGCAATGTGACTTGGTGGCCAAGAAGGCCAGTGGTACCTTGGGGTACATTAAAAAGAGCATGACTGAGGGAGATGATTCTCCCTTTCTACTCTATCATGATGAAGCTACATTTGTAGTACTGTGTCCAGTTCTGGGCTCCTCAGTTGAAGAAAGACAGAGAACATCTAGAGAAAGTCCAACAGAGGGCCACAAAGATGATGAGGAGCCTGGAGCATCTCCCATACAAGGAAAGGCTGAGAGAGCTGAGACTGTTCAGCCTGGAGAAGAGAAGACTGAGAGGAGATCTTATTAATGCTTATAAATATCTAATGGGAAGGTGTAAAGAGGAAGGTTCCAGGATCTTTTTGGTGGTGGCCAGTGACAGGACACAGGGGAATGGGCACTAACTGGAACACAGGAGGATAAACTTATTTTGAGGGTGACAGAGCACTGGCACAAACTGCCCAGAGAGGTTGTGGAGTCATCTCTGGGTATATTCAAAACCCACCTGGACATTTTCCTGTGCAGTCTACCCTAGGGAACCTGCTTTAGCAGGCAGTTGGACTAAGTGATCTCCACAAGTCCCTTCCAACCACAGTGATTCCATTTTTCTGTAATTCTATGAGCCCATAAGGGCATATGGGAAAAGCAGAGCATCTTTCACACCCAATGGTGTTAGCCTGTGACAAACACTGTGTTCACTTCAGTGCAAAGATATCAAATCTCTGAAAGTGAAAATAGGTTAGTCCACAGCTGCCAGGAAAAATAGGCTTGACAAAAGGAAGTTTTAGTCAATGATATTTGAAGTGAAATCAGTAGTGTGCATAGTGATGGATAAGTCCAAAGTCTTTTTATTTGATGTAATAGCCTAAAGAAACATAAGGCACTATTATAAATGAAGTGAATTCTAGTATAACTAAAACAACTCTTGTTTAGAGAAAAATGTTGGGATTTATTACCCTATTAGTTGCTTTTTTCCCTCCTTTTTTTAAGGAGCAGCTCTCAGGGTGTCCCGGGCAGAAAGTCAAATTCTCCATTTACCCAAGATGTTTAAAAAACATCCTCTTGAAAGTTGAAACTACTGAGTTTTTGATGGGAGAACATAAATTTATTCAAACTGTTGTCAGTACAAACGAAGCATCTCAAAAAGTGTAGCGCATCTCCACTGGACATAATACTATAAATGTCTTTGAAACATGTTGGCATTTATTTTTAGATAGCAAAGAGGTTTGATTTGATTCCAAAAGGAACTGTAATCCTGAAGTATCTCCTATTATAATATTTTAAATGACTAAATGTGCACAGAGATAAACACAGCATTTTTGAAGGCTCAGCTGACTGCAAATCAGTTTGGAAACATGCACTGTAAATCACTTTGTGCTGTGCTTCTATCTGGGTGTCAGCTTAGTATCTCTACTTTATTGTAAGATGCTGGGCTTTATTGGCCCCGCAGCCAAATAGTAATTCAAACTGGAGGGTGGGTTACAAAGTCTGCTGTCAGAGTGTGGGCTCTTGTCAGTTCTGTGACCCCTTTGCTAGACCAGATATGTTTGTTAGGCTATATATGTCCCAAACACCCTGTTGAATGTTGTCCCCAGCTTCCCCAGCCCTCCTGGTCCTGCTCTTGCATGGGCAGGAATTAGATGGGAAGAAAAGGGAGCAGGAATGAATGAAGTATGAAGGTTTTCAACTACCTTCCACTTCTCAGATGGTTTTGGAATACAGATGGTTTTGGATGGACCTACGCTGGAGCAGGGTGTCTACTTTTCTTATCTTCCTGCCCTGTCTTCTCTTCCAGTCTGATATAAAGATCTGGTATTGGAATGATGTTATTTGTTGAATTTTCCCAATAGGACTAGGACTCAAAACTTTGGAGTTCATTGCTACACAGTGCTGAAGTCTGCTGAACAATTTGAACGTGGAGTGTTATGGTGTCAGATGGTTATAAATGGTCTTGGGTGCTGTGTCAAACCATTGACAGTCTCCTTTCACCATAGCGAGCACTGGGAACTATTTCTTACTAATGCTATGATAAAGAAAGGAAAACAGTTCAAAAATCCACATGCAAGTTCCTAAAAAGGGCTTCCCTGTCTTTTAGCTTTAAAGTATGTCTGGGAAAACTCTTGGCTTGAGAGTAATTTATAAAGCTTTTGAAAGGACAATTCTAAGAGAAAAGGAAAAAAGAGAAACCAAGAGTTAACTGGCAATAGTGGAGCCCAGTTTTTTTATTTACCCTTACTTCCCTGAAGACACTAAAAGACCCAAAAAATCACTCAAAAGGAGAAAGATAGGAACAGCAAGATAAAATTCAAATTCTGTTTCTGCTGCTACTTTTACTTGCAGACCTATTGCAGATGATAGAATCAAAGGATCATTTAGGTTGGAAAAGATCTGTGAGATCATCAAGTCCAACCACCACTAAATGCTACCAAGTCCATCCCTAAATCATGTCCCTGAACACCATATCCACACACCATACATCTCTTAAATATCTGCAGTGATGGAGATTTTGCCACTTCCCTGGGCAGGCCATTCCAATGCCTGACTTAGTTATCTCTGTAAAGCCTCTAGGGGCTGTATGTCTTCCAATGCTTCCTCAGAGGGCATCACAAAGAACAGTTGCCTGTGCTAGGAAGGCATTCATATGTAACTCACCAACTGGAAACTTTATAAGCTGCATTTTGCAGCAAATCTAGTTATTTATTTATTTATTTATTAAGGAGAAATATCTCTTTAAAAGGATTCAGACACTCAGAATGGTACTGAGTAGAATTCAAAGAGATTAATTTGTATCACTAGAAAAGACTTCAGTAGGCACCCGATGCTGACCTTCAGTAGTTCTGCAGATGAGGAGGGCAAGATCAGGACTGGTGCTGCTGGAGATCACCAGCTAAGACCTAGTTTCTCAACCCTCCTCTGAAAACCTTCCAAGACTTTTGAATTTTAACACTGGAGAAAATACAAAAACAGAAGAGAATGAAGGACCCTCTGGCAGCTCTATGTTGCCTTTTCTTTTATACACAATTTCACCAAGATAGGGTTGAGGAAGCCCTACCTTCCAATGCGCTGTTGTAGCAAACTAGGAGCTGCATACCAGAGGGGGTCACTGAACGCATCTCTTCCCATTGTCTAACTCAATGCACTTGCACAAAAGTTGTTAGATGCATCATTAATGAATCCTGGGGGGAAAAAGTACGTATGTTTTCTTTACCCCTTGAAGTCTGGAGAGAGACCCCAACATACACCACAGCAGTAATGATTCTCACCAGAGCTCACTCTTGCTGTTGCTGGTAGCTCTGTAGGGCTGCTATGAGCTGGCCCAACGCTGCATGGTCACCTGCTCTTCCTACGGAGTCTTCTCTCCTGCCCAACTGCTGCGGCTGTAAGGAGTGACTTCCACATTCCAGCCCTAGAAAATAAGATGTCAGCTCCAAGGTAAGTAGGTCAGAAACGTGTTTGCGTTTCTTGAACTCTGCTGACACACGCCCATTTTGAATCAGTAATCCTCATTGCAAGATCTGTTACTCAACCTGTCAGCCACTTTGGTGACTCCCTTGCCATGGCTGGTGCACACGTTTTGCAGGGGGTCTCATGTGGCAGGATCCATGCTCAGTTTCCTGCCAGGCAGGAGAGGAGATGGTGAATGAAAGGTGCAAAGCTATGGCATAAAATGATGATGATGTTCTTTCTCAGGGAATTGAGACAAGAGGAGGAGCAGCCAGCTGGACAAAACATGCCCCTAGAAACGCAAGGCCAGAACTAAACACCATGCACAGAGAATCTAACAGTTTCCTTCCTTTCAAACATCGTATCTGTACACTAATGCCAAAATCTATACCATTTTCCCCCACACAGTCTGTTGGAAATTTCTAATTAATAGCATTTTTTCATCAACTTTAATGTTAAAGTAGGTTGTAGTATGAAACAATGAAAACCATCTGCGTAAAGATCTCAGGAGGTTCATCCAGCCTTTAGCACGCTGAGCGGCCTATCTCCTACAGAGCATCATCAGCATCATTTACAGGTAGGGATACTGAGCAGCCACTATTTTCACCCAAACTCAGCTTTCATCTTGTTATGACCTGGCACAAGCTGAAGTTTACCAGTATGCAACAGAACTCCCCAGCGCTGACACTCAAAGAGAGCTCAAATGGCCCAACGAGCTGGGGCTAGAAAAGAGTTTGGGTCTTCCCAAAATACTGGAAAGAAAAGTGTCTGGGTTCTCCCAAAGCACTCCAGCTTTCCTTTACCTTGGACAGGCTTCAAAGCATCCCATCAGCTGGATTTTATCCAGGTGCATTTTGGTAAATTACCAATTTCTATCTCAAAACTAACCAAATACACAGATAATATAATCCATTACATGAACAGGGGGACTTGGATGTTTCCATACAGAGAAATGTCCATTCCATATTGTAGTAGTTAAACAGGGAATTCAGCAAGGAGGTCTTCCTGACACCAAGCTACCTATGCTAACCAGGAGCAAATAGGATGCTGAAGAGCTATCTTTAGGAAGAGACATGAGAATCCAGTTACAGTGGATCAGCATGGTCTGTCAGGGCCTTCTTCTATTTGAGGCTAAATGAAAAGAATCCTCTTTTTTTTTTTTTTTTTTTTTTTTTTTTTTTTTTTTTTTTTTTGTCCTTTGGAAGTATGTATTCTCAAATAATTCCCAGTCCTCCTATTAGGAACTCAACCCATTGGCAGTTTATGTGTTTCTACATGCTTCTGGCGAGCTTTAGACATCTCTGATCAAGACAAAGTCTTAGTGAAAATTTGCCAAAAACTGTGTGTCTGTAATCACATCACTGCATTTGGCTGCATGATTGGTACATATGGCAGACTTCAAAGATTTGGCAAAGTGAGCTCACCTTCAAAGAGAGCGTTCTGAGTTACTGGAAAATGAAGTCTGTTTGGTGCTAAGTGTTGAGGTTTTTTTCTTACAGCACTAAAACTGAATTCAATTAGAAGTGAAGAAATGTGTTTTCAAAGACAATGATGAACAAAGGTTTATAGAATAACAAATTCTTACAGGAGAAGTAACCAGGTCAAAGCAACCCAAAGAAGTCAAAACGCCTCTTAATTCAACTAGACTGGAATTCATGCTGTTTTGAGACTGAATCGTCCATCAAATTAACCTTTGATGTTTCCTGTGTTTATTTTGACTTTTTGAATTTTTTATCCTTCCTGGAACACTGAATATCCATGTGGAAAAAAAGCTCTGTCTTATCTGTAATGCACATAAAATAGTTTAGCAGAATGGTATTAAGGCTGTATTGTCAAGTATGTGAAAGTTAGGAAATGTTAGAATCTAGGTAGCGTTGAAACATCAATTTGCTCTGTGCATACATGTCAGATAACCTCTGGTACCTCCACATACGCCTTTTTCTAAGCGATCCTTCTTGTGCCACCCAGACATGATACGTGGGGGGGCTGAAACCCTTCCTGCACTGGCATCATGCCACAGCAGGGGCAATTGGAATAGACCCAGCTGCAGCCCATTGGGCTGATGAAAGTTCTCAAGGGAAGACTGAGAGCTCTTTTCACTCCAACAGCAAATCCATATTTGTTGTTAACTTTAGCGCTGCAGTTAATGTTCAAGCCACATATGCAGTCAATAGATCTTCCACGGGATGATTCAGGGCACTTAATCTAGGGATGCCTGCATCTACTAATTTCCAGGGAATCTAAATTCCCGAATCATGGTGATATTAACAAAATGAGAACTTGGTGGAAGGGAGAAGAATTTCAGCACTCAGCCATCCTGGCAAGAAGAATCTATGCACTCACAGGCTTATCCCTCCTTCTGAGCAAAGCAGAGGTATGGTACTTCCTCTACCAGATTACAGCACCAGCTGGGTAAGTATGTGGGACCAGCGACAAGCTATGGTGCATTTCAGTGGCTGTGCAGAGCAAGCATCTTCAAGCTTACAGCATCCATGAGTACAAAGTGGCCACAAATTCCCCATGACAGACACCTGTTGTAATTCTTCAGTTTCTTTCTTTGAAGTAGCCAATATCTCTGCTTGATTCAACAGTCGTTTTTCCTTTCTTGTTGCCTAGATTCTTTCATCTTTCCAGGGAGGCTCTCTTTGCCTTTCATTATCTCCTCGTGTCTTAAATCACATCAGGGCAACAAACCTGAGGCGTTATTTTGGGAGAGGGGTGCAAACTCAGGTTGCTTACACTAGCAATTGCTGAGGCATACAACATGCTCTTTGGACTACAGTGCCATTGATCTTGCTTTCTTTTATAATAATAAAAGAAAATAATAATAATAATAATAATAAATAATAATAATAAAAATAAATAATACTGTTACTATTAGACATCTACTCTAAGATGGCAATCTGGGTGTTTCCTACCTTCCCACGGTAATATCAGCTGTTCAATAGCTGGGAGATCTTTCCAAAGTAGCAATTACACAATTCAGACATTGGCAACTCCTGAATCAAAACAAAGTGTGATTGCCGGATTCCTCTGCGTGAATTAAATATACGTTGTATACTGTGGTTTAAAAACATTTGTTGGTTGGGTTGTATACACTAAGGATACACAGAACACATGGTACTGTCATTTGCATATAGTATGTCACTGCAGCACTAAGAGCAGAGGAAGGTCACGAAAACCTTGGAAAGCCAGCAGAATGTAGGGCGACAGCTGTATAAGTCACAGAGAGCACTGTGATAACACAGTAAACACTGAAAAAGCTGTAACAAACTTAGAAAATACATATGCAGCAAGTTCTGAGTGAACCAGCAAAGAGCTGATAGCTGTGCTCACATGGGGAAGCTGTTAAAATTACCTTGAAGGGGTAGAAGATTGCCTTTGTATCCTTTTTGGTGTGTGCATAAAATGCAAACAGCAGTTTTAGAGGTGCCTTCCTGTGTCCCTCATCTCTCCAACCACTTATGGCCATTAGTGATAATGGGTCTTTTTCGATTATGGCAAGAACCTTCTTGCTTGTGGGTGCCACGTCCATATAGTTGAGAGTCCCAGAAGAGCTAGCACATCTTTCCAAGGCCTGACATCACTGTCCTTCCTCATCAAACTCCTACTGTGGACAGTTTTACATTTCTTCTTGAATTAACTGTACACTTCGCTTTGAAGGAGGCTGTCCATCTGACTTCCTTTCCGTAAAGAAGAGGGATGGGAAATTTTTGGCTGCTTTTTGCCCAACTTGAGGTGGCTGGGGAATCCCTGAGAGCAACAGAGCCCTTCTCAGTCAGTTTTCTCCGCTCTCACTTTCTCTGCCTGTGTAAGTCTGCCTGTAGCAACTTCCACTGAATTAGTACCAATGGGACTCTAGTTCCCACTGAGCACGACTGCAGTCCCACTTCCAGAACTGGGCCCTGAAGTGGCTTGTGGCTGAATTCGTGAAGGAATCTTGATTAAACCATTTCAGTTTTAGAAAAAACATAATTCAACAAAGATTTGTGATTTTCCAAATTTGTTAGAAAAATCCAAGACAAACATTTGGCATTTGTACTTATAAAGCAACTGTTTAAGAGAGTGACTAATCTCCCAGCAGTGCCTTCAGAGAACACTTCACATAAGCATGCACAGTCTGTAGTGGTTGTGTATTGAAACAGAGCTCCTACAGCGGATAATGAGGTAAGCACTGTATGGTTTAGGCAAAGATTTTAAAAATAGCTGTTTTAAATAAGCGTTTTTAAGCAGACTATGTCTGTTTAAAATAATACCTGTAAAGATGAGGTGTGGTGGATAGAGTTCATTGTATGAGACATACATTAGATCACTTATGTGCTACCATTGTCAATTCAAGCATAGTGATTTTGGTCATATCATTGGTAAAAAAAACAGAAAAAAAAATAGCTTGCAGCACTGTTAATATTAAATCTAACAATTTGTCATTTCAGTGAAATACCTTAACTTGTAGTACCAATGAGGTTAAGGGATCGGATGTTTGGAGAATCCATCAGCGTTTTGAGTTTGCTTAGGCCTAACTAATGCTGCTGCTGACTTTTATCTACAGCAACGTTGTTCCTACTCTGACTTGCAGCACAAAACGCAGCCCCTCTTACACCTCTAGGCTCTGCCTACAGCTGGCTGCCACATACTGTGGTTCAGGATCACAGCTTAGGGAACAGCTTTAAAATCTACTCACTCAGCAAATAGCTACCAGGAGTTGGCCAGGAGGAAACATGAAGGGTAGAGGTGTCACACACCTGGCTCTGTTCTTGTTTAATCTCACATGAACAGACCTGGGCATGGTATCTCCCGTGCCTTTGCCCCATTTTAGCTGAATGCACCCTTAACAGTAGAGCACTCAAGGAGTCATGTTCCTTCTCATGGCTTCCTTATATCTCTGGTAGATCTGGGACTGTGGCCCCAAAACTCCCAGTGTTTGTCTTGCTTCGGATCTCATGCTCTGGAACATGCCTTCTTCTCACTAACCCACCTCTGCTCTTCCACAGGTGTTCACCCAGCCAGTGTCTCACGGAGTTGCTGTTCTTCTTCCTTTGTTTCATGTAGGAGCTTTTCTTTCTGAAGGGTTTCTTCCAGGCAATGTGCATTAGGAAATGGACAAGTGTCCTGAGCCATCCCAGGTACCTGGCAGTGGTATTTACATAGGATCTGCTCAGATCTGGCTAACAGATCAGTGTGGGGCACACACAGGACTGGAGGTTTGGGCACCAAGAGAGCCTGATGTTTTCCAAGTAATGCATGTACAAAATCCAGGCATCTCTAGGTCTATGCAGCTGCTGAGTAAGGGCATTCAGAGTGTTTTGGCTCACCATACTATCAAAATATTCTTTTTTCTTTCTTTCATGGAGCTTCAAAAACTCCTGAAAAAATATCCCACTATAATAGATAGAGAAATGGCAGTCGCTACTGTCTCTAAAAAAGCCTCACAAGAGTCTATAAAATAAGTTGCATCCATTATTAAAATCTTAGGAATTGACATATTTTTAAAATCTGCATCCATTTCTAGGGAAATTTCTAGGCATGCTATGATGTCAGAGTACCATTATTGCCTTCATAATAAAAAATTTTGGATAACAACAATTTTTATTCAAAATGTGAACAAGAATAAGGATTGACATCTAAGCCTGGTCCTGTGCTTGTCCTTAGTCTGTTTCTCTTTTACCTGCACAGATTCTTTAGGCTTGGGCTCTGGCATAAGATATTAACCCTGAAGTTTATTTTGAATGATATGTTTGTTTTTGTCTATTTTTCTTTCACAGGAGAAAAAAAAAAATCTGCTAAATATCTTAGTCTGCTTTCCTAAAGAAATCTAAGCAACTGAAGGCCCAGTCGTACAGGCTTTCTCACGTGTGTCATCCTTGCTTGGACACAGCTCCCTGGAGGAAGGGCTTGCATGAGAGGGGACTGTAAACCAAACCCTGAGAATGGAAATGCCGTTTTTAAACAAGCAAAACCAAAGCATCAGTGTGGTTAACATTGCTTCCCACATTGGATTACATATTGTGTATATTCCATTTTAGAACAATCAAGGACAGCAGAAGACTTTTGTGAGCCAAAGCCCAAGGAATGAGAGATCCCAAATCTTGTGAGATTTTATTTGCATTTCAGAAAATAACCAGAGAGGAAATACACTAAAAAACAACAACAACCCACTAGCAATTTCCATTACTTAGAGCTAACCTGCAACTCATGCCATCTCCTTACAACCAATCTGCATGTTCCCACTGGCTTGCATGCTACCGTCTCTGAAGTTCCTGCTGCTAATCACTACAATACGAAGTCTCCAGCCTCAACATTAAAATCAAATATCGAGGCTTTCGGTGGTAGCCCTCCTAGCATTAAGGAAATAAATCCCTGCTGAAAGACATTTTCAGCCTCATGTAGGCAGGGACCACAAGGACCACCAGCAGCTTTCTTGTGCTGAATTTTCCTCTGTTGCTTTCACCTCTGACACATTTTTAGGGTGTTTGCAGCTACAGAGACACCAGGACAGGATGTCAATTGCCTGCAGGCTGACATTCAGATGTGTGCACTGCTCAACACCTCCTTTGCTGTTCTCAACCAGACCTAAGCATTGCCATGAGTGTGCGTGACTGGCTGTGAGGCAGATGTTAGCATGACCTGGCTGAAGATCCACTAGATGGAATTTGGAGATGCACATATCCAAGCCATGATCCTGCTCTCTAATACTGTAAGTGTGTTTAACAACTCTACCATTCGAAGACGGGTGAGAAACACAGCAGCATTGAGGCAGAACAATAATGAAAGCTGAAAAATTCTGCGAAGGGGACTCATACTGAATGGGTCTCTTCCAACTTGGGATATTCTGTGATACTAAGAAGAAAGATCTTTGACAAGCATTGCTCTGTCAAACATAGTGCACTAAATTTGAGGCACAAGGCATTCCCACCAAAATCAACCATCAGATGGACTGGAAGTGCCTACCATCTTGCCAGAATAGAGTCTAACTCTTGAAAACTCACAAAGTATTGTAATGGAATAGTACTGTGACTGTATGTAATGGAAATTCAAGGACAAGTAGAACAGAGAGACCTATACAAGGTGATTCCTTCCATCCATAAGGTGCTAAGCCTCTAGCTTTCTGACTTCAACTCCACTAAAAATATCTCCATCCTGTACAGCCTCTGGAATAGAGAAAAACAACTAGGTTTTAGAGATCATCATTCTTTGTGGTTTCTCCCAGTTCATCATATGCAGTTTTCCACTTTCCCTTCACGATCACCCTTCACTTACTGATGATTTTCAACTAGTGACCAAAATCCCTGAACAGTCAGACCTAGTGGTAGAGAGCTCAGCACTGGTGAGAAGCCAAAGGAGTGCCACAGCTCTGGCTCCATTACATTCCAAAGTGGTGCACCAAGACATGGCTGAAGACTGGAAGAGGCAATTTTTGCTGGAACTCTGTGCTCGTACCTGATCTGCTTGTCAGTTTAAAAGGGAAGGCATGCCTCAGTTCATCTGGAAAACCCAGGGTTGTACTCTGTCCTTTTAATGGAGGATGTTAGCTGCAATCATAAGCATATACGTGACACCACACTTTCACAGGCATAACTTGCAGTGTTCCTGTCAAAAACCTCTTTATTTCGGCAGCAGAACAAGTGGCACAAGTAACACGAGAGCAAGTCTGTGAAAGAGAGCCTTTCTCCTTGGCACGGAGTAAGATCTCATTCCCGCATCCTCTACTCCTTCCATGGAAGCAAATGACAGATTTTGCTCTTGGGAAAGGGCAACTTCTCTAAGGGTAATTTCGAACTGAAGACATGGAAGAAGTATTAATTAGAGATGGAAATCTAACTTGATATTTCAAATTGAGATATACATAGCTGGAGCTATGTATTATTGCACTTCTGCCTCCCTTTCACATCAGGTCATTCCACTTACCACAAATGGGGACTTTGATCTCTTGTCAGATGCTAGCAGTAACAGCCACCACAACTGGGGCATCTTTGGTCCCATCTGGTATCACTTTTACTCCAAGAAAGAGCACCACAAGTTCATGGGATTTTTACAGAAAGAAATGATTTCCTGAAGTGTCAATTTTTTTGATGCATCTTTGACTTTGGCTTTGCCTTGAGGAGCTGGCTGCATGTCTGAGTAGTAGCGTAACTATATAAGTAATATTAGTGCTGGGTTTAATTCATGTGGCTTACTCGCAGGTGAATGGCACTCGAATGGGAATACAGGTCCATGAAGTCAGGCACACAGCACAGGTGAGAAGGTGGCTCTTCTCTTCTGCTTGGAGCTGCAGAATGGGTGGTATTACAGGGTGCTGGGCAGATCTGAAATGGCAACAGGCAGGGCTGCTGGGCACTGAGCAGAGACTACATTACTCTGTAATGAAGGATCTGAATAAGACAAGACTCATGGTGGGAAGGAAGAAGAGAGAAGTCCCCTTAGCTCCCTTCTGGAATGCATTATGCCAAGCACTCTGTGTTCATAGACAGATGTCCCCTCAGCAGATGGCTGCTGGCTGGAGGCTCTGCTGCTGCTCATGTGTTCCTCAGTGCTCCTCTGAGAAACCTGCCTGTGCTGGCTCAGTGGAAAAACAGTCACATCTCACATAGTTTGTTGGAACACTGGTTTTGCCCTGGTAATCAGAACTATGGGGACATCAACCACCAGCTTGTGATTATTGAGGGACACTTCAGAAGGGCAGCATTTTTCCCCACAATACCTGGAATTCGAAGGGTTATGTTTGGCAATGGCCTGTATCAGTGCAATATAACCAAAAGGGACTCCACGCTTGCTCAATAGATGTGTTGAGGAAAGCTAGACAACAACATGTATGAACTGACATAGTCTCCCTCCAGATTTCACTCCAGATTTGGCCGCTCTTCATCCAACTGTTCCTCTGACAACATGGAGATGGGGGCTACCATTCAGCCCAGAGAAGTCCTCCTGGAGTCCTCTCTGCAGTATGGCTTGCCCTTGTGAAGGTCTGGGTTTGATGTTCTAGTAAGTCTTTTTATCCTTTGACACTGTGATCCTACATGGCCTTGGTTCACATTTCCTCCTGGCATGGAGTCTCCAACAACTCTGCTGCTCTGCCCAGGAGACTGAGTGCTTCTGCCAGGCAGCTGCTCCATGTGAGATCCAACACCAAAGGAGAAGGGAATTTTATTCTCCTGAAGAGAAAATGCTGTGTAAATTTAGGAGTGCCAGGAAGGAATATTCTTGGCTTGTCTTTCATCTGCACTGTAAATGATGTATCTAGTGAGTGGTGAGTGGTGATAGAGAGCTGCATTCAAACCCTAATCAGCCAGAAGTATGGTCACAACCAATAAACTAATGAACCCCTACAAAGCCCAGCCTCCCAAGAGGGGTCAAAGTCTATTTATACAGAGTGAGAAAAGACTGTGTTTCACAGACCCTGGAACAGCAAAAGCAGGTTATTCTTTGGCACTTACTTTCCCTCTGTGGGGCAGGGAGGAAGAACAATTGGCTCCTTCTTCCCTCTTACATAGCTTTGGAATATTTGGGGTTAAAACAGAGCAATTATTCGCTGAAGAATAAATTAGAAAAGCACTCCACTATCTTTCAGTTTGGCTTGAATTTCATGACTAGCTCGTGTTGGATAAGAAAGGGAGGAAATTTTTTAGAACGTCACAATGTTTTATTTGATTGCGATATCTGTGACCTGAAACATTTGATTTCAGAACAATATTTTCTACTGGACATGTCACCTTTAAAACAAAGTTAAAAAGAGATTTTAAAAAGAGGTTTTGCAATTTCAGAAGGAAGCAGATCTTTTCCTTTGAAGTCAAGGGAACCATTTAATCTCAGATGACAGCTTTTTCTTCTCAAGTAGCTTTGCCAACTTCTGTCTTTCTGGCTGTGTGCTTCACTTTGGTTTGGCAGGAGCTGGCTACATGATTTCTGCTCCTTTCCTCTTCTCCATAATGGCCTATATCACTCTTCAGACCGAACAGGCCGATGCAGTATAGATTCATTTGGATTAGAAAGGAATCTGGAAATATTTTTTGAGAAAATTATTTCAATTCATTTTTAACAAAACGTCTTCTGAAACAAAGCATTTAAGAGTGGAACAGGTAGAACAAAGTAGTGATTTAACGGAGCCCTTAGATTTCATGATTTAATAAAACACATTGAGGATGTTGCAGTGACTCCAAGGTTAGACAGTTTGCTTGCATGAGCCAAGGGAAGGTAGACAGGGATCAAGAAAAATCCTGGGTCACTGCAGCTTTAGTATTCCTGTTTGTCACTGTTGCAGAGGAAGCAACTTCCTCCTGGTGTATCCCTCTGTCTAGTTAAGGTGGTTTTGTGATAACCCTATGAACACTTTTCAAGCACTCCAATAGCTCTACCTATTTTGTGTTTGGATGACTTAGTAAGCTTCTGTCATCACTGGCTCAAAAAACCTAAGCACTTCCTAAGCCCTTTGAGTGTATTGTAACAGTGTAGCCCTATAGGGTTGCTGTGGCTTTCACACTTACTTCACTGTCCTTCTGTTGGACTTGGAGATACCAAAAGTTTTAAGTTATTTCTTCACTGCAGTAACTCATTGCAACCTGTTAACGAAGAGTGCTGAGACTTTGGAAAACAAAGAACACATCTTTCCAGCACTTGCTTTGGTTGGCAAAATGCAGCAACCATCTGATTCCAGTAAATGTGTGCCTGATCTGACTTGTACAGCTCTTCTCTGCAGTCCTGCCTTGTTCCCCTTTGCTTATGTATCAGAACCCTTTGGTTATATCCTACCTCACTGAAATCAGTAGAAAGTCTACTTTCTTCAGAAGTCCAGATCTCACATGCCTTCAAAGGAGGAAGACTCCCTCCCTTGTATGGTTTGTACTTCACATTACCTGATGTTAAATGGAATCCAAGAGCAATGGCAGTGAAAGAGATACAGGGGAATGACCACATATGAGCTGTAGTTAGAAGACCAAATATACCAATGGCATTATTAAACCAAGAACTGTGGTTTATCGCTGCCAAGTGGAGATGTGATTTTTCATAGGAAAAAATCCACATGTTGGAAACTCAATCTATACACACAGCCATTGAAAAGCAACATTTTTTAGAAATGATGATAAGTAATTACCAGTACTCACCTAGATACGTGGTGGAGTTTTCTACTCTTAAAGCCTTAAAATAAAGATATTTTACTAATATATACAGCACTGTGTATCCAGTCTTGTTGCTTCCTGGAATTACATGTTGAAATCAGATACGTGTGCATAGATCAGAATAAACTCTAAAGATGCTTCTGCTCTGAAAAATTGTGAGTTGTTTTTTTCCTAAATAAAATCAGCTGCATATGCAAATTTTGCTATACTTCTGATTATTAGAAATGGCAAAAATTATTTTCTTGATTATCAACCTATATATTTTATAAGAAAAATATTTAAATTCTTCAGTTTTTTTGAGCTGGCAGTGCTGCCATGCTAGATATTTTGTGAGCGCTTCACACACACCACTACAAGGATGGGGAAGAATACTATGGGTAGGGTTGAAACAATAATCCCCATGACTTCTTACTATTTCCATATAAATCATCATCAATAACTGGGGGCCATCTTCTTTATGGTGATGCCTCAAAGACATGTTTCTGAGTCCTCATTTTGATCCTTTTTCATCTGTAAAATAAACATTTTTGCCAACAGAGTATCTTTATCTGTTTGATGCCTGACCTTTCACAAAGAAAAGTCCATTAGGAAACGCGATGCTTATCACATTTCCCCTGCTTCCATATTTTCCTGGAAATTGCCCATGGCCCCCTAATTATTTCTTTATGAGTTAAACCAATTCATTTTCTCATGTGGGGATGGTTCAGTCTGAAAACCCAAGCAAGTGAAATTATTCTCCTTTTGGGGCAAAAATGGCTTTCTTGAAGAAAATATTAGAACTGTGATAGGCTGTCCTAACCAATATAAAACTAGTCATTTTCTCCAGGTAGAAATTCAATCTTAAATCAGTAGAAATGAAACCATGAAGGCAACTCCTGTTTTTCAAGCAAAATTCCATGCATGCAAAAATCAAATCTGATGGAGCTTAACAACAAAACTTGCTGTCTTTTGTCCAGAAAAGGAACCATTAATAAAAAGTCAGCCAATTTATGGCAGAGCAGGCACATGAACACATGATGTTTGGCTCCCCCTCTTGGTGGGTAATTAGTTGTATGGGAACCCTTTTCCTCCCCCTTACTAATAGCAGATCATCAGAATTTCCTTTCCCTACGTACATTATGCACCTGGAAATATTTTCAGCTTAAACTAGGGTGTTTTGTCCAGTGATTCAACATAAAGCTATTCCATCCCTCTTGAAACAAATGGACTCCACTCTTGTTTTGCTCCTGCTCTCTCTCTTGGAACTATCTTGCACAAGTTTCTATGATCTGTTGTTTCACGTTATGAATAAATTGGTTTTCTTCACTTTAGTTATCCCCTAATCCCTTTTAGGCATATGATAGTTTTGGAACTTTATACAGTGTCTCTGGTTAATGTACCTCTGAGAAGTTAGATAAGGCTGATCCTTATTTAGCCTGCATTCAGTAGAATTACATTGAGCTATTTTTGGCTGAATGCCCTTTTAATTTTCCAAGCTCTCAAATGGAGTCATTTAAAGTATAAAAATGTATGAACATCTTTCCTCTGAACTAAATGGCACTCTTTTTCTTGGCTTAATTTCCTTTGGAAGTAAAAGCTATACTATGCTTCACTGGTACCAACAATCAGTAATGTAGTGTAGGTTGCCAGACATAAAGAAGAGATAAGTATTTGAATTTCCAGTAGTGTTTTCACTGAATTATCTATATGCAGCTCATATTCTATTCTGAGAACCCAGCTGGGCCAGCAACACTAATTATATTTCTCATCTAAAAGAAAATGATATCTGCTCAATTTGAGGGACTTGTAATCTATATGAATTGTGTATATACTTTTTAAAAAAATCATTGTAAGGGTTAGTATTAATATTAGTCCTAAACCTGAGAATGCCTTGATGATGCAATATTTGCACTGCACCATTTGTTATTAATGGTCCAGCATGGAAAACGTGGCATTTGATTCCTCTTATTTTTCTCTCCAGGTGAACTTACCATCTCATTTATTCAATGCTGGAATAGTAGTGACTTTCAAATAATGATCAGTTCTGGTCTAGGAGGCAACCGTGTAAAACCAGCCCAGGCTTCCACATCAGAGCTATTCCTTGAATGCACTGAGTCATTTCTGCAGTCTGAGGACAAAAATAGCTTTTTACTGCTGACATTGCAGGACAGCCAAGAGAGCTTGGAGAGATGGGGCTGGAATCGATTTCTCTTCTGCATCATCTATTTTGAATGAACTGAAAAATCTTCTTTAAAAAAAGCAACATTTTCTGAAATGTACATTTCTCAACAAACCCCTGTTCCAAATAGCCAAACTTTTCCTCTGCCTTCCCTTTTAAAACTCTTGTTCACCAGCTGACTTTTCTCAAAGTCCCTCTGTTTTCCTTGAAGGAAGCTGCTTGTACTATTTTGTTTTTATAAACCCATGCCTATTAATATCTCTCTTTTTTTTTTTTTTTTTTTCAATGAAACCAATAGTAAAATTCTGCTGACCAAGCCAGCTTAGACAACTTTTAGAGAAATACTGGTTTTGGCAACTTTCAGAGGGGATATGCAGAAAGTTCCTCAGGTTCCAGAGCTGAAATACTCAGTACTCATAACTCAATTAAAAAAAAAAGTCCCCAATTATTAATCTTGCCGTCTTCCTGTGTAATGACTGACTGAGTGCTTGCCCAGGTTGGAGGGAAATGAGGAACTCTGGCTGGTAGGGTTTGCTCTGCCACTCTGGGAGGTGCAGGAATGTACAAGTGATCAGGGCACTTTGCCACTGCAACTCACACGCTGATAAATGCTTTCATTCAGAGCCGCTGCTTGGTCTGCGTGTGTGGGAGCAATGAACCTGTTCTTCCCCTGTCTGTCTGGGATGACTGGGGGCAATATGAGTGTCACACATTGCCCGCAATTACAGCCCTGTTCTCACCAGGTGCATTTTGTGTCATCAGGACCAGAAGCCTTAGGAATAATGTATTTTTTCTCACCACCTTTCCGCTACACAATGCCTCCAAACACTCTTCTCAGTGAATCTTTAAGACATAAAGCAGAACGGTGTAGCTGAGCAGCTCCTGAAACTGGGAGCACCCAGGACTGGGAGTGCCAGAGCAGACTTTGAACGGGCTGTGATGAATGGTCCCAATGTTAAGCACCTAGTGCATGTCATGGGGTCTTTCTGTGCCTCGACCTAAGAACATTTCTAGTGCTCTTTAGAGAGTCTGTGTGTGTAATCAGCAGTATGTATGGGTGGGAGGTGAGGCTGTGTCTCTTTATATACTACTTACTTGTTTTTACCCACTTCCTAAATCCTTCACCAGAGTCTCGAGGGATTATTCGTTTGATATAAAGCTAATAACTTGTGTATCTTTCCAGTATTTAGGTAAGTGGAAAAGAGCCCATTTTCCTAATCTCAATGGCATCTAGATTGTATTTTATGGATTTTATCATATGGAACTAATATTTCAGTACATTTCAGAAAAGACTCTGCTTAATGCAATCCAGCATTGCTGATTGTACTGGCCAATTTTTACAACATTATGAAACAATTAAGATGATACATATGCAATATGAATATGGCATAAGTAAAATATGAGCTGAGCAACATGATAGTGAGCAGATTTATTTATGGGATGCTTTTTGCTGGATACTTGACTGAATGAAGAGGGATGGGGACAAAAGTATTGGGAAGGTGCTTCTCTGTAAGCCTGTGTACAGCCCATTCAGTTGACTGCATGCAATAAATGCAGGATGGGGTGGCCAGAAGAGACATCAGTGTGCATAGGTCCTAACAGTTGTCCTTTCTGCAAAGCCTTGCTGAAGTCCTACAGAAAATCCACAGGAGAGCAGGAGTTTTGCCCTTCCTGTCCCATCTGTATGTCGATGCTAAAGCCATAGATATTGCTCAAAATCTTTGGTTGTTGTTACGCTATTGGAGTTACTCATAGAGGCCTGCAGGTTTGTTGGGCTGCAGGCACGGAGATGTGAGAATGAAAGTGTCCTGGGAACATTTCTGAGGGTGGTGGAGAGCAAGATGTCCTGTGAGAGGAGTGTGTGGGCACCACCCTTCAAATGTTGGGCTCAGAGGAAGAATAGACATAGGCAGTGTTTGCTGGTAAATTACTTGGATAAAAACTGATGATGAATCTCTTGTATGAGCTCTGCGCAATAGTTTTAACATTACAAGACCCTACTGTCCCATGCACAGTGCCTGGCAAGAATTTATCATCAATAGTCTCATGGCACTGATCCTGCAACTGCTCTCCTGAAGGCACTGCTGCTGCTATTTCCACAGCTTTGCAGCAATCTCATGTGTCCAAGTCCTACTGCAGTCTCTCCTCCTCTCCACCTTTGCTGTGTGGGGGTCTTATGGGACTCCAGGAGTCTCTCACTTCATTTTCCTTTAAGCAAATTACTTCTGCACATTCAGCTGTGGGAGGGGAATGGGATTCTGGCAGCTTTAATGAAGTCCAAGGGTATTTAGGTTCAAGTGATGACAAATGAATGTAATTAATATATTAAAGTATGAGTCTGTAAGTACTCCCACCCTCAGAGTAGTTTTGCTTGTTTTTAAGAACAGTTTCAAAATATAATTCATTATGTGATCTGAGGGGATGTCGAGCCAATTTCCACTTGGATCCACATCCTTGAGGACTGCAAGGAACGTGTTATTCTGCCTAGCACCAGGGATAATGCGTGCTTCTCAGGCTGAATTCATATGAATTGCTTTCAAGTAGCAGTGCTCAAGCGAGCATCTGGTTGGACTGAAAACTCCAGAGAAGGCATCTCCAAAGGCTCAGGCACATACACAGTTGGATCTGTCCTGGCTCTTCCTAGTAGTCACTGCTTTCACTCAGATGCAGATTTGCTTTGAAAATGCTTGCCAGCACTGCCAGCTGTGGCAAAAACCACAATTTCTGTCCAAGGTTCATAGCTTTGTATTTCAGAAATACGATACACACTGCCTTCTCTACTTGAGAACCTGGCCAAAAATATCTGGGTTTTACCACTTTGAGACCCAAACATTGTCCCAGTGACTGTATTCAAAACTTCAGCAGAATTCTGAAGGTGTTGAGGATTTGGACTTCTCCTTAGATGTCTTCAGAAATCTTTTTTTCTTTGATTTTTAGGATTGGTTGTGATCTTTATTGAACTTTATTGATTTTTGTTGTTTGTTCCTTTGGTTGATGCATTTACCACCTTAAGAGAAAATATGTTTGGGTTGCACAAAATGTTTTGCCAAGAGAGAGCTGACACACCTACCCTTTACCTTTCTAGGTTTGTCTTCTATTTCATGGGTCTTGGGTTGTTCAGATTACGTGATTCAGAGGATGAGCTGGAGCAGGAATCTAATCCAGGCTGCCTGAACTGCCCCTGATTACCTCAGTCTCCAGAGATAGCTTGTAGAGGCCATGCAGAATGGTGTTTCACACTGATCAAACATCTCCCCAGGAAGATCTGAAACAGCAGAAAATCTCTTCAAATTTACTCAGTCATCCACATGATAGGAAATATTTCCCAATGATTTGGAAAAACTATGACACGGCAAAGCAAAATTGTTTAATATATCTATAGGCAATAGGAAGTCTCTATATAGGGAGGCACTAAAGAATTAAGAATCCAGTGAAAGAGTCCAAAACCAGGAAGGATGAAACAAGTACTTTTTAAAAGGCTTATGGTATTTTAAAACCTATTCCATGTTACATGTATATGTCATCTTGACTCAATCTTTCACTGGGAACTGTTCAGCTGGATTACATTTGCACACAAAACTACAGCCTGGAATAGGTGATACAAATATTTTAACTAAGGCTTCTTAAAGTATATAGAATGCAAAATACAAATAACCAATAGTTGTGCATGCAGTTCACATGGTCAACCGAACAAAAAAATTAGAAGTCCTCCAAAACTTCCATCCACCATACCATATGTTATGTGCAAATACCTATTATAATGTCACAAGTGCTTTAAACCACACAGCTCTCCAACTGAAGTCTCTGGTTCAATTAAAGTCTGAAAATGCCCCAAAGCAAATAGCTACAGTGATTTCAGTAAGGAAATCAACACTAAGGAAAAGCTCCCTGAACAGTAATAATCATACTATATCTCTCTGGTCAGTTGTAAAAATCATGATTTTTCATTTCCCGATGAAAATTAAAATGCTGAGTTCTGAGGAGTGCACTTACAGTCTAATGAAATATTCACTTTGACTTGTAACAAAAATGCACTCAATTTCTGAAAAACATGACTTGGTACCAGCCTATTATTTATCCAGAAAGAAGTATTGGAAACACTTTGTAGCTGAAATGGCAGGTGTCTTCATAACATCTAGGAGTCAATTGAAATGTACAGACCAGGTACAGGAGCGATTCTGTTTCTAATTACAAAAAATATATATATCTATAAGAGTTTGGTTAGGGCTCCATAAGGCTATAGCCCTTAGTATGACTAGCCCCATGGTGCTGCTTGCTGCACTACACGATGTGAGTGAGTAGTGACCATGCAGCTGCATAACCTCTCCATCACCTTCCAGATGAATGTGGCTTTGCAGGTAACAACTGCCTTACTCTACCTCCAAGAAAAGGCCTTTTGTAATAGTTCTGCTGCTGAGAGTGTGTATTCAGTGTGCACTTGGACTGTGCTGACCCCTCACCATCAGCTGCACAAAGTAGGCAGCAATGTTTGCCACATCCAGACTCCAAATGGCATGAAAGAGCCATGGAGAGGCACAGCACAGCTTCCTAGGGCTTTGCTGACCAGAGAGTAACTCAAGTTACAGTAGAAGATTCATAAAGAAAATGAAATGTGTAAAGTGAAATGGGTGGAGATCTCTCCCAGACTGCATGGTGCTTTCTTTCTGGTGCCTTTGAGCATATCTATTTGGGGACTTTCTGTGCATGCCCCAGGATGATTTATTCTTCTGTCAGGATCTGTTCGGTCAGACTGAATCTGCACACCAGTGAGGTTTGTGCTGACTCACTGTCCCATTCTGGATGCCATCCTCAGCCCCTCTGGAGCAGGCCTAGAGATCCCATGAAGGTAAAACCCAGCTGTAGTCACAGTCAGACCATGGCTGGCATCCAAGGGATTGGGTGCTTGCAAACAGCACCAAATATTCTTTCAACAGTTGTACGATGCACCTTCAAACATCTACATGCAAAGCCCAGGACAAACCACATTCTCTTTCCACTGTGGTGGTACAGTGAAGGGTTAAAACTTCACTCTGCTGCACTTACACAGATGCCTGGTTATTTATGAATTTTCTGACTGATAATCAACTGAAGAAGTAGTACCAGAAGCCAAAAAGGTCCTGGCAAAGACCAGCTCAGGATGTGTCACTTTGCTTCAAAGGGCAGTGTGGATCTGTGCGGCACGGGCACAACTCAGGGGTCTCTGCTCCACAGATAGGATTGGCCCAAACCAGATGAGCAGAGACAGCTGACCTATTTGGAACAAAGCCAGTTGAAGCAGTCAGAATAGTCTGTACTTGATATTAAATTAGCCCTCTCTGAACTGCACAAACAATCTAATTTTGAGATCTTTCCTTCAACATAAAATGGGCTGTGAATGACTCAGGTACTTGCCTTGCCTGTTATAGTGGAATAGATATGGCAACTGCCTACAGGAGAGATGACACGCTAAATCCTGTTTTTTATACAGTCATATCCTTCAAAATATTAAACTTTTCTATTGACAATGTTCTCCTGCTCAGGTTTTGTTTCTGGGCAGTTTATCAACAGAGGCTCAGACTAATATTGCGTCATGCAGAAATCCTGTTTCACACACTGATATGGATTTAGTTGTATTAGAGAAAATGGATAAAACCTGACTTTGCAGCCTTCTGAAAGCATGCCACCTTGTAAGCATGTCAATGGCCTTGCTTAATTAGATTATTATATAAGATACCACATTGCTGATTTGGCAGATTTTCCAACTTGCTCTACTTCCCCTTGCCTCAGAGAAGGGCGGTGCAGAATTTGGTCCATTGACTTGGGTTCATCCAAGGAGACTGACTCACCCAAAATGCCCAGGTTCTCCAGAGCAAAGCCTAATCTGCAACCATATTCAAGCCCTCCAAGACAACTTCAGATTCATGTGAGTTTATTATTCTGTCCTCGAATATTTCCCAATCATCCTTTTTAGATATATAGCAAAATGTTTCCTAAATGAACTCTAAGCCAGGACATGAGCCTCACTCATCCGTTTGTGCGCTCTTGGCTTCATGCAAACAACACTAGCTCTGTGATTATGTGAAACGGACTCATATATCACCGAATGTGATGGTGATGATACCACCACCCTGTATGAGTGTCAGACGCCTCACAGCTGTCTGATCAGACAGATTTCTCGTTCCTCTGGCAAGGCTTCATGAAAGGCACAATGGTACAGAAGAAAGGTCAATTTTATGTAATGTATGAAAACAGTGAGTAGCAGATCAAACAAGTTTTCTGGTAAACGGGGCCATTACTTTCCAGTAAATAATGTCATGAATTACTTGATGAATAACACAAGTTGTGAGATAAAGAAGATACTCATTAAGTGATGGAAAATTAGGCATTTCTGTGAACTCAAATATTCCTTTAGTTTTGTTTCCACTATGATCTAGTCCTTGAAATATTTACTAACATCATTTTAGCTAGGCTAATTAATGAATTCTGTTTAAGAGTTTAAGCTCAGTCTAGGGAGATAGTACTCTTTAAGCAGTATTTGTTTTCTGATTTATAGGAATGGGAGATGGTAGAAAGGGTACAACCTCTCAGGAAATACCCTTTCCAAGGAGTACACTAAAAAGACCCTGGGCATCCCCCTGCGCTCCTGACCTCACTGACCCTCCTAATCACTTGCATCACAGCTATTTTAGGCAACCATTACAATTTCTGCTTATGAGCCAAAGCACCTCCCCTGTCAGCAAGTGCAGGGAGAAAGTTGCTTTGTAGAGGTTGAAGGTTTTTATGTGGCTTTACTTGCAGCAAAACTACAGTTGGCCTGTCTGCTAGCCAGTACAACAAACAGAACCATCCCTTCTGCAGTGGAAAGGAATTACTAAAAAGAGAAAAAGAGGAAAGATTCCCAGCCTAAAATACTCAATTCTGTTGTCTTTACAAAACCAGAGAAGACAAAACCAGTGGGGATTCTTGCAGGATGAACAGGAAGTAATATAATCTGGTCAATTAAGAAAGTATGTTAAAGTAACTGTCTTTGACGTAACTCCTCAGCAGAGCTAGACAAATCCTAGAGAGCACTTGCAAGCCAGAGCTAGTGGGTCTATGAATGGGAAAAAGAAGCTCTAGAAAGCTCTTCTAGTGGAGGACCATAAATGTTTCCTGTTAAAACTTAACTTGATAAGCTAAGAAATTATAACAAGTAGTTGCCGTGACCTTGAGGAAACTCAGCATAGTAACCCTGCAAGATCCCTTCCAGTTCTTTCTCATCACAAAGCCACTTCATATAAGCGTGTTTTAGCCATTTTATTTGGTCCTTCATAAGCACTGGTGCAACAGGGTTTCTCTTTGCACAGATATGAGAGGAAATGTTGCTGTGCATGTGCACACATACCTGCTTATGCAAGTCCTTGCAGAGTTCTCTGCATGCCAGGCTATGTCCTGTCCTGTTCTATTTGAAGGCCCAGTCATCCAGAGCTATAGCAGAAATAGGAAGCTGCACACTCAAGACAAGGAATGTAGTGCCATGAAGGCCTCTGTCCACCCCCGTGGCTCCACTTGGCCACCTCAGCCCTGCCCAAGCTTCTCCATGCTCTCTTGCACAAGTTCACCCCAAAAACAGTATCTTCTTAAGACTTCAGTCAGTGAACACCGACCAGTGGTGAAAATCTTTTAGTGAGGAGTGCTTGCCAGAACTTTGTTCCTTGGGCAAACTGTGCTGGAGAGCCTGCCGAGACTCCTTCTCCTCCTCTATCAGACAGGGCTGCAAATCAGACAAAGATGTTAATCAGGCAAACAAATATTTATACAATATCATTGACTGTTGCAGCCTAGGGTTGCTGTGGAAAAAAACAACACAGTAAATTTTTATAAACATCTCTTACTGGTGTCCTGTTCTTTAGAAATTACAACACGTTTGCTTTCTAAATTATTTTCAAGGGGGATGAGGAATGAACCACAAAAATACACATTCTGCAATTATAACTCATCTCCAATTTAGTTGGAGGAAGCAGATTTGCAGATATATTTTCATCCAAACTGGCTTCCTTCAATATTTCTGTCTCTTTCCATCTTGTCTGAATAAACAGACACGGAGCACAATAAAAAAGGGAATCTGCTATTATTCATTTCTTCCTTCTGGCTGCTGTAAAGACCTCTGTTTATTGTTTGTTTTGGAATACATAATAGCTTTTCTTCCTCACATGTCTGCTTATTGGTTTCTGCCTTGTCAGGAGCTGTTATTCTCAATTGACACACGGTGGATTTGACTGCTGGGAGACTGTCACCAGGATCTCTTTCTGAATCATCTGGAAATCTCTACCTAGAGCTCTGGACAGAAGGTGAGAAGAGCCCCCCTACTACTTCTCTTAATGGCACCTGCAGTGTGTGGGGCAATGAGGCCCAGTTTATCATTCACATGCCATGCAGTCCCCACAGATGGCATAGGGCCTTCCTCCAGCTCCTTGCATTGCTGACATAGATGTGACAACTGGTACCAGATTTTCTGTGCCTTCCACCCAGTTTACTTTCTGTAAATTAATTCATCCTCGCTATCCACATTCACACTTGTTTATCCTGTCCAGAGGTCCAAGCTGTGATAGTCCTTTGGGACAGATGCTGTAAAACTTTGCACTCAAGAATAGATGACCTGTGCAGGAAACATCCAGTCTTTCATATTCTTGCTTCCCATGGGGAAAGAGGTGTGTGTGAACAGTGGGCATGACAGCCCAGGTCTTGGTCAGGGGCTCATGAGCCAGACTCCTGTGTTCCAGTTCACTGGCATTCTTCACAGGTGCACCCTCAGGCCCCTGGGGAAACCATGGGCAGTGACTGAACTGTGAAAAGGACATTGAAAAGTGGAACTTGTAAAGCTAGGCTTACCCAAGGAGGTCTGATTGCTGTTACTTGTGCTATTCAGACATTTTAAGAGATGTAATTCTACACTTTGATATTTTTCTCTGAATTACCCTAAACTGTTAAAACTTGAAAACAAAAGTCTTTACCAATCTGGAAACAATATGTATTAAAGCTGGAACATTAATCGGGTTTCCAAGCACCCTCCCAAATAGCATTTAAGTTGAATTAATGTGAGCTGCAGCTGTGTTCAAATAAGAATGATGAGCATCATTCCATCCCTCCAGGATGTGACTGCAACTTCGTAGTTTTATCACTGATCTGAAGGGTCATTTCTAATGGCTCTCTTAGCAGAAATCAGCCATGGCCAACACCGTTTGGAAATGTCACTGAGATGTGGTCTCCAACACCATGTAATATAGAAGTAAAGCCTGGTCCCTTATCTGTCATCAGCTGCAAAGACTCCCATTGTTGGGAATGAGGTATTTAAACATTCATTCAGATATAAAAAAAAAAAAAAAAAAACACCAAACAACCCAAACCCAAATGAAAACCACCACCACCACCACAATAAATAAATAAATAAATAAATAAATAAATAAAACAAAAAAAAACTTTTTATTCTTCTCATCTGGAACTCTGGAACTCAAACCTGTTCATTCTTCTCACCTGCTCTGTTGCTGCCCAGTCTGTATCAGCCTGATGAATTTCTAGCTCCAATTCCAATAAGCCCTCCCACATCTCACAGGATCATTTCTGAACTGTAAGACAAAAATCATAGACTCACAGAATCACAGAATGGCTTGGGTTGGAAAGGATTTCAAGGAATATCATGTCCCAACCCCCTGCTGCAGGTTAGAACTTGATCTAGGTTGCCCAGCACCCCATCCAACTTGGCCTTGAACATCTGCAGGGACAGGTCATCCACAGCCTCTCTGGACACCCTGTTCCGGCACCTCTCCACTCTCTCAGTGAAAAACACCCCTGACATCTAATCTAAATCTCCCCTCCTTTCGTTTAAGACCATTTCTCCTTGTCCTGTCACTGTCTACCCATGTAAAAAGAAAATATACTCATGGTGCAGCTGTGCTTGTGGCCAGACTTCAGTGTGCTGTTACCTTAATTTGACTCCCATAAACATGAACAGATTCACATCTTCAGGCAGGAAAGCAACCCATCAGTGGTTTCTTTGCTCTTGACTTGTATGCACGCCTCTGACTCTCACTGTGACTACCACAGCTGAAAGGAGAACCAGATCTCCATTTCATTCAGCCTTTCATAAATAAAAATATCATTAGATGCTGTTTAAAATATGTTATGTTTAATAAATCAACATGAAGTCCCTCACAATTTATTGCACTTGGCAATATTAATAAATGTGGTCTATATTTTACAAATCAAGAACATGCTTGCTGGAGGTGTGTGCACTGGAAATCACTTCTACCCAGAATCCTGCTCTTATTTCCATTAGGAAGTGTTTTCTCCTGTTTTACTGCATACATGTCTGCAAGAATGACTGCAAGATACATTTTAGTCAAACAGTGTATTTTCTTTCCTCCCACCAGATGGGAAATGCTTTCTCCTCATTGAATGTCATGTTGTATTGATTATCAATCACAATAAAACATTACAGGGGCTTGAATTAGTTTCTTTATTTAAGAAAGAAAAAAGAGAGAACTCAGAAGACAGAACAATAGGAACAATTAAATATTGCAAAATGCTTTGCCATTTTACTGTGGAAAGACTTTGGGTTAAGCCAGCAATGCCATCCTCCTTATCCTTATGTGAATTCAGTTGTTACTAATTTTTTACTTCTACTAATTATAGGAATATTTTGTAGAGCTGTCACAAATCACAGAGCCTTTTCCAATCCAGATATGCTGGTAGGTGCACAGAAGTGCTCTAGTCTATGAAGAATGTCCCAGATATGGCATTTGCATGAGATACCAACTCTGCAGAGGGCTATGGAGGCTGCTGATCTCCACCTGTGCAGTAAGCTACATCTTGTATGTACAGCTTGACTAGAGGAGGAAGCACTCAAGTCTGGGATTTTGACCCAGTTTCTTTGGAGTCTCACCTTTCTACAGCTTCTCTGAGCAACTCCAAAGCCATCCCAGACACAGTTTTCTTTTAACTGTGAGTCCCGCTGCTTCCCAGACTCGGGTTGCCCAGACCACCCTTCAAATATCTCCAAGCAACTGAGACCCCAAATCAGTCCTGGGTCTGACTCTGCCCTTCAAGGAAGAGGTGAAGACAGACATGACTACGAAGACAGCAGGATCTACAGGGATAGTGAAGACTTTGGCTCAGGTTATGAAAATGAACCAGAGGAGAATGGATCTGCAGAAATGTAGCCTTTGTTTTCAGCCATCTTTGGACGTTTGGTCTTTCATTAACGCACATCCAATAACCCATTACAGAACCAAGGTGGTTCTTGTGCAAAGTGTACTGGTGGAAGATTCGTGCTTTAAGTGCAAAATCAAATTCAGGGGCTTATCCTCAGACTCCTTTGCTGGGTTTACCTCCTGTATTTCTCTCCTGTGGCACCAAGACTTTGCCTCTTCTTGTTCCCACCCATGCTAGCATGTTCACACCCTTTGTACATCCAGAGGCAAGCTGCAGCTTTATGGCAAAACTTACAAATCAAGATGTTACACTGCCTTATCACATTTAAGTATTTTAAATATTTTCTGTTATGATGAAAGGGCCTTTTGTGTTCATGGTTAAAACTGTCAGGGCTCATTTTTCTAGATTTGTGAATTTAATCTAAGCCAACTAGTATGCTTACTCCTGATGGGTACACTAAACAGATTTCAGTACCTGCCTCGTCCTTTCTGTTATGTATTAAAATTCTTCCTCCCCTTTTTCATTGATAGCACTGTAAATGCGATCTGATGAATCTGTTGTCAAGAGGCTGTCATTCTTTTCAGTTTTATATTTTTCAAATGAAAAAATGTTGGGGATGAGATTATGTACTCACAAACACATGCTCTTTTTCCCACTGTGCTTCTTTATATCAAGGCTGACCTTGACCAACCGACCTCAAGTCAGCAGAAATCTTGCATGTGTTCATATTTAGGCTTCAAGAGTTGGGTTTTTTTCGGGGGGGGTTTTTTGGTATTATTCTACCCTTGCATTCTCTTAAGTATCTAACTTTCAAGGAGTCAACAATATAAATAAAAAAATTCTATTTGATCCAATTTAATATACTTATCATAGCTACAGAGAACAGAGAGTGTCCAATTTTCTAAAGATATAAAGATTTTTGTCATCTTAACTCTTCCTGGTCTTGAAAAAGATGATTCTATATAATCTTTGCTGCTGTATTATATCCCTTATTTGCAGTAAGCATTGCCAAGTTTTAACAGAGTTCTTTTAATGAACATTCTTTAACTTCGGATACTCAGTTATCCAGATTAGAGTCATGCCTTGTCTTTGCAGAAGCACTGTGAACATCACCACCAGTTATGTTTAACCTCACTGGTTATTTTCTTTCTGTGCTCATGCCACTTGTTTGCAGTAGTGGCTGGGACTTATTTCCAACAACATATTTCACCCAGAAATACTGGCATAAATCATGCTGTCAGAATGGAAAACAAGTTAAAAAGTAGCCCTAGGAATTTACTGCTTTGTGAAAAACGCTGGGAGAAAAGTATAAAGTTTTAAGAGTTACTAACTTGTGAAGTGAGAAAAAGATCAGGTCCAGGAAATGTGTCCACAGTGAAATATGTAGACATATGGAAGAAGGACTGGACATTCTTCCCAGATAAACTTTCTGGATATTAATGGCCACATTCTTAGCGTTACATGACTATTCCATCCAGATTTGGGACAGAATCCAAGGATTTTGTTGCACTGAGGTATGCATTTAAGTGACATCTTGACCTGAGGCCAAAATTCGGGGGCTCCTTTTAGGTGGCTTTGTGCAGTCAGGGGAGTCGTGCCCATGCTGAGGCTGCTTGCCCTCCGAAATGTGCTGTCACCCAGCTGCAGACGCTCCCAGCTCCTCATCCAGGAGCTCCTCTCCAAAACATACTGTACATTATACTAGATAAGGGAAAGAATTTCAGGGATTTTTTTCAAATGATTGAAGAAGTTGCATCATCGGTAATACATCATCTCCAACATAGTGCTCTCTGCCAAAGAAAATCCCACACAATCACATAAAGGCAACGAGCAAAGCAGCAGACATGAGCAAACCCAGAATTCCTGAATCCCTGTGTTAGACTGCTACTGTTGCCTACAACATATACTTCACATGAAAGACCCAGTACACTGATCCATACATTATTTAGACATCTGAGCTGCTTGGCTACAAATCCCCAAGGTTAGGCAGTGCAGGCTGCCTGGGGAGACAAGAAACAACAGGCACAAAAAGCAGACCCTTAGCCCATGGTGTACTCAATTCAAGGATAGAAAGGGAATGTGGGAAGCATTTTTTAAGTTTTGTCTATGCGGAAAGTGGTACAAGATGATTTACTAAAAGAGTGTGATACAAGAGAAAGGTACTTTCAGAGGTTTTATGTGATGCCATATGTTTAATAACAGTTTTTAGAGTCCATATCCAAATCCATCAAAAACACCGTGGGTAGAAATGATCTGGTGGCTTAGAACAGCATTTAGACAGTTCTTCCAATAAGTGGGAGCCCACAGTCAAACTCCCTCTGCAGCTGGAAGAAGGCAAAATTCATCCTGCAGCCTCTCACAAGGGCTGGGAGGTGTGTTGGCAGATGTGCACCTTCTTACACGCTGAGGCCATACCACTGGGAAGGAGGGGACTTCTCCATGTGCTGCACAGAGCAACTCTTTGCTCTTGTCTTTTTGGCATTCAGCCCTGATGCTCCCTACTCCCAAGGGAATGCTGTACTTACTTTCCTTGTGCACAGCACTACTAAGAAATAGGTCTGGGAGAAGGGCTAGAGATACCAAGGCTGGCCTGACCAATATATCCTATGCAACACATAGTGTTCTCTGCCCTGTGTTGCAGCTCCCACAGGAGGGAGATGGAAGGCCCACATGAACATGTAGGCACATTGGTGTCTCTACCCTCCAAGGTAGACTATAAGCCTCAAAAGGACTTCCAAAGGGGATGTAGCTGAGCCCAAAGCTCCAACTCATGAAGAAATACATACCCTTGTTATTCTGATGGATGTTGATTTGGTATATCCTTAAAATTCCCACAGTAAGAGATATTCTGTAGCCTTCCAAGTAATCCAATAACAGGACTTCATTGCCTTACTGACAGAAACACGTTTTTTTCTCTAGCTAAAACCTTGTGGTAGTTTAAGCCCATTGCTTCTTGTCCTGACCATTGTGGACAAAAAAGAAAATGAATTATTCCCTCCTGGCTTACAGCAGCCTGCATTTAATCTTTGATAGTTGCTGTCATATTCTAGTCTCAAGTTTTCCTCCTTCAGATTAACTCCTTCTTCTTCAGTCTTCCCTCCCTGTACTGTTCTCCAGACCTCCTTCATTCTCCAGATGCACAGCTTCTGGTTGATTCACCTCTGTCTCAAAGCACTGCACCACCAGCAGTTCCACAGAGTCTTTGGCCAAAGTTGAGAGGAGCGGAAAGAGTACTTAGTCTGGTAGTAAACTTGATAAAGGTTGTCCAGTGATGCTGATCACTGTTCACATGTCTGGGTACAGCACTGGATCGTCACAACAACTGGGTGCAATCACTCTCAAGGAGCCTACACCCCACTACAGCCTAAGCTCCTTTGCTGCAGGAAACTTGTCAAGCCAGTTGCTTTCCAGTTGTGTTTCAGCTGTTGTTTGGCCATATCATGAAAAACACACAGAACATACGTTACCTATAATGTCAAAAAGCTCCAGACATAACATATATTTAGTGATCTCATTAAAAAAAAAAAAATAGTTAAAATCTTTTTCCTTTTAGACTTTGCTTGTCTTCTCAATTTATTTGAAAAGTCTGGTGAAGACGTTACCTAAGTTTTACATTACGTGAGCCCAGTTCATTAAGATTATTCGCTGCAGAGTATTCAGTTCTTCATAAATCTGTGTCCAGCACTCAGATCAAGCGTACAAGATATACTTCAAACTGGGACAAGGAGGAATAGTTTGGGATTCACCAGGAGAAATCAGTGGATCTTTTCTTTAGTACAAGTTATGCTGAAAGGCAACAAAATAATATGAATCTCAAGTTTGGATTTTTTTCCATTAACACAGGACAGAAGCAGTCTTGCCTCTTGTCATTACTGTACTGAACATTAGAACTCTATCAGGAGGTCCTGGTGTAACTAGGACAAGAATCACTGACTTTCTTTTTTTTTTATTGGCAGCAAAGAGATTTTGTGTATTTTCCTACTGGAAAAGAAAATGGAACAACCTAAATTCAGAGTTTTTATTTTGTTTACTTTTGAATTTTATTTTCAAGCAATTTGAACAATTAAAGTTATTTTCCCACACTTTCTATTGTGCTCCGGCTAATCAAGTAATTACTGTCCATTATTCCAGCACTTCAAACTAAACTTTCATAAGAAATCACTGCATCATTTCATTGCCTCAAATTACTAAAAGGTTTCAATATTCTTCCCTGCGACTTAATCACTTTCAAGTGATTAAGGCTTCTTTAAGAAATCACTGAAAACAATTCAGAGTTTTATGAAGACAGGTAGATAGTGAGAAATAAGAAATGCACAGAATGTTTCAGTTATAATACTGACTAAGAGAACTTCTTTAATCCTGAAATAAAGTTCTTCATGACCAAGAAAAGTGCTTTTATTATTGCATCTCAGTTTGCATTCAGAAATATCCGTTATAAATATACAGATCTGATTCAAGCACTATAAGAGTTTGTTCAGTCACTCAGATGTTCATTCATTGAATGCAAATTACAAAATATTTGTTTTGTAAAATGCATTTAAAATCACTCTTAACCTTTGTAGTTATTGAAATTCCTACATGAGTCTATGCATCCAAATCTTTGACAAATACTACCTTAGCAGAGGTATTTCTGGCCTGTCTTTTAACTAAACTCTCCTGAACGTGCAGATGTATAGGACATTCTCTTGATCTTAACCTAGGCTGGTGCATTGCTTTGTTTCAAAGTGTTGCACACTGGCAGTATCTTAGGGAAGATTTATATACACTATTTTCAGAGGGGTATGCTGTGGGACTACTGATGTCAGACTGCTACAAAAAAACCCTTCAAACTGAAGAGATTTCATGCACTTCAGTACATTTGAAGTTACTGAAAAGCGCATATCAAGCGCATATGACACAAGGTCTAGAAATCTCCCATCCTCCTGCATTTTGCCTTGAACCCATGAAGATATAGTTTTACAGCTAACATGGCTTTAAACCATACTTAAAGACATGGTTCAGAATTTGGACCTGAATGTGGCCTTCCATATTAATGCAGATTTGACACATATGTGTGCAATCATAAGCAACCCCCCTGGTATCTCCTACAGCAAACCCTGTGGCAGCATTATTATAACCATACATAGCTACATATAAGATCTGGAATCCAACCAGCATCCAGATTTGAGGAATCATCCATAAAAGTTTCACATAGCTAAAGAGAGCAGTCAACCCTCTCTTAATAAATTTAATGTTTTCACAGATTCTCTGGTCAGTTTCACAGTCTAAAGTACTCTTTAAAGAGACATATACATTTATATGCATGTACACAGGTCACCTGGAAAACATCCAAAACCTTTCCTTAGAGCAGTCAAACACAAATTTCTAGATGTATTAAGCAAGATCCTTGTGCTGTAATAATGATATTTCTTGCAGCGCTGCAGATTTATGTGGTGTAGCAGTGGGTTCAGCAGAATTTCAAACCTGCAAATATGTCATAAGATAAGCATGTCAGAGGCTGTGGGGATGTCAGGTAATTTGACTTGTACACCTATCTTTGTTCTGGCATCTGCCCATTTGTGACATGCACAGATGATATAGCATAGGGAGTACAGAAGACCTGACTGTTACTGGTACTTGTTAAAGTGAGATATAAAATGGTAAATATTATCTATCTCCTTGATTTAGAGAAGTCAGACCATATATTTCTGGCAGTATGAAACACTATCTGATGTGGTACATGACATTTGTATCTGATACATGATTAAATGCAAACATGTAAGTTGAAACACTACAAGTCTGTTTTACTCCATGGTTTCTAGCAAAAAGATGTTTAACAGTGGTAGGAGAAAAGATATGTTAGGAAAAATGTCAGTGTGTAAGAGAACATTCTACGTTTGTCAACCTGTTATCCTTTCCCCCTGTTGATGAGTGTCGTCTTAGCTTTCAAGTCTTACCATGGTTCAGCAGATATGTCTACTGTCTATCAGCCCTAGATGTTCAGAACCTGAATCCTGCCCCAGTTTCTTATGATACCCACCATTTTCTAGGGACAGCCCTATGGTTACAACATGGTTGTGGCTGAAGACCTACCATGACACGAGGAAGAGCTGGTGCTGCAGGACTGATCCATCTCAGTCTCTGGAGGATAGTGAACACAGCCCAGCCACCTGTTGGTGATTGTTTTTACCACAGGGATGTAAACACCCCAGGCAACAATAGAACGAAAGTATTCCCACCTCTTCTGCATTCAGAGTATAATCTGATTGGCACGTGCTAAGAGCAGGGCGAAAGTGATGATCTGATCAGGTCACTCAGCTCTTGCTGATGAAAGAACAGACAGTTTATTAACCAGTGCCATCAGCAAACACCAAACTGCTATAAGCTGTCCAGATAGAAGCAAGGGCCATGCTGTGGTGATCAAAAAAACTTCAGCCCAGAGAAGGAGACTTAGAGTAGAGTTCATGTACTGTGAAGGACTTCAGTTCCCTTGCCCTTTAGAAACCTTGCATTTCCAGGTCCATCACCGAGTATACAACCAAATATTTTAATGTCTAGATGTACAGAGTTTTTTTCTGATGTGATTTGTTGAATGGTACTGCTGTGTGTTTGCAACATTTTCAATGACCACATCCATATCCACAGAAATATCTCAAGCCAAAAGCTAACAGTCCTTTCACATAAGTACAAGTTCAATTTGACCTGTATCTTCTGGTTGTTTTAACTGTTACTCACCTGCTGAAAGCTCTTCATTGCTCTTTATAGGGAAGATGTGGTTCTTAGCTTAGACAGACAACCTTGCACCAGGAAAAGCAGACACTAATAAACAAGCAGCTCTGGAATAACCCAGAGACTGAAGTTTCTTTGCATAAACTATTCTTTTAGAATTCATGAATAACAAACACATCCACTGAAATGAGACCGTGAATGACTCATGTTCAGAAAAAGCCCAGCTTTCATTGGGCACTCTGTTTATAACAAATAATTTAATCAACTCTAAAAATATTTGGGGGGTTTTTCCTTACAGGGGAAAAAAGTGTCTCACCAAAATGGACTTGTTAAAAGGGAAAAAAATGCATGGACTGGCTCGTAACCCTGCAATCCAGCCCAAATAAGGGCAGTGTGCGGTTATGCTATCCCAGGAGCAGAGCTTTGACCAGGCAGTGCCTGACAATCTAATACTTCCCCTCTGAGGCGTGGGAGAGAGAAACCACTCCACTGAGTCTCACAGCCCCTCAGAGCTGCCAGGGGAGCCTGGTGGTGAAGCCAGTAGGCTCTGCAGCCCCCCAGCACTCCAACCAGCTTTGGTGACGCAAATGGCTTTCCTGGGGAGCTGGGCAGTGCCTCACACTTATATCCTTGCACACACATATCTGCGCAAGAAATATCTGTTTGGGTCCAAGTCTGCAAAACTTCTTTTCCAGATCTTGAGCAATAGGTGGGTTTTGAATGTTTGCATAGTTTAAAGTGTGTGAATATCTCACACTTTTGCTTGCATTCGTGGATTCTTGGTCGACCCACTGCTGAACTGTTCCCTTTGACAGCTCCTCCCTCACCATCCCTCTAATGCTTCCTGACTTTCTGAGATTGCACTGATGTGTGGTACAATGCTAAATGCATTCCTGAAATCCAAAGACATTATGTCTATTCAGCTGGGGTAAAGTCTCTCCAAAAATACAAATGCACTTATCAGACATGAGCTATTTTTTAATCGTTTCATGCTGAGTGACCTTTAATAAATCAGAACTAAACAAAATCCTTACAGGTCAATGCATGTATTTCCTCTCCTTAATGTGCTCCAGCCTATAGGCAGGTAGGAGAACACTACAGCTTTGCAGTCTCCTGCAAACTTCCCCTAAGTGCAGTGAGAATTGGTGCTGTTCTGGCTGGGAGCCTGTATGCATAAAATCTTATGAGTAAGAGCTCATCACAGAAAAATGTTGTTCACTCGTATGGCATGAATTAGGCAGTCAGCTTTACCCTTCTGGAACTGCCTGTGGGAATAAGATGCCACCATTCAGACAAAAGCAACATAGAATCATAGAATCACAGGATTGTGGAATCATGGAATCATAATATCACGGAATAGCTTGGGATGGAAAGGACCTCAAAGATCATCTAGTTCCAACACCCCTGCTGTGGACAGGGTTGCCAACCACTATATCAGGTGCTAGGTCAGATTGTCCAAGGCTCCACTCAACCTGGCGTTGAACACTTCCAGGGATCAACATGCACAACCTTTCTGTGGCAGCACCTCACCTCACCACCCTCTCAGTGAAAAATTTCCCCAACACCTAAACTAAATATCACCTCTTTTCACTTAAAACCATTCTCCCCTTTCCTATCGTTATCAACCTGTGTAAAAAGTTATTTTTCCTCCTGCTTATAAGCTCCTTTAAGTATTGAAAGGCCACAATGAGGTATCCCCTGAGCCTTCTCTTCACGTGGGAAAATGAACTGGATGCTTGCAAGGTGCAACCTTTATTCTCCAGGATCTCTGCAGGAAAATGACCCCACAGTGGGTAACAGAATGGAAAGATGAAGGGATAGACAAAATGAGAACAATGGATGAAAACAATTCAGAGTATAACTCTGGAAGAAGGAATGCAGAGGGTCAAGGTTCATCCCTAACTCTATCATGGGCTGTGGGACCCCAGTGAGACATTTAGGTCTTAGAATGAACAGGATAAAAAATTCCCAGTACATTAGTTGTGAAGCAAGTTATAACTATGTTAGATGTAAATGAAAGGAATGTTATGAAACTTCATTTCATAAGTATTAAGAAGTAGACGAGTGCTTTCAACTGCATGGTCCAAATACAGCTTCAATTCAATTAGTCCATGAGGAAGAACTTCTTGCCCATACAGAGAGCACTGCAGAACTGGGGCCAAAACCAGCAAAACTGCAAAAAGCAAAATGCTTCTGAAGCATGGGAGACACAAATGATTTTTGTCATACAGTATTTATACCATCACAAGCCATTATATATCTTGCTTGTGCCCCATTCTGAAGAAACTACAAGAAATTTACCGTTTATACATTTCTATTGATAATACATAAGTCTGGGAAGTCCAGAAACCTTTCTGAAATAATACAGAAGCCTCAAAATGGAAAAAAAGGAGGTTTACAAACTGACCCAAAATAACTTTTATATGCCAGCCTGAGTGTTCTAAGATTTGTGCCCACTGCTTTTGCATAGCTGTAGCCAGGAAAATTGTACCCCTTCACCAAGCACCTCAAATAGGAGTGCCGAGTTCTGAGCGATGAGCCAGACTCCAGTGTTCCATACCTGCTGCTTGTCTCTGTTCCAGATTTGTGTAGTTTGGGGGAGGGGGATAAAAGAGGAGACTCTGGATGCACAATGGAATGATGGAAACTGCCTGTGACAGGGTGTTTTCCAGCACTGGCTATTTGATTGCTTCTCAGAGGCTTGCAGTACCAGAAGTGGCCCTAGCAGAAATGGATTAGTGGGCAAAGAACAACTGAGAAGGTCAGACGGTGGAAAACAAAGGCAGTTTATCATGTGGCTATGTTGTTTACCACCAAGTTAAAGAAAATATCATCACTTCGCACAGGATGACCCTACACAGTCTGAGCTACCACTCCAGGTTAACTTATTTAGCCTTTGCAAAGGGATGGTGAACTAGATCTGGCTAGGCTGCATCAGCTGGCAGGCTCCTGTTTGGGGAGTAAACATATGTCAATACATTTAACATGACCAGCCTCCACTGTAAGGGGACAGAGAGGAGAAATCATACCCAGTCTGGGAAATTTCCATGGCAGTTTTACAGTTCAGAAAATATACATATCACACACACACACATATGCAGTAAGCACAAAAGATTAGCATTGGAACTGACAACTTGTAAGCCAAGTTTTAGCTTTATGTGATTTGAAACAGCTGAGTGATAAATTAAAATAAAAACAAATGCCAGCAGCTCCTTAGTGCGAGTGGGACTGGTGGGTGCTCCTGTCAGGAGAGCCTGGTGTGTACATATTGATATAATTGGCCGGGTGGAGGTGGTAGAACAAACGTGACTCTTCCAAAGCAGTGTTGGCACTGACAATAATTGTTAACAGATTTGGTTTCCTATCCACCTCTTTTTTCCCTTATAGCTCCTTCTTAACTTATCAGCAGATTTTACTTTTGAATTATTAGAAATTGCATCCTTCTTTTATTGATTCTCGTGAGTTGCCAGCCAGCCACTAATTGCTTCCAGCTCTGGCGTTTCAAAATTACCGATTTCCTTTTAGATACTTTAATCATTCATATATCTTCTTCTCCATCCTTCCACCCCCTTTTGACTTTCTTTGGCTTGAGCTTTTCTCAGAGGAGCAGTAAGCTTAGTTAACCCTCGTCATTCTAGCCAAGTACTGTTCTCATTCCTATGGCAAAGGGTAGATGAGAGCTGCCACTAAATGTAAATCCTCATCTAATTCAACTCCAAGCACAAGCTCTCTCAATCCAAGTACTTTGAATTTGGATATCTAGTTCATGAGCTGGACAGGTATTCATCTATATTTATGTGTATGCATACACACATACTTACACACTGGCACACATACATATGTATATACATACATAAAATGAGTTTATGTGTTTATATGTAAACTTAGGTAAACTTCTATCTTATATAACATATAAACAAATGCATAAAGTAATGGAAGTATCTTTAAGGTCCAGTGGACTGCTCCTTCCTTTTGTCTGTTTGCCTTGTGGCTGTTGGAGCAGGTCAATCCTCATGGTACTGAGGCCATCAGTCAGGAACCATGGACAGATGTGCAGCTAACCCGTGGCAAAAGGAAGGGAGGTGACTGCTTACTAGAGCTCCGGGCACTACAGACATGCAGATAGGCTGCTATGGGGCACTGCCTGCCTGAATGACTTGCCAAGATGCAGTAACTGGTGTGTGAGCTTGTGTTCTGAAGCTGTGGCCTGCACTGTCTGCTTCCCCAGGCTGGAAATTCCCATCACGGCCTCATTAGCTCTTTGTGCTGGGAAGCACAACCTGCCACTGCTTTCAACTCACACACCTTGCCCTATGGAGCAGGACTTTCCAGGCTCTCAGACACATTTAGCTGCTCAAGAGGCCAGCACTATCCCAGGTGCATGCTCTGAGCTGTCAGTCACACTTTTAGAAGTGCCTGTCCCATAAAGCAATCAATACAGGACCTGGGAGCACTTGATGAGACTCCTTCTTTCCCTGTTGCACAGTTTCTACTTCCCCAGGCCTTGCCTAATCTACCCCCACTGCTTTGCTGAAAGCAGCTGATGGCAGCTGTTAAACATATGGTTTAATTTTAGGGATCAGTCCCAGGCATGCAAATTAGTATTCACTTGCTTTTAAATGCGGGAGTCTCTGCATAGCGAGAACAGAAGCAGTTGGAAACTGCTGCCCAAAGCAAGATCCTGTCTGAGAAGACCAAGAGTAGACAAAGTATGTCCATGAGCACAGGCGCAAAGGTGAAAGTAATGACTGGCTGCAGCTGAGCATGTCATTAGAGCAAGAGCTTGGAGATGGACCTGGGATAAAGCCACATTCCTCTAGGCCATGATGCTCATTGCAAAGACATGCAATGAGGGTAAAAAGTAAAGCTTAGTCTGTTTTATTATAATCCTGCCTTGTCCTGTTTAGGATGGTTCTCTAAAAATAGGCAATATGTAATACTTTAAAGAGCTGAGTTTAAGGAAAAAAGAAGAAAGGAAATTAAACATCAAGAATGCCCATGTCTTTTTCTTACATAAGCCACTTCTAGTCTTATGCATTCTGTTTTGCTTGTAAGTCTACTACAGGATGCACACTCCAGTTTTTCACTGACTGTAGTCAGCCTCCTGAAATCATAGAATCATAGAATGGCCTGGTTTGCCAATGAGAAGCATAATTCATTGGCAAAAATTCTATTTAATATCTACCTTCCTCAATGTTGATGAACCTATCCTTATTTTGGTTGACAATGTCTTGCGTTTTCAACCTGTAATACTAAATGGCTGGTAAAGGTCAACATGATACTCCATCACTGTTACAAACCAAATCAGTGCGTGCTAGCCATCCTCTGGGCATTGTTTTTCCACTGCACGTAAACGACAGAATTTGTGACTAGTAGTAACAAAGAACGAACTTGTCTCTTTGTATCCTAAGGTTAAAATAAAATATGTATTCACCCTAAGCAAACCAAATCCTCTAATCAAGATTGGTCCCTGTCCCAGGTGACAGGTTTGTGAATAAATCTTTTCTCTTCAGCAAAAAAACTTCAGTTTCCTAGAAGCTCTGAAAGTCTGCAGCAGAGTAAGCAAGTAGTTAAGGGCAATTCTGTTTCTAAATCCACAGACTCATCCTTAAAATTGCACCAAATCTAGAATTCTTGCCCTATTTCTCATGATTCTTGAGTGGTGTCTCATTTTTAGTCCTCAGTCTAAAGAGTAAGGGAAGGGGAAAGGGAAGGAGCTGATTTGTGAGAGGAGACATAATGGCTGCATACAAAAAGCAGGAAGTTTGGGGATGGAGAATCAGATAAGTAAAATGCAAAACAGCAAAATGTGATGTAAAAGACAAATCAGCAAATGCAAACCAGTTGGCGAGATAGATTTGAAACATTCAGCATTATTTGGACTGATTTTCTTAAATGCTGCTCATCATTTTGAAACTGACAGTTCACGTAGGTCATCTCAAAATGAAGAAAGGAAGAGGTGGAACAGTTTCTTCAGTCTTCCTTTATCTTACATCTCTGCGTAGACACCTCAGGTCATCCCATGTACTTCTGTATCACTCTGGAATAAGTAAGTCAATTTAAATCAATATATTTACTACAGATTTACACCGTATCACTACACACGAGTCTTACGTGAAGGATTTCAAACAGATGTGATCTGCCATGAGCTGAACTCTGTAATCCAGATTACAGTCAATCAAATTCTTACTTGCAATAACAAATGAAGATTTATGTCCTAGCTCTCCTTTTTCATGACCAAAGAACTGAATTACTGCATCCTCTTCTCTGCTGTGACAAGAACCCTCCACAAGACTGAAAGTGAGCTCTCTTACCCTTCAAAAAAGTATTTCTAACTGTCTCAAGATTCATAACAATCCTTGGCCCATGCTAGACTGTGAATCATGCTAAGGAACTTCTTTGGAAAAGATAAAAATAGATCAAAATGGTATTAGAATAGTCCCATGTAGTTTAAGAAGAAATATAATATTCCTACTTCTTTAGGCTTGGATGTAACCTAAACACATTACTTGATAAGGAAGACTACTATGAAACATCAGCAAATTCCTGGTATGCTTAATACTTATGCCTACAAAAAATAATGAGTGTGAAATTTTAATGTATAGCCAGTGGCATGGAAATATGTGGTTAATCTTAGCAGCTATCAAGTTAGTACTAATTAAAAGCTATCACCTACAGAAAACACACTTAACTGCAAGATGACTGTATTCAGACTCGTTAGATATCTGGTGCATATTTAAATCTTTATAAAGACTCTTGAAAACATCATAACTTATGTGAGTTTGTTTATACACTGCATATGTAAAATGCCCTCACTTAGGATTGTTTGTGCGGGAGACTCTCTTTTGAGAGGCAGAATATGTTTTTAACTGGTAACTTCTGATAGGATCTGAAGAGATATACAATTATAAAACAAATCGAAAGAGGCCTCGGTTTACCAAAGTCTTGCCAAACCTCCTGGACAGAACAAGGTCAACACCAAATTCAGACCAGGTTTCTTTGGGCTCTACTCAGTCAAGTCTGGAAACCCTCCAATGACAAAGTCTACAGAGCCTCTCTGGCAGCCTCCTCCAATTGTTCACTCTCCTCTTCATGAGTCATTTTTTGCATGTTAATGCCTCCCTTACTTCTGTTTATGAAATTATTACATTCCTTAAAGTCCAAACCTCATGGATTTTTGCATGTACATTAAAGGTAATTTCTGAAGACACATGATTTAGAAGACACATAATGGTTTTAGATTAGACATTGGAACTCACCATATGAGTCATTAGGCATTGGCACAGGTTGCAGAGAAGTTGTGGATGCTCCATCCCTGGTGGTGTTCAAGACCACTTTGGATGGGGCCCTGGCCAACCTGGTCTAGTGGGAGATCCCTGCCTGAGGCAGAGGGATTCAAACAAGATGGTCTTTAAGGTCCCTCCCAACCCAAATCATTCTGTGATACCATGATGAGATAGGAAGACAGAAATCACAAAAACAAAGGAAAAAACATCTAGCAGTGGGGCGAATGACGTGAACAAGTGGAGACAGTTGCTGAAGAATTGCATTTCTACACTTGTAGTGCAATGTGGGTGAAAATGGGAAATGCCTTAACCCAGCAGATAGAGGAAATGTTAAATGAAGCTTATTTTCCTCACAGTGTGATGCTTTCCCAGTGTGGTATGCAAATCATGTTACAAAAAAAGTTCTGCCACTGTTCTTTTTTTTACCTATTTGTAGTAAACACGAGAAGATTGGATTTGACCAGCAACTATATCCATACTAACCTGAGGTAACTCAATAAAAACTCCTCTTCTGCTAGGAAAAGTGGCCTCCCTTAAGCACTGGAATAGGCTCCCCAGGGAGGTGGTTGAGTCACCATCCCTGGATGTGTTTAAAAACCATTTGGATGTGGTGCTCAGGGACATGATTTAGCAGAGGGTTGTTAGAGTTGGGGTAGTATGGTTAGTTTGTGGTTGGACTCGATGATCTTTAAGGTCTTTTCCAACCTGAGTGATTCTATGATTCTATGGTTCTCCCTTAGCCTTACCAGGTGTTTTGTGCTTCCTTCTCTTGTCTTATCACTGAGGACAGAGTTGGCTTCCAGCAAGGTGGGAAGAAGCCCAGCCCAAAAAGCAAAGAGATTCCCAGCCAAAGGTATCTCCTTGGAAGCAGTTCTTTAAATAAACCTTACATTCTTTCCTGACTATAAAATTATTGTTTATAATTTTGATTTTCTGTCAGATCAGCATAATAGGTTGGCATGGCTTGTCAAATAAAAGTCAAGCAGAAAGCTAGCATCCAAATCACAATGATACTTTGGTACAGAGCAATGACTTCATCAGGATATACACAAATAAGGAAAAAAATACAATTTAAAAGATGCTACCTGTGGGTCAGATCATTGTATGTCACAAGTCTGGATTAATTTAAACAGAGCTACCTCCATTTTTACCAGTTTGCTTCTCTTTTTTATGTGGTCTGGAATGTTAAAAAAATATTTCATAATTTTGTATTTTACTACTTTTCAAATATGGTTAGAATCTTGGAGAAGGGAGGTTATATTTTCCCTTTTTGTGCCTTTTGCCATTTAGCAATCTTTCATAAGATTTTCTTCTCAATTTGACAGAGGAACTCTTTAATAAAAGCAAAAAGCTAATCTGTTAGTTTTTGCTAGCCAACATTGTAAAATGTCAGTCAGGTGGGAAATCACTAAAGAATTGGACATTGAAATCTGTAAAATGCTGGTCTTAGAAAAGCCAAAATAAAATAAACGGAAGGAAGGAAACTTTCTGTTCAGTACTTTGAAAAGTGTCTACTATTCAAAGCAAAGTTCAAAATAAATACAAGGAAAAGTGATTTGTTATTAAGCTCCAAAGTCCTGATTTATTTTTTTTGTGACAGCTTTCTTTAAATGTCCACTTAGCATGTAGGTTCATAGACTCAAGATGAGAAAATAATATAGACATATTAAAGTTCCATATTTTTTCTGCAATTGTAGCACTCTCCTTTAACTTCAAGCTTCACTCTAAGGAATGAACTAGTGGCTTGTAAGCCACATCTCTATCAATGTGGGCAAAAACTATCTCACTTGGTTAACTTCTTGCCTAACTGGACCTCATCTTTCTACAATGGCATTACTTCACCACAGAGAAGTCAAAGACTAGTTAGCATTCGTAGAGGAGGGCAGCAAGAAACACGGAGAGAGTCAATTCAGAACCCCAGAAAAACCCAGAGAAGGACTGTCTCCTGACTGACTCTCTCTGAAAGTCTCTCTCCTTTTCTTCTGTTGATGTTAACTGTGCAAATATCTATGTCTTCACAATATGCAGAGAGAATATGAACAATTTGAAAATGTGAAAATAACAGAACTTTTAGAAGCTGTGTGTTCACAAGATAGCCTTTAGGTAGGTTATTTAAAAATAAACTTACCCTTTTGACTCAATCTTCCTCTAAGCAGGCTATTTTCAGTGCATTTATTAACAATCTGAGAATCTAGCAAATGCCTTTGAAAATTCTACCTATTAAAATGTAACTTTTCCATAGTAACTATGGCAACTTTATCATTGAAAAGTAATCAGTCACTCAATTAAAGATGAGCTATACTTCATAAAACCATACTGGCCATCTCTAATAAAATTACACTTCTTATTTTGTTCCCTTACTGAGTTCTTTTGAAGTACTTATGTTGATATCCTTACCATCAGTGCAGATTACACTGGCTTACTGCTGTTCTTTCTAATCACATAGACTATAGTCAAATTTCCTAATCCTTGCAGATGTGAATATCTACCTACATTTATCAGGTACATTTTACATTTACATTACATTTATCATATAAATCAATCATTTTTATGCTTGGTTCCTTCAAAAGTCAAAGATAAGAGCTAGACAAAGCCTACTTCTTCAAACTGTCTACCTCAAGGGCTTCTAATCTTTCTCAAGTCTCTGAGAAGGTGTTTAGGATGGAATGCCTCCTTAATGCACCGGAGGACCTCTTGCCCGCAGTGTGTGGCTCTGCTTGCCTTGGCACTGTAAAGACTAGAGGGAGGAGAACAGCTTGCATTGAGTGACTTCCCAGCTGAAGTTTGCTTCTAATGTCCTTTTGCAGATTTTCTGTAATTAGAATTTCCTACCTGCTATTGTGTAATGAAAATTATTGGTTAAACAAGGCACATGCATACCTCTTGGAACCTATAAGGAGTTTCACAGTGAGCAGCAGAGTACGCAGTCAGACCTGTGAATTAAGTCAGAATTAATGCAAAAATGATCTGGACCGCTCTCAGAGTAAGGTTCTTTCCAGCGCTGATCCCAAAGTGAGAAATACTGATGATTCCTGATCTTTGGCTACAGAAGACTTGCCACTGACAGAATAGACCCACACTGAGTCAGAAAACCTCCATGCTGCACAGTTGCACAGGGACCCCTGGTGCTCCTGTGTGTGAGGAAGAGCCAAGTGCTCAACACTACTCAGATTTTAGGTAAACTGTTTCCCAGAATAACCCACCTCTGTCCATTGGGAACTGAAGTCAACTAGTGAACTCTTAACTGGGAGACTTCAGGCTAAGTGCCTAAATTTACGGGGAATGAATCCAGGCCCTGACACATACAGTAATTCATGTGCATAGCTGCAGGCACAACAACATTCATTATTTCCATGCTAGTCGGCCTTATCTGTACAATATCTTGTTCTCATTCACATTGCCAGCCAGGTGAGGGGAGGGCTTGTCCTGCTCTGTTCTGCGCTGTGTGGCTTTACCCTGACCACTGCGTGCAGTTTAGGTGCCACAATTGGAGAAGGACATAAAAATATTAGAGAGTGTCCAATGGATGGCAAAATTATGATGGAGGATTTAAAGGGCAAGATATATGAGGAGCGCTGAGGCCCCTCGGTTTGCTCAGCCCAGAGCAGAGGAGCTGAGGGGAGGCCTGATGGCGGCTGCAGCTCCTCACAGGGAGCGGAGGGGCAGCGCTGAGCTCTGCTCTGTGTGACAGCGACAGGGCCCGAGGGAACGGCATGGAGCTGTGTCAGGGGAGGGGCGGGTGGGGGTGAGGGACAGGTTGTGCCCCAGAGGGCGGTGGGCATGGAACGGGCTGCCCAGGGCAGTGGGCACGGCCCGAGTGCCGGAGTTCAGGGAGCGTTTGGACAGCGCTCAGATAATGGGCTTGAATTTTGGGTGGTGCTGTGTGGAAGTAATCTCACCACAACCACTGGTCTGATCATATTGCCATCTATAAGGTACTGAGACAAACTAAAAACTTTGCTACCAGCAAAAGCCACAACAGGCCACAAGTACACAGAAATGTGCAGCAGCTTGACTTCATCCACATTTACAGCCCCCAGTACAAGAAAGACAGAGAGCTGTTGGAGAGGGTACAAAGGAGGGCCACAAGGATGATCAGAGGGCTGGAGCACCTCCCCTACGAAGACAGACTGAGGGAGCTGGGCTTGTTCTGGCTGGAAAAAAGAAGGCTGTGGGGTGACCTCATTGCAGTACCTAAAGGGAGCCTATAAACAGGAGGGGAGTCAACTCTTTACAAGGGTAGATAACAGCAGGACAAGGGGTTTTAAGTTGAGGGAGGGCAGATTGAGGTTGGATGTCAGGGGGAAGTTCTTTACTGTGAGAGTGGTGATGTGCTGGAACAGGCTGCCCAGATAGGTTGTGGATGTCCCTGGAGGTGTTCAAGGCCAGATTGGATGGGGCCCTGTGCAGCCTGGTCTAGTATTAAATGGGGAGGTTGGTGGCCCTGCTTGTGGCAGTGGGGTTGGAGATTCATGATCCTTGAGGTCCTTTCTAACCCAGGCCATTCTGTGATTCTGTGATTTACAGGATTCACTTCACTTGCATGAGTGTATATAACTCATTTCAGCCTATCCTGCTGAGAAGAGCTGAGTTCAGGATTCTTTTGTTTTGAACTTTGAAAACCTTTCACAGTGTTATTCGTAACTCCTCATCCAAAGTCCCTGTACATTTAAATATCAAATCTTATTTTTCATTCTCAACTAGTAAATCTCATCTATTTCTAAATCCCTCTTGAAATATTAGTGTTATTCTGCATATTCTGTCATAAGCATTACTTTGTGGATTACATTGCCAAAATATTTTTGTGATCTGTCTGAGCTTAGCCATTTTAAATCCAACCATTAATACACATCTGCTCACAGCTGAGAAAAAAATTATATTGGAACCATAAAAGATGAAGTTAATAACCAGTTATTGTGATATGTATTCTGTGTGTGTGTTTCAGGTTTTACTTATTCCTAGACACTGGGTCCTGTGGTTCTGCAGGGACATCCCTGATTGGGATGAGATACTTGTTCATGGATTCCTTGGAGCTCACTGAAGCAGTTTAGTGGGGTGGGTTGCCACCCCATAGTGGTAGCTTTAAAAATTATATGTAGCGTCTGAGATGATCCCAGCTGATATCGTTGGTAGAGAGACATGCTCTGAAACAGTGCTCATGTCTTAGCACAAAGGTCTTCAGTCTTTTCAAATCCGCAACTAGGCGTGCAGAAGGAAGACAGTGGCACCATCAGCAGTGCCATCAGAAGTTTTCTTCTGACAGTCTGCTTTGCCAACCAGGGAGACAGGGTTGATCACTTCCACAGATGTCCAGGAAAACAAGCCAAGCCATTGTAGTCAAAGGCATGAAGGAGAAGTAAGTTATCTTGTGTCAGCTGACTTGTGCTAACTGTACCTGTAGTGCTCCTACCTTGCTGCACCTCTGAGGCAGATTGACTGAGTTTATTCCTCATTTAAATATTCTTCATTCATAGAAGTACAACAGTATTTCACATCTGCTCTAAGAACATCTAGATTGGTTTCTGTATATCACAGGTCTTTAATCTTTACTTTGATACCACATCTCAGTAACTTTGGTGTGGTTAAAAACTCAGCACAGAAGTATATGTAATTTCATTGAAGGGCATCACCAGAAAAATCACCTGCTTCCACTGCTCACTTCCCAGACCAGCCAGTCACCTTCCCTGCTGAATATCCATGTCTTTATTTTTAATTGTAGCCCGTTTTTCTGAAGTTCTCATACCTTGGCTTTCTCTCCTTTGAAAGGTGATCACACAAAACTCTTCCTGATTGAACATGTTCCTGGGAGAGGACTGCAGACTCTTCAAGGCCACTGACTAACCTGTCATCACAGTCACTGGTGAAATCACTTTTCTGCACTGAAGACTGGGCAACACAGCTTTGCAGGTCTCTGGCTGGAAGGAGTTCCTCACTGGGACTTGAGTGATTTCCATGGTTTTCTATCCTCGCCAGTTTTTTTAACACTTCAAAAATGTGCTCAGCAAAACCAAAGAAAATTTTCTAGCACTGATCTCATCAAGAACTTCCATCCTCCATGGGAAGACGCTTGGATGGTTGTTTATAGCTCAGTATATCTCTAACCTAATGTATAAGAATGGTAATGACAAGAGGAGCTAATCCACAGTCATGACACACTACAAGCCTCCCTCATTCAATCAACTGAAGAAACTTGGCCATATCCAGACTGGATGGCCATCACTGTCTTTCCCCATCCTCTGGCTTTTCCAAAATCTCACGTACATCTCACACCTCCAGTCTCACCGTATGACTGCAGACCAACTATGGTCAGGAGGTTCCACTCCTCCCTTTTACACCTTCACGTTGTTTCACAAATGCAGGAAACCAGGAGGACACCACCTTACTGATATCATTTTCCAACACTTTGTTGTGCCTGATCAGGATGTCCGAGGCTACTCAGATGGTGCTGGTGGAGTACAGTCCTTTTTTCCTCTCTTCACACTACCTGTAGAGAGGTTACAAATTCCCAGGCTTCATTTGCTGTTCTAAATCAGCCTGAGAGCTGCTGCTGCTTCCAGGAGGTGTGTCAGTGAGACATACTGGTCTTTCCTTGCCTGGAAGGGAAACACTTGTCCCACTAAGTCTTGGAGGAGAGGGGAAGGAGTCAGGGAGAGATGGGAGGGGATTTCCATCAAAAGGGCAAAGTGGAGAATGTTTGGCCTACATGAGGATCCTTGGAGAGCCTAGCTCAGCTTCTCACACTGCCTGACATTTATTTACCTGTTACACTACAACATTGCTTCTGGAGACTGCTTAAACCAGTAAATCTTGTGGTTGCAGCAAATGGCAACTAGAATCCTGAGCAAGATGAAATCAGGGTTCATCTTCCACCTCAAACGAGTGTTGGTGAAAAGACTGTACTACACCCTTTCTGGCTCCTATCTCCAATCCTCTTCTCCACAAACCTCTGACTAAATTCAGAGGTCTGCTCGTGGATTCTGTCTTTAGTGAAATACAGCTCTTGCCTACCTGTATGGTGTCCTCAGCACAGACGACATCTGGGGCAGAACAACCTGTTTGCTCTTCCACAGATGGTGAGAATGAGTCCTTTTTAACAAGTGAATGTAGCACTTTCCTTCTTTCGTACTTCTCCAGGCTGCTGGTACTTCTGATACCTTTGGTGGCTAAGACAAAAAATAGCCTGTTTTTTTCCTGTCTGTTTCACTGCTAATATTAGCCTTCAAGGCTCTATACCTATCAGGGTTGCTATGTGTCTTTGATTCGAATCTGTGAGATGCTTCCCAGGTCAGTAATAAAGACTGTCTCTCCTGAAGAATTCCCGGAGTGATCCTACCCTAATGAGGAAGGATGGTCTGTGCAATGCTGTGTCACAGCTCAGAGTCCCAGGTGCCAGCCCCAGGGAGATATGCTGGTCTTGCCTTTGGGCTCTCCTATGCTTTGAGCTACATGCACAGCCCTTGGGAGAAGGGTTGTTCAGGCGGTAAGACCTCTTGCTTTTCTTTCCTCCTCTAGAGGTAAAGTCTTCCTCCAGACCAGGGCTGAAAGCAGACCAGCTTTCCTGGCTTTTTGTCTGTTGGTTCTCTACGTGAGCTCTTTATAGGTGCTGGAGCACTGTTACAGGTTTAGCCTCTTTATAGATGGCTAAAAGCCACCTGGACACGGGCCTGGGCACCTTACCCTGAATGTCCCTGCTTGAGCAGGGGTTGCACCAGATGGATCCAGATCCCTGCCAACCTCAGCTGCACTATGATTCTTTGATCCAAAGCAATGAGTTTCATAATAGACATTTGTGATTTTTCTTGACAGCAGTGGAAGAGATGTCCTAAATCAGGGTGCTCTCCTCTGGTGTCACATGCCACCACACTACTGCAGAGGGAATACTTGTTGCAGAAGATCCTAGATGAGGCAGTAGGATGCCCTGAGTTGTGGTGGATTGCAGAAGAGTGCTTGTTGCTTGCTGTCCCTGATTCCAGCTCTTGGCTCCTTGTGCCCCAGACAAGGACAGCCCTACCCCAGGGAAGCTGAAATACTGCCACACGGACACTGTGGGAACCACTCCTGCAACAGCTACTACAACACCACTTTCTGTGATGCAGAAAAATGAAGCAACAAACTGTGATAAAAAAAGTATGGCAGAAGGACAATACAGTCAATTTAGAACCCATCAACCTTGACTCATACGCTTTCATAGAATCATAGAATGGCTTCAAATGGAAGGAATCTTGAAGCCCATCCTGCTCCGACCCCCCTGACACAAATGAGCAGGGTTGCCACCCACTGAATCAGGCTGCCGAGGGCCCCATTCAACCTGGCCTTGAACACCTCCGGGGGTGGGGCATCTGCAGCTTTTTTGACTGCATTGCAACTGTTCATGCCTATAGATGAACAGTTTCAGCTGTAATAACAACCAAAATTGGCCCCATCTTATGCGAAAAGCCTCCTCCCTGCCTTCCAAAATGAAGTGGCATATGTCTCATAAACCTCTCTCTTGGCTCTGGTGAGGGATGTGCATCAGGGCACAGAGGAGAGGAACACATTCATGCACAGATGTGCACCAAAACAGATATGACTACAGGAAAAAAAAAAAAAAAAGACAAGGAAAAGAAAAAGGGGGGGGGGGGAAATTGGCTAGGAGGCAAGTATTTTTAATAGTGTTCCCTTTAACTGAGCCTAAAGAGAAGTAACACTTCATTTTACCTTTTCTATTAAAGCAAAGATCTCACCAGTGTCAGTTGCGTGCAGGTGCTATGCACAGCGGGAAACAACCCAAACCAGCATGTGTTCTTTGAAATATTTCTTTTAAACAGACACTAAGTATTTTCAGCTTTCGGGGAATGTGGTGCAAAATAACAAGTAGATAAAATATCACCGTACTGTGCAAGGGAGGATACAAGCAGTTATCTTCTGCGATTTCACACTAATATTTAGCTATCATGTAGCAGTCTCCCTGCTGACCCCACTGCATAAACACTCAGTAATTAACCAGCACCCTCCCCACTATGCACCCAGTGTGTATCATTGCTCACGCCATTGCCAGTTTACAGACAAGGGACTTGGAGAAATGATGAAGCTTATCCAGACCTGCTCAGGATGTTTGTAGCAAAGCACAGAGCAGGATCAATCCCTGCAGGACACTTTCCCCCGCTCTGCCTTTAATGTTACTGCCTGGAGACATGTCAAAGCAGTCCTTGGTGGAGAGGAGTCCACCTGCAAAAACTACTAAAGCCATTTCACACCCCTGGCAGTGTCTGGAGCAGAAGAGGCACAGCGGGGAGCCACAGGAGGGCTGTAAATCAGGATGGAGGCAGAGCAGTGTGGGAAAGCTGCCTATGCTCTGCTGCTTGCTGGGAGCTTTTCTCAGCGCTTTTGGTGCTTCTTCTCCTTCCTTGCTAAAAGCTGCACACAGTGTAAATGCTCCTCATTGACTAATCATCCCGTTTAATTACCGTGCGTGGTTTGGTTGTGGAGTGGATGTGAAAACAATGAGAGTACAAGCACTGCACTAATTTGTTGCAGGTACATGGCTGCAGGAACGGCTTGTGAGCATCCTACAGATGATTGTGTCCCAGCAGGGACACTGTCCTTTGCCTGCACTTCCCAAAGCGGCTGCCCGTCTCTCTCATTTCATCCCACTCACTATCACTGCCATCAGAAGCAGCACACTGAATAATAGAGACCAGTTCTCAGTGTATGAATAAACAAACAAACAAACAAATAAAACCGTATTACATCTCTAAGGTTTAACTTCTGCCATTTTACACCTGATTTTGCTTTAAGCTTGGAGTGATGAGGAAGAAGATGTCATGGACCAATGAGATTATTTGCACCACAGGAAATGATGTGAAGCAAAAGGCAATCTTCATGTGGGAAATAGTCAAATCACATTAAAAATTTCAACTCACTGTAAGGACTGAATTTCTTCTGCAGGGAGGGCGGAAAATTTGAGGAGGTACAAAGAAGCACTCACCCATTTTTCCCATTTTCTCATGAAGGACTCAATAAATGCAACTGCATTTCAATTAGTTGAAAAACAGGTTTAAGCATAGCAACAGAATTTTTCTGGCCTGGTTTGCGGGATGTTTTGGCTTGGCTATTGAAGGTGTCTATTGTTTTTTTTCACTTTGTTGCATGGAAACTGTATGTGGCCACTGATCATAGCCCAGTAAGCTCTTATTCTCCTGCATAAAAGTCACACGCTTAAACTGCAGCAACATTGCCCTGCTTCTAAACCAGGCAGTATAATGCAGTCCTGACCATCGGATCTTGTGTCTATTACAAAAATCAAGCTGCATGTTTTTCCAGGTGCTACCATCTTGGAAACAAGGCACGTGGGAACCCAAAAATGTGCTTCAGGACTTAACGTGAGGCCTACAATTAGAATTTTTTATTGAATCTCGTTATTGCAGACTGCTTTCAACTGAAGTGTGCATTTGTTTAAACACCTTCAAACCCAAATTTATTCTGACCATTGAAGTGAGTTGTATTCTCAGAGTCAGTCAAAGAAAATAGTTCACTTTAATTGGTAATGTTATTTCTTCTGATTGAAACACTTTCTTTAAATCAGGAACGTTTTGCTAAGATGAGCATTTTAAAATATACTGCAAATACTGCAGGGTGTATTTCAAATTTCTAAGTGGAAACGAGTTGTGCTTTGCACAAGCAATGCAACACTTACACCTCAACTCAAGTGCATATGGAAAAATGTGGAAAGTGCAATTCAGAGTTCCTGTGTAACTCAGACAAAATGCCCCAGAATTATTTTACAAAGCTACTTAGCACTTGTGTCTTCAACTGTCCTTAGATGGTTGACTCTGCTAGCTGAAGCATCTCTTTAGCTGGAATTCTAAACGAATTTGAAATGCAAGCCTTTTACAAAACTCTTCAGCTTCCTGTAAAAATGAGCCTTCAGTTCCTTGCTCTTAATATTGGAGACAAATATTAGCAGCACAACGTGCATCTGACCTGAAATGCGCAGGTCTAGGTTGGACCTGCATTCAAAGAACATGAAACTCTTCATGTAGTTGTAGTTATATATACCAAGTCTGACATATCAACAGCATATGTTATAAATGTAATATTGACACTTTAGGGAGTACAGCAAACAGTAGAAAGTCCTCGTGAAAGGCTTAGTATGAAGGAAGGGAAGGATCACCTTCACCTCACCAAGGAGTCTCCTAAAAAAATGGCAGGAATAGGGAATGTGGATTAGTGACAGAGAAGAACCCACAGTCAGGCTGCTGGGGCATGCTTTCTTTCAGCACATCCTCAGTATGTCCCTCCAGCCTTCCTCATAATGCTTCCTGGCAGAATATGGCTTAGATATTTGTGGTGTCTCCTTTCTCTTAGGGAGGACAGGATAGAAATAACATCCATCTCGCTCTGGGATGCTTCCAAGGATGTAATCTTTTTCACAGTTTACCAAATGATAAATCTGATGACCTCTCATTAGGCATCATTCCAAGAGACCTCACTGCTAGGACATTTCTCTTTTTCCTCCACTTGTCACTGATTTTCTGTAGGTTTCATTGTGATCTTCTCTGATAAAACCTCCTGAGCAATGATAAAGTGCTCTTTTCAACACTGGGCAAGAGTGAGCCCAAACATCGCTGCTAATCCCTCAGTTTTAGGAGATTCTAGATAGCACTTATGCAACATTTGCTACTTCCAAGCTGGCTACATGAGCTACAGTACAACCTCTGGAATGATTTTGGCAGAAAGAATAAAAAGACATAAACCTTTTCTGTGACAGTGTTGGCATGTCTGTATTTGTTACCTTCCTTCTGTTACAGTAAAGAATTTCCTCTCTTTCTTCACTTTTTTTTAGCAAATACCGACCAGAGTGATCAATGAATAGAAATCCCATCCAGTGTAAACCAGGTGTGAACTGGTGCAATGTAGTACGAAATCGCCCTGCCTATTCCAGTCTCTCAATACAGAATAGTCTGTAATTGCTTTCACCATGAAGAATACACCATGAAGAAACAATGTGCAGGAGGTAGGGCCGATGTGAGAGCAGAGACGAACATTCTGAGTTTGGCAGCCAGGGTGAAAAATGAGTAACGCTTTTGCAAGCCCTTAAAGTGGCATCATTCATCCTTCTCTGCCTCTACGCCACTCCACCATATGTAGTGATTCCTTACCAAAAATGTGCACATTTAGCTTTCAGAATCTTTCCAGTTTCTCTCTATACGCTTGACCATGTTGGTGGTTTGTTGGTAGGGACCACTGAGGTTATCCTCATTGGGGTATTCATTCTCAGTCCAAGGATCCCAGAATGGTCTTGAGCATCTAATCCCAGAGGAAAACCTCTTGTAGCACCTCCAGAGGGAATATTGTGTCCCTGAGAACTGTCGAGATGTCTCTGTGCACACAATCAACAAACACAACAGCTTCTTTGCTCTTAGTTGTTGCAAAGTCACTTCTGGTTTGTTACCAATTTTCTTTCCTAAATCTTCATGTATTCAGTGGTATCCAAGTATTTCCCTGCTGCTGATTATGCAGTTCAGATGATTTTCCCTGAGACATATTAGTTTGTGGGGTTTTTTTCTCAGTTGAATCTAATTGTGCTGTTTCCTGCCCATATTCCCAACCTTAAAACTCCCTTTGGAGAAAGGATTTCTACCTCCTCACCGGTGTACACGTGAGGAAGACTAAGCAATTGCCCAAGGCAGAAAAACAGGAAGGAGAAAAGTAATAAAGGGTCTTGGTTCCCAGGTCCCATTGATTTCATATGTACTGAGCAGTGCGCAGAGGGAAATCAGCACCATGCAGGCACGTGAAACACAACTGATCCCCAAGACAGAGAGACTGGAGAGCTGGTAACGCGTTACCAACCTCCAGTAATTTAAGAATCATTTTGTTAACTACTTCAACATGCTAGGCTTTTATATGAAAAAAATTAATTTCCTTTTATAGCGTAAATAAAGTCATTACATAAAATCAGGATCAGTTATAATCCCCGCAGACTTCCCTCCAACTCCATATATTGCTGCTTATCATTAGCATTTGTTTCCAATCTTTTATTCAGTTTTCACTCCACATAATAAAGTTCATGTCCAAGTAAGACGCTCCAAATGTTAATAACAAAGAATTTACCAAGTGCTCCAATCAAGTGAGCATTACAGTGAAACCATCCAGACACCGAAGGAATCTGTGCTAACATTTGTATCACACACACATGCAGACACAATTTTTTTGCACAATTCAAAGGTCACTTTAGTTGCTCTGACACTGCATTGTTGGCAAGCCAGTGATTTGCTATCACAAGATAAAGAATTGCTCTGACTTTTTAGCCAACGGTAATGATTTAAGAAGCATTGTCTCTGGTGGTCAGGATCAGTGCATGTTATAATTTCCAAGAGAAATGCTAATAAAAAGTACACAATTCCTGTAATTTATCAAATTTTGAGAAATTTAATGGGATGTATCTGAGACAGTGAAAAAAAATTACCCAAGTGCTCCTCATCACACGAGAAGTATTTACATCTTGTAATAATTATTCCCTTCCTAGATTCCCAAAACACATCAGATGATCATTTTTGAGAAACTCAGTTAGTGAATGGAGTTAAGGCATTGTTTCAGGGAGTGTTAAAGCTATCCAGGGTGCTTTAGGCTACAGCTTATGTAAAATGTGCTCAGAAATTCAACCGTACTGATTAAGATGTTCTCGCAGACTCCTGAGACTTTCAGGACAGCCTGCGCTACTCTCTAGCTATGTGCCAATATATTCACTGATTTTCCAGTTTAGGACAGTTTCAGTCTGGAAAGTGAGTAGAGCTGAAGAGCTCTAAATAGTTTTCATTCTGTGATTTTTACCGTATTCGGAGGTTTACTGGGTAGAAATCCACACAAATCAAACACAAAGAAAATGTTCCCATGAACTCCCATGAAGACTGAATTTTTGGCAGCTCTGTTGAAACCTAAAACAAGTGTGAAAGAGCTAAATTATTCATCATCATTTTCACTATATGTGGATGCATTTTATTTATTTTCAACATATTTTCTATGTGTTACAATCTAAGAGCTCTTTGCCTGTTTTTCTTCATCAAAGAATGTCGGGGCATGTGCCAGGGTTTGAGTGTCCATTTTGCTGTGGCCTTACTTCTGAAGTGCTGAGTTCCTACTGATCTGACTGAGGGCTGTAAGTACTCCCCACCGCCTAACAAGAGGCCACCCACTGGTCGTGAAAAATACAGAAGTAGTGTCTTGCTTGTGGCTTGTCTGCTGGTCTGAGTAGTGTGAATTAAAGAACTGATGTCTTTCTAATGCTATCATGATAACCAAACCACATCAGATTATACCAAGCCACCTGAATTCAGTTCTTTTATTAAGCCGATGGGTAAATCCCTGGTAAAATAGCAGTAGAAAATATTCTTTTCCTAGGAAAACTGGTTACAGAGGATCTATATTCAAAGCAAAACGAGCAGCAAGAAAGAAAGAGATTTAAGGTAATCGAGTAATCATTAATATGCTTGTATTCAATAGACTTATCTATGCTCCGTCCACTCTGAGGAGGTATAAAGTCTTGCAAGAAGAGCCAACATGTGCTGAGGAGGCACAGAGGCGCTCAGCACAAAGGGTGGACTAACATTTGTTCATCACAGCCCTCTCCGCTGTGTCTGCTTCCCAACTTCCCTTCAGCTCCTCGCCTCTACGTTTCTTCCCCCTCGCCCACAGAAAGAAAAATGTGCAGATGGGTCTCATAACTCTGTATAAATGGTGCCTCTGTGAATATTTGGACTTCGCGAATGAGAAACGAAGCTGAATGTGTCCAGATCCCAAAGTACTCCAGAGGCGCTCTGACAGAGTTATAGATGCCCCAAACAGACACTTCCAAAGATTGTATTAGTCAGAGATTTTTATACTTTAACCAAGAGGAGGAAAAATCAAAAGAACTGCAAAAACTCTTTGCAACACTCTGCACGTAACTGATGGTCCCAATAGCGAGCTGAGTGCCATTCTCAGAGCTACCCTTGGAGTATTCCTGACTTGCAGTGTAAAACAACAGGGCAGTCGTGTGCAATAACAGTCAGGAGGAAAAAAACAACTCATTCCCACAGGAGACCATCCATAGCCACAGGAAAACTGTACAACACTGAAAGTAAATAACCAACTGGAGGGGGCTGACAGTCTTGTTTTATCTAGCAAGGGGGAATGCACATTTGGATTCAAACTGGCAGCTGCTTCTGAGATGGAAGGGCTTTCATTCATGGTGCTGAGTTTGATGGATCAGTACCAGCCGGAGAACTACAGGTCCACATCTGCATGCACAAATAGCTGCTTCTGGGGGGGTTTTCGAAATTTGAGAAGGAAAAATGTTATCGTGTGGTTTGCCCTTCTGCAATTCTATAATGCAGGGAAATGCTGAGAATGGTAAGACATCTGGCTTGTAAGTAAACTGGAAAGTCTGGAGAGGGACTGATATCACGTGAGGTGAAAAAAATCTCTTAACTGTAGAGTCTCAGAGCAATATTCTCTTGGATGTGTCCCTCTGTTTCTATGTTTATGTTTTTTTATTTAACCTGCAGACAATTTGACCAGTGCTGTTCAGTGCTATGCATAACACAGCAATATTTTGAAATGAGGAGCATTCAAGTTACTGCAACATTAAGGCTCCAGTGTTTAGAAAGCAGGATCCTCCTAAAGTCATGGTATGCTGAAGCCAGCAGTTTCTAGTTTTCAGTTGTTATGCCTCAGAGCTGGCTGCTTATACTGCTGGTTCATGGCATGGTAATCACTGCTACAGGGAGTGATATTGCCATATGGGCCCAGTGGAGCTGGGCTGATTCTCCCCACCTGAGACTGTGACCCTGAATTAAGACCTCTAGTCTTTCACAGGTGAGTTTGGCCAAACCTGGAAAGTAGCAAGATGAGCACAAGTGAAAAGTGGTGGTAGCAAAATTATCGTGTCTTCTTCTGCATGCAGTGATAAATCCCTGTCAGACCTTTGCGGTTCCTTTCATCTCTCTTCTGCTTTTTTTTCTTTTTGTGTTATCTTTATCCTTAGCATTATCTTTATCCTTAGTATTCCCTCTGCATGTATTTGATGTCTGGGTACATTGCTTGTTCCTGCTTGCATGATAAGGAACATTTTTGCAGATGTTCAGCCTCCTGGTGGGTTGGGATCCCCACTGCAGTGGGGACATGTCTTCCCCTTATTCTGTGAAGGAAAACCATTCCATATAACTATTTTCCTCATATATGAAGACCAGACCTTGGGCACTGCTACCCTCAGGCTATCACATTTAACTAGTTGAGGGTGGGGGAATTTTCCAGTGGTCCAGCCAAGTGAATGCTCATATGGACACAGAGCATACACGAGGTCTTTATGTATGCACAGAGGGGATGATCTAAAAGTTTCCTGTTACTGCAATACAGCTACTAAATGTAAATTGACAGAATGCAAAGAATATTATCATGGAAACATCAGCAAGCAGAGTAGCCTGTGGGAAAACATCACAGGAAAAGGAAAAAAGAGTTCCTCTCCACATTTGGAAATTTGGATGAAGTGCTAAGCTGCAGGGATTGGATCTTGAACTAAATGTCAGTACGTTGGGGTTGGTGACCTTACCTCTACAGTACTTTATTGGTAGTGTGATAGATAATTTATAGCTTTAAAAAATGCTGGAAGGACATACTCTTTCATGGAACATATGGTTTAGATTTGTACTATGTCCATTACTCTTGTTTCTGACAGTCTGTAATAAGTCTATATAAATTTGTTACTAAATTGCTATTCTCTAATAAATATACAGTATTTCCATTATTCGACGATATCATTGTCACAGGGGTACATATGTCAGGTCCAAAAGCAATTATGAAGCGTATGAGTATGTGCCAGCACTTCATTTTGACGTGCAACCTTTAATTTTACATACAATCATATAAGCAGGAAAGCTTTAACATTTTAGCTTGAATTTCTTGCAATAATAGCCTTTTGTTTATTTCCTTCTTTTAAATAAAATTGACACTGACAGCATATTGGCAGGGTTAAAATAATCCTGTTATTACAAGCACTTAATCACAATAAAAAGGAAACAATGTATTATTTGAAAATATTCCTTTGAAGCATTACTGCTTGATTACCTCATAATTTCTTTATCTCTTAGCTAGTCCCTGCCAAGCCTGTGTTTCATTTTTCTGTCTGTGAAGAATGACACTTCTTTTCCCCAAATATAAGCAGATTTTTCAGTGGCTGTGAAATTCCACCCAATTTCAGATATTCCTGCAAGAACGGCCACGGTGGTTTATCTTGGGAAATAAGTTTTAATTATTACTATGATCTCCTTGGTCTTTAAAACAATCTGTAAGTTTGTACCCCTTCTTTGGCAGAATGTGACTGATTGCAGTAACTATCCATTTCTTGCTGGCCATACTGAGTTCCCGTGGCCCTGAATATTTAATCGTCATCGTTGTAGAATCATCACAGGCTGGCTTGGATTGGAAGGGATCCCAAAGACCATCCAGTTCCAACTCCTTCTGGGGTCAGGCAGGGTTGTCAGCCACTAAATCAGGCACTAGGGCACTAGAGCAAGTTGTTCCCATCAAGATCAACAGAGTTTTGTTGTCAGCTTCCACAGGAGAAGTTTCAGGTTCCAGCTAAGGAACAGACGATTTTTTATTATTATTATTTTCACTGAAAGCTAATTCTTCCATGAGATTCAGGAGAAGTCATGCAAAAGCTTTTGTTTCTTTCATTATACTGTCCTAGCAGCAAAGGATCACTGCTGCGTTGTTACGTCTAAGCAGAGGCTACCAAAGTTTGTCACTGAGAACAATCACTTGGCAGGGATCCAACCACCATTACTTTTATATCCTACATAATGATATTTTCAGTCAAGTGATATGCAATTTTTGCCAAACCCGAGCAATATTAATACAGCTTCTCTATGGTCACATTGGCAGGACGTGTTTCGCATGGCAGGTGTTCTCCACAGCTTCAGTCCCCTCAGAGCTTGCTCTGGGGCTCTCCTGGAACATTTTGAGGTTCCCTCTTGACTTTGAGTCTGGGTTTCCTCTGCAAAACTAGCCAGGATTGCCTGGAAATGGTGCATATCTGAGTCTTGTCCCAGCAGGAGAAACAATCCTGGATCCCACATTTCAGAGGTCGAATTTATCATTGCCTATAACCATTATTGAGTCTCTCTGTTCATTCTATGACAAATCATGACAGAACTAGCAAATGGTGTCTTGCCATTTTTTGTGGTGTTTCTTTCAAACAAAGTTTGCTGGTTTCATCTTTCAAAATTCAAGGTCTGCGACACGGCTGTTCTATTTGTAAGTCAAGCATTAACTTTACCTGTGCAACAAATGCATTAAAAATATAATCAGTCATCCTGTTGCCATCAGAGATCAGCAATTCCCCATAAGCACACAAAGAAAGCAAGAGCACTTTGCTCCATTTGACAGAACTGTGTCTTCTATTAGTAATAAAAATACATTGCACATGTAAATTGCATTTCATACAAATATCCCTGTGTGCATTCCAAAGGTTGAATTATCATTATCCTTGTTTTACAAATTGCCTGCCAGTGTCACAATGAAAACCATTATATCATTTTTCCTTCAGCGAGATCTTTTTAATCACTTGTGACCAGGGCTGAGTTCAAAATCCAACTCCCACGCAAGTATCAAACTAGTATTTAAACCTCCTCATTGTCCCCTGGTGACACTTCCATGGAAGTAATAGTGATGAGCTTGAACATATTGCTGAGTGCTGCAATATTTGTGAGAGAAGATCTCTAGGAGCACTGCACACTCCAGTCTGCCTTCCATTTCAGCTACTCCTGGAGTAAAACAGGATGTATGTAGTAGTGCATCTCACAGCAAGCTGTAGAATCAAAAAGTTAGCTGCAAAAAGTGCAGCTATCAAGATAGGCTGACAGCAAGAGAGGAGAGGTGGATCCAGAGCATTTATGATTATGGGTCGGATAGTACCTTCTTTAGGAAATAGGAGAGAGCCTGTAAGTCTTTCTCTTTTGCATGTGCATTAAAAGATCTTGTGACTCTTGCACTATCACAAAAGCGTGCAGTTAGTAAGAAACTCATCTTAGACCAGACTCAGTGAAGGCTCTCTCTCAACCCTGTTCCCTTGAAGTAGAAAAGACCTTTTGAATAGTGGTGTCAGGGAAACACTTTATCCAGCCATCTGTGGAGCATCCATCTCTTGGACTCTGCATGCCATAACTTGAACCTCCTGCAAGATGGGTCTTTCCTTGATGTAAGGCACTCTTCTGTGGTAGCATGAATTCCAAGGCAGGATTTCCGTACTGCCTCACACTTCTGCAGAAGGTGAGTACAGCTTTGGTGCTGTGGCAGAGGTGCTGCTCAGCTTGCTTGTGTTTCTGCATGTGGGGACCCTTCTCCATAGATGTCTGTGAGGACCATCAACCCAATATAACTCCATGCTCCACGCAGTCAACATCATCCAACATCAGTATATCCTGGATTATAACTGAAAGAGACTCTGAACTTTGGCAGGAGAGGAATCAGAATTCTTGCTGTAAATCTCACTGGAGTTTTGGGCAAAAAACTACCACTTTTACCTGTGTTATGGTCAGTCCTCAGAGACTGTAAGTCATACACAGCAACCAACTTGCCTTTGCTAAAGCTTTTCATCTTATTTGTACTTTGAACTCACCTAGTATCAATGTCCAGCCGTCACACTCTGCTATGCCTTCATCTGCAAGGCATCCTGCTGCCAGCTTCACTGGTGTTCTCCTGGGAACAGCGTATTTTCACCTTTTCAGGGTCCCCAGCAGCTGTCAGACAAGTGATGAAAGGGAAGTAAAATATTGGTCAACAATGAGAATATATAAAAGAATAACCAAAGCACCTCGGAAATCTGGATAGAATTATTTCATACACATAGAGGATCTTATTTTGATATTTCTGTTTTAGGCGCATTTATTTTTTAAGAACACCTGTGATTTCCACATCTGGAGTTTAGCAAGATGAGAGGCCTGGGTCCTTCCCTGCAAAACCAACTGGAGCTGCAAAACAGATCCAGATACCAGTGGCTATGTGACTCAAGGACTGATAACTGGAGGCATTGAATTTACATTGAAGTCTGTTTCTGTCCAGAAATGAGCTAATGCTGTTGTTGTCTGATGGTTCACAGGCATTCTGTCTCTGGAGTGCTGAGGGAAAAAAATTGGTGATTGTTCTTTTTTTTTTTTTTTTTGAGAACTGCACAAGGTCACTGTCTGATGCCTCTTCAACAACTTTACTGGAGAGGATAAATATCAAATGAAAATATTTTCATTTCTCCAGACTAGAGCTGATTGTAGCACTAAGTAAAAGCAGCAGGACAACTGCTTGGTGTTGCCTGGGCAAATAAATGTGTGTAATATTCATTTTGTGTTTATAGACCAGTTTGCTGACAAAAACACTAGCTGATATGTAGGATGTGCTGCTAATACACCAGGTTCAGACTAACAAACTATGACAGACAGTAGCTTGATTTATGAACTACCTGAAATGTTTTTTATCAAAAAAGGACAATTTACATGGGAAAACAATGATGATCTACCTAAGCAGAAAGATTTAATGGAACTATTTCAGCTCTCTTGAAACTTTTTAAGGAAATACAAGAGCAAATTACGCTGAAGAAGAAGCATTTTGGGGGTCAGCCTCTTCTCCTGCTTAACTTGCAGCAGGACTACAGGGAATGGCCTCAAATTGCATCAAGGGAGGTTCAGGTTGGATATTGGGAAAAAGTTCTTCAGAAGAGTGAATGGGTACTGGAATAGGCTGCCCAAGGTTGAGATTGTGTCATGTCCCTGGAGGTGTCCAAGAAAGGTACTAGATGTGGTACTAAGATGTGGTTTAGAGGGGAAATATTGTTGGCGGGTGGATGGTTGGACAAGATGATCTTAAAGGTCTTTTCCAACCTCAGTGATTCTATGATTTTTGTATTTTCTGAGTGCATCCTTTCTGATTTTTCATTCAGAAATATCTTTCAAATTAAAAATGAAGCAAAACTTCTAATTTTTTTAAAAACAAAATCTTGCAATTGGCAAGATTTCTTTCACCTTGCAGGTTTTTTTCCTTCTAAAATGAGGGCAAATTTAAAAATCCTAAAAAAACCTCTTGGAATTGACACTTTATTCTGCTCATAATTCTTGCATATGCGGTTAAAGGACTTTATTTTGGTTGCCTGTATATCACAGAATTTAGTGCTTGAGTTTTCATAGTAAAATATTTTAGGAAACAAAAATTCAGTCACATGTCTCTGTTTCTGGAGAGAACAACCCGAATATGATGAATGACAAATCACAAAAAAGGAATCTGATTTAACACTAGAATTCATGTTCAGTTTACAAAGTAAAACAAACTGTTTAAACAAATTAATGGGAAAAATGAATTCACAAGAAGTCTGAGGTAATGGAATTTGCCCTTGTATGTTCTTTGAATGTGTTTTTCTTTGTGACTTATTTCCTTGGATCCTTTCATGACATAATATTCCATACCAAATTATTGATGCAGGGTTTTTTTTCTGAGTATTCTAAAGCTTTTGGTATATATATAGCCTTGATTCATTGTGTAGATGCCAAGAATGTAACAAGATTAAAAGATGCAATCAGATGATTACTTAGTTATTAAGCATCTTAAGTGTTGTGTTACATATGTTTTCTTAAATCCTCTTACTTCTAACCAGAAAATGCCTCAAGGCATTTTTCAATGAACCCACTTTTCAATGAATATTTAATACCATATATAGAGAAATTGCAGTTGTCTGGAACATCTATGGAAGTAGACATCTGCAGAAAGACGTAAATGAGAGATGGATTCAATGAGTTGCCATATTTATTCATCACTATTTCTCACTGATGTAAAATCCTAAGCATCACGTAAAATAAATGGATCTCATGACTTTCCCAAAAACACATTTCTTTGATTTCCATTAATAGTAACTTTGTCTTATCTTCTCATGGAAGGATCCAGACCATTGGAGAAAAGTCAGTACAATGTCTGCAAGCTGAGGACCTGCTCTACCTCAATGCCCCAGACCCTCTCTCATCCCTGCACAGATGAGCAGATCATCCACAGTCAACAGAGTAGCAGAAAGCTTCCTTGTAGGAAAATAACACTAAGCCAGCAGGGTGGACGGTTGCAGTGGAGGCTACATTGCTTGTTCATTCAGACCCATGATGCCCAGTGCTGGGTGGTCACAGATGTGGCAAACAAGAGCACAAACACCACTCCACTGACCCCTGTAAATCACTCTCCTTCTGCTTTTGAGATGTTCACTTATCAGTCTCTAATGGAACCACTGGCATAAGGCATTTCAAACCAAAGATATATTAATTTACTTAGCATTTATACAACACTTAAAGGAACAGTCAATCATCAATTTTAGCTGTAACAGCCCTCACAAAAAAGGGGGCTGAGGCTTTCCTTTCTTCTGTGCTATGCTTCTCTTGTGCATCTACATAGAGTCATGTCCAGTCATTGTACAGTAATGTTTATATTGAGAGGAGCAAAGCAGCGCCTCTTGAGGGATTCACAAGGTTTGAGAATGGAAAAGAAAATTATTGCCACCAAATTTCCAAAGATTTACAACGCCTTGCAGATAATTTGATGTTTATGTTGTCACATGTACACCTAAATTAAACCTTGTATGCCTTCCATGTTCTTGTAGATTTCTCTCTCTCCTTCTTTTTTTCTTTTTCGACTCCAAGGAGAATGATCTGTCAGGACATTTACAATAAAATACCTTTTGAAGTAAGCCGTGAACTTGCTTCTGTGCTGACCCACCAAACAAACTAGGATGCCCAGAGCATTTCTCAGCAGAGGTTAGGGCTGTACGTCAGCCTTGAGCCATGACCTGGAGATCTCTATGGCTGGACAGGACAGGTTGAAAATCATGCTGAGGCACATATTAAAAATTAAAGAACCATTGTCACTGGGAGCCTATACCTTGGTCCTGAACTATTTATTGCACTAAATGCATCTGCTTTCTCCTGCTGCTCTGAACTATCCTTAAACTGCCCCCACACCCTGACAGAGGCAAGGTAAAAAACCCTGGGGACATCTGTACGAGTGCTGTGGCTCTGGTGCAGGATGCTAGACCCTCCATAGGATTCCCAGGACCTCCTTACGGGCACAGTCCCTCCCGCAGACCCTTCTCCCCACCAACTCTGTGCACTCCATAGCTGGAGGGACACAGCATCGCTCACTATGACCCATGCGCACGTGGGGCTATTGCCACTTGTAGGGGCATTTTAATTCTTTTGTACTTTGTGAGCCTATTGTAGGAAGAAAAAAGTCATGCTGCAAGACTGCCTGCAGGAATTTGGACTATTTTTGCCTTGTGTTTGGGCACAGAGATTTTGTTTGCCTGTAATCAGAAACATTACCTTCTCCTCCCCCCAATAAAATGATTCCTCTAATATTTAAGTTCCAAGCCCATACACTGTGTTTATAAGCCTCGAGCACTGAAATAAAATAAGGTTGAGTTTCCCTCAGGTAAGTACTTCCAGATACTTTATCTGCTATATCATTACAACTATACTCTATTTGTTACTGTACTATGTAATACAATACTTGCATTATATTCCACATGAAAAGCTGTTTCTGCAGCATCTTGTCATCATTTCACGAACGCGGCTTTGAAGCCGTTTTGAATTCTGAATTCAGTGCATAACAGCTAAGGCTCAAGTGCACAACACCGTATTATTTACTCAGATGGGGTTAATTGCTGAATAAAAGAATGGTTCCTTTCAGTTTACCTTTTTACAATCTCACTCACACTGGATATGGAAGACAGGAAAGTCTGTGATAAATATCAAACTTTCTAATCAGAAACGAGCCCGGTCGTATTTGAAATCTTGAACTTAATCCAGAATCAGGAAATGCTTGTAACTTGTGTTACTGTTGCTGAAAGAAGAAAATGACCTTTTTATTGTAGCTTACATTCACTATTGTACTTGTGAACCATGGGGAATGGAGCAGGAGAAATGGAATGGCTTAAGGAGATCTTCTTTTAACAAGGAAACTGAAATTGGGTGTAATAAAACTACGTAGCTGATATAAAGGCTGTGTTTCTCCAGGGGAAATAGGTGATTTTGACACAAATTCACTCCTAACATTCCTGATCTTAGCCACCGTTAGTGTTTACTGTCAGACGCATTGCTTTGAATTTTAGCAGCAGAGGTTCATTTGAATGTAGAAAAATTAACAAGACAGACTTTTAATGGAAATATAAAAGTAAGATAATGCTACAAATTTCATGTGGAAATTTACTTTAAGGAACTGCTTTTTTATTTCCCGGTGATGTTATGGGGTGAGTGCACGCAGGATTATTTCAATATAATGACTTTCTGCCAGTGATTAATTTGTAGCCAAAACAGAACCACTGCCAGTACCCAACGGCCATAATTCAACAGCATGGCACGCTTCTGTACTGTACACGGTGGTAGGTGACATTGGACAAGATGAGATCACAATCATAAAACTATTCACTTTTTTGTGACGTGGAACCCAAGCCATGTCACAGTGGAATTTTGGGAACCTTACCCAAATCGAGGTTGTTTTATTTTTTGCATGAGTGTTTCACTGTGGTGCTCTCTGAGGTTCTGAAGCATCAAATGCAAAGGGCGTTACAAACGCAGCTGGAGCTTGATCTGAGAAGCTGTCATAATACTGTGTGGACACTTAACTGAAGTGGACAGTTTTTAAAATAGATTTAATGTATTGTAAAATATTTTAGAAATACTGAGAGCCTTCTACATTCCTTACGGCTGGCCATTCTCTTTGGAAGTCAGTTAACTCAATTATTTGAAGAAATCAGATCCCAGCTATGAGTGAAAGTTTAAGTTGATGGTCAGACAGTGGAAAACAGTCAGAGCTTTCTGTGCATTTTATAAAGTCTTCAGTATATATTAAAGAGATTCAGTCTTGTTTTCTGATCCTTAGCTCTCATTTTCCACTGTTGGATTCTGGAGCTTAAGATATTTCTTCCTTTTATAATACAAATTCCCCATAAGATACTTAAAATGAGACCAACACAAAATCACACATCAACACAAAAGAAAAACTCATGGGAAGATATTGGCATTGACTGAAAGGATAACCTTGTACTTTTCTGGAGAAAGGTCCAGCAGATTATTTCATCTGCCAACCAACTCTTATAGAGCATAATGAAAATTTTGCCATGAGTTTCAGCTTGAACAGATTCAGGCCTTCATCTGTATGGTTTGTTGGCTGAGATGTGCAAGAATCGTCCAAGGCCAGGACCAACCATGCTTATACTAAAGGATGGGAAAGTTAGCGGTGAAATCTCACCAACAGCATCTACCAACAGTGCTGCGTGACTCCCACATTTCCAAACTCAGCAATGGAGCTCCTTGAGCAATTAAAATGCATTGCCACATTCTATTAATGGGGAGCTGCAGCATAGGATGTTGGTAAGCACACATCTTGGGCCAGGAAGTAACTCTTGCTCTCTAGTTGAACAGGAAGCAGCTCCATAGTCCCACCTTTGCTGCAGTGGATATTTCAATTTCTCACTATTCTTCCCCAGGAAGAGGGAAATCAAGACCTTATGAATTGAAAAAGAGGAGCAAATGAAATCAAGAAAATTCCTACTCTGCAGAAGCCAGTGCTGTAGTTAGGTCATTGACTTGAAATCTGGGAAAACAACCTCAGTTTCACTGTTCTAAATCATTTGGAAGAGGTGACAGAAAGGAATATAACTGGTTGGCTATAATAAGCACCCATCGCACTCAATTATTTTTGCAAACTCATCAATTCCTGTATGCCTCTAACCTGAACACCGACAGAAAGAGACATTTATTGAAATGTTGACTGATACCCATCTTAGCAGTTTTGTAGCAGTTAACAAATGTATCTCATGCATTTTCTTTTTTCTTCATAGACATCATGTCACAGAAGAAGATAGCACCTTAAGTCTGGTTGATCTACTTTTGTTATATCCATTGTGTTCTTTATTCTGCTTTTCATTTACCTTCGTTTTACTTAGAACCTAGCTGCTGGACTACCTGTCCAAAGCAAAAGAAATCCAGGGTAGAGGTTGTTTGACACCAGGCTGTTAAACCTGGTGATTTAACTAGGAAAAGCTCAGCCTCCCTTCTGAGCTTAGAGTACTTAGGGATCATTTGCCCCTGCTTCCCTGTTGATTATGAATTCATTGCCACAGTTACTCCTCAACAAACAGCAGGGAGCACTGGTTGTCAACTGCCTTGCTTGTTGATATGACATTCAGGAAACACAACATAGCAAATTTATTTGGTCTGTCTCTGGTTTTGCTTTGATGATGTCCTTGTTGATGGCACAAGAAAGAGTTAACAGAACAAAAAACCAAGTCTCCCTCCAAGTATTTTTATAACTTTCTTTATGCTACAGAGCTATGGAGAAAAACAACATTTTAAGTGTAGCTCTTTTTTTCCATTAGGTTGTCTGCTTTTACAGGTGGTGAGTTGCTATATGACTCAAAAATCTCCACATATTCAAATCTGATAGAAAGTTGGTCGAGAACTGCAACACTCAACCTACCTGACCCATTGCTTGAGGCTTTATAACACAGTCACTTACTAAACTAATAGCAAAAGCCTGCTGTGTGAACACCTAAAACAATGAAAACCAGAGATACAGCTTTCTGCCTGGCAACTGGCTCTCCTTGTCCTGGAGCAGTGTATATGGATTTATTTTCACTGTCCGTGGGAGAAGAGCCTGGCAGTCACAGTATCCACCCATTCACTGAGTATAGAATTTCACTTGTAATCTCTCTAATAGAAGACAGAACCAACTGATTCTTTTCTGCCACTTTCATTGCTTTTAAGCAATTTGTGTGGCCATTTATCATGGAAAGTGAATTCTTTGTGTACTACATTTTTGCCAGAAAGCTGGATCAAGATGGACATTTGGAGTCAGGGCAAAAAGAACTGACAGTTTTGGTGTTAGATCTTCTCATGGCCAACTAATTCCACCAGGTTGCTACCACACTCAGAACACTACAGGATAATTCAGGTGTGAAGGGACTCCAGGGGGCTCATAGCCCAACCTGCTCCTCCAAGCAGGATCCCGTCCCTGGTCAGCACAGGTTACTGAGGGCTGTATTCAATCAGGTTCTTAAAAACCTTCAAGGACAGACACAGCACAACTTCTCTGAGCAGTTTGTTCTGCTACAAGATTGTCTACGTGGGAAAGAATTTCTTCTTATATCCAGTTGGAAACTCATTTGTTTCAATGAAATTGACAATAAAGTTGTCTGTTGTCCCTTGTCATTCTACAGTGCAACCTGCCTTGTCTCATGAATTTGTACAGACTGAGTTCTTGTAGATAATTCCTGACAAGATATTCAGCCATTGCTGGTTATTCCCATCACCCTTAAACCCTTTCAATAAGCGCAGACATCTGATAGAACTGGGAGTGAATGAAGAGCGGGGCAAATCAGGTAGCATGTACCTGAGCTCTGTTGTGTCTGCAGACAGTAGGTGACTATCCCCTTTAAGCTACAGGACGATGCTTTCCCTTTTCAGCCTTTTACTGAGGCAATGGTAGAAGTTCTTCTTGCCCTTGTCATCTTTTGCAACTAACTTCTACGGTGAGCCTTGGCATTCCTAGCACTGTGCCTATATACCTGGGCATGGTTCCTAAACTACCTTGTGGCCCATCCCTGCTTTCACTTCCTATGAGATGTTTCTTCACACACTTGTGTTCTCTGTTTAGACAAGTTAGTCTCCTGATACACCTACTTTCTTTCCTGGGTATTGGGATGTATTGTCCTATCACTATCCACCCTCACAAGCAGCTGTTCCCCCTCCTGTTCCTATGCTCCCTTCAAGTACTGGAAGGCCACAGTGGGGTCTCCCTGGAGAGAAATCTGTTTGACTGCATGTGTCCCACAGTGTTACTCTTCCAGACCTTGTTTCGGTTGTCACAGCACATTGTCGTCCTCATTGGGCTCTCATCTGACCCAGAGGCACAGATTCTCACGCAGCCCATCAACCTTTCCATTCAGGGGCTCCATACATTAAATGTGCTTCTCCACATGGAGGATAAGATAACACATCTTCCCTGCATCTCTTGAAAACCCTGTGTGCTCCGTAGTGCCGCAGTCACATGAACCACCCCACTGCAAGATACTCCAGAGTGAATGAACCAGGGGCACTGAAGGCAGGAGAGTCTGGTGTCCCTAAGTATCATTTATTGGTTTTATCCAAAGGCATCCTTTCCCAGGGAGTTCACAGAACATATAGTAGCACTGTCTTAAAGGGCCTGCCTTGCAGAGCAAAGGCATGCACCACCAGAGAGGAAGCACAAGGGAAAGAAAGGCAGAGAAAGGTAAATAAGATCAACCCATATGATTTTGTGGTTGACACGGTGGAAGGAAGGGATGCCATTCAGAGGGACCTTGACAGACTTGAAAGGTGGGCCCGGGTGAACCTAATGAGATTCAACACGGCAAAGTGCAGGGTTTTGCACTTGGGCCGGAGGAACCCCAGGCATCTATACAGACTGGAAGGAGCAGTCCTTGAGAGCAGCTCTGCAGAGAAGGACCTGGGGGTCCTGATGGATGACAAACTTAACATGAGCTAGCAGTGTGCTCTTGCAGCTCAGAAAGCAATTGGTATCCTGGGCTCCATCATGAGAGGGGTGGCCAGCAGGGACAGGGAGGTGATTGTCCCTCTCTACTCCGCTCTTGTGAGGCCCCATCTGGAGTACTGTGTCCAGGTATGGAGCCCCCAGTACAAGAAAGACAGAGAGCTGTTGGAGAGGGTCCAGAGAAGGGCCACAAAGATGATCAGGGGGATGGAGCACCCCCCCCTACGAGGATAGGCTGAGGGAGCTGGGCTTATTCAGCCTGGAGAAGAGAAGGTTGTGGGGTGACCTCATTGCAGCCTTTCAGTACCTGAAGGAAGCCTATAAACAGGAAGGGAGTAGACTCTTCAAAAGGGTAGATAACAGCAGGACAAGGAGGAACGATTTTAATTTGAAAGAGGGAAGATTTAGGTTGGATGTTAGGGGGAAGTTCTTTACCAGGAGAGTGGTGAGGTGCTGGAACAGGCTGCCCAGAGAGGTTGTGGATGCCCCGTCCCTGGAGGTGTTCAAGTCCAGGTTGGATGGGGTCCTGGGCAACCTGGTCTAGTAAATGGGGAGGTTGGTGGCCCTGCCCAGCACGGGGGTTGGAGATTCATGATCCTTGAGGTCCCTTCCAACCCAGGCCATTCTGTGATTCTGTGATTCTATGTGATTTCATATTCCTTTTTCTTATCTCAAAAAGGACATAAACCTACGAGGAGGAACCTGAATGAACCAGAAGAAGAACACACATGTCCTTCACAGAGTTAATGAAAATTAAATGCGTTTGTTGCCTGTTTTGTTCCTTCCAATGTGCTACTTTCGGAATTAGAATGCAAAACCCATGAGTGAAGCTGACCACAATGTGAAATAGCCACTGGAGGATGTCCATGGATGACCGAGGGGATTTTGGAAGTAGGCTGATCTATTTATGCTGCCAGACAACACAGCACGGGCAGTCTGATGGAATAAGACTTTCAACATCATAAAAATCCTTGAGGCATAATTAGAAACTTTGGGTCAACTAGATAAAAATTTATTTTGGGAGGAGTGTTGGTCAGGTTTGACTTGTTCTTTTGTCAGATTATTTAATAATTTAGGAAATAAATTTATCTATTTGTTTATTTGTTTTTCTTCTCTTTCTTAACTATGTTAAATCTGCCTGCACCAAGAAACACTAAGAAGTCAAAGGCCACTCAAGACATACTACACTCTTTCTGAGACAGAGTTCTCAGACAGCCAAAACTGCTTTTTAAGCAATTTATTGGCAGTGAAAAGGAATGGAAAAGAGGTGAAGAGATGGCCCATAAAAAAAGGTTGTTCTAGGTTGGTGTCTGATCTGGAATTTCACATCTGGAAAGGTGGAAAGTCAAAAGGCTCAGTTTTGCCCTTTAGGTGTGGAAAAGTGAGTATGTTTTATAAATAGCATTGAACAAAAAAATAATAGCATGCTGTACATGACATTCCTTCTCTGAATAGGTGAGAGTGAGATGGGGGCAGTAACATCTGAACTGAAGAGGGAGGTGAATTGAATTCTGCCACTTCTTATCTATTACAAAAATTGCAACTTGAGGGGAACAAATCAATCTGGACATAATAAAGGCCCTTTGCCAAAACATAAACATCTCCATACACGTGAAGATGAGAAAAAGAACTTCAGAACTTCTGTTCATTTCTTGTTTGGTTTGGGTTTTTTTCCATTTTATTTGGAGTGTCTGAAAAATCTGTTTTAGTTTTGCTCGGGTTTTTAAATGAATATATGCACTCAACATTAGATGTTCATATTCCAACCAGGCTGAAAGATACTGTGACTGGGGATTTAGTAAAGGTGTGTTGTTACAGAAGAATGTGTTGTGAAACAGGGACTTTAAGGTAGCTAAAATGACTTTCGTTGTTTATTACACACATTTAACTTCAATACTTAATATTATGAAGAGATGATGACTTCATTCAAACCATTTAAGGTATTACGAGTCACAGTTCTATACATTAATTCTCTGCAAAGCCAGGCATTTCCACACTTTTAATCATGATTGTAACTGTATAAAAGGATAAAAGAAGTAAACCTCTTAAAATACAATTTCCGGGTTGTTCTGATGTGTAAAATGAAGAAAGAAAAAAAAAAGTAAATATCATTTTTAACAGGGTCAAGACTTTACAGAAATTCAGATTGTTTCAGTGGTTTACTGAGTGTGAGTACAAATTACATTTTCTTTTGAATACTTTGTTACTTAGAAGACACAGAAATTCAACTTGAGCGCTTCACACTCTTGAAAGATGTACTGGTGACCACCAAAGGCCATCTGGTATACCATAAGCAGCTCTGCCCATCCCGCTGCTTTTTTTCTGCTGACCTTGTCCAAGGCTGAAGGGTAACACACAGCAAAGATCAGCACAAATGTGAGGATCCCAAGAACCAAACAGCTCCTCTCACTCTCTGCCTCCACTTGGTACTTAAATGATGGCCTTCCATGACTGAAACCTGGACAACCTCATGGCAAACCCATTTGATTCTGAAGGTCTCCCTTAGTGGCATATATACAACACAAGAAGTCTTTAATGGCATGTTTCAGATTTAAAAAAATTGTATTTTCTTAAGTGTTCATCATTGTATGTTACTTGTTCCAAGTCTGAGAGAGAAATGTAAGTAGATTTCCCAGAGACGTTGATGATGCAACGATCATAACAATTAACGGATTGCATCTGGGATGACAACTATCAGCAATGTTGCTTGTGGGTTATTTTTAGCTGTACACATTGCATGGATAAATAAAATTACCAATAAGAGTAGACCTGTTGTGTCCTTCATACTTCAAATGGAAAAAAAAAAGAAAAAAGGAAGGCGGGAACATTATTTTATTCTGCTTCTGTCAAACAGACTGAGCTCCAATCTTATGGAGCAGGATGGAAGGCTTACAGATGCCAGCAGCATCCAGCAGCATCCAGCAGTGTAGGACTGCTTCTTTCCCATACCTCTTACATGCAGGCCCGGGGCAGATGGACCACAAGCCAAGGAGGGACAATGACGTTGAGCTGCCTCAGGGCATGCTGCTGAGCAGGAGTTCCTCCAGTGGGAAGGTCAGCTTTGCAGAGGTGGCTACTGTTGTGCATGACACACAGGATGCCAGGTTGCCCAGGTGCATCTTACGAGGCTGAGAGAGGCCACAGCAGTGTGCTGCAAATGTGTCAGCCTCTGAGGAAAGAGATGGAAGCCGGGAGGTGTCTTGCTCCACCTATAGAAAACCTGACCAGGCAAGCAAGGTCAGCCCCGACCATTGCTGGCTGGAGGTTCAAGATGCCCAGCAGCCCAAGCATTGTGCTGCCAATCACAAGCCCCATCTACTGAACTGCTCCTGTACCTTGTCCCTAAAATTAGGGTGAAGACTGAATAAGGGTTAAGAAAATGCAAGAAGTGTTGACAGACAACATCTGACCAGCATCCAGACTAAACTCTCCTGGCACTTTAGGATGCTCTGTACAGTATATGTGGCAGGACACAAAGCATCTGTGGTGTCCTCCATGGCCCTAACTTGAGCGGACGTGGATTCCTCCATGCAAGCATCTCTGGCTGGATCCTCAGCTATCCATGCCAGCAACACAGAGATGGAAGCTGGTTCGATATTTGTGCTGACTGATAGCAGGAATCCAACTTCCTATGCTGCTATGGGGATCCTGCTCTCACTGCAGACATTGTTGCCCTGAGCAAGTGAGAAAGGAGCAGGCTCCAGAGCCAAGCCTGCAGTTTCCACTGTTGCTCTCAGCACCGCCTCGCATTCCTCCAGCACAGCTGCATTGTGTTGCAGGGCTTCTCATTGCTGGAGGACAGTGCCACTGGCAGGCCTGAGTGCTCCTATCTGCTTCATCAGGAAAACAACTCCTAGGGCCAGTTCCGATCCCAAAGTCATGATTTCTCTATCTGCACAAGGCTGCATGGGGAAAGCTGGAGGTGCATCGGGGCAGGAGCTGGCTCCCTGCCACCAGCTGTGCTGTTGGAGTAACGCTGTGAGATACAGCATAGCCTTGTCTCCGGACGGACAGCCTTGGACTGCAATCTGAATTAGCTTTAAGTGGATTAGTTACAGCCTATCAAACTCTTGCGCGCGTGTTACTATTCAGAATTAGAGTGACCTAATTTCAGCACAACTTCATTCCACCCGTAACGAGGTTAAGCTAAATCTGAGAACAAATGCTTTATTACAGCTGGTAAATCCGCTTTGCACCTCTGGTTAATTTGGATTAACATCATGGAGGGACAATCCATGCTTGAGCCCTGTTGGTGGCCAATTCAGGTCGAAGTATCTGTTGCTATCACTGATGGGAGAAAAATGTGCTGAAGTAGAGTGCTCCGTGCCACGAGTTGGAGAAGCAGGAGAGAGTCATACACTGTAGACTACTCCTGCTGAAAGTCAACACTAAAGCCCCCTCTTCCTGGAGCTCTCTTACCAGCTGCCTCCTTAGGTGGGTATCATAGCACTTCAGTGCCAGCAGTGGAGAAAAAGGAGGTGTCCCATGATTCCCAAATACTTCAACGAGCAAGTCGGTATTTCCTAAAATGGTGAGTTTGATGGTCAGGATGATCAAGTAGTGTACCTGGGCATCACTGCTAGCCAAGGAACAACAGTGCAGTCTTTGATTTCATAGCAATGTACTATCACAGGGCATTTCCACCCCTCTGGGGGGTGCACATGGCTGATTTTCTTCTGCTTCAAAATGATCAGCAGGAATCTGTTTCTGCCTGAATCTGAACATTATTCAGTTCATGAATATTTGTCTAAGATGTCTGATTACTAAGGCCAAACAAAGCCTTCACTTCCTCTACAAATATTTGTGCAATGAACTGTAACTACCGGCCAACACGCCTGCCAGCACTTCGTTAGATGACATCCCATTCTACAATAACTATTATCATTTGATAAACTCTTGAGGTTAAGAATACAGATGTAAGATCTCCAAGATTCCTAATGGGAATACTTCATATCAGAAGTATGTTTCCCTTGAGGATGACATCACCACAGGGACACATTTTTTAAATATTTTGGCCATCATATTTGAAAGTTTCTTGTAAAATACAAAAATGATTTTTGAGCCATGAAAGAACTTTTCTATTGGTCTGAAGTAAACACACTGCCATTTAACTCTTTTGAAAGCTTTGTGTAATAGCACAAAAAATTGTCATGGGGAACAAATACAAGAATTGTTGCCTAGCCAAAGAAAGAAGTGTGTTTGGTATAGAGAGTTTATACTGTCTGAAATAGTTCTTTGTCACATGCTATCCTAGCTTTTTTTGTGATAAAACAATTCTAGTAGAGTCTACTTCATAATATCAGATCAGGACTCTGAACATCTGAACATCTGAGGACTTGGATTCCAGGTTCAAATCTAAGAAGCATTAATTAAATACATTTTCATTATTTTTTTTTTCTTTTGTGGCTAATGAACATGTCAACAATGGCCCTGAGATGTTCTCTTACTTCCAGTTACTGACTAGATTAATTATCAGTAAAATCTCATGAAACATTACACCATCATTCCAAAGGTAGCCATGAACTAATTATTAGTATCTTTATAAAGCTCAATTTACTTATTATGTTAATTTAACAATACAGTATGCAAAATCACTCCAATGAGGCCCTAAATATATCCTACAGAGAATATTCAAAATAAAAAACGAGCATTTAAATGTTCATTAAATAAGACTAGTTTGTGTCCAATCCCATTAACTCTTTTTGAATACAGCACTCAGAGTCACTTCCACTCTCTTAGACTTCATAGAATTTCTGATTGATAGACAAACTCTAAAGATGTGTTTTAAAAGAATGGTGATAATAACCAAGTCAGGATTTCACAAATTAATTATATCTGAAATCTAAATGTAGAATTAACACTCTGTGCATTGGTGTCATAGCCTGAAGGCCCATTGTGTTTTTTATAATGTAGATTGTTTATTTTGAGCTTTAAGAAGGAAAACAAAGTCAGTTCTGCTTTCAGAAAGGGGTATCAGTACCCATGTGCCTTGATGAGTTTATTTATACTCATTTTAATTGGCATATCAAATTCTAAAAGGCCTATCAATTCAAAAAAGTATGGTACTTTAAGATAAGCTGCAGCTCACTCGCACCAGTTCAGAGAGCCAATAGTTTGGGTGATTTGATAATACAGGAACCAATGGCTCCTGTGGGCAAGGATGCCCATTCTTCTCCCCACATGTGCTCAGAATCAGAGACTTTGCACCACTGGAATGCAGACTCTGAAAAAGAAAATTGCATCATGTTCACATGAAAACAACAACAGTGAAGAAGTGCTATACTGCCTCTGGAAAATGACCTATCCTTTTCCAGCCTATTGGGAAACCTGGAGGTAAGCTTCATCTTAGTCTTCTCAGAATGGACACAAAAATCAGGTGTGCTTTCTGGACTGAAAAGCTGAAATAGAGAAAAATATGTATGTATAACACAAACTTTGGTATGCCTTATATTTCAGTATAACTGTCAATCTGGCTGTCTTTCTTTACCTGCAGTGTAATGATATTTTCTATATGGGAGACAGCTCACAAGTTTGACTTCCATGAAACATCTCCCAAAATAAATTAAGTGTATACAGAGTGGGACAAGTATTCCTTCTCTTTCTTTCTTTCCCACTTCAATTTTATTCTACTTAGGCATTTATACCACACTTACTAGTAAATTGAATTTTCCACTACATCAGCCTAAATGGGAAAAAGGTAAGCAGAAAACAATCAGATTCTGTTAGGTAATATGGCTCTTGTCTCTACCTTTCTGCCATCTTAAAAGCAATCACTTTTGGGATTTCATCAGATCTATTGCTTGGAAGAACACTGCCACTAGATGTAAACTAACTCAGGAATAAGCAATGTTATGCAGAAATACAAGGCAGTCTTTTCTTGTGTTGTGTAAGACTAGAAAGAGAAAAAAAGATCACAGGAATTATGCTTTAAGTCAATAGACATACGAAAGTGCATGGAGTACGCGTTTGCTAGTCTAACAACCCATGAGAAACTGTCACCTGAGAAGAAGTATTTGGTAAATATAATGAAGTTCACAAAAAGACACCAAATTAAGCAGATTTCATTGTTATTTTTTGACATTGCTAGATAATAGACTTCACAAATCCGTCGCACAGATTGATTATAATGTGACCTAAAATTACAGAAACATAGGAGAAGGAACGAAAAACTTTCAAATTAAGTTTAAAACTACAGATGTCTTTGTTTTTTCATTGGCAACTCTAACACTATTGCCTTTGGACATTTCACTTTTAAGAAACATCTGTCTAATTTGGATCTGTCATACTGCAACTGTGATTAGTTAGAGATGTTACAAAAAGTGAAATTACTTATGCAAGTAAAGTCTACACAGTTAGTACCTCATAAACACAGAGCAATAAATTTGTAAGGACAAATTGAATTTTTCTGTTGTCTTTTAGCCATGGACCCTGAAACACCTGAAGATCGTTATTTAATTAAATATTGCACAACCTAGAGAGACAGACAAGACGCATAACTGAAATTCATTAAGTCTCCAGTGAGATGTAAAACAGCACATATTCCGCAGCTTTGGATGGTATGAGGATAGAAGTCAATGAAGATTCGAGAGCTCACAAGCAGGTAGCCTGTTATTATTTATGCTATGCTTGGCTGACCTCTTACTTCTAACATCAAAGCTTTTGGGGTCCCTGCGCCATGATCCTTATAACCACAGTTGGTCAGTCATTCTCTCCCCCCCCCCCCCCCCAAAAAAAAATATGGCAGTAGCAACTGTTCTGTTTTAAATTTCATCTGTGAGAACTTTGAGATAAATTTCTGAGCAGAACAAAAATTTTTAGACAAATAGTTTACTCGCCAAAAAATGCAGGATGACTGAAGCTATTTGGGAGTTTGGATTGAATTCAGCAGATTGTTTCAGCCAAACAATGTGGGGGAGTAAAGCGGAATTCTGAAAATGTGAAACATTTTGTTCTAACATTATCAAAATTACAAAATTTTTCCTTTATTTTCTTCTTTTTTGTTAAATCATTCGAACAAGTGGGCAGCGTAATCAAAAAAGAAGAAAAGAGGACAGTGACACACCACAAGAAAAACCTGGACTGTGTCACACTTGGAAGCTTTTCAGCCTGACCATTCCCAGTTTGTGCAAGAAAGCCTCCAAATGAGAATGAGCTGTACCATGGAGAATAAGGATACGTGCACATTCCAGCTGAGAACATATTTCTCCTGTGAGTTAGAGCATAGATGCACCAGTTGAAAGCTGGAAAATGCCGTTACTAAAGTCTACCAGTTTGATCTATTTGCTCGTTTTACATAACGTGTTTGATGAGAAGTGATTCAGACGGCTTCTCGTCTGCCTTACTGAACTATTTTTGCACGGGTCATCTTCTGCCTTTTAGTGGTTACAAACATTGACTAGACAAAACTACCAGTACTCTGGAACTGACAGCACATCTTGGGCAAATGCTTCTCTTCAGCAGACTACAGCTGCCTGGAGGTGGCAAATGTAGAACATGCCATCGCACCTGCTCACCAGAGGGCTGTCTGGTGACTGAGGAACCAGATAAAAGCAGTTAATTTCCCACTCATCAATGGAGCAGCATGCAATGTCCTTGAACTCTGGAAAACCCACTGACTGTAGTCCACATGACTTAAAAGGATTGCGTACTTTGGACTAGTATACTCATACAAAAGGCCACAGGCAACTAACTCAAGAGCAAGGAATCCAAGAAGAATAAGGCAATCTTTGTGTATTCTCCTGCTCTGAGCTCCACTGCAAGACCTTCCATTGCAGTTGAAGACTGAAAACAGCGACTACATCAGTTTCTGAGCCCAAAAAAGACAGCAAAAAATACATGATTACAGAAAAAAAAAAAAAAAAAAAAGAAGGAAGGAAAAAAATGGAAAAGAAGAAGAATAAACTTGAATTGTAACAGTTCTAACCACAGGTCTCATCTGAGCAGTTAGAGAAGAGAAGCTCTCATGACATTGTTGCATACATTCAGAGCATGCCTGGCTGACATGGCACTCTGATACGACCAAACTGTTGTTCTCGCAGACTGGGTTGCTCAGGCTGCAGACTTGGAACTAACTACTTAAAGTGTTCAGGAGGAAATGGAGTCTCTGTGACTTTCACCCCAGCACTGAACTTCTGCCTGATAACAAGCAGGGGGAGAGTGCTTACTCATAAACATAAGTGACGTTCAAATGCCTGAAACATCATTCCTTCCACTGTATGAAGCTGGCAGAGAAGCAAAAGATTAGAGAACCTATAAAGATACATAGCTTAGAGATGTGTGGGAGGATCCGACCCATTTCTGGCTGGATACGTGGGCCTGCTCTCAGGGGCATGTTGACCAATCATCCACAATACAAACCTTCAAGCCCTGGCAATTCACCTTGAAACTCATAGTCTCTGGAGTCTGACCCCAACCTGTTGTTGCTCATTTAGTCTGGACAGACTGTGTAAATTTCAACTAACTACAGCTTCCACTACTGGCAGAAATCCTAAACTCAGCTGTACTTGGGGCTCTGTGTCTTCCCTTGCTCTGTGATAGCTCATATAAGCTTTCTTGCAAGAGAAGAATCTGGCATCCAGGGCTGCAACTCCTAAACTCCTTTTACAGTCATCTGCACATGATTTTCAATATGGAGCTGAGGTACCACATTGTTGTGAAGGGAGAAAAGTGATGTGGAGGAGTGAAAAGCATTCTACCATATAGGATCTAAATATTGTTTCAATATTTTCAAAGATTTGTTCACTTTGGTGGTGCACAAAGACTGGGAACAGACCTTCGTGTATGTGTATGGCAGACACACACAATCCACTGGGCTGTTGATGTGATTTTGGCTCAGCTTAACAGTGGCTATATAATGACTCATGTTAGTAAGCAGCTTATCCCAGTTGTGTTTGTTCTGATGCTGATTTCTGGCTACGGGTCTTCTCGGGGACCAGAAGTTATTATCCACAATAGTGTGTTAGAAAATAGAGTCTACTTCTATAAGGGAAAACTTCATCTACCCAGCTAACAGAGAACAGGTGTTGAAATGACCAAAAAGAGTGCTATGCAGCTGGTTGGCTAGAGCCACAACATGCTGTGAAATAGATAAACTTGTTCTGGTCTTGACTTCGACAGGTTTTAGTGTGAATGACTTCTATCTTATTCACTGCAATGACCCACTTTTCCTGCATGCTTCTACAGAAACAACTCTATTTCAGCATACTTTTCCCTTCCTGGATCCCATTTTTGAACATACATATAGATAGATAGATAGATATAGATATAGATGTTTATGTTATACCAGGAAGAAGGTGGTTAGGCGCTGGAACAGGCTCTTCAGGGCAGCAATCGTGGCCCCAAGCTGCCAGAGTTCAAGAAGCATTTGGACCACACTCTGAAACATGGGGTTTGAGGTGAGCTGAAATTGATGATTCCAGTTAGTTCCTTCCAAAGCTTGGCAGTAAGACTAATGTCTGCAGGGAAGCAATTTTATATCCAGTTTAAGAAGTCTACCTTGAGCAAACTTCACTAGGTCATGTTTCTTTTATGAACAAAAATAATAATAATTCATTTCTTCCTCATCCTTCTTCTTCCATTTCTTCCTCATCTTCTTCCACTGGATTCTTCCTTCATCCAATCAATAGCATTCCTACACCGTAGGAGAAGAAGGATACATCAGCCTGTGACAGTTGTATACTCTGGTCTTCCCAATTTTAACTTCAGCTTCTCAGAGATGAATGAAACAAATAGCAATTGATTAGTCTGAGTTAGATGGGAAGTTTAAATGATTTGCCACACATCACAGACAATGGTGGAATATGTACCTGATTTCTATGTTGCCCCAAACTTCAAATTAGTCCTCTGACTTCTTTGTTTGTTGTCAGAGTAGTTAATCCTTTCCTACTGAACTAAAGAAGAACATGGGGTGAATAAAAAAGAATCAGAAGTGGAAAAGGATTTTTTTAATGAATGTCAATTTTTTTACTCAGAAGGAGAAAAAACAGACCTGCTGCACACAAAGACAAAGTGTATTGGTAAACATAGTCATTGGAGTAAGAAAAAGAGAGAATTTGTTTTCTGTGCTATTTCTAGAGCCCTATTAGAACTCAATCATTAAGTTATATGTAAACACAACTTAATTGGAACAGTTATCTTACCTCTCTTCACATACATTCAATTTTACAAAGTGCTGAGGAAAAAGAAATTGAGATTACACTACTTACAGATGTCCTGAGAATGCTGCAAATTGTTGATGGAATAAACTACTCTGAGAGATCACCTTTCCTTCATTTCAAAGCCTGCATTTGCTAATTTGGCTGATGCTGAGAGATGTTTTCTTCATGGGGCCTTCTGTCTCTTCCACTTTGGCAAGCAATGGAAGAAGATGATACAAGAGAACTGTTCCAAGTTCAGCACATACAACCTCGACTTTAATTCATGGTTGGAAGGAAAAGCTGTTTCTACTATATAAATAAATTACACCCTTTACAAAAAGTTTTCTATGGCTCTCTGACAGTAATACTTGATGAAAAAGTATAGTTTTTTATCATGCACAACCTGTGAAAACTGTCCCTTTGTCATAAGAAAGGATTAAGGCTGTGCTGCTTTCATTCTTGGCACATTTCCTTAACTAAATTGTAATGGTTTCGTTTCCTTTTCTTTTCAACGTGAATTTAGTGCTGATGAAAGGTACCAGCTTAGCAGCTCAGGAAGCTGAAGTATGTTATTCATCCAGAGAGTGAGAACAACACAGGTAATCGTAGTGTAGGCTACCACTGAAGCCAAACAAATTTCACATGGATGGGAAAACTATTTCAGTCAAATCATTTGTCCTTCTCTTCCCAAGGTACGTACAATTCTCTGTCTTCCTGGGAACTTGGCTAACATCAAGCCCGCTAGCATTCCTAAAATTGGTTGCCTAAAAAATTCAACTGTTCAGTCAAAATGTTAACAAAGCATATGTGACCACAACTATTTCACTGACAAATTTGTTGGTGAAACTTTCCAGGTAGCTTTGTTTTAAGGTCAAATATCCCTGAAAGAGGTTATCCTTCTTTGGGGCTGGGCTCAATGATCTCTAGAGGTCCCTTCCAGCCCCTACAATTCTGTGATTCTGTGATTAAGATGCTGTACAGACTTCTTTTTCAGACATTAATTTTATGCATCCACAATTGCACTCCATGATATGACCATTCAAAGCTGGCTCAGGTGCAGCATGCAAGCATCCAGTATGCTTCACATGCCTGATTTCAGGACAAATGAGCCTCCATGCTAGATAGTTGGACTGTCAAGTCACCTTGATGGCTCTATATTCGAGTTCACCAACTTTATTTTTGAGTGGAAAAAACAATTCTGTTGGTGAACTTATTTCTAGTTTTGGGTGTCCCTTAAATGTGAACAGTTCAAAGGTTGCACTGCTTCACATATTGCCTACATATTTGATTAATTTGTGGGATACATTGCACAGTGATGTTATACGCTGTAGAAGACCAACCGTGGTGCTTGCTAGATACGATGCAGAGTATTTGAAACTGGATGTGTCATGTCTAAGCTAAAGGGCAACTGGAGTCATTGCAGGATGTTTCCAAACCTCCTTCCACTGCTGCTGTCAGCAGACAATTGAAACACTTTCAGTAAGGCCTTAATTCTGAAGTCCATGCTATTTCAGAGTTTTACAGAGCAGCGTCATCCATGCTGTGGATATGTATAAAGCCTTTGTCTGCAAAACGGTATGTAAACTCAAACTCTTCTGTATTCATGACAACGTTATTGCACAAATGTGAAGACAAAGTAAATATGACTCAGAATGTTTGATAATAGTCATTAGATGATTTAAATCTAAACATCCAAGTTGCTCTAAAGTTTTATCACAGACAGATAGGAACAGGAATATATTCTTGATGACCTATGCTATGTTTTAGTCTGTAAATGTTCTTTAATTGCTGCTCTCACTTTTCCTCTGAAGTAGTAAATAGCTGTCTTCAGGGTATCAGTAGCAAGTATGTAGATAATTAAATTTATTGTACCACTGGTAATGATAACATTGTTGTTAGCACAAGACCAGAGCCCAATGTATACATTAGAAAATTCCCCTGCTCCATATTTTAGATGTAACCTTATAATAATTTAGTTGTAAATGCAAATATCTAAGGCCAGACAATGTTCACTCACTGTTGATCAGGAGTAGCTGAGCAAGGAGTCCTCCAGTTTTGGTGCTTTCCTATTAGCTGATCTTCTTAATCCACTCTTCTCTCTGCCCTTTGGTGTGGAGTTAACTAACTTCAGACTTTCTTAAATTCCTTAAACACAGCTTTGGATGGTCAGGTTCAGAGCTCATGTGAGGAGCCAGGGCATTTTTGCTGTGGCTAGTGGATGCGAGCCTGAGTGCATCTCAGTGAACATAAATAAAAAGTCAGTCTGAGGGAAGCTGGGTCAGCGTAATGCACTCCTGGGAGGAAGAAAGGCGGAAGAAGGTGTAAAATACACCAACTCAGACTCCCTCCAGAATTGCAGAACACAGATTCACATCTGAATTTGGCTCCCATTGCCTGACTCAGAAAAGTGAACTCTTTCCAAGTCTGGAGACATCGGTACATTCTGTGCAAAATCCTTAAAGGGATACTGTTAAATTTGTCTGGCTCACAAATTAACTTAGCCTGACGTATCTTGGGTTTTACTCTGGAGGCACAGCTCTGTTCAAAGAATCTCCACACAGCAGAAATGAGGAGAAGAGAACGTGCTGCTCATGACCTGCCACTGCAGCATGTGGCCTGCAGCTTTGGTGCCATAGATACTTACGCTGGGATTGCATGGATCTTTTGTTTTTCAGATGGAAGAGGAAGGAGAACGAGATAGTATGTTATAGCACAAATACATTGCAGATAAGCTTCAAAGATCCTTACAGCAAGACATTGTGTGGGAAGTGCATGCCAAAATAGGGGCTGGTTGGCTTGCAGATGTGCCACTGCTATATAAGCTGCAAGAAGAAAACATGTATGACAGGACTCTCTTCTACCATCTTTGTAAAAGGAACTAATTTGACAAATCAAAAGATGAAGAGAAAGTCTAGTGCTTCCAATTGGCTTGAGATCTTAAATTCAGGATCAGATTTGGAATCATAGAATAATTTGAGTTGGAAGGGACCATTAAAGGTCATCTAGTCCAACTCCCCTGCAATGAACAGGGACACCTACAGCTAGAGCAGGAGCTACAGTGGCTCAGAGACCCATCCAGCTTGACCTCAAGTGTCTCCAGGGATGAGGCATCCACTGCCTCTCTGGGCAACTGTTAGAGTGCTTCACCACTCTTACTGTAAAAAACTTTTTCTTTGCATCTAGTCTGAATCTTCCCTCTTTTAGTTTGAAACCATTTCCCCTTGCCTTGTCAAAACAGACCCTGCTAAAGAGTCTGTCCCCTTCCTTCTTACAGCCCTCCTTAAGGTACTGATAGGCCACTGTTGGGTCTCAGAATCACAGAATCACAGATACTCAGAATGGCCCAGGAAGGGACCTCAAGAATCACAAATCTTCAACCCCCCCACCTCCCCTGCCACAGGCAGGGCCACCAACCTCCACATTTAATACTAGACCAGGCTGCCCAGGGCCTGAGAGCATCTTCTCTAGGCTGAACAGCCCCAGCTCTCTCAGCCTATCCTCATAGGAGAGGTGTTCCATCCCTTGGATCATTTCTGCGGCCCTCCTCTGGGCACACTCCAGCAGGTCTATGTTTATGTACTGAAGACTCCACATCTGGACGCAGTACTCCAGGTGAGGTCTCACCAGTGCAGAGCAGAGGGGCATGATTACCCCCCTTGCCCTGCTGGCCACACTTCTTTTGATATAGCCCAGGATATGGTTGGCTTTCTGGGCTGTGAAGGCACATTTCTGGTTCATGTCCAGCTTCCCATCCACAAGTACCCCCAAGTCCTTTTCAGCAGGGCTGTGTTCCATCCTTACATCCCCCAGCCTGTACTGATAGCAGGGGTTGCCATGACCCAGGTGCAAGAACTTGCACTTGGATTTATTGAACCTCATGAGATTCACCTGGGACCATTGCTCAAGCCTGTCTGAGTCTCTCTGGATGACATACCATCCCTCTGGTGTGTCAGCCGCACCACACTGCTTGGTGTCATCTGCAAACTTGCTGAGAGTGCACTCAGTCCCACTGTTGATGTCATTGATGAAGAAGTTAAAGACCACTGGTCCAATTACTGAACCACGAGGGACATCATTCTTCACTGATCTCCATCCAGACATTGAGCCACTGACAACCATTCTCTGGGTATGATTTAAAAAAGATTAAAAGATGTTCTGCAGCAAGGCCTGCTAGCCCTGCGGAGGGTTTAATAATGTCCTCTCTCCACAACGTACATTTTTGTTTAGTGACTTGGGCTGGGGGAGAGAGGGATAAACTGCTTTGCTGTTCTCTCTCAGTCAGTGATAGCAGTTACAACGCATTGGCACTAGCCAGCAACTAAGTACCCACACAGCTACTCCTCACAAAGGTTTAGTTCCTCATCTATCTGCAGAGTGCTGGGTGGCAAACAAATGGTGGCTTTCTCTAAGGAAACCCCCTGCCACCATTCTTCAGATCTGCCCTGGAAAGGAACTGATGACCTTCAGAAACTGCTGCCTCTTTCTCTTTCATGAGCTTTCTAAAAAGTGATAGCATAAATTGTGTCTGGTGTGATTCACATGCCAATATATAGTGGTGACTAACACCGAAGACTTGAGGAGAACACAGGTCACAATTCGGTCAGAGGGTGTGGAAGCACTGGTAGTGGTTCAGAACTCCCAGTTTTTATGTATCCAAGAAAGTCTGGGGAAAATACAGTAGTTTCTCTTCTACCACCAAATTTTGGCTTTACAATGGAAAGGTTGCAAGATTCAAAGACCACAAAACTGGAGACTTGCAATTTTTAAAGAACTTCTGATTCTGGTGATCAAAGCAGTGAGGAAATTTAGTTGTTTCATTTTAATTCTAAGTTCTGAACTCAGGGAGAATATCTGCAGTGCCATCCCTTTTCCTCATGTTCCCCTCTGTCCCTGTTTCCCAACAGCAAAGAGATTTTCTGGAGGGGTATTTACTTCTTGAAAAATTATTGGGTTTTACTATAGAAGTAACCTTTTTAATTTTTCAGGTTTTGTTTTACTAGAATCATAGAATGGTTTGGGTTGGAAATCACATAGTTAAAACCCCCTTCCATGGGCTGCCCAGGGCCCCATCCAACTTGGCCTTGAACGCCTCCAAGTACGGAGCATCCACAACTTCTCTGGGAAATCTGTCTCACTACCCTGTGAGTAAAAAAATTCCTCCTCATATCTAATTTAAATCTTCACATCCCTCCCCCCACTTTAGTTTAAATCTGTTCCCTTGCCCTATCACTATCAGACCACGTAAAAAGTCACTGTTTATGAGATCCCTTCAAGTACTGGAAGTCTGCAATATGATCTCCTCGGAGATTCCTCTCATCCAAGCTAAGGAAGCCCAAATCCCTCAAACTTTCTTCATAGGAGTGGTGCTTCAGCCCTCTGATCGTCTTGGTGGCTCTCCTCTGGACCTGCTCCAACAGCTTTACATCCCTCCTGTGTTGGAGACCCCAGACCTAGATGCAGTACTCCAGATTGGGCCTCACATGGGCAGAGTAGAGGGGGACAATCACCTCCCTCATTCTACTGGCCACCTCTCTTTTGATACAGCCCAGAGTACTGCTGACCTTCTGGGCTGTAAGAGCACACTGCTAGCTCTTGTCCAAGTCTTCATCCATTGGGTAACCCCATGTCCTTCTCCTCAGGGATGCTCTCAATGAGTTCTTCTCTCAGCTTGCACACATATCTGGGATTGCTTCCACCCAAGTGCAACATTTAGCCCTGTTGAACCTCATTAGGTTCATATAGGCCCACTCTTCAAGCCTTTCCAGGTACCTTTGAATGGCATCCCTCCCTTTTGTTGTGTCAGCTGCACCACTCAGCTTGGTGTCATCTGCAAACTTGTTGAGGGTGCACTCACTCCCACTATCCAGCAGGATCTCATTTTGTTTTCCTTTAATTTATTACTATCTATGCTCAAATTACAGTTTATTTGTTATCAAGTTCATCATGGACTTGAAGTTAAAAAGTATGATTAGTTCATAAAAAGTCTTCTTCAGAAATTGACTTACTGTGGGAGCCCTGCGATCAGTGCTACTGACACCAAGGAGGGCAGGAGGAAAAGCAGAAAGACAACTGCATTTTTGCCCAGCAAGGTTACAAGGTAGAAATACAGCAAGAAGGCAAGCAGCGTCAGCAGCCTAAGTCAGCATGAAGTGTCTGTGAGAGAGAGCAGCAGCCCCAGCACAGCTGTGTCCCATAGACCACATTTGTAATGACTCGGCACAGCACATGCCAGAAAGCCTGCCTACCCCCGCAACCATTGGAGTTGTGAGTGGATGCTTTAGGCCGAATTAATCCCTGGTGGAAGCTTAGAAAAAGCCAGGGGAGCTAGAGGCTAAAAAAAAAAAAAAATGCAGCTCTTTATTAACATCATAGCTTGGAAGCCAGTTTTTTTTACATCAAGAAGCGATAAGCAACCAAAATGATGTTGCAGAAGAAGAGGACTTCTCTTTCTAAGAACTTCTGACTCCAGCATTACTCATCCTTATTTCCTGCTGTCCCTTCTATTCACTCAAGTGGCTGGTAGGAATCCAAAGCCTGTTAATTATCCCTTGCTAAAGAAACAGACTAAATATCTCTCCGCGATTTGATCAGCTTCATGGACATGGGCCAAGAGATTAGCAGTAGAACGTGCAAGAAAAGGATCAGCCTGAGGTCTGCTGCAAGACCACACTTCAAGCAGGGGAAAGTTTTTCATATGTAGGAATTGCATCTGAAAACTGTGCTCTGTAACGTGATAGAGTGGGTAACATCTGCCAGGGTTTGCAAGATGTTAAATACACAAACATATGTTTGGGCAGCCTCATGCAGACTTTTGTAGCCCATAAAGAAGACACCTAAGGGGGTATGCTTTCAAGGGCTGAGGTCGGCATTTTTGGTTGGGGGTGATTAATTTTGGTTGGGAAGTGAGCAGTAATGGTGGTGTAAACTGGGAAAAATAAACTTCAATAAAAGTCTCTGCAAAAGCAGGCATTCCCAGAAAACATTTAGACCAAAGCCAATTTTCCTTAGAAAATGTGCTAAAAGAAAGCTATCAGACCAAACACTGACTTAACTCAGCTTTTTGCTTGCTGCCAGGCACTTCGAGGTGCAAATACGCAGTTTTCCAGCTAGAGCTGAAGTGCAGGTGCAGGTCTGACGGCAACTCAGTGAAAGCAATATGTAAAGCAGGTATCAGTGTGCAAACTGGGACTGCATAAAGACAATTGTTTGTGCTCTTTTCAAACATTATGCACAACTCAATTCAATCTGTGTCATGCCTGACCACATAGAGTTAAATCAAAACAAGCTGTTAGGCCAAGCAAAGAGGAAATTAAACAATGGCAAAGATAAGTTCAGGCTGAAAAATATCAAGAGGTTTTGAGGAAACAATAGGGATGTTATTAATTGTAAAATAGCCAGTAGGCTCCAGGCAGGTTGGCAGCATTCGCTTTTCCAAGCCTGGGGTCAGAATCAAAGAGGACACTAAATCATCAAAGCAACCAGGGTTGAGAAAAGCAGAAGAACTATATGCATTGCTGAGGATTATGAAGAGCATGTCAGTGAATGTTGGCATCTGGAAAAAACACCCAGACGGAGACCTGCAGACCACACTGCAGCTCAGCAATCTGCTCCAAGCCCAGAGATGGAGGTAAAGGGCTGAAGAGCAGCTGGTGCCTGCAGGGAAGTTCTCTGGAGGTTTTCAAGACAGCAGCATCCCTGGAGGTGTTCAAGAAACACAGAGATGTGGCACTGAGGGACATGATGGTTGGTGGGCGTGGTGGTGTGGGTTGATGGTTGGACTCGATGATCTTAGTTGTCTTTTCCAATTTAACGATGCTATGATTCTATGAAATTCTTGCATCACATTACTCCAGGACAGGGAAAGCTGTGGTGCTGATAGCTGTTTAGTAATAGTCTTATTATCTGTGATTTACTAAGTAAATATCAATATAGGCTTCCATGACAAATCTTGAGTCTTCATGAAGAATACTTTTACCCAGCCGGGCTGAAGTCATTCAAAATATTGGTCAGAGAAAGACAATGTGCTCACACAAATAATGGAGCATGGCATAAGGAAGAGAGTGAGGGAAAGGGCACAACCTTGTCTCGTGCTGAGCATGGCTAAGGTGGGGCAGCCCGGCACATCGGGCAGTTCTGTCCAAGTTCTGTTCTACAGGGACTCTCCCAGGTGCTGCTTCCAGCCCCAAAGCTTGCACAGTCTATGTCACCTTAAATACCACCAGTGTGGGCTGCAGCCCACTCTGCTCACCACACTCAACTAGTGGGGCAGAGACAGTGTCATGGTGTCTGTCCAAGCAGGATCACGTGTGCTCCTCCAGGGACCTGCTCCTGGGAGAGGAGCTGGCATCTGTGAGGCACATGGGCAGCCGCAGTGCAGGAGTGTCTTGCCCCAAATCTGGGACAGGTGCAGTGCCCTTGGGATGAGCCTTCTCCTCTCAGAGAGCACAGACAGCTGGCTCTGCAACACTTCCAGTTGCTGTTAAACCAACAGTGGGAGCAAACAGTACTTTCTGGCATTGAGTTAAGGATTCAGGTGCCCATGTGTGATGGGTTTGGTGTGTGCCAATTCTTTCAGCTCCTTGGATATGGGTGCAAAATACCATTATCTGGGGCTACACCAATTTTTTTTAGCTAATTACATAGCTAGTTGTAACAGTTACTTAAATTATTACTCCTACAGTCAGTTTAAATAATAACTGTAACTCAGTTGTGTGCAGTTTTATTTTCTTATCTGGTGATTGCCAACAATATGAATGAATGTCTGTATTGAGTCATCTAGACAAGAAGAGGTACAAAATAGAAACGAAATGGAAAAATTTTGGAAAGACAAGGGGTAATGGCTTTGGGTTGCGCCAGGGGAGGTTCAAATTGGATATTAGGAAACATTTCATCTCAGTAAGAGCAGTGAGGCAGTGTCACAGGCTGCCCAGGGAGGCGGTGGAGTCACTGTCTCTGGAGATGTTCAAGAGACATGCAGATGTGGCACTGAGGGACGTGGTTAGTGGGCACGGTGGGGGTGGGTTGGCAGTTGGATGAGATAATGTTGGAGGTCTTTTACAACTTTAATGATTCTACAATTCTAATCGTATGTTAAAATCAATGCCAATTCACATTCTAATTAGATTTGCATAAAGTATTCAAGGCCGCTTTTAAAAAATCTGTAACAATTTCTTTAGATCAAACCTCTTACTTGAAAATAAATTCTGTTCTAACATGAATTGGTTTGACTGTATTTTAGTTTTGAATACATTTTGATAAAGATTAAAATAAAGCAATACAACAAAGTATTGCACTGAGAACAGACTTTTTAACTACAACAATTCATCGCATCTAACTGCAGCATGCTATGTTTTGGTCTAACAGTTATTGACTTAAATATATGCCAAATTCTTGGTCTCACCAAGAGGCCAAATAGCAGAATGCTTAGAAATTTAAGTAAACGTCTAGGATATATATCATAAAACAAAGACGAGGGAGCATCACATTGCAGGTCCTTGGTAAGTTCCCATAGCTGTAAATATAAGATGTAATGGAAGAGCTGAATATACACATTGCCTGGATTGCCCATGTCCCATATCATCTCTGGTGTCACTACACAGATCTGATGGCACCTGTTGCCCAGCTCTTTGAGGAGCCCCTGGGTTTCACTGGGGAGGGTTACCAGGAACAGTTGTTGGAGGCAGGAGCACACAGCCCTCTCATCGAGGTCCCCATGCAACCCAAAACCTGGCAGTGCTCTCAGGTAAGCAACAGGTCAGGTAAGGCACTGCCACAGCTTAGTGGCAGTTCCTGTGTTTCTGACTACACAAACACCTCCACTCCCAAAACTCCACCCAGAACTCGCTCCAGCATTGCCTGACTTCTGATTTAATCCTTTCAAATTATGCTTATATACGTAGATATAATTGCTTCAGGGTCCATCCCTACTGATATGCTCCTGTTTCAAAGGACATTAACGAGAAGAGACTCTGGCCATTACCATTTCGGTTGGCCTTGGTGTCAGAGAACGTGCCTTGGCACATTTAATTTTCCAGTATAGATGTGTCCATGAGGACCAGGAAATATCACTCAGAATTAAATAATTGCATAAAAGAGAATATTTTCCAATATCTACGAGGAAATTTTGGAGGAGTTGACTGATGCCAAATATTTTTTTACACTTGATGTGTCAGCAGGGTTCTGGCAGGTGCCCTTAGCAAAAAACAAGCACATATTTGTGCACATTCAACACCCTCTTTGGGAGATAGATTCCTCCAGCCACCATATGGGTTGTATTCAGTATCCAAGGTGTTTTACAAGTAAATAAAACTTTTTTTTTTTTTTTTTTTTATCATATATGGAGTGCTTAAGTCTAAACAGATGAGGAAAAATAGCAAAATAACAAGACAAAAGGCTCCAAGCAGCCTTGGAAATAACTAGATTTGCTGTGAAGAAATCAAACAAACAGTAACACAAATCTAAATGCTACATAATGAAAAGAGCACACCTGGAGAGGAAGTTTTGACAGCACATTGTACGGAGAGGTCCTAGTGTATGTGTGCTGTCACTAACATGCCTGCCCCAACAAGCAGAAGATGCGCAAACGTCTCATAATGGTGAACTCTGGAAACAAATGCATGGCTTAAATATTGTATTAAAAAACAGGGAAAGCTGATATTGTTAAAGGAGGTTCTGTGCTGAGACAGCCCTGCGCTAAAAATCCAACAGACCTACCAATGCCTCTGAACACGGTGCTGGCACTGTGCCTTCTCAGCAGGCAGGTCCAAACTGGAGGGTGATCAGCTCTGTGCCACAACCAGCACTGAACACTGCTGTCAGATGTCTGAGGGCCATCATCTTTCATCTCGAGCTCTGGGGTTTCAGATAGTTGCTTGAGGAAGTGCAGTGCTAAGATTTAAAGCCAAGTAAGAACAATATGCTGCTGTTACAAATTATGCCCTGCCAAGCCCTTCAACCAAGAACGTACAAAGCTTTGGTTCCTTCATCTTTCCAGAACTGTTTTGCAGTTGAAAACAAACCCAGTCAGCATGGAAAATGTCTGGACCACATGAAAAAACTGTGAATGTTCTCAGTCTGAAACAGCTTATGTGATATCCAATTGGAGGAGTCAAAGGCTCGACTGGTGTCAGGGAGTCCTTGTTGGCCAGAAGTGTTGAGTGCAAGAATTCTAGTTGGCTGCTGGTACACAGAGATGCAGGGCACCTCTGAAGTCTTGCTATCAGTATCAACATGATTTTCTTGTGGAAAGCACTGGTTACAAAGAGCAATCATACTCTCAGATACCAGTTACTCAGAGGCAGGTGAGACCTAAAAAACACCAGCCATGATTAAGTGTAGGATGGAGAGTTGGTAGTCTTGCCCAGGAAAGTCTAGTATGAGCAGCAGCCAAATTGACTTCAGACAGATTTGTCCCACAACACAGCCTGGTCTCTGTACAACACCACAGTCACCACATGTTAGCTAAATTGTGCTGCTTGGTTGGCTATCTGACATTTTATATTATTTACATTTTGCTTGTTGTTATTTTTACAGTCAGTGAAGGAAGAGGATGTCTATCTACCTTTAACAATGGCTTGCAGAATTCAATTGGAGCCAGTTTTCTTGTTGGGCAGAAGCCCATATCACACTGTGCTATCACTTGGCACCAAGGCACTGAAGGATGTGACCTGTTACACTTCCCAACTCAGAATTATCTGCTGTCGAAGTAAGGGATCTGACCATGGACATCTGCACCCAGATGCTCCATCTAGTCCCTGAGTCCCCTTGGTATGCCAAATAGGACAAGGTCACTTCTTAAGTGTGGTGGTAAAAGCACAGAAGTTCTTACGAGAGGAGGAGTGAGGGTCATTTAGACAGAGAAAGGACAAAAGCAAAAGGATTAAAACATGAGATAATCAGAACACAATGACCTGCTATTTAAATCCAGACTGGTAAAGCAGAGGGAGAAGAAATTAATCAAATAGTGAACCAACTATTCCAATTTAAATAGTCAGACATTTCCTTTTACAAATAACTGGTATAAAACAATAGATGGTGGATAGAAGGGACTGAGGATTACATTATTTTTATCAAGCAGTTTTGTACTTGGGGATTAGAGGAAGTAGTATTCATGATCTTTTAATAAAGTCTGGTTTTGGCAGCTTTTTCAGCATCCACATGCAGAAAGAAATGTCAGTTCCAAATATCAGATTAACAGTAAATCTAGTTCTTTTGTTTCTCCTGAGCTTCATCCTATTGACTTTCAAATCACTGAGTGATGTAGAATACCAGAGTGTTTCAGATATAGAATATACTTGGTGGCATTTCAAGTCTAACATTTTGCTCATTGTCCAATTCGGCAGATTGTTTAACAAAAAGCAGCTACGGGAGTCAACAAACCTGACTCAGCAAGGAAGTTACTGGAAAAATTCAAGTTTATAGATTTTTTAAAAATCTAAGATAAACCACATGATTGGGTTTCCAGTTTTAAATAAATTTCACAAAGAAGTGATTAAAAAAACCCACAGTATCTGAGAGAAAGTTAGCAGAATACTCAAAATCCCTTGCTTGTAACTTTAGTACTTGTTTTGTTGTGGGAGTAAATCAGAGTATCAATTCTGTCAGTGAAATTCTTACAATTTTCTGTGGGAAGTATATTGTACTAAAGAGACTCTAATCTAGCAATCCCTTGATCATTAAAACTCTCAATAATCAAAAGAGGGTCAAAAGGCAAACAAATGAAATAAAATCCAGTGATTGCAAAAATAAACAACTGAGCAATTGATGGTAATTTTCATGAAGCATATGCAGTAGTTCATATTGCCAGTGGGCGGACTGGGAACAAGACTGTATTCCAGAAGAAAAAAAAAAAAAAAGGAAAGATATTTGTCCGAAAATGATCTCTTAATTTTTTTTTTATTTTTATTTTATTTTATTTTTTTTTTTGCTACTCTTTTATCCACCACAATTGTGTGGTCTGTTTTTCAGAGAAAGAAGAAGCCAACTGAACTTCCTTTGGCCAGAGATGTATTGTCTCAGGAGTGGAGTCAGGTTTCTCTTGAAAAACTGAAGGCAAGTTTGTTGTTTTATATTATATGTGTTGTTACCAAAGCTATTGTGGATGAAGACCATACCCAAACCATAGCAGACTGTACCAAGTCCAGAGAAATATGTCCTTTTCTTCTTCTCCAGAAAAAAAAAAAAAAACCAAAACTTTTTCCATTGTACCACTGAGAAAACATCTGTTGCTAATCCATGTCGTTTTAGAATACTGACTAGTAGCAGTAGATTAGTCTTAAGAAAAAAAAATCTTCCTTAGTGCCCTTTCTGCACCCTAAACATACCAAATGGGGGAATGCAGATGTGCCAGACTCCAGCAGGAGCTGATGTAAGATGAGCTGGAGGCGTACCCAGTTGTCCAAGAAAACCTTGAGTTTACATGCAAGACTTTGTGTTTTTCTTATGTACTTTCTTTCATTCTTTTTGAAAGACTCCACACGTAAAACCAGTGCAGAAGATACTGGGAAGAAATTTAAAGATGTCTGAGGAATATCCCTAGACCTTCAGCACAGGGAAACATCTTCAGCACATAACCTTCAGATCTCAAAACCTGTGATGACTGCTGGCTCTCTCCATTTTGTCTAGGAAGTGGTCTTTGGCATTTTCTCATCCATTTAGAGATCTCTGTGTTATTAACTCTGTGTCTACTTCCAGGAGAGCACCAAATGAACTCTTCAAAGAGAAGCAGGGGCAGTGTGTCAAGGCAGCCAAACCTCTGCACTCCTGGACCAAAAGCCTATTCACACAGCACAACGTAAAGGGAACTGTAGTGGGACATGGTGCCTTTTGCTGCTATCTAATCTGTAGCTGGGACTGTATTTGTCTATGTCATTTGAGTTGAAACATAAATCAGATCATCTCTGCCCATTCTGTTTTTGCTATTGCCACATTTACTTCACTCATTTGCTTTCTTCTATATGGAGAGTATAGCACTCTCCATTATCAGAATACTTTAGTTCCTGGAGTAATGCTGTTTTTGAAATTTCTCCCATTTCTCTTATTTTACCCTTTTCTCTTCCACTATGTTATTCCAGCATTCCCATAGTGCAGCATGAGGTAAAATATCTTCCCTTCACACCACAGCCCTGATTCCACATTTGGTGTGTGTTCTCATTTTATGTCTCTGCCATATATAACGTACAACAACAGTCTTCATTACAGATTTTAAAGATGAGGCATCAGTATGCTCTTATGCTCCTTATACAAAGATCAAACACTCTTTCCTTTCACCCTCCTCATGATGTAGTCCTATCCACATTAACTTTAACAGGTAAGCAACTAGTGAAGAAGACAAGACAACAGTACCTCAGCCCTTCATTGCCCTCTAGTGCAGTATTTCATACATAGACATCTCTAATGGATGTCATATTGTCAGTCTAAGTCTATCTGTCTGACAAGGCAGGATGGTTGTTCCTAAAGAAGGCTAATGCACAAGCGTTACGGATTTGGGTCTTTAAAATAGAGAGGTGTGACTTCTTCTATTTAAGTATTTTGTTTTAATCTGTTAAAAGTGAGTCACAGCAGTTCTGCATCTTGGGTGCCCTATAGAATTTAGGTTGCAGTGGAAGGATAGAGATTCAGGACCTCATGAAGGCACTGTTAAGGCGCAGAATGTGTTTCCATCTCAGGTTTGCACTATCTCAGTTATGGGGGTGTTTGGATTCAGTGACTTTTTCTGAGCAGAGGCAAGTTAGAGATTGAAGGATCTGACAGAAGAGGACAAGCATACAGTGAAATGCTTAAGATAAAGGGAAAGGAACAATTTAATTAATGGCTGATGTGGTATTAGGAGCAGTGAGAGAAATAAGCAAAGATGGAAAGAGAAGCTCTTGACACTGTTGAATGGAGTATCATGTTGGTAGTACCATTACAGAAAGACATACGTGGGGTCTCACAAACCCAGCTTCTAGCTAAAGAGGGTACTTTCAGCACACATTTCCTTGCATGTTGCACTGTGTGTTAAAGACAGCTGGCTGAGAAATGCAAATGGCAGTATCTCACTTTCTTGAATCTTCAAATTGATAAGGATTTTTTTTCAAAAAACATAAATATTTTTAAAACAAATGAAATTATTCCTTTTTCACACTTCAGTGTGTCTTTATTTAAACATGCAGATGATTGTTTCAGAGAAGTCTGTTATTTAGGACATGATTAAAGACCTAATTTATCTTTTACAATAGATGCTATTTAACAGTAACTTTCAGATGACCAGTGAGTCAGAGCAAGGGAAACTGTGTTCCACATGCATCTTATGCAAATATTTCTTTTTACAGTTACCAGGACTTTGAGAAATCAAATACAGGATGAGTTGGAAATTATTTTAATGCGAATAGTATAAAAAAAAATTAAAATGTACATCTCAAAGATGACGAACCTGCTCATTCCATCTACTTTTTCACCTGAACCAGGGAATGCTCTTAGAACAACGATGTTAACATCATGATGTTAAATTATATGACTATTTCTTTCATCTGACAATGGAAGCTTCACAGAATAGCTTTGCTTGTATTGGTGTGGTCCTACTTCCTCATGGTTAAAAGAAATCATTTTGTTCACCCTTTGCAGGAATGTAAAAATTGCATCAAGAACTGAACTGCTAGCAAAGTCAGTGGAGGTTTTCCTATTGACTCCACAGAAACAGGATTCAGATCTAACAGCTTGCCCGGGATACACCAATGTCTGTTAGATTCCATTTGAGCCTACAATATGATTTGCTGCATAGTACAAGGAAACTTGTTTCTACGAAGGGCTGATTATTTTGATTCAGTCTAAATGACTTTTCAAGGATCTTTATGTCATGAAGCACATCAGTCCTCCGCCAGCAAAAACAATAATAAATGAATAAATAAAATAATAATCTTAAACTAGTTTAGTTTTTCAGTGCATTTATGTTTACTAAGCTGACCTGATTTTTTAATTAATTTCTTTTTTTAAAAAATCAGCTCAACATTAGCCTGTTTTCTCAACAAAAGCACTTTCCACTATGGAAGTTTTTAACAGGTTGCCTATGCTCTCTTGCCTCCAAACTCCAGGCTTCCCTTGGCCACACTGTCCTCTGAACAATGGGAAAAGCCCTCCTTTGGGAAGGCCTTGTGGTGACCCACAGGAGCCAACATACTCCAGGGCCATGCACAAGGCTGTGTATCTAAAGCTACAGTGGTAAAGATGAGTCTGCAACATCCAAGCTGGAGCGCCCTCCTTGTCACCCAGAGATGTTGATAAATGTTAAGTCATGTGGTCTAGGCACTTCAGCAGTCAAAAATGTTTCTGTCTGGAACAGGAACAATGAAAAGTGATGACTGAAAACATCAAAATGTTTCCCCCTTTTCAAGTACTCACATGAACTGAGGGCAAAGTTTCCAGCCCCTCATCCTGGACACCCTGGGCTCAATCTCTGATCATGTTTGTTGGGCAAATCATTTTTGTGTCCCATACTCTGGTTCCTTTTAGTACATCTCATCCCTCCCTGAGAGAAAAGCTCTAATCCTCCTGGCCTCAGAATAGACCTTGGATTGAAGTAACCTTTGCAACTGTCAGCCTCATACTACAAGGTCCCTTTAGGCTGAATGGTACTTTCATGTAAGCTTCTATGAGAAAACTTCTTAACACCACATCACAGCTTATTTTTTTAGAACAGAAGATTAAAAGGTTTTGAAAGCAGCATGTTTACTGTAGATTGTAGCAGGCAAACAATGTAATCTAGAAGTTTACCATCTTTCATCAGAGAACTTGAGTGGCATTTCTTTAGTAATTTACCCAGCAAGTCCCTTGCTATTAATCCTGTTCCATGTCTCCTTCAGAAATTTTTTGACTCTGTTTCCTGGAGTTTTGATTCTCTTCCATATCCTGCCTGGGACACATCCCGCCCCAGTGGGCAGAATTTGCTGAATTCAACAGCTGCACAGATGTACAGCATCAAAGCAGATGGCATTTACAGCAATCCTAAATGCAATTGTATTCCTCCTTGCCTCTGGACAGTCAGCACCTCCTAGGACCAAACACATTTTCATACTGTAAATCCGTCACAGTATTTAAAGACACTTATAAACATATGGAATTCATAAATTACTCAAGAGCAGTCCAGCATCCTTTTTCTGAAGCTAAATATTCTACAGAAATGCAAACTATTATTATCATGTTATGCGACCAATAGCAGTTAGAAGTAGTGAAGAGATCACTGCCACTTTCTCTTTGCACTGTACTATCCTAACATGTGTTTAAAGTCTGTTGGACATTTAAAGTTCTGAATAACCCATTGCTTAACAACTTATTTGTATGAGCAAAGAAAATGAAATTAAAACAGATTGAGCATAACTAAGTAATGTTAATAATCTTAAAAATAGTGAGCTAACTAAGTTAGGACAAGCAAATCACTTTCTCTCCATTTCCATCAGATTTAAAATCAGGGTAGTTTGAAGAAAACGAGTCAGCTGTTGTTACTGACAGTACATGCACACCATTTTCCATTGGAATGTCTGGGGCAAAGTGTACTGATACAAGTACAGGAACAGCTGGATGTACTTTGAGGAAATAAAAAAAAAAAGAAGGCAGCTTCAGGGGGCATTTTGATATAAAAGGAATTTGTCTGAGATGGTTATGATCCTTTAGATTAATGCCTCAGCAAAAGACAGTTGATGCTGAAGTCTCCCTCCCAGCTTTGTTGGACTTTGGATGAGGCCATAAAGCAGATTACAGTGTGAGCTGAACTCCGTCCTTAGCTATTGCAGGTGTTACTCTTCCAGATACAAATTACTGGTGACTAACAAATACTGAGGGACCTTAAGTATTTCTAGCAGATGACACTGATCTAGTCATTGAAGAAAAGACTTGCTTCTGATTAATGAGTATTTGGTGAGTTTTCAATACATTGTGGTTACCCTGACCTGCAGCTTTCTGCAACCACTGGAAGTTTGTTCCACTGCTGTACTTGGACCATACAGTCAAAGGTCTCTCTTGTGGTGAAAACTGTAATGTTAGACAGTTTTCTGTCTGGGCTTACTGCATAAGTCTGTTCACTAATTCACTCTTTGTTCCACAGACACATGTTATATAGGTCTGGAGAACAGCATGCTGAAAAGACGTACGGGGAGAGGTGAGATAGGGCCAGTAGAGGCCAATGGAGCAGAGTGCACATTTCTTCAAGATGCAAAGCTGTTCCAACTTTCCCTGTTCCAGAAGGCAGAGTGGTCCCAAGGCAGCATAACATTGGCTTTTCTCCTTCCTCTCTCTCAGCAACCACTTCTTCCACAGAGCTTGTCCAGCCAGAGGAGAGAATAAGAACTTTGTTTTGATCAAGGATAATTTTATCCTCTTTCTGGAATGCTGTCTCAGCTATAAAGTGACTCAGAAATGAGAATAGTTGAGGGAGTCTATGGATTCCTATATAGGTGAAAAATGAGACATTGATCTCTTTTCAGCCCACTAGAAACACTGCGGAACAGAAGCTTTTTATTTTTATTTAATGCTTAATGACAATATGAATGCAATGAATACAAAGAATAACAATTATAATAACTCACCCAATACTGTCTGGCAGCGTGTAATTTCAATTCATCTTTACTTTCCAGGACTCTGATTCAATGTTATAAAATACAACCTGCAATGTGCCTTGGATTTTCCTTATCAGCATCACTAGGAGTGCTGTCATTCCAAAGTAGACAAGGAGATCGTGGCCCCATTCCAAGAAATTTTGACAGAGCTGGTTTTCATGGGATAAATTAGTGGGGAGGAGAGGAGAGGAGAGGAGAGGAGAGGAGAGGAGAGGAGAGGAGAGGAGAGGAGAGGAGAGGAGAGGAGAGGAGAGGAGAGGAGAGGAGAGGAGAGGAGAGGAGAGGAGAGGAGAGGAGAGGAGAGGAGAGGAGAGGAGAGGAGAGGAGAGGAGAGGAGAGGAGAGGAGAGGAGAGGAGATGGTGATCAGGAAAAGTTCCTAAAGAACAAATGCCAGTGTCTTCAGGAAAGGCGCCATCTTCAAGCTCTTCTTGGGACTACAGGCTGGTCAGCCTCACTTCCATTCCTTAAATGTGAAAGAGCAAATAACACTGGAAATCACTTCTAAACATAGAAAGGACAAGAATGTGATTGAGAATCATGAACATGGTGTCATCAACATTTGCAAAGAGGAAATCATACCTGATCAGCCTTTTATGCTCAGATGATTATCCCATGGGATGAGAAGAGAGCAGCTGTAGAATGATAGAATGACTCAGGTTGGAAGGGACCTTAAAGATAGTCTAGTTACAACCCCTCTGCAGTGGACAGGGTTGCCAACCACTAGATCAAGCTGTCTAAGACTGAGTCCAACCAGGCCACCACTTCTTTGGGAAACCTGTTCCAGTGTCTTACCACTCTCTGATTAAAAGATTTCTCCTCATATCTAACCTAAATCTTCTCTCTTTTGGTTTAAACCCATTCACCCTTGTCCTATCATTATAAGACCATGTAAAAAGTCAGTCTCTGTCCTGCTTATGAGATCCCTTCAAGTGCTGGAAGGCCACAATTATGTCTCCCAGGAGCCTTCTCTTCTCCAAGCTAAGCAAGCCCAACTCCCTCAAACTTTCCTCATAGGAGAGCCCTCTGATCATCTCTGTGGCTCTCCTCTGAACCCACTCCAACACCTCCACATTCCTCCTTTGTTGGAGGCCCCAGGCCTGGACACAACACTCCAGATGGGGCCTCACATGGGCAGAGAAGAGAGGGACAATCACTTCCCTCATTCTACTTGCCACCTCTCTTTTGATGCAGCCCAGAGTACTGCTGGCCTTCTGGGCTGCAAGAGCACACTGATGGCTCATGTCCAAGTTTTCATCCATTGGGTACCTTCATGTCTTTCTCCACAGGGCTGCCCTCAACGAGTTCTTCCCTCAATTCGCACACATATCTGGGATTGCCCTGACCCCAGTGCAACAACTCGCGCTTGACCTTGTTGAACCTCCTAAGGTTCGTGTAGGCCCACTTTTCAAGCCTTTTCAGGTCCCTCTGGATGGCATCCCTTCCTTCTGCTCTGTCAACTGCGCCACTCAATTTGGTTGGTGTCATCAGCAAGCGTGCTGAGTACACTCAATCCCCATCGTCTATGTCATCGATAAAGATGTTGAAGAGCACTGGTCCCAAGATGGCCCCCTAAAACTATTCTTTATAGCTAATGGGAACTTCTCTTCCTCTCTCCAGTCTGTGACACTGCCTCCTGTCAAGGCCAGTGCTTTTCTTATCCACAAAAGCCCCAAAACAGGTACCATATGAAACACTAAAGGATTTCCCACACCGGGAGTCGAACCCGGGCTGCCTGGGTGAAAACCAGAAATCCTAACCGCTAGACCATGTGGGAACACAATGGCTAGTTCTTATCTTGACTTAAGCAAGGTTTTCAACACTGTCTCCCATAACATCTACACAGAAAAGCTGAAAAAGTATGAGCTAGATATCAGTGATGTGAATGGTCTGAGAGGTGAACAGAAACTGCCTGAACTGTTGAGTTCCAAGGACTGTGTTCCTTGGTATGACAGAGGAAAGTCACTGATGGTGTACCAGGGTTTGAGAATGAGTCCAGACCTGTTTGACATTCTTTATTAATGACCTGACCGGTGTGGCAGAGTATACTCCCAGCAAATTTGCAGATGATGCAAAACTGAGAGGAGTAGCTGCTACACTATACTGCTGTTCTGTGAGACCTTGACAGAAAGGAGAAATGGGCCAACAGGTACCCCACCAAGTTCAAGAAGGGGAAAAGCAAAGTGCTGCGCCTGGGGAGGAATAAACTCCACACACCCGGACAAGGTGGATGGCAGCTTTGTAGAAAAGGCCTTTGGGGCTACTGCTGGACAAGGTTAACGTGAGCCAGCTATGTCCCTTTTTGACAAAGAATGCCAATGGCCTCCTGGAAACACACCCCTTCCAACACCTTCCTCCCAGCAGGTTGAGAGAGGTGATCTTACCCATCTGCTCAGCATTGGTGAGGTCACACCTGGAGTGCTGTATCTAGTTTTGGGATCCTCAGTACAAAAGAGACCTGGACATATTGCAGAGAGTCTAATGAAGAGCCACAAAAACGATTAATGGATTGGAGCACATCTCTCCTACAAGGAAAGGCTGAGAGCACTGGGACTCTTCACTCTGGAAGAGGGAAGGCTCGAATGTACAAATGGCTGATGGAAGATATAAAGAATATGGAACCGGACTTCCCCATAGTGTCCATTTACAAGACAAGAAAAACAGACATAAACTAAAATATAGGACATTCTGTTCAAACTTAGGAAAAACTGCTTTGCTGTGAGTGCAGTTGAAAGCTGGCACAGGTTGCCCAGAGAGGTTATGAAGTCTCCAGTCTTAGAGATGTTCAAACCTGATTAGACATAGCCCTGAGATAACTGCTGTACTTAACTCAATTTGAAGCATGAGGTTGAACCAGGTGATTTCCAGAGGTGCCTGCCAGCCTCAGCTGTTTTGTTATTCTGTGGTTCTGTAGTTTGGTCGCATACAGCTGGACCAGCATGTACCAGGATAGCCTTCACATCCTTCACACAAGAGTGCAGTCCAAGCTACAGCCTCACCTTTGTCCCTCACAGCCAAGACACTGGTAGAAAAGAGTCAAATACAGTGGAATCTTCCCAATCTTTTGAGAATGTGCATTGGCTTGATGACAGAACTACTGGGGGCTACAATCTGATTTTGTATTAAAACCCCCTGTTCAAACTGAAATAGAGAAATGGCAGTCAGCCTGAAGGGGCAACACTGTCAGAGATTCCATTTTTCTGTGAAATTTACCTACAAAATGGGGCTGAAAATCTGGATAAGGTGGAGGCAGGGAGGAATCCACAGCTGGGAGGAGAAAGGGAGAAGGAGACGATGAGTTTTATTTTAAACATATGTATTAATCATGGCACAGAAGAGAAATAAGGGTGGGAAACTGCAGCTGGGAGGGGGAGGGCAGACAGAGGCGCTGATGATTATTGTAAATATAATTATTAAATCATTGCTCCAAGCAGGGAACCAGGGTGGGAATATGCAGCTGGAAGGTGGAGGGCAAGGGGAAAGCAGCAATTTTATATTCAGTGCTTATACTGAGCATGGCTCGGGATGGGACCAGGGGTACAGCCTTGCAGCTGGAGGTGGGAGTGCCACAGGAGAACACTGGTTCCTAGACCTGTCACATTAAAATATGCACATCTTGCCTCCAAGAAACCATGGTGCAAAGGCTTTGCAAATCTTGCAGAATGGGAGAGCTTTTATTTTAAAGGAGTGAGGGAGAAATCTTGTTCACCTGCTGGGTTTTTGCTAAGCTCTTGCAGCTCTATTACAAAATTACTCCATAAACTTTTACAACTGGCCTCATGCCAGCTAAATGTCATTATTAATACTGCTATGGAAAGTGCCAACAGAACTGAAATACTCATGGGGAGACGCTGCAAAAGACATACAAAACTCCAGACTTTTGGACAGTCAGAATAAGGAAAGGGAGAAGGGGGAGGAAGAAAATTGCCATATGGACCTTGTACGAATTAATGGGGTTTATGACAGAACAAAGGTCAGTCATCGAGATTGGCCGCTGCCAGCATGTTTTCACCTTGGCCAAAGTAATTGCATACACTCTGGTTCACAGAAATAGGATGCAGGATATGTTAAAGGCAGAGAAAGGTAATATTGTGTGGTTTAGATATTCTACAGTGATAAGCATGACACTGCAACAAGCAAACTGTGAAGAGAACAAGATCCTTTCCAGTGCTGAATGCTTTCACCCTCCAAAGCTGTCACTGGGAGCAGAAGGTACTTACAAACTCATGGGGTCTGGCTCTCAGCTGTGTCATCGCCTCTCAATGTCTTTCAGTCTCTGGCACAGTCTGTTGGAAAAAGGATCATGAAGAACTCCTTTGATTTGGTCCTCCAACACCTGTGGCAATGCAGCTGAAAATTTCAGAGCTGAAAAGAAAAAAATAAGAAACCTTTTAGTAAAAAATATATACAAACCATCACAGCACACCAGGAGTGTCATCCAGCTCTTGATTTTGGGCTTATAAGGGACAACACAAAGTAATAAACTCCATAGTCACATGTCATTTGGACATTGATTACCTGTGTCAGAGAAGGCCTCAAATTGGAGATTTAGAACTGGATTGGGAGAAATAATAATCAAATTTGGAATAATCTGACCTGAAGTTAGTCTGAGACTCGGTGCAGTTCATAGGTAATGGAAAATTCAGGTCTATAAAAGCTTGTACGTTCATTCGGGCCCCTCAACCTGTTTTAAATTCCTCCCTGGATAATTCTGAGGGAAGCTGAATGTCAGTTAAAGAAGTCACATTAAAGCTAAAGTTTTTAGATCTTTTCAGTACTGAAAATTTGTCATATTCTCATCCTCAGGTTGTAGGGATATTCTCTGGCTTAACCACTTTCCTGAATATGATTGCTTTATTGAATCAGGGCCACAGAAAACATCTGTCTCTGCAGCACCGGGGATGCTCTTCACAAAGCTCATCATCAGGAACTCCTTCATGAATAAAGCATTAAAGCAATATTTTCTCTCTCTCTTTTTTTTTTCTTTCTGCTATCAATTTAAGAAAAAGCACCATGAGTAGAACAGGACCTGTGTCATTGTCTTGTAACTAATCACAGTGTCAGTCTTTTGTGCCCTTTGCATAGCAAAGCACTGATAATAATAGAATTGGTCATTAGAAAGGAAAACGTCATCTTGCCATTTTCCTGCCAATTAAAGATTGCTTCCTGTACTTTCTACTGTCTTGTCTAGATCAAATTTTAAAGTCCCAAGGATTCAAAAGTTCACAATTTCCTGGGAAAAAAAAAATAACTCCAAAGAGCTCAAATTTAGAAGCTTAGTTTAGATGCCCCCTTCTTAGCTCTATTTACATTCAGCCTTTCTCCTTCCTATTGAGTGGCTTGAAGAGATGCTCTCATAAAGTACACCATTTCACTCTTTCATATCCGAAACTAAATATTATAAAAGTTTATAAATATATTTATATATTTGAATATAATATAATCTAAATATATATCAGTGTATTATATCAACTTATAAATAAATTAAAGTATATATATGATTTTACGAACAAAGTGAACTACTTATATCAGTGGTCTCTGGGTATTGACAATTAGAACTCTACAACCTTAGTTTAGTTGCGGTTTACACTTGCCTTTCCCCAAAGATTTCAATGAAGTGAATGCATTCATATGAAGAAACTTGATTCTAGAAGTTAACAAATTAATAGGCATCATTGTGCTTGATTTTAATATATTTTATTCATATATTCAGAAATTGATTTATCATAGAATTGTAGAATCGTTTGAGTTGAAAGGGACCCTAAAAGGTCATCTAGTCCAACTCCCCTTGAATGAGCAGGGACACCTACAGCTACATCAGGTTGTCTTTGGTAAATCCATAAAAAAGCCTCCACGATCTTCAGCAGGGAAGTTCTCAAGTCTTCTAAGTTGTATGCTTTCATTGTGCACTCAGTCTCAGTTCATTTTAATGTATTTGTATATTTATATGCACTTAAGGTAAGACTAAGGAAAGATGCCCAATGCCCATAAAGCACAAGTAACAGGACTGACTAACGCAGATGTATTTGTCTCTTACCATGGTGGAAGAATAGAATATAAACTCCCTCTGAGCTCAGGCACTGTGTCTAATCTAAGGCAAGAGGCTTTTTGTTCATCTGTTTGTTTTGCTTTTCTTCTTTTTTTTTTTTTTCTTTTTGGTGGGTGAATTCAGGCACATCAGATAAATATTTCTCTAGTCTTGATAAGACAGTAGATAAGATTCTTCTCTGGTTCACACTAAGCATATAATGGTATAACAGTAATGACATTGGTGAAGTCTCTCTCGATTTGCCAGGTGTAAGCAGAAGAGTCAGATCATTTTTTATTTCTTTTTTGCAGTTCTCCTATCCAGCCAGACAGGTGTGCTGGCCACATTATGTTACCATATGTCAGGAGGAATGGTTTTTAAAGCAGTTAATACTATATTTGGGAAAACCCTATGTAGCATATGCCATTTAATATACACACATATTATCCATACAATTATACAATTGGGTAAAATATACAAAATCAAGATGTATTTAGATGATTTTTGGTCATAAGCCAATGCAAATATTATTCTCCCAAGATTCCGGGAAGAGATTAAGTGTAGAGCTGTGACTTGTGCAGTGTTCGCCAACTGCTGACTAATTGCACGCCCATCATTATTGCATCCATATATACAATGAGGGTGAAAATTCAGGGGAGAACCACACTGCCAGCATACTTCAAATAGCAATGGTCATTTTGAAGAAAATTATCATATCTTTTTCCAGTGTTAATTTCACTCAGTTGTTTTAGGGTCTTGTGGGACTTAGAGCATCATGCCATGGAGAACAAAGTACCAAACGTGTATAGAATAAATGAGAAAGCAGAGACAAATATATGTGTACAGGCTGTACAACATGTTCAAATTTCTGTACTAACTAAATATAAAAGAGGGAGAAAACGACACTGCACTGCTTTTTATGCATACTGTCTCTCAGCAAACATTTTATAAGACAAGACTCTGGGAATGCTGTACATTATCACTGGGGAAAATAATTACAGCAACCACAATGTATATAAAGACAGAGAGGCATGTTGGAAAAACATTTCCTATAATTGTACTGTGACAAAATGTGCAGCTAAATATTATACACATGGTGGAAATTACACCACAATTAATGGCATGCCTCAAACATAACTCATTCTTAATGTTTTTTAGTAGTTTAGAATAAGTGGGCTATCACTGTCTGTATCGTGTTATCATATCATTAGACAACAATTCTCAACAACTGTCATAAGTCAGGCAGTGTTGGTGCTAGGCAGAAGCTTACCTATGTTTGTGATGCTTCAAAGCGCAGTGATCAAGATACCTTTCCCCCACCCCATTTAAATCTGGATGTAAAATGTTCAACAATTTAATTGAATCATTTTTGTTGAAAAGTATGTCTGCATTTAGGGAAACTGAGTTTGATTTCCCCTCTGCCACATTTAGCATCCTGTGGCTGGCAGGCAATGTGTTGTGTGTTTCTTTAATTCTAACAAGTGGGTTACTTTGATAGCAGTTTGTGCTCTCAATGAAATCTCTGCATGCAGAGCATTTTCCATTGCGGCATGAAAGACAAGCTGTGTTATTTTCTGGTTCCTTCAAATCTGGAAGACAGCTAGCTAGGGCAGTCAGACACATACAGCGTGTTGTCACCTAGGTGAGAGCTAAACCTGTATCTCAGCACTGCATTGATGGGTACCATTCTGAAGGACACACCCCTTGAACTTAAGAGAACATTAGTGCCCCAGTCACTGTAATCACCTCCACCACTTAAAGACCTACTGATATGCACGGGCATTAAATGCCTCTTCCACATCCCGGCCACACACAGCATGGCTAATTACTCTCGGGGAACTTAAACTCCCACTTCAATTTCGACAGGACTGCACTTAATTTCAGCTCAAATCTCTTCTACAGCAACAGTGTTTGCTGCAAAGGATATCAGAGCACAGGGCTCCAAGCAACTTTCTGGGCCATTAAGTCAATTCTCCTGTTACTGCAAACCAACACAATGTACAATCTTTTTCATACAGTCTTCAAGCTGCAACATAAAAGTAGTTGTTGGGTTTTAGCCTCTGTTACTCAACTGGAGAATATTCCAAAGTGCACTTGCTCTAACAGTGAGGAACTGTCTTCTCTTTTCTAGTTTGAACTTGTTTCTTCTCTGTTTATACCTACTATATATGTGAAAATATCTTCAGTTTAAATGGCTCTTTTTTCCCTGCTGCTTTCCCTTCTTCTCCTCCTCTTATTTTTATAACCTTCATCTGTTAGACTTTCAAGTCGCCTTTCTTAACTGTGAATGGGCAGACTAACACACAGTGCTTGAGGTCTAGCCACAATATTGTATGAAGATATCATCATTTCTATCACCTCAGTGGCAGTAATTTCACTGGAAAATTCTGGGACTACATTTGGTTTTTCACCGTTACATCAAATTGATGGCTCTCAGTTCTTTGATGAATAAGTACAAGAGGCTCTTTCACAACTTTTTTTTTTTTTTTTTTTTTTTTTTTTTTACTAATGATTGAACTCAGATTTTCTAGCATAACTTTTCATTAATTCTATTATTGTATTTTATCTCATTCCCATCTGGGTCTTAAGACTCTGCCATTTCCAAAACATGTGGATTGGCATTGCTTCTAAATTCTATACATTAGTAAACTCTACATTTGTATGAAGTCACAAAGAAGGTATTTAACAAAACCAGTGTTGGTAATCAGTCCGGTTTGATCCATTCCCTTTCCACAGACCCTGCTGCTGACCACCATTACTCCTGATGCCTAATTTACAGTTCTTCTCCTGATTTGTCTTGTTATAACTAGCAGAGGCTGCTCATTCATTTCCAGAGCATGTTTTCCTGAAATCTTGGTGGATGATATTTACCATATTATTTTTGTCCAGAAAATCAGTTGTTAAGTACAGTACAGTTAAGTAATAGTACAGTATGATCTACTTTTGCTAAAACTATGATTAGTATTTTACTGTTTTTCATGTACCTCTTTCAAAGCCTGCTGTAGATCTTTGAGTACTGTTAGGTCAGATTTACATGTACATGGATGTCTGGATGCCTTTTCCCCAATTAAATACAGACATTTTCTCTGCTGCGCTCCTGGCCTGATATGTTCACTCAGACCAGATGATGACTGCACTTGCTACCAACCTTGCAGTGCTCAACAGCACATCTTTCAGTCTCTTGTGATAAAGACAGGTAACATCAATCTCACTCAGCCTGAAATTCCAAGTTGAATTTCTCAGTTCTCTGCCTCATTCCCACTGATCCCCTCCCATTTGTCCTCAAGGCCAGTATTGTCATCCTTGCTGAACACTGGGACAAAGTACTTAAAACACTTTGTCTCCAGGTTCACAGTATCCTTAGTCAGTGTCCAAAGTTCCAATTCTGCTTACCTAAAGTGGACAAACTCTGAGGTTTTCCTTTATATTCCTTGCAAAGCCCAGTTCAGGTTGACATCAGTCTCCCCTCAGTCCCATCCCTTCTGACTGTCCTATCAAGGCTTTCCCGTAGAACAGTCATTTTTCAGTTCCTGTAGGTTCCCTACTCATTCACTATAATCTTTCTGAGATAATAATTTCTCCAGTCAGGTCTGAAACACCTGCCTTTATGACTGTCACCATTACATGTGATACTTTTCTGTATTTCTCAGCATCTTTGACCTGAAGCAATTCCATGCCTTCTCCACTTTTAGGACCCTGCACTCCTCAGCCCCACCTGTCTCCAAGTTTATCAATGTTTTCCCCACTGAAATCTGAAATCTTAACTAGAGAACTCCTTGACTCAAGACTACTTATGTTGAACAGCCCCCATGTTCCATCCAAGAGCTGACTGAACTTTGTTAGTGGATGAAGTCCTTGCTGAGTGTAGTATGCAGAGCCAAATCCTGACACCTTTCTTCTGTCTTCTTTACTCTGGCATAAGTTTGCTAAAATCAATGGGAGTTTTATTTACATAAGAACTAAAGGAGTGAGCCTATACTTTGTAGCCCTCTTTGAAATCCCTTAATATGAAAGGCACTACGCAAATACATTATTATTTTTACTTGCTTTTTATAAAGCACAAAATATTATTGGCCATTGAAAGTTTATGGAAACTTGATGCAATTGCAGTTGGCATTGACCTTTTCCCCAGCACAGGAGTCCCTAGGATAACACAGATGTCATGTGCAATGAAATTAATGTTGTGGGCACAGCTGTTTAGTAAAATAAAGTGAGATAAAAAGAAACAATTACTTAATCTGATATGGGATCTTTTCAACTTTTTTTCTCTACCTTATGCTACAGTTTGCAACTTATTGACCCATCCAGTTCCAGACAGTTTTTTTTCCCTTTTGTAAAACCAGTTTTCACTTACACGGACTGCTGGGAAGCATTATTCCAAATGATGAAGTGTAGGAAGTAGAGCTGACAAGAACATTTTACATAGCTAACATGTACACCCAGACTTCTTTTCTGCAATTTACTTATAGACTTAACTTGATTGTTCTCAGGTTAATATGCACAATTTGGAAAATTGAAATAACCTTCTATAACGTTCAAACACAATCCCATAAACTGAATCAGTTGTTAAAGTAAGCTTTACCTCAAGACCCCACAATGAGGTATCTATTACCAGGAGCTCTAAGCAAATGTTCTTTTAATTAGCTACATTTATCTTTAATCCCTGTTTTGACAGAAACTCTAACATAAACATACATTACAAATACAGAAAATCCAACTCAAAGTATGGTTAATTTTTATGTTTGACAGAGCCATTTGGAAAAAATAACTGTGACCTTTTTGGAGCCTGGAAAAAAAAATCTTAATGTGATGTCATTATAACACAGTTTCAGAAATCAAGAAGAAACAGTGGCATCTGTAGCTAAAGTACAATAACAATTCTTAAACTATTCCTTAAAAGAGGCAATAAAACCCTAAAAAGACCTTTGGGCCTTATGCTGAGGCAGCTGCAAAATCATGTTAAATAATTTCTGTAAGGACAACAGTAATTACAAACCCGATTAAAGTTTACCTACATTTCATTCCTAGAATGTCTGCAATGAGGACCATGAAACCAGATGGTTACAGAGAACACGTGAGGGATATATTCCATCAGGCATGTCCGTTACCTTGGAAACAACAGGAATAACATTATCTTTAGTGTCTATTTCTTTACAAAACTGTTCATTTAAGTGCTGCTGCCAACCTAAGCAAAATCCATATGAATACTTGAGTATCAGCTCAAAAAAACAGTTTGCCTCTCCCCGCCCTGCAATAAGTGTTCTGAACATTGCTGAGTATTACAAGAATGGCAGCAGAGCATATCTTCTCCTTGGTGTATGTCATATTCAGCTGATTTTCTACAACCTTTCTTTGTTTTTCTTTGTTTTTCTTTTTTTTTTCTTTTTTTCTTTTCTTTTTTTTTTTTTTTTTTTTTTTTTTTGGAGAGAGAGACAATTAGATTTGGGTTAAATTTCTGAGCTATCATATTCAGAGAGTTCAGTTGTTATTTGAACAAAAATGAAACCAGATGATAAATAGTTCCTCCTTTCTCTCTTTCTGTACTGATAAAAAGAACCAGAGGCAGAGCAGAAGAGAGAGACTTTGAAAAAGACATGAGACAGTGAAGAAGGCTTTCACAGGAAGGCTTAACCTTGTAAGTAAGCATGTGGATGAGAAAACAGTAAATCTGAAGTTGAGTGAGAGAGTGTCTAAGAATAGAGATGATAGACAGCACTGTCACCGTATTAACTTGAGATACTCTACCTTCATCCTCCCTGCTGTGGATATTTCATCTTCAAGAAGATAAATGCTCCATCCTCTCTTACCATTTCTCTCTCCTCCTGTTCCACAGAAGTAATCAGGAAACATAGGCAGTACTATATGTAACAAGCCATGTCCAGTCCTCCCACAGCCACAAAATGGCGGACTTTCTGGTTTTCACTCATCTATGTGTGGAACACATAGATTATCTGAAATGATTATATGAATCCACTGACAGCAGCAAAGAGACAGATTTCAAAAGGATCTCGACATCTGATCATAAAATCATAGACTGATTTAGGTTGGAAGGGATCTTTAAGATCATGTAGTTCTCCTGTTACAAGGAAGGACACCTCCCTCTAGACCAGGTTGCTCAAAGTGACATTCAGCCTGGCTTTGAATGCCTCCAGGGAGGGGACATCCAAATCTATTGGATAAAATGATACATGAGGTGAAGGCTTAACTTGCTCCTAGAAAATTATATGGCAAAAATCCTATGAGTATCACTGTGCAGTGCTTGATCTAACACCCCCTCCCTCACAAAGTACACTGAGCAGGTCCATCCCACAGCACATATACACAGGTTAAAGCGTTTCAGCCTCAAGATTGTCTCACCATATGTTCCCACACCAACAAGCTCAACGATGCGTTATGCCACACAGTCACTAGATCAAGAGTCCTGGCCAAAATTTGTGAAAACATTCCTAAGATGACATGAATCAGAATCCCATCTTTTCTCCATCCAATATTCACATCTATGGAAAAAAAAAAAAAAAAAAAAAAAAAGCTTCTAACAAAAAATGGAGGAGTTGAACATGTCATACTGCGTCAGATCTGCAGCTTAGGAATTTCACACCTCAAGAGGCTGGTGTGGAATATGCATCACAGTGGCTTGTGGAGGGAAAACAAGAGAGGGCTGAGATGCAGAGACACAGCAATACAGGCTGAGAGTAAAGCACCAGGGCTGTGGTAATGTGTGTTACAGCTTGGCTTGCCATAAGAATATATCTGCATCTCTCATGCCTTCTAGGCACTGGTGTATCAGAAATGTGCTTTATACAGGCGGTAGCTGGGACTGCCCCCTCAAGTTCATCTGCTTACACAGGAGCATGAGGTCTGTGACAGGGGCACGAGAGCCACAAAAGGCTGAAATTTCTGCTGCTGGAAAGCTGGAGATATTCACGTCTGAGGGATATCACATTACCTTGGTTCTTTCCACTTTCACGTTCAAAGCTCTGCATACCTGTGCCCTGACCCCTACTTAAGTCCAGTGTCTTATCGTATTCCCTCTCCATCCTCCACTGAGGTCAGTGTTTTTAAACTCGTTCCCTTGCCCTCCACATGTCACAGAGAGCATTTTATTGTTATGGGTCAATATTTGGGCACTCTGATCTCACAAAGAGTGAGTTCTTCCCAATGAAAGTTGACTGGTGCTATCAAAACAAAGAGCAGTAGATTTTACGAAGTGCGTTTTTTGTTCCCGTCCTTAGAGCACAAATTAAAATGAAGCACATTTTCCCAGCAATGGTGACTAAATTCCCTGGAGTTAGCCAGGCATTCCCACAGTACACACCTTTGTTTGGCTGCTCTGATGGAAGTTGTTAGGATGCTGATTTGTCTCAGTATTTGAGCTTGGCTTACAGGACAGCTACGTCCAAGTGTTTTTTCCAGGATGGAATCTTCTTTGTTTCCCCTCATTCCTCATCACCCAGGAGAGATGGAGGCAAGTACCATGGGTTGCAAGGGACGCATCTCCAATGACTACCTCTGCAAAAGACATATTACCACTTCACATAACCGGGAGTGGGGAACGTGACACAACCCCTCATTTTTCTTTTTTAAAAATATGCACATAGGTCCCTACGCTCCTGTCACCTTACTTCTATTTCCACATTGCTGAATGAGCAGAGTTTTTCACCTGCTCCCTCATATCTAAAAATTGTCTTCATATGTCTGGGTGAGAGTGGCTCCAGAACAACCTTTATTATTGCACATATACTTCCTCAACGACTGGCTTTGTTTTCTGAAACATCTGCAACCTGAGGCCCAATTGCCCCATACAGGACAGAAACAACTACCAGCAACTCAGCTGAGCCACAGCTTGGCTTTACCTTCAACCGTTTTGACTTACCCATCACTCTTATTTTTCCTCTGATAGTGGGGAGAATCTCCATCCTAGGCTATCCTTGGCATCACTCCAAGCCGTTAAGATGTGTACAATAGTTTAACTCTTCCCCTCTTCTTGTCCTGAGAAAGTAGAAACCAATGTGTTAGCTTTTCAAAAGTTCTCCCTTTAGTATTTGTTGTGCTTTCTGCTTTTATTAAAAAAACAGTTCAAAGAAACAAGCCTTCCCTTGGACCAGAAAGTCATGCTGCAAACGACGAGGGAAAATTTTGGTCCCAATAAATATATCCTGCAGCAATTAAAGGGAAGTAAACAGAGCAGGCAGAAAAGGACTGGAAACAACAGAATGGAGCAGCTGCGTGCATTGCATTAAAACATGTTTATCATCTGGTCTACTTGGAGTTGTATTTTACATTGTGAATTTATTATATTTTGGCTTAACAAACTTGAATTCTCACATTCTTTCAAAGTTATAAGTAAGTCCAGATATCCTTCCCACATATTTCTTCATGATTTCAAGTACTGTTTTTTAGCCCATGAGTAGTATGATAATAATGGTAATAATGATTAATTTCAATATATGTAAAGAAGTTAGGTCACATCAGATGCATTTTTCATATCTGGTTCCCTTTGTCGAGACAAGATGTACAGACACCTGAGTAAGAAACTGAACTTCATTCTTGCTGGAAAATCTTGAACGCCACAAAACATAACCACAAGTAAATTGAACAAAGGAGAAATACTGTAGAAAACCATGCCAATTTTGAATTTGAGAAAAAAAAGTCTGAAATTACTTTAAAATATCCTGTAAGCAGGACAAATGGAATTTCCATTGCTTTTAGAAGATTCCCTCCTTCCTTTTCTCTCCTTTGGGAAGGAAGGAAGGAAGGAAGGAAGGAAGGAAGGAAGGAAGGAAGGAAGGAAGGAAGGAAGGAAGGAAGGAAGGAAGGAAGGAAGGAAGGAAGGAAGGAAGGAAGGAAGGAAGGAAGGAAGGAAGGAAGGAAGGAAGGAAGGAAGTCCTTCTCAATGACTGCTACTAAACTGAATCCCTGTAATCTTTATCCAAAGAATCAACTTGGATGAGAAGAAATTGGCATTTAGAGGAGGTCAGTCACTAATGGCTGGCTCTGAGTGGGAAGACTGAGCACACCAGTGCCTTGTTTGTCTCCTTTTTTTTTTTTTTCCTGCTGTGATAAAAACAGTTAAGTATAATATTATTTTTCTAAAGGCAAAATCTTTCTCAGCAGCATAGAAATATTTATGACACTCCTTGTATAATCATTACCAGAAATTACTTTTAAAGTTAGACATAATTTTTTCTACAAGACTCAGTGTGTTTGAAATTACCTTGAAGTTGTTTAACGTAATTAGCTTTCAGACATCATTTCTATGTGTTAAAAATGTCCTATGAAGAGGTGGAAACCTGAGAACACACTGAAGTGCAGAGTAGGCTCAAAGAATTAAATGAATGTAGTCAGAGAGGATTATGTATTACCAAAAGGAAAGGTTCCCAGATCTGGGAACCAGTTTACTGATTCTTGTCAACTGAAATGAGATCTATTTTCTTTTTTTTTTTTTTTTTTCTGTCTCTCTCTCTGTCTTTTTTTTTTTTTTTAACTCCCTAGGAAAGCAATTCTGATTCTGAAGTATTTGCAGAGGAAGGTAATCCAGGGAAACAAAATGAAGTGGGTGTCTCAAAATCGACATTATTTTATTAACAATAACACTGGATTTTTCTTTCTAAAAGGAAAAGAAAGCTGATAGAATCACTAAAATGCAGAATCACCCATGCTAAGAAATGAGAAAGCCCTTTCCAAAGCCTGATCAGCCAGGTTGTTTGCCAAGGGTCAGCTTACAACTGCCACCCAAGGAACATTTTAATTACACTGTCCAGACCAACTTAAAACGTCCCACTTTTCCCATTCATTTATTTCAGAGAGTGTCACATACATTTGCTGGTCACTGAAACCTCCTGTTTCCCTCAGCCATTTCCAATGAACCCATGGGGTATTAAATGAGAAATCTGTCAAAAACATTAAATTCCCGAAAAGAAAAAAAAGAAGAAAGAAGAAGGAAAAAAGGAAAAAGAAAATAAGGCGGAAAAAAAGAAAAAAAATGAAAAAGAAAAAAAGAAAAGAGAAAAAAGAAAAAGGAAAAAAAAATCTTGAGGTGAAGAAGTTGCCCTTTGGAGCAGAGATAACAGCAAAGGGGAGAAATGCTTGGGACTGACTGACTGCTCCAAGGACACAGCAGGAGTCTGTGGAGGATGACTAGCGCCTCTGCCTTGCTCTGGGCTGGTCTTCTGCTTTTTCTCCAGTTCCAGAAGACAACTGCATGTTCTTTGAGTGTCTTGAGAGTAGCTTTCATGTCTGAGAGGGACTTGGTTGATAAAAATTGGCACTAGAGACAAAAAAAATGGTTGGTGTGGGCACCTTTAGAGTGGAAATGTTGTGCATGTCTCTTACTTCTGTGAATGGCTGAGTGCTAAGACAGTGGTGGGACACTCAAGGGGATCTCATCCCTAGTGCAGGGAATGTTCCCAGTTGTATGAAACTGGCTAAGAGAGACAAACTTCAGACACGCAGATCCACTGTGATTTCTGCTCTGCTCCTTCTTTCCACTTCTATTCTAAACTATATTGACTATATTGGACTTGACGATCTTAGAGATCTTTTCCAACCTTAATGATTCTATGATATACAGGAATGATTATTCACACGTTTTATGCCCTGTGTTCTGAATTCACAAGAATGATTCAGATATGTGGTACGTAGCACATCTCTTTTACCTGTTGAGAACCTTGCCACAGTGTTGTCAGTGTGCTGGATCCCCACTGAGGACTGTGCAGTGCTGGTCCTTCCTGGCCACTTCCTCTCCCAGCCTTTAGTCCTCTGGGCCCCATGACTTTGCATCATGGAGTGCAATCCCACTTTGAAGAGAGGTGGAGGTTGGCGCCTATTTAGTTTGCAGAGGTAAGAGAGAAGCTTTCTGAGTGACTCAGTTCCCCTCCAACAAAGGTTTTGGATTCTTTGAGCTCATCTGCTTAAAGTGATTATATTTAAGGGAGGACCAACTGCCCAGACCACATACATTTAATTTTTTTTCCCATATTTGTAGTTAGGAAGTCAAGTCAGATCTCAAGCAAGGGTTCATAGATACCCAAACAAGGTGTTCATGCTCCCTTGGCACCCAAGCCAAGCAATATCTCTCTTCCCAGGGAAAAGGTAGAGCATTTAGAGGTTAGGCAGCTCACGGGCATCTGCATGATCCCAGCCTGATGACTCCTACTTCTCCCCATAGTTGGACTAGATGATCTTAGTGATCTTTTCCAACTTTAATGAGTCTATGATTCTATGATACCACCCGCAGCAGGACCAGGCCGCACACTCCTTCGCAGCCTGCTGGGACAATGCAGCTTTGCTCAGGCAAATAAGAGGAAGCAGGTTTTCCAGAGGGGTGATCTAATTTACATGCCGCTTACACTGCACTATATGGGAATACATTTGACTCTTTGATTTCCCAGTCGTGAATTTTACTCCTGCTGACAGAAAGAGTAATTGCTGTGACCAGAATCAAACTGATTGCTTAAAAAGTCGAAGTTGACTTTTTTGCTCCACTTCTACAATATATACATTCCTGAAGGCTGAGGTTTAGAGGGATAGATATGGTATTGGTGTTTACCAGAAGTATCTTTGAAATGCTTTGTAGTGCCAAAGTATACAGAAGGCTCATTTACTATGTTGGAAGAGTAAATGTAACAGGGGTGTTTCTGCAGAAGTAAAATATATGTATGTTTTTATTTCCTATTCTCTTACATAACCTTGTTATTAGTTTGAAACTCTCCAGGCATTCTGTAGGTGATAAAAAGAGGAGAAAAGTTATTTCTAGAAAGCTGAGCAGTTCTAATTTCTCCTGTTTTTAAACTAAACATGCCAGCTTAAGCAGAAAGGTGTAACCACACTCCGCTTCGGGGACAGGATAGCAGTCAGACCAACAAATGAAAATAAAGGTCCAAGCAATTTCCATAAGGAGATGCAGCTGAAGGCCACTGATCCTTTCGCAGATACAGCCGCCCGCACAGGACCAGAAGGTGCAGCAAGGAAGGAGGCCTGCGGTAGGGAAAGGGAAAGCAGATGGCAAAAACAGGCAAAGGTTTGCACCAACCCTTGCACAACTCCTCCACCAACATAATCACCATCTGCCAGCTCTGGTGCTCCCACACAGAGTCCAACAGAGGGCTCAGAAGTGCTTAGAGATTTCACCAGGATTTGGGAGCATCACCTCACGCTATCAGCTGCTCCCCGCCATTCTGGGCTCAGGGCTGTTGCTCACATGATTTGCTCCCATTCCTTCCCTGGGCTTCCATCTGATGACACCACTATCAGTATATGCTCTGGTGTAGATCAGCACCGCATACTCCACACATATTTGAATTTGCTTTAGCTCCATGAAAGATGGAGCCTTTGGGGGTTAATCAAGTGCTCAAGTGAAAAAAGGTTATTTTGATTAAAGTTTGGTAGGCTGAGTTCAGATAAAAATTGCTAGACAAACAGGATAATAATCCCATGTGTGTTAGAATACTTCATTTTCCCAGGTCCAGCTCTTTTCTTGCTGGCCATGCGTCCTCATCCTTCCCACACCATACTTGTATGGATATATGGATATCTCAACCCCTGCAGATGATGAGGAGAAAGACTGTCCCACAGTGGAGTCTCCTAGTCACTTTCCCAGAAACCACGTCAGCTGAATAAACATTCCTCTCTGCTCAAGAAATGAGCTCGAGGTGAGGTTGATAAAAGCAGAACCTTCCTCCTCAACACAAAATATACACAAATCTATCTGCAGGAGGGATGAAAACCTGCTTCCATCTCGATGTATGCTCAGCTATGGGCATGGGGCAGGAAAACCCACCAGCACATTAGGCTCATATCTTCAGCCTTGCGTCTCAGAATCATAGAATCATAGAATCATAGAATCATAGAATGACTTGTGTTGGAAGGGACCTTCAAGTCCACCCACTTCCAACTCCTATGCTTGGTAGGGCTGCCATCCACTAGGTTGCCCTGTCACCTGTCCCCGGTGAGCCTCATAGAGCCTGAAGAGATGTCTTATATAATGACAACCTAACTTCACCCTAGTGCCATTAACGGATAGCTATCCTATATATGCATGTGTTCCATAGACAGTTGTCACAAATGTCTTGGAGAAGACAGGTCTTGACATTTTGTGCACTGCAGGATGGAAGCAGGTTGGACATCCAAATCATGGGAACGCCTCTGCCTACACCCTGTGTAAAGCAGGAACAGTGATATCTTCCAGGGAGGCTTTGCTGCAGGTAAAGTAACGAGCACAGTGCAGGAATTGTAATATAATTATTATTAAATCTTTGTAATTTTTAAAGGTGTGCTCTGTTGGATTTGCCCCCTTAAGCCATTAGGAAGGAGTGGGACAAAACTTAGCTCTCTACTAAGGACTTTTGAAAATCCTTCTCCTCCCACTTTAAAAGCAACCCAAATTCTTAAATCTAATACTAACCAAGAAAAATCTGGAAGCTTCTGAAAAGTTTGATGCTTAAAATGACTGTCAGAAAATCAGAAATCAGAACATACTCTACGAACTACATCTAAATGATTTTACACAGCTTTGTAAAAACGAATAGAGCGTCACTTCACAGGAATGGGTAAACAGAATTGGATTCCCGCTTTACGTAGGGAAAACTGAGAAAAGGAAAAGTCATCATGAAAAGTCATAGAATCATAGAAGGGCTCAGATTGGAAGGGAACTTAAAGACTTAAGACAGCTACCTTTATTTTGAAATGAGTATTTATCGTGTGTTAAGCTGGCTCCTCACTGATCTCTGTTTGGTTTCACAGGTATGCCGTGAAAGTCTGGTTTAGCTGAAGTACTGCATAAAGCTGTTTTAACAGGCTTCAGCTCTGAAGTCCCCAAGCTTCATTTATTAATGCTCTGGAGGCTTATATTGGTGCCACTCAAGGGAGCCCGGTCTGTAAGAGAAAGGCATGTTAATCTTTTTATTGTTACAGAGAGAAATTAAAATGCATGGCTTATTACACTCGCCTCATAACTGCGCATGGCTACATGCGAAAATTGTCGGTAAAAATGAAGTCATGCTTTTTACAATGTGACTACCAGAATAATTTCACGTGAGTAACCACTATTTGGGATACATTTAAAGTGGTAAGAAATTCCGAGATGGCTGTTTCAGCATACTGTATTAATCAACCCAGGCTTAATTGTATGATGGCCCAGAAGTCAAACTTTTCCTTAAGTTTCCTGACCTTGACCCGAAGAAAATGTTATAACAAAATTTCAGATTGGGTTTCTTCAAGGCAACAGTTCCTCTTACCTAAACATACCTTTGAAATGGAGAGAAAGAGCTTGCTGATAAATGTTTCAACACCGTACTTTATTAAAACAAGTTATTCCTGTTGTTTACTGTGCGGTTAGGCCATGATGAAAAGCAGATCTTCACCAATACATTTCTGCACAAATTCCTTACCTTTCTGTTTACAAAAGAAAGTGAAGTACCTTTCAGTGGTATTTGTCACAGAGCACTAGCAGCCAACAATGCGCACTGTCAACTGCTTAAGGTTTCACTTCCTAATTAACTTTTCCAGCGGCAAAGGAACTGTCTGAAACCACAAAGCTCTCCCATTTACCCTCCCGTCACCCCGCCCCATTCATCCGTGGCCCCACGGCTGCAGCCACTGCACAGCAGAGTCCCGCGGAGGGTCCCCACCACCCAGCCATCAAGGGGAAACCTGAGCAGCCCGCCTGCACCTCGGCCACTTTGCTGCTTGAGAAAACTGCTTTTTCTAAGCAAGATGTGAGTCTGCCACAGACTCCCAGTGCTGATATTTTTCTGAAGCAAAGCATTTCTCTCCTTTCTTTCTTTGATTTTTATTTTGCCTGTCCTCATATGGATTAACTTCCCATTCAAACCCTTGCTAGGCTTGTGGAGTGAATGGGCTGTCCCCAGGTACAAATCGTCTTTTGTTCTACCGAATAGCAAAAATATTGGACATAGCTGAAATGGTTACAGAGGGTGTTGAGATCTACTTGAATGTGGTAAACAGGAAAAAAAAAAAAAAAAAACCCAAGAAAAAAAAGAAAAAAAAAAGCTCTGCGTAATTGTTTGCAATTACAAAACTGTTTTAATTTGAACAGTTCAAAATGCATATCAGCATAGAAGACCTGCCCATTTCAAACACGTTCCCCTATTTCCTCTAATAATTAACCCTGGGCTCGTTTTTCATTATCAGGTGTGTCTTTTAGAGCATGATTTGTTTACCTGAAGTAAAATTTCTGCAATAGCTATCAAAGCATGAACCAGCTGGAAGGTGTCGAAGCCAGATGTTGAACACAAATACAATTCCACCAAGTTTCCGCAAACAAGTGCTCTCTGAACAATGTGTCCCAAGTTCTGCTGTTTGCTCAGCCTTATGATGGTACAAAAACAATTTGGCGTGAGGCTCAAAGGCATGGAAACCAACCTGTTTTCATTTTTCTGCTGTAAGATTTTTTTTCCCTGTCAGGACGATTGTGGAATACTAATTGCTTTATAGCTCAGATATCTCAAGGTGAGGCTCTTCCAAATGGAGGCTCCCAAACTTATTGACACTGCACGCATGCTGGTAGCTAAATTACAAAACGACAGATTCATCAACTGAATGAGCTGCTATCAGATAATATGAGCTGCAGACGTCTCAGAAGAAATCATCGACATCTGCAGAGCCCTGGCAATTAACTGCTTACAGGTCCTACACCTGCCTACTGGTAGGATTTATTTCACAAATCATTTTAATGGCCATTTTCTCCAGCAGAAAATATATATATATATATCTGAGAAGGTAAAAAGTTCAGCACTGCAGCGTGATGCAGGAAGGCAGGATGGAGAGACAAAACTCTACAGCGTTCCATGTGCTCCCCGGCCCCAAGCTGCCTGCAGGCAGGGAGCCAGCACATGGCACCTGGCAGAAGGTGCTGTCTGGCCACTCGTAATGGAGCTGCTGGTTGTATAGTAGGAGAGGCAATGACACTCGTAGGCATTAATCCTACCAAAGGCTTTCTGGTCCCTTTCCAGATCAGCTCTAATTGGCTGTGACTGTAAGAGCCACTTTCAATGACAGCCCAGTGACACAGGTTACACAGCAAACCTTACAGATGAGTCATATCCAGCCCCTTGGATTAAGCAGGGGTTGCTTCACTAAACTTCTGCTCACTGAAGTTTGCTTAGTAAGTAATCACGCAATAACAACCTGACTCCAAATAGGCATGTTTCAGTAAGTAGGCGTTTCCCAATGGTGAACCACAGATACGAAATAATAATGATAACCTAGAAAGACTGAGATGCCAAGTAGTTCCAAATATCATGCACTAAGCTCGCTTTCCCCTTCAAAATAGCTGCAGACTCCTGAAAATCATAGAATCATAGGATCCTAGAATCACAGAATCATTAACGTTGGAAAGACCACTAAAATCACCTAGTCCAAACTGTCAACCCACCCCTACCAGGACCACTAACCCCATTAAAATCCCTCAGTGCCACATCTCCACATTCTTTGAACGCCCCCAGGGACGGTGACTCCCCCACCCCTCTGGGCAGCCTGTGCCAGTGCCTCACCACTCTTCCTGAGAAGAAATTGTTCCTAGTGTCCAACCTGAACCTGCCAACCTAAGGCCATTACTTCTTAACCTACCACTAGTTAGCTGGGAGAAGAGGCTGACCCCCACCTTGCTATAACTTTCTTTCAGGTCATTGTAGAGGGCAGTAAACATGAGCATACAGATGGCTGCATGTTGCTTACAGCCAACATACCGATGCCACTTAGCAGAAACTTCTGGGTGTAGGCACCTCCAGTGCTGGGAAGCAACCATGTTTTCCTTGTCTGAGTCAACAGTCCAGACACACTGTGAAGATTAATAACATGATTTCTTTCTATTATAAAGCAATATTTATATAAGGAAACACAATAAATGTATTAACAGCAGGAAATCCCATTTGTGCAGGGACAAGTCCAGATGTTGCTCGCTAAGTGCAAACTCTAAACTGCAAAGTGCAGTGGGTACCGCCGAAATTGAACTAAATTAAGTTAATGGAGGCATTTCCTATTCTGCCATTTCGGAAACAACAAGGCATCTGTTAATAAGGAAGAACTAGAGAAGTGACCAGCCCACTGGGTAGCCCACCAAATAAACACTTTACACTTTCTGCTCAGGAATTTCCTTCAGATCATTTTTAAAGCAGGCACTGGAAATTTCCGTATCTGCAGTTTCATATTTTCAAGAGCACGTGAGTTATCTGAGAACACAAGATGTGAAGTGTGCCTTCCACTGCGGTAAATAACCTGATAAATACCTGCTAGTCCAGTCTCAGCTATTGTGCTTAGTCTTCTTGGCAAATCACTAGTATGTTGGGTTTTGCTTGTTTTTGCCATACTGATTCTCACAGGGGTACTGCTCACATGTACTCCCAGTGCCATTACATGCAAACAACAGCCACAGCATACAACCATACTTGCTCTCCAGCAGTGGTGTAGACACATGTAACTCCAGGCTAAGATTTCACAAGAAGAAAATAGGGGTAAAAAAGCTTGGCCTGGCAGGCCGGCATACACAGACTATTACTGTTTTCTACATTCGATATCACTGCATCCAGAAAAAAACATCCTGGCAGAGGAGAGCTGCTTCATGTCCCAAAACACCTTGATTTCCTTCCCGCACCCTGCTACCACTCATATTTTGAAGGACTGGAGCTAAATCTGTTTGGTACAGATATCCCCCATGAAAAATTCCAGGTGTTCAGCACAGAGTTGCAAGGAGCATGGCTTTGTTGGTGATAACAATGTATGGGTTTGGAAATTCACCTCTACTTGTGCAGAAGAGCGGTGGCCTGGGGGGCTCACGCTCATTTTCTCTGCTGAAGATCAGTTTTCAGCTCCCTCCTGCACCTCCTCAAACGTCTGTCTGGACAAAGAGTGGGAAGCTCCATTTTGTGGGAAATTCTGCCATTGAGTTCCAGCCACAGCAAGAAATGCACTTTTGCAGTTTCTAACACTTTTTCAAGGAGGGATAATGGAAACATTTCTGTCTGAAACCAAGCAGAGCAGCTGACTGCACCAGTTCTGGGCCATCCAAGGATCCTCAAGGCTCACTGTCCACCCGGGGTTCCAATGCAGAGTCACCCTCAGCGAGTACCTCAGCCACCACTGCCCTAGCCTGCCAATGGGGCTCTCACCAGCAGCATCCCAGCTGCTGCATACACCAGTGTTCTCTTGCATTCTCCCCACTACACATTGCAGCTTTTCAGATGTTTGTGTTTGTTGGCTTTTTTTAACTTATGTTCTTGCATTTCCTAGAGGGTGCTAAGAACACAGATGGAGGGTGAAGGGTGAGTACATCCAGATGCTCATACTGGCTTTTCCCAGTGCGGCCTTGGGTTTTGCAGTTGCAGGAGGAAGGGAAACTGAACCCAAATATTCTGTTACTGTCATAAACTCCTCCAATTCTCCCACTTTCAATACTTCTAAAATTAGGGCCATGCACCATTGCCTCACTATATCCCTTTCACTCCACTCTTTATAGATATTCTATATGAGGCTGGTCTACAGTTTCTGTCATCATTAAAGGATTTCATGACAAATGGTCTATAAGCCTGAACCTTTAATCCTTCCCATTCATTCTAGCACAGAGTCCCCAGAGAGCACCTGCAATGTGTTCTCACCAACAAGACTCTCTCAAAGTGAATGTCCTTCCCCTGAGGTATTCAGCATCTTCATCACCCATGGCAGCTCTCTGAAAGGAGCTCCCTATAGCTCCTCCACTGAATCTTCACGCTGATGCCATAGTTAGGGGTAACAAATGCTTTGTTAGGTAAGATAAAATCCCTGGTTGCAAGGAAGTCAGATAGCAAAAGTCCCATTGCCATTGGGACACCCCGAGCAGCTCATATAGATCAAAGGCTACACATGGGAACACTGTCATGCATGTCTCTGTAAAAATATTATATCTGTCTTGGCTTCATTATTCCTACTATTTCTTGGTCCATAACAAGACCAAGCAAATCCTAGATTTCCTCTTTCTTAGAGCTTCTGTTAGTGAATCTATCCTTACTCCCATACTATTTCTTAACTGTGAAATTTCAGATTAAGAAAAAAAAATCTACAGAAAAAATAAAAATATCAACCATCAATTTTGTAGCCTTTTTTTTTTTTTGCTTTCAAGTGTTAAAATTGTTCTTGGAAAAGAACTCCAAAGTTATTCAGCTAAGAAATGCAATATCAAGGTCCTTAAGCAATCTACATAACAATGTGTAATAATTTGAGAAAATAATTAAGTAGCTACAATGGAAGGATTTTAATGACCTGGTTCCAGATTGGATTACATTTATTTTTAATGAGTTGTTTCTAAAAGATAGAGTAAGTGATATGTGGATTTTTTTTTAACATTTTTTGGTTATTTTTATTTCTTATAAGGAGGTTTACTGCTGCATTAAATGCATACAAAACTCCCAGATCTGGCCAAACAGTTGATGTGGCTTTGAATTACATTGATTACACATGAAGTGTAACACCTGGAGCCTGCTGGGAGTTTGGCCCTTATTGTTGCCTATGGACCATGTGATAGGCTGGAGAACCCTGAACCTCAGTGTCCTAAATTCTGCAGTGTTCCTGCAACAGCTCTCTGAATGTGGGACCACATGGGCCAAGCAAGAGAAACGCCTGGCCCTCTCAGCAGGTTTACTGCTGCATTAAAAGCATACAAGTCATAGGACAGGAATGTTTCAGATACAGAAGACTGCTACCTGCGAGGCTTCTTCTTCCTTCCTTGCAAAAAGAAGTCCAAAAATGAATAAGGTAGAGGAATACAGAAGGAGAATGAATCTCATGCCTGCAGCTCCCAGCTCACAGACAGGCATTTCACACGTGGTCACCAACTGTAGAGGCTTCATTTGTTGAGTGCCTGGTGAAGACCTTGGCACTTGACTTCTACACATTCTGATATACGAGTCCCTGAAAGTTGACCACATCTATCTAATGTTTTATATCCTGCAGAACCTTACCTACTCAGGAAGGGAAACCAAGATAAATAATCACTTCTGACCTCTGTTCCTATAGATTTCATCAGTCCACTACTACAACTGGGTTAATATCCCCTTCATTCTTCAAAATCCACTGTTTTAATGAAGCACAGATTAATATAAGATATACATCAATATCATGCCCGTTACCACTGCTGGAACACATAACTGCAGAAATGGACCTGCATATTTTCTGAGCTGGGGTTGAATGGGTTCAGTGAATCAGTTGTGGGGCCACTTACTGAGCAATTAGGGGACACGGCAACTTTAATAACTGCTCTGTAATTAAGAACTTGCACTTACTGTGTGTACAGATGGAAGTGGAGATCAGATCATTTGAACAAATAATTTGGACTCATATGTGGGAAAAAGGGGGACAAATGAAAGCTAGGTGAGCTTAATATTGATGTTTAATACTAGCTATTCAGTGCTTCATTTTACAGTCTTGTTAGTGTTTCTTGAAGAATGGTATATTTTTTTAACATAGAAGACTAAAGTGGACTCACTTGCTTTTCCAAGAGGCCTGGTGAGATTTCTGATTTTTCAAAACTTTAAAATACCAATAAATTTTGAAGATAACTGAGAGTATGGTAATGCAACAAAGACTGAATTTCAAATCCTGATACTGAAGGTTGGTGGTACTTTGTCTTAAGGTGCTTTTTTGTCCCCCAGAAATATAAAAAATATGAACAAGCAAATATTTTCATGAGTTGAATACTTGAAGTAAAAGATCTTGGTAAGAACTTCCCAAAATAACTCTTCCCATACATTATACCAAACAAACAACAACAACAACAACAAAAACCCTCAAGTTTAGCAAAATTTTCTGGGAACAAGATTGAAAATATTTAGCATCAACAGCATTGCCTGTAATAGCAGTTAAATATAACAGTGCATAAAAAACCTAATCATAAAATATTTCCACAAATATATCCCATGTAAAACATCGTCTTGCACAATGCATTAAAGCTGAACCATAGAGGAAGTGTCTTTTTCAAGCAGGAGCATTTAGCAGACATAAACGCTAAACTTGTCCAAGGATCACATCTTTAACTATGAATCCAACTTAAATATAATTTTAGCTTAGATTCTGGTTGCAAGATTTACTTATGAAATGCCAGAAAACTTATCCAACGCATAGTGTTGTAAATTGCTAAGGACTGGCTGCACCTTTCATATAAAACCAGAGATTTAATCCCCTTGGAGTAAAATGTAGTCTTAAAAATGTCATCATCCTTGGTCCTTCCAGTGTGCTTTCTCATTTATTATTATTTCTTGATTCTTATGTACACATGCTCAGCTAGCAACAAAATATTCTTAGTACTACAAAGTAGATGAGTACAGAAAGAGGCAGAATCTCCAATTCCCAAGGTTACCAGCTACTTTTATTTTTATTCAAAAACATTTAATGTAGACTTTTTTCATTTTGTATTGTTAATTACTGCTTCCCCAATCAAATTCACTCACTTTAAATCTTCATGATCGTTAAACGGTGTGTGCCACTTCAAACCAATCCCACATAAGAAAAAAAAATTTAGTTGTGTAGCAGAGATAAAAGGCTTTTGACATGCTCACTGTTAACAGGAAGTAACAAAAATACATTTCTTCATCAAATCATTTTCACAAAGTCTCATATAGTTCATCAGAAATGGCCATTAGTGTTATTTCAAAGACGTTCCTGTGGTTTCTGCTAACTACTTATTACACAACCATCATTTTATAATATAAACCAATGACTTGGTGATAAAGTACACCAGTTGGAAACATAAACAGATGCATTATGGATAACTTAAGTACTGCTTTCTCTTCTACAAAATTTGTTCTATGTCACTTAAAAGGAAAAATCAAAGGAACCTTATGTTTAATAATATTTAGATATTCAAGATATGCCTAAACTAAGCATTTACAATATTCTATGTTGCAGAATACTGAACTTTGGATTTGAAAATTAAATGAGATGGAAAATGCTTATGATCCCTTGATAAGCATAGCTTGGAATAAATTGGCATGCGGAGGAGAAAGAAAAGCCAAAAACAGCAAGAGCTGTGCTGCGCAGGGCTTTTGTAATGACTTTGTGGCCCTATTTCCCAGACCGTATTTCCAGTTTTTGAAAATTAGACAGGCAAAGAAGTACATGAAAACCACCCTGAAAAATCAAAATTTTCTGCAAAACTATTTATATGTTTTTATAACTATATCGTGGTAAATGCAAACTCAGTCCTAAAATGTATACACAAGCATGCAAACTTGCCTGCAGGATGGTACCATTGTCTCTAGCAGTGACTTCAATGAAAATAATGCTCCAGTTTTGCAGCAGAGTTTGTGTGTTTATTGGTTGCCTGTTTGCTGAGACGAATGATCTCAAATTCATGTTCTTTTAGTAGGAGTTCAGGTCTTTGCTACTATACACTTTAAAATAAAAACTCAAAAAAAATCATCTTTCACTTATGTAGAAAGAAATGAGTTGATAAATTTAACCAAAGAAAGTGTATTAAAGTGTTAAAACCAATTAACAGAAATTAAGTTGAAGATTTTGCGTGCAGCTCTGAAAGACCCACATCATAAGCAGCAAGAGCAGAAGGTGCTGATCCCATCTCACAGCGGCAGTTATGAGTAGTGCCCTCCATACGCAAGACACTTCTTCACCCCAGCACTGCAAATCTCCAGAAAAGACACTCAGAGGTAGAAGAAGCTTCAAATGTTTCCCTATACATTCACGTGGTCACATATTACCAACTAGCTAGCAGCTACATGCTAAACTGTTCTCAGAAGGGAATTTCAACACACCGGCTCATTTTTTATAAGGAAAAACCCTAGAAAGCAGTGGAGTAATTTCCAATTCTCTGAGCAATGCTCAGCAGCCATTTCAGGAATTGTCCTCTTATGAATAGCCCCAAGAACAGCAAAGGTTTCCTTCGGCAAGGTTTTCAACACTGTCTCCTGCATCATCCTTATATCCAAGATGGCCTTTGGTGTCTTGCTGGGTGGGCTACAACATGGAGTGAAAGAGTAGGGGTTAGAGGTAGTACCCTACAAAGAGGCTAGTGACAAGGAAGGTTCCTCAGGGGTCTGGCATGGGACATGTACCATTTAATGTCTTTATTGAAGATACTGTGAAAGAGTAGGAATTCACACTCGTCAAGTCCACCGACGGTACCAAATCAGAAGAATCAGCTGATGCCACCCAGATCAGGAGTGCCATCCAGAAAGACCTGAACTGCCTAGTGGAATGGTCCAACCAAACTTGAACAAGGACAAATTTGAAGTGCTACACCTAGGAAGGAAGAACCCTGAGCTGGGGAATTACTGTATGGGGAGCAGCTGCCTTGGAAAGGGGAGAACGGATGGACACAAAGATGGAAATGGGCTGTCCATGGGACCTGGCAGCAAGGTGTACCAGCAGTGTTCAGGGCCATATTGATGTGTGTCTGTCAACTGTGGTAAGCAGTTATTCTTTTCTACTAAGCACTTCTTGGACCGCATCTGGAATATTGGGTCCATTTGTGGGGATGCTCTGTATAGGAAGGATCAATAAAGTAGCCAATAAAGTCCATAGAAATTACTACTAAGATGGAGGAAGCAACTACCGTAATAAGAACTTGTACACCCTCGGTTGAACAAACAGTACAGTAAGCAATACTTTATAGACTTCTATGATGTCCCGAAGTTGTGCAGTTAGCACAAACACAAGTGAAGAAAACCCTCTGCTACTCTGGTATTGATATGTAATGCATCTCATAAAAAGCCAGGCAAATTTTCTATCAACATGATTGCAACACATAGCAAACTCCACGTTGGTATTGCATGGAACTCTGGTGGAGTTTTCAGTCCTTTATAAAGAAGTAAGATCACTATCATGGAATCCAATAATGTTTGTTTTTTTTCTGTGATTTAATTTTGCCATTGTTTTTTTTTGTTTGTTTGTTTGTTTGTTTTTGCATCAGACAGGCTTGAGGAAGATTTTTACTTGTGAGAAAATTGAAAACTCATTTCTGAAGGAAGAAAGCTTTGAAAATATTTCAGATAGTCCCAGTGGATAAATAATAGCAAAACTAGCATCACCAGTTGACTTCAAACACCACATAATTCTGTTTCTTCCAATGTGTTCTGGTTGAAAGTGCCAGAGGAAAAATATCAAGGGAACCTGGGGACCTTAGGTGTACTGCCCTGTCTCTCTTTCTTCTTATATAATTTTCTTCTTAAATATTTTTTCTCATGTAAATTTTGGCTAATATCTTAAACAAAAGGAGAAAGCTAAAATGCAATTAACCATAAATCGAGCACTAGGCAGCTTCTTGCACTACGTCTTAAGACACACCACTATGAAGGACAGTGTCTGACTTGACGCAGTGTGATGAAGCAGTAATGAGAGCGAGAAGTGAATACAGAAAATCTGGTGCCAATCACTGAGAGAACATGAGAGTGTGCAGTATATAACGTACCTGCTTAATTTCAAAATCAAAGAAAAGAAGAAAAAAAATACTAATTTTAAGCTCTTATGGTAACTGCTTAATGAAGAGCGACAAGAGTCTACGCGATGGGGTCGTGTTATATTGAGAACAAACAGTGCCCTCTGTGGTTTAACAGAAAATGTGTTGTTGGTTTCTTCTGCATTGTATTTTTAAACACAGAAGCTGAGAGCACCCAAAATTGCCCTATTTAGTATAATCACTTAGCCTGATGAAAATCTTCAGTCTTTTTACCATGCTTGCCTCAGGAATGCAGATTACAAGTAGCAAACAGAAAGTAATCCACAAATAGCTTTAGAATCCTGTTTGAAAAATTGGCCTGTGAGCTATGTAGGTCTAAAAGCCAAGTGAGTGCATTATGATCCAAAAAAGTGAACGATTTTTTAAATGATTTATGTAAACTAGGAAAGAAAAACTCACTTTAAAACAAACTAGAGCATGTATTGTTGATACGATCACATTTTAGAATACACTAAATGTTCCAAATGGCCCTCAGTTCAATTTTGGGAAGTAAACAAAGCTCAGCTTTCAATGAGATTTAGGTTTTAAAACACAAGAAATTAGGTATATGTTAATTCAAACATTCATTAAATCCAGACTGCCATGAGTTATATTCCACGGGCTAAAGCGATTGCTAATGCAGATAACAGTCATGCTTATGCAATCTGTTACAGATAATATGTTAAGTGAAATACTTTGCACAAACTTTAAAATAAAGGAACTTTCCAGTTAACAAAAGAGGCAAAATTAAGGCACCATTTAAAACACATATTTTGTTCTATATTTGAAATCAGAGAGTACGTCCGTGTTTTATACACAGACACAGGCTTGCACACATACACATTATTTTAATAGATGCCAGATGTGAAATGTATTTGACACCCAGTTTACTTTCAGGGATGCAAATGTTGCATTCATGCAGCACAAAGCAGCCGCAGTATCCACTAAGGAGCACAGCCCTCCCCAGGATGGCGGCACGGCGGCCCCAGCATTGGGGTGGTACAGCTGCTTACAGAGGAGCAGTGCCCATGGGGCCATGTCCTTGGGGCACCTGAGCACCTCAGGAGGAGGAAGCAGCCAAGGTCAGTTCCCATCCCATGTGAGCAGATGCTCCTCCTGCAAGTGGGAGGTGGACATAGCCCATGGAACGGCGCTGAAAGGAGCATCTCAGCCACACCTTCAGGAAGGGGGTATCAGGAAATTGAGGGGGTCGCTGCTTCATTCCCACCTCACTTGCTTCTTCCCAACTCCAGCTGCTCTTGGTCGCTCCCATCCAAGGCTCAGAGAACAGGACAGTGGGACACCCCTGTAGGCAGACGGTGGGGTGATTGAGATCCAAAATAGGACCAAACCATGTGGGTGTCCCCAGTGTGTGAGGTGCTATAATTTTTGCCACCATGAACACCTAGAAAAGTCTTCTTTCATGGCAGTTTATAGTAACTCATGTTCACACTCCTATGAAGTCCTGACCATGTAACAAGACAGCTGCGTGCACTGCTAAGCTGGAAGACACTGGCCAGCACCCAAAGTCACCATAGTGCATAGTGGGCATGAGAGTAGGCATAGGAGTGGTCCAGCGGAACTGGGGACACCCACAGACCCCTGGGGATGCAGGACCTCACTGCACTGAGTACCCGTCCATGCTCAGTGTCACAGTGACAGAGCAGGTTCCCTTTGCAAAATTTTGTTATGCAATGTCTAATCTGCTCTTGTGGAGAAACGGGAAACCACAGTCGTCTGCAGCTCAGTTTCAGTGGTTCACCATCAGTAGCATCACGGTGTTATTCTCACAGGCACCAGGACCAGATCTGCTGAAGCAGCTGTAGGAATAGTGAGGCAGGTTTACTATTCAATAAAGCCATTACCGTACTTTGTTGATGGTTGTTTGTAAAAGTCTCTGAAGATGTAAAGGGTAATATAAGCACTGAGTGATATTATTAGTGTTTCAAAAGCTACTTTGGCTTTTAGGCTTGATACATTTGCAGCATGCGAAAAGCCATATCCCAATTCTTTGTCCTGCAGCTGGAAAGCCATCAGTGGACAGAGACTGAAAAATGAGCTCACAAGTATCTATCAAAACACATTAATTTAGCATACTCGTATTTGTAAAGTATTATAGTGTAAAGTATTATTAGAGTTAGATTGGTGTCTGGGATGGATATAGGAAGATGAAGAAATTAAACATTCATTTTCCCATCCTGGGTGTCACTTTTGTTATGATATCTAGGTGTAGAGTGCTTTTCTGGCCGGGCCTCTCTATAAACTCCCCAGTGCAGAGCACAGCACAGATGTCTAAATAATCTCCAAAGGCAGTTTCGCTTTGCTGATTGCTGTTGATGTCAGTGCACTTATGTGGGACCTCCTGCTCTATTTTCCAAGCACCTCTTTATCCACTGGCATGAAACACCATGTGTGGCACCTGGAGGCATTGCCTAGTTCCCAGGAAATGCAGCCCAACATCCACCCTAACTACATGATAGGACACATTAGCAGATGTACCTCTGTCCCTAAGCTGATGGCCAGGGTGAGGGGTGGGAAGCCATAGGAGTCAAAAGAGAGCTCAAGAGGGATCCAGCAGGACAGGTGGAGGGAAATAGGATGCAATAACCCATCCCATAGCACAACCTCAGGCAATTAGTGCTTTTGGCAGAGATGGTTCCCTCCAGCAAAGTGCTTACTTTACCTAAGATGGCCTGTAAAGACCAGGAAAAAATATTTTTAAATGACTGGTAGATTACTGCTTGTAGTTTAAGTAACAAGGTGCTGGTTCTGGGCAACCTGTTCAAGTGTCTGATTTAATTGTTGGTAATCCTGCCCACAGCAGGGAGGTTGGATCTAGATTATTTTTGAGGTCCCATTCAATCCAAAACATTCTATGATTCTATGACCCTATAATTCTGCAGTTGAGTAGTTTCAGCATCTCCCAATGGGCAACAGGTACTGACAATATTCACAAGAAAAAAAGAATAATAATTATTAAATAAAGGAGTAGAAATAGAAGTAGACAAGTGGACGCTGGGTCAAAACAAAGAACATTAATAAATGTATGATTTTGAAAATATATATTGAAAAAACACTTTGAACTATTGTCACAGGGTCTCGTGGGAGCTGTGGGCAAATTGCTTCCTGTCCTCACTTTCATTTGTGGCTGCATTTCTTGGCAAGACCTCATCTCCTGGGATGCCAAAACGACTCCCAGGATACACTGCACTGAGTATTTCTTTCTGTGAAAGATACAGGGGAGGAAGGCAAGGCTGACTAGGAGAAAGCCAAAAGATTCTTAAATTACTGTTTCTTGTTTATGCGGTGATCAAAGGAGAAACAAAAATGTCACAAAACTTCTCGGGTATAGAAATATATAATCAACTTATTTTGAACACCCTATGGCAAATAGAAGAAAGGAGGCACCATTAACAAATCTATTATTTATAGGATTAGATTATATGCTGTTGAAGCCTCAGGCATCCTAGTGAAAAAAACATCTCTCAGACCTAGTGGAAGTGTAAAGGCCCCTTGGTTCTCTTTAAGCCTGAGGCTCCCATTTTTCTCTCATTAATATCTAAATAGATGTCCCTACCAGCCAATTCCACCACTCTCACACACATGCTTAGAGTGTAGCAGGTGGCACAGCTGGTTTCCCAGAGATGTCAAGAGCTGTGAAATGGTAAATTCAGGTGCTGTTTAGCTCACTCTCTTATATAGAAGCATATGTCCATCTACAGATGAGGAGAGACACTTCATGTACAGGAAAAAAAATCAAGTCACAACACATGGAAAGAGCTGTTAACTCATCTGCTCCGTCTTGGTGACAGTATAGGATGCTTCTACAATAGAGCTTCTTCTCTGCTCCAGCTGGCTGATGTTTGGCTAAAAATTACTCTACTTCTTGCTGTATTCCAGTATAGATTATGAGCTATCATACACAAGTACTCCTTTGAATTTGCTTGAAGATTGCAGAAGACTTAAGTTAGAAAGTCAACAGCAGCAAAGGAGAGGTAGAAAGCAGTTCTTCAGAGCAGCACTCAGCTGCCTTCATCACCAAACCTTCCTTCCTCTTCCTGCAGTCAGCTGTAGCTTTTTTCCTACACCTTCTAGTTTATGCAGCCAGAAGTTGGCGCCCTACAGCCCAGATCCACCTTCCTTGAAAATCCCCAATCCATCTCATGGACTCAACATACTGTGCCTTGAACATTGTATTGTTCCAAGGGAAACAATAAATACCTACAGGTTGATCCCTTTTTTATAGATTCAGGGGAAGCAAATTATTCCTAGTACATCCAAGTTTTTGTATGACTGATTTTTCACCTTTAGGTGCAGTTCTTTCTTCTTGAGTGAGAAATTAGGACGGGGAGAAGGCTGACAGATTTACTGCTACCCTGGACTTTTGTGGGAGAGAAAAAGATAAGTAACATGGTATTGGTAGCCTCATTGGTTGCCATCTAGGAATGCAGGCTTCAGTGCCAGCACTCAGCCTCTTAATCTAAAGGAATAACAAATGAGAGCAAGAATCAGATGTACCCATTCCACCACGATTGCAGTAAATGCAATCCAGTAGGTACTGTGCTAGCACACACTTCACAGAAATGTTTCTGACAGCAGCGGATGAGCAAAATGTGGAAAGCACTGGCCCATTTGAAGCTTCACAGCATACTCTGGTGGTCATCAGCACTCAGTATAACCTCATCTGACCCAACACTTTTCATCCAGTCTCTTTTCAGCTCAAAACAGATATATTTTTTACTCATTCAGTTTCCTTCACTTTTTATCCCTAAATTCTTCCCTGTCAGTCCTAGCCTCCCATGCAGCACTATAAACTCAAGTATTGTTCCACTAGATTTATACATTTATTTCACTGCTGGGGATTGTTACGTTCTTCTGCTTTGATCTTCACAATAAAATAACACATAAAATTTCACTGCAATAATTATTTGAATGAGGCCACATCTTCACAAAAGAAAAACAAACTAATTTTAAAGTGGTCATTTAAGGAAAAGCACCACAAGTGTGTTATGTGGCTGAAATGATGAGCAACTCTCAAAATATTTGAACCCAATTTCAATTTGCAATCTTCAGACTACAGCTCCAAGGTCTCAGAGTGTGTCTCAGAGCTCTACCTCTTAGAGTTCACTAACTGGAGCCTCCGTGCAGCATAATCACCAATGTTACATAATCACCAATATTACGTGGTAAAAGTAGTTTAAAGCTTTACCTCCCCTTAAATTCTAACTTTTGCTTTTTTTTAAATAGTCATAGAATCATAGAATCGCTAAGGTTGGAAAAGACCCACAGGATCATCCAGTCCAACCATTCACCCTTCACCAATGGTTCCCGCTAAACCATGTCCCTCAACACAACATCCAAATGCTCTTTGAACACCACCAGGCTCGGTGACTCCACCACCTCTCTGGGCAGCCCATTCCAGTGCCTGACCACCCTTTCAGAGAAGTAGTATTTCCTAACATCCAGCCTGAATCTTCCCTGGTGCAGCTTGAAGCCATTCCCTCTAGTTCTATCACTAGTCACCCAAGAGAAGAGGCTGACCCCCAGCTCACTACAACCTCCCTTCAGGTAGTTATAGAGAGCAATAAGGTCTCCCCTGAGCCTCCTCTTCTCCAGACTGAACAATCCCAGCTCCTTCAGCCGCTCTTCATAAGGCCTGTGTTCCAGACCCCTCACCAGCTTTGTTGCCCTCCTCTGGACACGCTCCAGGGCCTCCATGTCTTTCTTACAGTGAGGGGCCCAAAACTGGACACAGTACTCGAGGTGCGGCCTCACCAGTGCTGAGTACAGGGGGGAAAGTTAGCTTGATCCTTCTGAATATTTCACCAAAGGATATGTTTTCTAATCTTTCCCTCATTCTGGTCTTCCTCTAATGACCTATGGTGTACTTTGTACGCTGAAGAGTCTGATCAGTTTATTTAGTAGAATACCTTGTCTGATGACACCCTTTGGAGAGCTCCTTCTGACAAGTCAGAGCTACTTATCTCCTAAGGAAGACTCATTTTCTGTTTATTTTTCCAGAAGTGTGGTGTTGCCCTTAGCAGTGCATTGAGTCAGAAGACCCATCTTCAGTAACCACCTGTATTTACTCCTCCCCAGTGTCTGCTAGTTGCAAACCTCCTCAGCAAAAATTTCCTTCCAGATCTTCAGTTAGAAAAACTCAAAAGAAAATAATAATAATAATAATAAATTTTTTTAAAGATCTATAAGGTGACCATAAAGATAGAGATATTCAGCAATGATTATCTGTTTATTATGACATTATGGTACCTAATCCAGCTAGGATACTTCAGGGAGGAGATTACCCTGTTCTTGAACAAAATGCTGCATGGTACTAAATCAAACATTTTACAAGCCTTGCTTTTCAACCAACTTGGAAGTCTATCCAAAAGAAAAAAAATCTGCTTAGTTTCATTTTTTTCCCCTAAAAAACTATGCTTTGTGCATTAGTTATATTAATTTACTTTATTCTTTATTAATTGAACCTTTCATCAACAATTCAGGTTTTTTCAAATTAGTGTAAATGTACCTGGCTTTAAATTACCTAGGTTGCAGTATTACTCCTTTTAGTATAGTGTAACTTTAATTTTCACTCTGTCCTCTAAAACTCTGCACTGCTCCAAGACTTACTGAAAAATACCATTAGTCATCCAAGGAGCTCTTTGGTCAGCTCTTTCGAACTTCTCAGATGCAAATAATCTAGACTGTCTGATTTTCAGTTGTCTAGTTTCAGTGGCTGCTATTTAACATCCTCCAGGCAACCGCTGGGCTGAAGAGTATTTCAGTATCAGGATCAGCATGTAATGTGACTAAGTCTTGTAGATTTTTCCGAAATACATAACAGAAGTATTTGCTTCTTCACACTTTTGTTACTTCTCCATTATAATTGACACTTCTTCCATTTCTTCTTTCAGTGGCCAGTATACTTTTTGTTCCTAAGCTTCCAAACCTCATTCTCATTGCCTTTGGTAGTTTCAGACATTGATTTTTTTGTTTCTATTATCAAGCTTTTGGACTTCTTATTTCTTACTTGAAATCAAACTTGTTATTGTAATGCAGCATATGTGTTTTAGAGTTTTTTTCTGTCTACACATAATAATCTAGTTATTCTAACTAAATAAACTAAACTAAATCTAACACGCGGTCTAATCATGGTATGTATTTCTGTGATTATTTATTTTCTGTTCACTAAGATTAAGGCTGATGTACCACACAGTTTAGAAAGATGCTAAATCTTTTAAAATCCAGTACACCTTGAAATGTCTGCCGTATTTTAATGTTGACAGAATGACGCAGCCAGCTTGTCAATCAATATGAATGTTCCAGCAATTTATAGCTTTTTTTGTTGTTCCAACACACAGTATCAGCATGCATTATAGAAGCACACTATTGTGATTTTGTGATTTCACCTAAAAACTGATTAGATGTTTCTCAGGTTTTCTGTCAGAAAAGCATTCAATACCACTGTCATAACTTCATGTTAATCACCCCAGGAACACAGGGCTGTAAGAGACATACCCAAACTCTTTCCTGTGTGCAACCACATCACATTATACCTTGTTAGGTTTAGATTTTTACTTCTGTTGCTGTAAGACGTTTCCTTACAACAGTCAAATGCTATGAATGGATTTTCTCTATGTCTTCTCCAGGCTTCAGCATCCCTTTCTGATGATGAGCATCAGAGTTGGATGCCATACCCTCATCAACACTACTCTTCTAAATACAAATGTACAATGGCAAGCAGCACAAAGAAACTCTTTTCTCAAAGTTTACACAGATGCTTAGACACTCCATCCATCCATCCACCCATCCATTCACCCATCCACCCATCCATTCACCCATCCATCCATCCATTCATCCATCCACCCATCCATCCATCCATCCATCCATCCATCCATCCATCCATCCATCCAATCCCTTCTCCACTTTCAGAAACACCAAGACCAGCTCCAAACAACTGTGATCAGCCAGGAGCTCCCATCTGCTGGGACAGTATTCTATTAGATGCCAGCACCTGGCTGAGGGACATTTCATGTTGTTCAACCATGGCATCCATGCACTGGAGAAACTGCCAAATGCTGGAGCCAAAGCAACTGGCTGGGTCGTCATGCTCTGCTTCCTGCTTTATTTTCTCCACTGCACCATGACTCCCCCAAAAGCAGGCTGCAAACATGAGAGGAGAAGAGGAGAAAGGAGAGGAAGTCCAGTGACTCAGAGAGAGATAAGGACCTATTTTACATAGCCTACCATTCCCTTTCCCTTCTTGACTCTTCCTAAATAGGTTGCGTTCAGGAACTTTTGCATTCCAGGCGTGTGAGTCCCATGGGCAGTATCCAGTGATGGCAAGGCAGGCAGATTTATTGTCAGGTTCACAGCATTGCTCCATGGACAGTTAAATACATGCTCTCCTCATATCTCTTTTTGCCTTGGTTAATTTTAGTTTAATATCTTGATTGGACTGAAAACGAGCATACATTTGTTCCCACTTCTGCCATGGTTATCAGGTGGATCTGCTGCCCTACTCCTTACAAGGAGGGATGCCCCAAACCTGGGGCCATCCCTGACCCCAGTCCCTCTTTGTCCCCATCTTACCAACCACCCATGGGCTGGAGGCAGCCTCCACAGGAAAAAACTGACTGGCATCACCCTATAACTTTGTATGTATATAAAATAAAAGGGTGGCTTGGGCCTTACATAGAGAAGTCTGCTTTATTTCCAGTCTTCTTGTTCTCTCATCTCGTATAGAAAGGAGTGAAAGATGTTTGATGTTTGATCCAAGTCCTAAGCTGGGATGGCTTAGTGGCATCTCCTACCTGATCTGCCTGGATGCTTTGTTTTTAGATTCAGTCAGCTGAATGACTCCCCAGTTTTGAAAAACATCATTAATAATGGGAAAATAGATGTTTTCTGTACATAGGCATGACCCCGAAGGTCAGATTCTACCTAGGTGACTCTTTTCTCATTGAACTTCAAAGCTTGCTGACATGCTTCTTTCTTCTCCAAGAAAAGAATTTTTAACAGCCAGCATTCACCCCATCCAGCTCCATGCTGCATATTCATACGGGCACACAGCACTCCGTGCCATTCCTCATCTACACTTCCAGGCACAAACAAGAGGGGTTACTAAGAAATGTTCTTTCACTTAATCTCAGGGCCTTAAGGGATCCTGTCGGGAAACACAGCTACCAATACCATGAAGTCATTTTAAAGGGATAAATAGATAAATAAATAACGCGCATAGCCCAGGGATGATTTTCACTCTGGCTACAGTTTTAATCAGGATAATAACACCCAAGAGCAGCGTGGCAGTGCTTTTCCTTTCATTTTGTGCCATGTTCAAGTGATGTTGTTTCACAGCTTTAATAGTCCTGTCAGCATTCATCAGCAAATCAAGACAACCTCCAGAATACTGCCATAAAAACACAGTGGATTTTTAATTAGAACAGGACAGCCTTTAGCACACCAAATACATGTTAAATTGATATTTCTCACTGCAAGCTCAAGATTACCCAGTTTCAGCTGTTTCCAAATGAAGCAAATCAAGCTTAATGTGGGCTCAGCTGAACAAATGTATTTTCTTAGGTTTACAGCAGCTTTTAACTTTTAATGCCATGTCTTCCCCCCCCCCGCTCCTTTTTTTAAGATGATGTTATGGTAGGAAAATGTTACACTTGCCTATGTGAGATTTACAGATGACCTTTTTACTGGACAAAAGTTCTGTGGAACATGGGACAGAATATAAATCCCACTCTCTGCTTCATCAAAAGCTGATAAATATGTGAGGAAGATTAAGAGTGTAGCTTAATGAGCCAGTATGTTTTCCATTACAGTTGTAACTCTTTGCCAAAAAGTGTCCATTCCACATTCATCCTGTTTTGAAAAATAACGAGTCCTTCATGAAGCCGTATAGGTTTTCTGGATGCACCACTTTTCAGGACGTCAGTGGTTTGTGGTCTTCTTGATGTGGATCAGAAGGAGTCACACTCATTCGTTGCTTTTACTGCAATCTTAAGTACCACGAGCTCCTGGATCATTTGTTATTAGTATCTGGGAAATATTAAACCATACTCAGGATGCACATCCAATCCCATTTTACAGTAATGAAAACCACAGGAAAAATGTGATGTTTGTTACTCCTATGTTAGTTTCCTATTAATTATGTGGAACATATGTCATTTTTCCATTTAGCAAGTCAGAAGGTGTGACCTCAGGAAAAAGAAACACTTTCAAAGACTAGCTTAAAACGGTGGAAGAGGGGAATCTATTTTGGTGACAGCATACATATACTCCTAATCTGCACAGCTGCCACAGCAGCAAGTTGGACTCCCTGAAATCAGACAACGTGCAAATGTTCCTTGTCCTAAAAAGCAAGAAAGACTGGTGGGAACTATGGCCCACCTACAGGAGGAAGTGTCTTCAGGCACTTTTAACACGGCAGTCTCACCTCCTGGGCACAGGGCTTCACCTGTGCAGCTAAACGAATGGAGGAGTCAGGCACACTGCTCCTCAACCTGTCTTAACAGAGACTCACTAGAGAAATTTTGCTGGTGGACTCAGCTGTATTTTCCACAATAACTCATGAGTGACTTGTGTTATCCACTTAAGGAGATGCCTATTTTTCTTATATGTACTTTATTCTAGCAAGAAATAGGAAAAGCACAAGAGTAGGAAGGAAAAAATAAAGTTAGAAAGTTTAGTTGGTTGATTGCAGAATAGAAACATAGAATGAATGATAGAATCATTCGAGTTGGAAGAGACCTTTAAAGGTTCATAGAATCATTAAGGTCCAATGAGATCACCTAATCCAACTGTCAAACCTTTCCCACCATGCCCACTGACCATGTCCATCAGTGCCACACCTACACATTTCTTGAACACCTTCAGGGATGGTGACTCCACCACTTCCCTGGGCAGCCTGTGCCAACGCATCAACGCTCTTTCTGAAAAGAGATTTTTCCTAATATCCAGTCTGAACCTTCCCTGTAGCAAGTTAAGAGCATTCCCTCTTATCTTATTGCTGTTACCTGAGAGAAGAGGCCGACCTTCACCTCGCCACAACCTCTTCTCAGGCAGTCGCAGAGCTTGACGAGGTCTTTCCTAAGCCTCCTCTTCTCCGGACTGAACAATCTCAGTTCCCTCAGCCACTCCCCATAAGGCTTGTGCTTCAGACCACTCACCAGCTTTGTTGCCTCTTTCTGGACACAGTGTCTTTCTCATAGTGGGGGGTCCAAAGCTGAACACATTACTTGAGGTGCAGCCTCACCAATGCTGAGTACAGAGAATCAATCACATCCGTGGTCCTGCTGGCCACGCTATTTCTGATACAAGCCAGGATGCCATTGGCCTTCTTGGTTACCTGGGCACACAATGTCAACCAACATTCACAGATCCTTTTCCACTGCACAGCTTTCTAGCCACTCTGCCCTAAGCCTATAGCATTGCCTGGTGTTGTGACAAAAGAGCAGGACCTGACACTTAGTCTTGTTGAACTTTATCCCACTGGCCTCAGCCCAATGGTCCAGCCTGTCCAGATCCTTCTGTAGGGCCTTCACATCCCCAGGCAGAGCGACACTTCCTCCCAGCTTGGTGTCATCTGCAAACTTACAGAGGGTGCACTGAATGCCCTCATCCAGGTAATTAATAAAGATATTAAACAGGGCCATCCCAAATACTGACCCCTGGGGAACACCACTTGTGACCAGTCACCACCTGGATTTAACTCCATTTACCACCACTCTCTGTTCTTTATTCAACCAGTTCTTTATCCAGCAAAGAGTGTACCTGTCCAAGCCATGGGCTGCCAGCTTCTCCAGAAGAATACTGTCGTATTCATTTGCCATTTACTCCAACTCCCCTGCAATGAGCAGGGACACCTACATCTAGATAGGGTTACTCAGAGCCTTGTTCAGCCTGACCTTGAATGTCTGCAAGGATGGAGCATCTGTCACGTCCCTGGGCAGCCAGTATTCTGGTGTCCATCTGGATGCCACATCTCTGCGACTCATTTTGAGCTTGACCTGAGGGTCTTAAAAATAATGTAAGGGAGTTGAGTTCTGTAGAAAGGGATTAACAGTGAGCAGGGAGATGATTACATTGCCCAGCAGAAAACTGGTGGCAGAGCAAAGGCTGTACTACTTTTGCTGCCATGCTGGGAGCCTAGAGCTGAAGACATCAGAGGATGCACAATCCCTGCTTACTTTACAGTGACCTTCTCACATCTCTGTGTCATGCCTTGCTGGAGAGGTCTGAAGGAGAGCGGGGAGTTGCTTCAGGGTCATCCAAGCAAACCACATATGCTGCCTCCTCCAGAGTTTGATTCCCCTCTTTGTGAGGGGCTCACTGGTGCCAGTCCTCCTGGCAGCAAATCACTCTGTATATATTTTTCCTTGGTCTCTCAGGAAACCTACAGGACTTGCAGGCTGTTCAACCAGCTTATACCACATGGGAAATGATGCACTCTGGCAGGATGATGGGACAAAATCTCCATCCAAACATATCTCACGTGTCTTATTATTGGTTTTGGGCTTAGTCCTAAATGTTTTTGTTGTTTTTTTTTCCCCAAATAAACATATTCATCACAGTTAAGACATTCCATCTCAATCATTTTGCTCAGTGCTCAACCCAAAACAGCCAGAAAGTGAAATACCTCTAAGTCAATCATCAAAGCTAAATTAAATAAGCACAAACCTTCACTTAAGGTTTAAATGGCAATGAAGTTTTGAAAAGGCATTCTGTACCTGAAATTTCATGTGTAAATTATGACTTCACTTTCAAAATTTATGTTGGCCAAATTTCTGTAGTGAATCCATCAAATGCAATAGTCTGTGGGAAGTTTGCTTCCGAGAAACAATTTCCTACACTGAGAAGCAGAGAATAAGTAGAATGACGAATGTATCCTTACGCGTATGACTGTTTAATAGAAACAAGCAGGCATCATGATAACATAAGATTTAGAAGAAATGGGACAATGTCTACATTTTACCATTTTCCAACTGTTTTAGCTCCATTCCAAGGCTCAGAACTGAAAGATGCTGAGTTTCCCCAGTTCGGCAAACACCAAAGGGCAAAATTTACTTCAAGTCTACGAAGAGGCCTTCAAATCTAATGGAAAACCAAACAGATTAGAAAGCATTGGCACAAAAAATACACTCCATCATAATACAAGTGGACAAAATTAACCACACATTAGTGTGATTAGACCTCAGTTGTGCTGGAATCTGTTCTGGAGAAGTGAAAGTCAATTTCCAACCACAGGCATTTCCCCAATACTATTTTGCAAGCTATTTCTTCACCAGTCCTTATTTTGTCTGTGTATGCCTTCCCTCAGGGTGAGATATCATCCTTCTGAGAAGCACCACATCATTGAGCCAGGGGTTGAAACACAACTGCATGCTATGAGAGAGTCTTCCTCTTTCTATGAGCAAGCAACACCATTTATTTCCAGGTGGCACTTGAGATGTTGGCGTTGTCCCTAGCATCACCTAGCTGAGGGTATTCATGCTCCAATTTTCTTTGCCCTGTAAAAACGTATTAAGAATTGGGATATGCAATCTGCTAGGGAAAGATCTGAACTTTCTTCTGTTGTCCTATTCTGGGTCAGGCTCAGAGATCTGAAGTAGGGTTTGCTACTGCTTGTACGGGTACTTTATTCCTGATGTCCCAACCACATCACAGGCAGGTCCACTGCACTCCAATCCCAAGATTTTCATCTTTCCTCTCTTCAAACCATTACAACTTACAGCACAAGAAGTGTGTCTGTTAAATGTTTGTTAGGGAAAACATAAAGCAGCAGCAATCAAAATGAGCAACTATTTGTACAATTACTTTTCAAGGCTATTATATGATGGTCTTCATGCTGCTGAGCATTTCCTATGTTGATAGTATGTTCTAAGTAGGTGCAAGCAGTTCTTTCAATAGCTCCCAAGCCCATAACTTTGTGCAAGACACAATCAAAAGCAAGTTTAAATATTAAGAAAGAAATCTGCAGAAAAATGCTATTGATGCTTGAGGAGTATTATATATAATCCACAATGGTGTTTGGAAAAAGCAAAATATCAAGTCATAAACGCTTTCTGCTCCTCTTCTGCTAGGACAGGAGTTCATGGCCTTAAGTTGCATGAGGGGAGGTTCAAGTTGAATATTAGGAAGAATGTCTTCTCAGAAAGAGTGCTAATGCATGGGAACAGGTTGCTCAGGGAAGTGGTGGAGTCATCATCCCTGGAGGTGTTCAAGAACCTCATGGATATGGCACTGAGGGACATGGCTAGTGGGCATAGTGTTGATGGGTCAGTGGCTGGACTAGATGATCTTAGTGACCTTCTGCAACCTCAATGATTCTATGATTCTATGACTTGATGGTCTCATCTGTCCAGAGATAAAATACCTCAACCTCAGTTCCTGCTCCAGCAAAGAGAGGTTGGAGATGAAACATCCCCATCCCAGCCTAGGAAAAGCCTAAATCCTGTTGCTGGAGGAATCAACTGAGTGTCGGGGCATAAGGCTCCAGGTCCCCATTTCCAGAGAGTGCCCAAATCACTGCAACCTTAGGTAAAAGTAGACCAGTGCCTTCCCTTCTAACAAATTAATAAAGATTTCCCGGTGGGAATGCCTCAAGCCATCTTTCAAAGAGAAATTGTTAAGGTGAAACATGTAAGAAACACTACTGGAAATCCATTAGTGCAAGAAAGGATTTGTTTTCAAAGTCGAAATAATTCAGCTAAAGCAGTAATATGCAGCAGAGCAGAGCTCACGTAAACATTTCACAAGTGGGTGGCAAGGAGCAAAGAACCAGAGAGGAATAAATAAATTACTCCTCTCTGCTAAATAAATCATGTAAATTGTAAGCTTTCTGGGGCAGATACTTTAGATACTTTCTTTTCTGTATATATTTGTACAGTGTGTCACAAGACCGACCCCCAGATTCTTTGAGGGGGCCTCTAGAGCCCACAGGAATACAAATGGAAAATTGGATGAAAATCAGTCAATGCTGAGGTAGACCTGGCCCCATTCCGAGGGGATGGCAGGGCTGTGCAGCCATGTCCACATCACTTCTCTGCAGATGTGGCCTAGCTCCTGCACCGCCCTACACTGAGAATGTTGGGACAGCTCCAGGCTGTAAGCACCCCAAAGGCTGGCCTGAACCCCCACCTGTCTCCATACATTTGCAATCGCCTGTGGAATTTTCTTCCTGTGCCTCTCCCTTTAGGGAAGAAATCAGGAGTGTTTTCTAGAAGCAGTCCCCAGAAAAAAAAGACCCAAGCAAATATCCCATGGTGACTTCAAGGCACCGAGTACATGCAGCATTTGTGTTATATTTGGGTAGACACATCTCAGCACAGCTTCAAAGAAGTGGCAAAAAGCTCCTTGAGACAGGGAGGAGGAAATGTTCCTTTTGGAAACCCTAGATTGATTATTTTGTACATAGGCTCCCCCAAAAAATTACACTGGGTAATCCATGTGTGCTTAACCTTTGGGCTCTCAACTAATTAATTAAAGTTGCACATAGTGCACTCAGTGTTAGTGAGGTAATATTTCATCATGTTGAAAGTAGTGAAGGTTTTGGCACAGTGCAGTCTTTTCTTAGTCCAGATTGGAATAACAGGGGTTATATAAATGCAAATTACACAATTTGACAGCTGTGTAACATCAGCATGTTATGACTGAAAGAGCTAAATCCCAAGACCCTCACTGACCGGTGAAATCAGACTCCCATTGAACTCTGCCTGCACAGGGCCTGCAGAAGACAGTCCAGGTTGGACCTCCTCACTCTCTCGAGCAGCACATCTCATTGCACTGCTCCACTCACATGTGGACTTTCAGTGCATGCTCCTATTCCCCCCACACATCGCCAGCTATTGTGGATTTTCTTTCTTCTCACACCAACCGTATTTTCCTTCACTTTCTCTGGCTTTATCTTATTGCATTTTCTCTATCCTTTCCATCTTACTGTCTTTCTTTTGAATGTTCCTTTATTTACTTCTGAGTGCTTCTTCCCACTCTTCAGAATGCTTTCATTGTATTTTATTTATTGTACCTATGTGGCTTCTTGAGCAACTCTGATATCTTCTCCTGTTCCTATGGCCATTGTCCTTCCAGACCAGTACATTTCCATCTCAGTAAGGATTCGCCCATCAATTTCTCTTCAGTTTCTGACCAATAACTGCTCAAAGTCTGGCCATCCACAGGTGACACCCCACCACCACCTCTCTACAACTGCCTGAAAGAAAATTAGCGAGGTGGGGGTCAGCATCTTTTCCTAGGTAACAGCAATAGGATGAGAAGTAATAGCCTTAAGTTGTGTCAGGGTTGGTTCTGGTTGGATATTAAGAAAAATTTATTCTCAGAAAAAGCTCTAAAGCACTGAAACAGATTGCTCAAGGATTTGGTGGAGTCACCATCCCTGGAGGTGTTCGAGAAAGATGGAGATGTGGCACTGGGGAACATGGTCTAGAGCAGTCACAGATATGGGCTGATGGTTGGATCAGGTGATTTTATTGGTCTTTCCAACCTTAATGATTCTATGATACGCCTTTTTTTCCTTGACATGGCTTTTCAGAGTGTCTCTTGTCCCAGTGACCTCCGTATCCCACAGACGTTGCAGGAAATGCCCGAGCTGGCTCCTCAGCAACCGTGCAGCACAGCCAGCCCATCACAGTCATTTCTGTTGCTGGCTCCAACCACCCCTCAGGAGAATTGATTCTTAGATCTGGCAGAAATGAGGACTTATCAAGTTTTTGCCCCAGTAAGAAGGCACCTGTAGTATTAGCTTATTTACCCTCCTGTCTGGTCTGCTCATTCTGCTGTGTCAAGAGACTAACCTGGGCACATGAGATTGGCATTTGTCTTTCCCCAGGGACATAGCTAATATAATCCTTTTTTTTTTTCCTACCCCTTAAAGCATCATTTTTTAACAAATGTTAATGAAAATGACTGAAACATTTACACTGAACAAACACAAAATTTAAATATGACCTAGTCTATCTTTTCCATCAGGCACTAGCAGATTCTCTCTAAGCTTGTATAATTCATAGCCCCCTACTCTGAGATTTAGGTATATAAATCCACAGGGATAAAGGCTTGAGACAATGTGTAATTTTCAACTGCATTATAACAATGATCTGAAATCATAGGGCCACAGTGTTTCTTTCATAGAGCCAAAGCACTGCATAAGAGGCACCACAGAGTAGGAAAAGTCCAAGGAAATACAAGCTCTTGGCTTTGCAGACAGTGGCTACAGCATCAAAACAATCTGATCATTGTAGTGCTGTTGTTTCACGTGAAGGGCAGGCATGTGGTTATCTGGAGAGGTGGGCCATATCCACACTGCTCTCCTGAGGCCCCTCTGGGGACCAGCCCATTTCTGGCTCCTGTCTGTGTCCAAACTTCTGGCCTTCGTGTCTTCCTGTTCTCGATGCGCATCAAGATCACAGTTTGGACACAAAAGGATTTGCTTCACTTTTCTCTGTCTCATCCCTATAGCCTATAGGGAGCTCTCTCAAGCCAGCAGTGCTGAGAGGGAGCAGGCAGGTTGTGGGGGTTGCCCATGGGGACAGCTCACGCTATGCCTTAGTCCCTGGTTCACAACAAAATTTTGTTCCACACTCTGCTCATCATTTCACCCTGAGCAGAGGAAGGGGCACAGAGTGTCAGAGGGAGGGACAGATCTTCATATGAAACACACAGTAAATGGGATCACATGGGACATGGAAGGAATCAAGGATAGTGAAGTTCTGCCAAAAACTAAGGAGCATCTGACTTTATCTTTGAAAACATCTCTGAGGATGCATTCCAAAATCAATACAGAAACACTCTTTTTTCCTACAGTTCTCAAAGAGAGAAGACCTTGCTGACCCTTGTGTCAGTGCAGTTTATAGCACAAGATCCTGAAGTAATTTATAAAAATTGATAACTTCTGCCTTCACAGCAGACAGTGATTATCCCCACTTGCAGGTGAGGAATAGAAGGTGAGTTACTCAGGTCACACAGAGCTAGAACTTAACACTGCTCTTTTGATTTCCAGGACTGTGGCTTAAAACATAATCCTTCCTTTTTCTCCACCAGCACTACAGCTTCCACCTTATTCGAGACTCAGCACAGTGGTTATCATAATTTTACACTAATTTTGACTAATTTTCTGCATCACTGCTCTGCATTTAATTACTTCAAAATGCATCTCTGAATTGTTTAATATACTGTAACTGCTTTTGTGTGCTAAATAGAAGTATCGAGTGGTCTGGCAAAGCTCAACACTAAATAAATAGACCTTGAGGGAAAAATCGGAGGGAGATAGGGAGATACTTCTTTTCCCCAAAAAAGCTGTGGCTAACCTTATCCATGCTTCCCAAGTCTGTCAGAAAGCTCCATAGAGAGGAACTGAGAAAATAACTGTAAAAACCCATTTGATTAATGCAACCTCCTTTCCAGCTTCCATAACATTAGAAAGGAGATCTTTGATTTTTTAACGTGTTAATTATTTATGCTTATTCAATCACAAAATAAATAAATAAATAAATAAACAAAATCACAACAGAGTGACTAGAAAGGAAAGGGAAAACAAGAAATAGGAAAGAAAGATATATCTGGCAATGTCATTTCCTAAATGCTTGTTATAAAACAAGGAGAACTGATGAACTCGAGGTCTCAGCAGAAATTCAATAACAAGGTAATAGCAGAGGGCAGAATAACACAATCAAGATGCAGACTTGCTCTGCTCTGCTCTTTGCAGGAGATATAGTTGGTTCGGGGCATGGACCTCTAGGAAGGATGAAACCACAGATCCCCAGAGACACTGATATTAGTCACTAATGAGGAAAGCAAATATATTTTTTAATTTTCTTAATAGGAAATTCTACATCCTTTCTGTGGATTTTTTTAAAATGAAAATAAAGTGAAAATGTGATACAAAAAAAAAAAAAAACTGAAATGTTTGATAAATAATTATTTTCCAAATTTGAGAAAAGTGATCTGTGAAAGTCATAGTTTACAGTGGCAGTGTTAGATGGTGTGTAGACTGATGCAAAAAACCATCTGCTAGCAGCATTTTTTAATCTTAGGACAGAATTTCTGGCAGTTTGCACATCAAAAGGAACCATCTGAACCATCTGAAGACACTCATATATTAAATCAGTGGGGAAACTTCAATCGATGAACACATTACCCCATCTTGGCATTGGGTGCCTGAGTGCCACTGAGCTTGGGACAGTTTGTCCCAGGAAGAGTTCTCTCCAGTAGGGGACCATCAGTACTCCAAAAACCATCAAAGATGGATTGGATGCCCTGGGACATCTGTAAGGAGATTCATCTCATCAACATGAGACATATGTTAGGAAGGAACGATCCAGCTTCTAGACACATTAGGTTAGAGAGCAAAGGCTAAACAAAGAAACTACCCAAAGGCAGCCCTCTCACAGGAGGCAAAGTGCCTTAGCACCAAGGGCATGGACTTACAGGCTGGCCACAGAAGTCACATGTTCTCTAGCACACCTGAGAAATAGAGATACAGTCACATTTTTCTGAGGTGCTTTGAGTCCCACATTTCCCAGGGTTATTTATTCAACAGCCCTTTTGCTGGGCTGCACCAAAAGCTACAGCCTACTCTTTTTGGTTTTTTTACGTTATTCAATCAGTTCCACCAAAATCCCACACTTTCCCTGGACATTGCTTCTATGGTACAGAAAGGGAATTTTTAATTCACGTATATTGCAAGCAGAATATAATTTAATGCAGAATATACTTTAATTACTTCCTGAAGTCTGTGATTTTGGTAGAACGTATCTCTAGTGGCATGCAAATCTGGATTTTATTATTATAACCTGAGGTGTGATTGAATCTGATTTGTAAATTAATTCATTTTTGAAAATATGAAGTCATACAAAATTGCCTGCTATTAGTTCAAGTTTTTATCTGGCACAATAAACAAATCCCAGCTCTCCTCAGTGACGAACAAGGAGAAAAGTAGAGTACTGTAGAAAACAATGTGAGCAAAAAATGTACAGTAATTGTTACTAGCTGTACCTCCTTGACTTTTAATTAATTTATAGAGAAAAGAAAAAACAAAACTCTGGGTGAAACATTCCTGAATTTGTAAATTTTGCATTTTTTAAAAATATTGTTTTTCTATGAAGTGTCGTGGAAAAAAATAAAATACTCTGCTTTATACTTTCATACACTCCATTTGTATGCTGCATTATTAGCATAATGCTACAAACATGACTTAATCGTAGTGCTCCATATTCTAGAGGGTCAGAGAAAAGGTTGCTGCTTTGTGTGTTATTATATCTCTCGGTGCTCTATACAAGTAAAATTTTCTTCTGTTTTCTGCTCATTCAAAACCGAAAATGACAGCCATTGGCTTTCATTTTTCAATGTCTTCCAGTCAAAAAAAAGATAAAATCAAATACCCATGAAGCAAGGAAGCTCTGTCATACTCAAGGACCAAGCTTTGGAAGTCAACTCCAAATTCACAGTTCCAAATCAAGACTTCCTGGCAAGAATCAGGCTGCCAAAACTCATTCTCCTTTAAGTTACAGTGGCTAACAGAGGGTCTGTGACCTGCAGGGACCCATTCTTCCAGTGGAGTCAATAGTCCAGAGGATGGAGTCGTTGGAGGTATTCTGGAAGACTCTTTGGCTAGAGATGAAACAGTGAGTCTTTGGAGACAGTAAGGGTGCAGGCATAATTCAAGAGGAGCAAGAGGGAAAGCGGTCCCCTGCTGTCATAGACTTATCTCTAAACCCAGCCAAAGCAGCATAAGGACCTGACTGACATCCAGGCTACATTACAGGACTGAATTAGTCCTGCCCTACTGCTTTCCTCATTCCAGATACTATCCACTATGTTCTGCTAAGAAACTTTAGTGCAGCTTTCTTTGCCAGTCTTGCTTTTTGTGCAGATGTAAGCTCTCAACCACCTTTTGTGCTGGTGCCCACTGAAAAACATGACTGCAAAGTACATAGGGAGAATCTGTAATTCATCTGATCTCACAGTGCTACAAACTACAGCTTTTCTGTGTCAGTGTAATTCAATTAACATTGATCAACTACAAGAAACTGATATGGATACATTCACAGGTAATAAAGAAGAAAAAATGTGTTTCTTTTTTTTTTCAATTATAGCAGCATAAGAAGAGATGACTGACTGCTCCGCTGTAAAATTGTACATACATGGTGATTTCTGCAAGGTTTCATTTTCTTTTTCCATTAGATCTAGGAGAATCATAGCGACTTTCCCCAGTGAACATAACTGACTGGATGATTTCACTTCTTCCTTCTTTGGACTGGATTAGCTGTTGCCATCTGCTTACTGTCCTAAGTACTTTCGAGGAAAAACTCTTCTCATTCCCATCATTCTGCAATGGTTCTGCAGTTTCTTGCCATCTTTGAATGCAGTCACTGAAACGATAGAGCTAAAATTAGGGGGAAATGGCTCTGTATCATCATTACTTGTTGTCTGCACTCTGTCTCCTTTTAAGCCTGTCTTGCAGCAGGCTAACTATCTTGCAAACTTATTTTCCTTTCTACTCCTATTTCTGAAGACCGAGAAATACAGCACAGATCATATAATGCCATTAGATTCTTTTTTATTGAGGTCTAGAACTATTTGATTTAAATGCATTCTCCAAAAGGTCTTGATATTAAGCTTTCAGGAAATGTAGAGCTTAGTGTTTTGCTTGGTAGCTCAATATTTTTCTAGGATTGCTTAAATATTTGTCTGATTTCTTTGCTGTTTTGGTCTGGTGTTAACTTGCATCTAGTACTTTGCTCTGAGGTTAGAGTATATTAACACCAGAGTATATTAACTCTAACTCTTCTATATTTTTACCAAGTGAAAGATCTTAGACACTGATCAAATAGTTGAACAAACATTTTTTTCTGATAAGCTTTAAAGATCAAGTTTTTTACATTTTAAGGTTTCAAATCATCTCTACATCCTCTTACATCCTCCAGTACAAAAATTCAATGCTTCAGTCTTATAAATAGAATCATAGAATCACAGAATTGCTCAGGTTGGAAAAGACCTTAAAGATCATCAAGTCCAACCACAACCTAACCATAGCATCTTACCTCTAACAACCCTCTGCTAAATCATCTCTCTGAGCACCACATCCAAATGGTTTTTAAATACACCCAGGGATGGTGACTCAACCACCTCCCTGGGGAGCCTATTCCAGTGCTTAACAACCCTTTCTGTAAAGAAGTGTTTCCTGATATCCAACCTAAACTTACCCTGACGCAACTTGAGGCCATTTCCCCTCATCCTGTCACCTGTCACCAGTGAGAAGAGACCAACCCGACCCTCGCTGCAATCACCTTTCAGATATGTAAAGAGAGCAATAGTCTTCCCTCAAACTCCTTTTCCCCAGACTAAACAGCCCCAGTTCCTTCAGTCTCTCCTTGTAGGGCATATTCTCCAAGCCCTTAATGAGCCTTGTTGCCCTTCTTTGGACCTGCTCCAGCACCTCAGTGTCCCTTCTGTACTGAGGTGTCCAAAACTGAACACAGTACTCGAGGTGAGGCTTCACCAATGCTGAGTACAGGGGCAGGATGACTTCCCTAGTCCTGCTCACCACACCAGTCCTGATACAAGCCAGGATGCCATTGGCCTTCTTGGCTACCTGGGCACACTGCTGGCTCATATTCAGCTGACTGTCCATCAGTACAGCAAGGTCCTTTTCCGTCAGGCAGCTTTCCAGCAACTCTTCACCAAGCCCGTAGGGTTGCCTGGGGTTGTTGTGACCAAAATGCAGGATCTGACACTTGGCCCTATTGACACTCATAGAGTTTACCTTGGCTCATCGATCCAGTCTATCCAGGTCCCTCCCTCCCTTTCTACCCTCCGGCAGATCAACGCTCTCTCCCATCTTGTTGTCTGCAAACTTACTGAGGGTGCACTCAATCCCTTCATCAGGATCATCAATAAAGATGTGGAATAGGAATGGTCCCAGTACCGAGTCCTGAGGGGCATCACTCATGATTGGCCACCAACTGGATTTAACTCCATGGTCCACAGCTCTCTGGGACCAGCCATCCAGCCAGTGTTTCACCCAGCAGAGCGTACGCCCATCCAAACCATGGGCAGCCAGCTTCTCCACGAGACTGTTGTGGGGGCAGTGTCAAAGGCTTTACTGAAGTCCAAGTAGACCACACTGACAGCCTCATAAATAGGTCACCTTGCCATAGAGCAAAGTCAGGTTTGTCAAACAGGATCTACCATTCATGAACCCATGGTGACTGTGCCAGATCCCCTGGTTGACCTTTGATTGATCCACAGTGGCTCCCGAGATTATCTGTTCCATAACCTTCCCTGGTACCGTAGGTGAGACTGATAGGTCTGTAGCTACCAGGATCATCTTTCTGGCATCACATCTGAGGGGGGAAATCATTTCCCTTGTATTGGCTTTGTACACATCAGCTTCTTTTTTCATAATATCACACTGAAAGCTAATTCTCGGTCATAAGTCTAGCATGACTCCTAAATCTTCACATGTTTTTAAGCAGCAGACGAACTAATGTTGTATTGTTTTACATTGAAATAGCATACAGCACTCTGAAAGCTATAGAAGAACTTAAATATTACAATGAAGATAAGGCACCAGCCTGTGTAAGTCTGTTCCAGCAAATGTATAATCTTGTCACATCCCTATCACTGTAATTCTTGAGCACTCGCCAAGAGCATACTAAGAAATGGGACTGCTGTCTGTTTTGGGTGTTTCATTCACTCCTTCACCTGCTTCCTGAGGTTGGAGAGCTGACTGTGCACTATTGGATTTTCCTTTTGCTGGGTTTCTGATTCAGATGTATTTTTCGTAAATGCTTCATCTGCTCTACATGTACTCAGAGAGAACAAAGATGGGCAACATGCCTCCTACATATGGTGTGGAAAGCGCTGAAGCTTGAGATGCTCATTATTCCCCTAGGAGTCCGCTCCACAGCCTCCAACTGGCTGCCCAGAAACTCCTGGCTACACTACAAGGCTAGATCTTGTCTGTGGAGCTGTCTGAAGACTACTGCTAGCTGGATGTTAGCTGGATGCTAGCATCTGTTTGAGAATATTGAGCAACACCATGCAACATTTGGGGTGAAAATGTCAACTAACATTCATAGACACTTCAATAGGAGTGTGAAAAGTTGAGTACTCCAACTGCAGTGTGGGAAAAAGATTAATATTCTGCTGATTCCCATGCAAAATATCTTTAATGACCACTTGAGGTTCAGTTTTTTAGTTCTATATCATGTGTAAAACAGGATCTCTCTTTCCGAAAAGTAGACAAAACGTTCTGTGCTAAATTACAAGAAGAATCCCAACTGCTGAATCAGAAGTATTGCTCAGAAACACCTGTTTATTCAAAATACTGTGTAACTGAATACAGAACCTGGGAAAATAATTACAGATGGGGGAAAAAAAAAAAAAGAAAGAAAAAAAAAGTTGGAGATTTTTTAAAATAAAACACAGATGAACTAAAGTTGCTTCTCATTGCTCTCTGGTTTCCAAGGAAAACCTAAGTATTTTCTACTACAAGATACATTGCAACCCCATAAATCCACAGGTAGAGCCTTTTTAGCTGATGCCTGTAAATGACACCCCCAGTATCATCTGTCATTCCTTCTCCAGCAACCTCCCTTTCTGTTGAATATTCCAGTCTCTGGAAGTCTCAGTGGACTAATATAAAGTACCCAATTTTTAAAAGCCCCAAGACCCCTTTAAATAAAACACTTTCCCTAGCTGAAGAGTAACACCAGAAACTTTTATTTTACCCCAGGTCTCGCTCCGTATGACACCTATAAACAATAAATCAAAGCACCAGCATCAGCTTTTTAACCTCCACCAGTACTCATTTCTGACTAATTAAAAAAAATTCTTTTCAACTTCCTTGGATAAATATGAAATAACTGCCCAAGAATATGATGGGTTGGCATTGGTTGCATTTGGTATCATTGTAAAACAAAGTTCATAAGGTTAATCAAGTTACCAGCATTTTAGAAGTTGGGAAACTTTCTGTCCCAGATGGCTTAACAGGTGACTCCTATAAATTACACAGTACATTACAGCGGCATCCGCTTGCCTTGTTAGAAGGAGTAAGTCAGCATTTCCATTATAAACCCCTATTTTCAGAGTTTATTAGATAGCCATAAAAACATTCTCCAACCTGAATTTGGCACACTAGGTTTTCACCTTATGAACAAACTTTCCGTGTTATAGAAAGCAAGATAATCATCTGCAAGTCACATTTCACATTAGATCAAAAATTTCAAAGCTAATTAAAAACAAAACCTCTGAAATTTTTAGAACTCTTCTTACCATCCTTGTGTTGCTACCAAGGATATTAAGTTTAACAAGGTTTTGTTCCACTATGGCCTATAATTTCTTGCTAACTGATCCTGAAGGCAGGTTATTGAATTTGCAACATGATAATTCCTTTCACAACAATGCACCAGAACATTATAAAGGGAATCTTACACCAACTTCTGACAGAATGGCATCTTGAGATTTTGTGGGGAAAAAAAAAACAATATGAATGAAAATACAGTCTTTGTAGAACGCTTTTAGTTCACCCAAAGCCGAGCAAACTCCTAGAAAAAGATCTCACGTTAAAACGTTGGCAAAATTTAAGCAACCATTTGATGCTCAGCAAATATGTGGAATTCAATGTTAGCAAAAACCAAGGAAAGAATGACTTCACATACACCAAGGATATTATTTAGCATACACAACAGAAGCAAGAGAAAAGTAGCAATGAAATAGTTATAGATAAACAATACCCGAAGATTTAACATGGAAATGAAAGGGAAGTTCCAAGCACCACTACATTTCTTATCTTTCTAATTCTAATCTACACATACTGACAGTCTGGTGCACATCAGCCTTGACCCCAAGCAGCCCAGAAGTATTTGCTCAGTCATAGAAATGGGATTTTGAATGGCACACAGTGCTTGTTTCAATATGTAAGATAGTAAAACAACTTCAATAAGTATCCCTTTCTGAAACTTGAAGCAGACAGTGTAAATTCTTCAGTGTAAATTCTGTGCAACCTGAAGAATGTCTGCCTGATGTTTCTTTGCTTAACACAAACTCCATGTCTATAGGTTACCAGCTCAGAAATTTGTACCCTCACACTTCAGACTCTGCTGTCCGCCTTTGTCACAGAGATATCATCATGCTGGAAGGGTGGAAGGGGGAAATAAGGGCCCTCAGGGACCCATTCCCTGCAATACTTAACTCAGGACACAAGGAGCCAGGCAATTCTCTTAATTAAATCTTCTTTCAGAAGACCTCTGTCTTTCCTGGCTCTGAGCTTTGAGGTGTGCCTCACTCTACACATGCTAGGAGAAATCCTGCCTGCATCTTCCCATGGTACGCCTCATACTGTGCTACATGACCAACAACCTGAGCTTGCTGTTTGGGCTGAGTCCTTCAGACACATACTTTCTCTGAAGTAAAAGATATTCTCAGTTTCTGAAAGATAACTCACATGCAAACAGGGTGGCTCAGGTATGTGTTGACAAGATGAGGGCTATTTCCGCACTGTCATTCAAGATACGTGGATTCCCCCTCCCTGGAAGCATTTAAGGCCAGGCTGGATGGGGCTGTGAGCAACCTGGTCTAGAGGGAGGTGTCCCTGCCCATAGCAGGAGGCTGGAACTAGATGATCTTAAAGATCCCTTCCAACCCAAGCCATTCTATGGTTCTGTGAATTTGTGATATCCTATATCTTCCTCTCACCCAAGTGCGAAGCTGGTTGAAGTCTCGCTGGCCATTGGTTTATAATTTTGGATCATCTCACTCTCACACAGGGAGATACAGAGATTCAGAACCTGACAAGAACTTCTCATTGCCACAATTGCTTACAGGAGTACAAGGCAGTACTGTGTCAGTTTTAGCTGATCATGCAGTAAGACCCTACTATTCCACTTATTAAGATGTATTAAATATATTGTAAGATGAAACAAAACTTAATTACAAAATAATAAACCTGAAGTATGGATAAGAAGTGTCATGTTTGTAGTTTTTCTGCTCAGAAGTCCATGCATAAAACATAAGAAACTCCTTTAATACACTCATTGCTTCATCAGCTCATACCTTGCTCGTGCTCAATCATGAGCATTCTTATTGGGATTTTTCTTCCAAACTTCATCATTGTTAACATCTAATTTACTGCATTTAATTGTCTTTGGTAGGACTTTAAGTGAAACTGGTTCCTGTTTGTATTTTGGCTTCTTATCTGAGAAATGCTTCCTCACTGATGCCTTCTTGTCTTCATTACTGCCTTCTTTGTGCCTTAGTTTTATGTTGTCTAACACCTACCAGTGTGCAGCATCCCACATGCAGATGGAATTTATACCTCTCCATAGCAATATGGGAAAAAGGGAATGAGGTACATGACTATCTACTGATAGTGGACATATCCTCAAAACAGTTTTATTTCAGACATATTTCAGCATAGCAAAATTGCTGTCTTCTTACAAGTGGTCTGGGAATGGCAAATCCAGGTCAAGTATAACCAAGGAACTATTTCAAGTTCTTGATGGCCCAGAAAACTGCCCTCTGTCAAAAAGATCCACAGACAAAGGAAACTTCTTCCCATGTGATTTCCAAGCTTCTGTTTGTCTTGGCTTTCTTCACATTAATACAGAAACAGGAGATGGTATGTAAACTTCAGAGTGAGAAGAGTCTTGACAGTCTCAGTGGACAGAAGAATGTTTGCTTAATGTCTTTCACATTTAGAGAGAGCTATATTCCTCTTGAGATTACTCCTTTGATTTGGTTTTATCTAGGAGATGTGAGAAGGGTAATTAAAAGGATATACTTGTCCGTGGCAACTCCCTAAACCCTCGCTACTAGATCTATACTTGTCACCCTAGATCCACACTATTTTTCACTGCTATTTTTGTTGACACTATCTAGGTGATGATAAGTCCTCCAGCTTTACTGATTTCCTGTGGAAGACAACATACTGGGTTAAACAGATGACAGGACCGATGCAACTTGGATTTTATGCTCTGCAGTTTTTTCATGCAGGTTTTTCTCATAGCTAATGTAGGGATATATGCTTTGGTTGTTGCATTTATTACACCTCACCCCTGCTACCAAATACTTTTGACTTCTAACAGTTTTCCCACCATAGTTTCCAGAGGAGTTAGAACAGCCTTACAACTGGCCTTTCATGTTAAATTGTTTCAATCTTTTTTGCTATAAACTTGGAAAAAATAAAGGTCCCACTTACAGTGATGCACTCTAAGTACAGTGTAAACAGGATTGAGTCCATACCAAGGTCATCTTGTTGTCCATGCAATGTGTCAATGTTCTCCAAGGGCTGCAGGGAAGAGATGGTGAATTTATCAAAGATACGACATGGTTTTACACCCTAAGATATTTGGGTTATCTTTGAAGGAAAGAGTAATGGAAACAGTGGGTGAATCACAAGTGATGGGCTGTACCAGTCTGGGGACACTGGGAAATAACATGGATGGTTTTGTTCTTGAGGCCCTGAACCCAAGGAGGTCTCTTTCATCCGGTTTGGCAGAAAAATCTTCTTAAAAAACATTAAACTTTAAAAGAAATCAAGATTTTAATAACTTACAGCAGTAATCACCCTTAGGTTTCGAATACCATCTGAGAACATATGTATAAATACATACATGCATATGAGTGAGTGAGTGCAACTTGTAGTACTGTGAGCAAAATACTTGAAGAACAAAATTAATAGAGAACATCCAACTCTTCTTAAAATAACAGACAAATCTGAATAAAGGCAGTTAAAAGACAACTGAACCAAAGTAATTAAACTAACATCTTGCAAATATTTCCCTTATTATTCACTTGTTTACTGTGATTCCTAGCCTAGTTTTCAACAACTGTGCTTACCCTGCTTGTTCTGTCCATCAGTTTATCCTAATTGCATTTGGCAGACAGTAGACATTGGAGAGGACATTGATATCTATTTGCTGAAAATCAGAAATGTCTAATGGAAAACGCAAAGAGAACTCAGCTGTTGTTCAATCTGTTTGGCAGCAGCTGGTCAGTCTACAGACGTGCTCTTTAGAGAATGAATATGTATGTGTGTCTGCATTAGACATTCTGCACGGTGTCCAACAGCAAAAACATGAAGGAGCTGAGAGCGCTGTGGAAAGGAATAAGACCAGAGGGAGGACTTACTGTGCTGTGGCAGGGGAGGCTGGCAGTGTGGGTAACATTCAGATACGGTGGTTACTGCATTGAGCTAAGGATGTGAGAGATGGGACAGCAAACACAGAGGATTTCACTGTTTGGGGAACTTCTATTTCAGCAGAAAAACACAAAGTTCCTTCCCCCAGTGCTCACAACCCTCCTCCTCTCAGCATGGAAGGAGCAGCTTCCACACCTGCTTCCCCAGGAAAACATTCTGTTTGAGAGCTGCCAGAAGTCTCGGATGCTGCTTGCACCAGGAGAGAGAGCACTTGGCAGCCCTCACTCAGCTCAGATATCTCAGTCTGAGATATGTCTGGGTTACACCAGCTCCTGGGACTCAATCTGCAAAGTCACTCCCACATTTGAGCTTCTTCCACAGCAGTGGAGAGCATCTCCTCCAAGCCACTGGCCTGGCCCCTCCAAAATATCCCTTCATTTAATTGGTCTTGGCGAAGGAATGAGCACAGATAAATCCACTGATATTGAAACCTAATGCACAGCATCTTTAATGTGTTGAACCTTAATATGACTAAACTTAAATTCTCAAGGTACAATGTAAAGCTAGTCAGCGTGCATAAATCCAGCACTCGTAATGAAAACAATGTAGTAAAAAAGACATCTAACCACATACAGGATAGCTGAAATTAATTCATGCTGTCTGTCCAACTACCTGCCAGAGAGGTTGTAATTCAGCTGACAGAGTTCTCAACAGATGTTGTCTGACTTTCAAAAAAATAAAATGTCTGGGTTCATTTCCAATATAGAAATGGAATGGAAATAAATATGAAATATTTTGCCATCTGTTACACTGCTGAGTCACTAGAGAATATCATCCCCAAATGTGCATACTTGCAGATTAATTGGTCTATGGCTGTCTGGCAGCTAGAATAAAAAATAAATAAATGCTCCACGGCAGTGATTTGACCACATTACAGGAGATAGGTGGAGACTGCTCTAAAGAGGAAGAGTAAACCCAAGCATCAGGAGAGCGCTACAAGAAACCCTCAAAGACATTGCACCATCTTAGCCCACATTAATTAATAAACAGATTTTTCTAATGAGTCTCCCAAGAGCCTGTGGATATTACACCTTCCACCAAGCCACTTATTGCTGTGCTTGGAGCGAGCTCCATGTAGTGCATGGTGGGGTGGACTTGGGAGCAGAGAAGGAAGAAGGAGAGATTTCTCCTCAAAGAAAAAGAGGAACTCCTCGGGGTGAGCTTTTGCATTCATGTGCTGTTTGAATACAAGCCCATAGTGGGACTCTGGGACTCACATGAGGTTCCGTGCAGTATATCTCTAGCAGCTTTAGGTTAATACATCTGCAAAGGCACCCAGAGGGGCACTGAGCAAGCGCATCATCTCATGGTTCACAAATGGATTTATTTACCAACATCATCAAATTATGTAAAGCCAGTTCCATTCGTTTCTCTGTCTTTGAGGATGAACCACATGCTTGAGCATAAAGCTGGATTCCTAAACATGGCAGCTTTCTGGTGCCATAGAGATGTCCTTTTTAGAGACTGATCCAGACTCACGAGGGTGTAATTCAGTCCCATCCATTCCTGTCTACAGCACCGTAAGAGCTAACATGACAATCATAGAATCACAGAGTCATTAAGGTTGGAAAAGACCTCGAAGATCATCTAGTCCAACTGTCAGTCCAGCACCACTTTGCCCACTGAGATCCCTCTGCATACAGTATGCTTACACACAGCACCATGGGAGTGCCATCAGGGCAAAGATACTTTCCCTCTGTTCACTTTCTATGTAGTCTAATCTAAAAGATATGAAAGTCAACAATATGTTTAAATATCCCCTCAGTAGAGTCTAAAGCAATGCCAGGATCAGCACCTCAGCCTAAGTCAAACCAATGATGACATTCAAAAACAGAAAGAGGATATGCAGTAAGGTTCAAGGATACTACCAGATGGTGGGTTTAAATCCACCTCAGCTTCTCTCCCTCCACTGAATAGGAGCTGTAAGAGAAGAAAACAGAGAAGCTGCAAATAATCAAGTCTTCTATCCCTGCACAAAACACTAAAAATTGGCTTCACTTTCTACATGGAGGGGAATGGGAACAGGTGACCTCAGCAGAAAGGGGTGATTTTGACAGGAATTTGGCTTTATTTTTCAACAAAACTTGAGGTGGTTTTCATATTATTTCTTTCACATCGTCCTACCTATCTCTGGCAGTAAAAATCGCGATGTATGATATGTTTCATAGAACATCTTGCTGAGCTTTGGCTTTTCCACCTCCAGCCCAGAGCCACCTCCCAGGGAGCTCACCCCCAGCAATGCTCCTTGCCATCCCCTGCAGATCTTCAGCAGCACTGAGCAAGATGGGCTGGTGAGACAGTGCTGGCAGCACAAAATGCAGCAAACATGGTAGCCCATTGGCTCATACACGGACACAGGAGCTCAGCACATGATCTTTTCTTACATGATGATTAACTCAATGACAATGACACCAATGGCAGCATGAGTGGAGGATTCAAACTTCTTCAAATTTCCCTTGTTCCTGACTTGTGATGCTTCCAGTACAGAAAAGCTCATCAGAGACATTTGGTGAAGGTGAAGACACTTATGCAGGAGCCATGCTTATATCCCTATAGCTGGACAAGCTCTGCTGTGTGCCGTCCTGTCCTGGGGCAAGGCTGAAGGCAGCTCTGCTTCTTCTCTGCTAGTTGATAGTTTCCCTCACTGGAGAAGGCTTTGCCTCGCAGATATCGCAGCCAGACTTCCAAGTTTCTGAAGCACTCAGGTGACACTCAGGGTCAGCATCAGCTGCCACCTCAGAGTATCGCAAAGCTCCCCGAATTGTTCTGGGAGAGATAATGGATGCTTTAAGACACTGGCTTAGCATAAAGGAAGCCACAGCACCAAGAGATCAAACCCTTTGAAATCGCGTGAGACCAGTCATGAAGTACTTGACCATACTCTGCTCTACATGAAGCATTCTTTTCAATTCTGTGGTAATTAGGCCAAGGTTACAGCTGTGCTGCTGAGATTGAAATCAATTCCTACACCCAAAAACGTCTCAGAGCATGTTCAATATTTACATACAGAAGAGCAGTAGAACAGACCTTCTAGAAACTTTTGATATTATTTTTTTTTCAGTTGCTGTCTAATTGAAAAGTATGGCACCTATCATCCATTAAAGAAGAAGCCAGAGAGACCAAAAGAGCCAGGACTACTGCTCACTCCTGGACCACTTTAGGGATAAGGTCAGATAAATGCAAGTGGGAGAAGAACACATCTCAACCCAACTCCATCAAAAAGTAATGCATTCTTATCCTTCTGACAGCAACTAATTGTTTGCTGGGGTGTATCAGAAATACAATACAAGAACTCCCCTAAGACTTTGAACATCTTCGGTTTACTTTGAAATCAAAGAGGAATATTAGTGCCAAATGAGCCTCTCATCTGAGCTCACACCTGTAATTTAGATAAAGTCTATAAATACTCATTGCTTATAGAGCCAAAAATTTAAAAGCACTTCACTTTTCTGAAATCCAGCAACGTACAGACTGGTTGAGGACTTAAAATAATTCAAATTCACCTTATACAGTTTTTGAAGTGGTGTCGCATTTAAAGCTTTAAAACCAAAATGTGAAAACCAACCTTTTTGGAATTATAGTATTTTATCAATTGTATTTGGATGAGGTGAATTTACTAAAAAGTTGTCCAGATGTAATTAACACTAGAAAATAATGTAAAAAGAAATAGAAAAAAGAAAAAAAAAAAAAGGAGAAGAAAAAGGAAAAATGAAAAAAGAAAAACCTTGAATTGCTTGGGAATTTGGGAGAGAAGGTTCATTCAGATTAAATCAAGTACACCATGTGAGTCTTATTTTCCTGACTTTCATGATTTATATGTTTGATTCCTCTTGGAATTGAAGCAAACCTTTATTTCCCCTGGTCATGACCATACTGTTCAAAGCAGGAACTCCACATTTGTCTGACCTAGCAAGCTAGTTTGCCTTTTGGCATAGGACTAATGTTGCGGCTCTTTCATTCCCTCCATTCCTCTTATTTTGAAGACTTAATAGATCAGGATTTCAGTTCCATTAAGGTGAACATTATTGCTTTTTCTCCTTAACATCTTTAAATAGAAAGTTTCTCCACACTGTAATGAAAACTTCTTCAAAGGGTTCAGTCACAGCTCTTGCCCCTCCCCCTTGAAGGTCCTAAGCTCTTCTCCATCTTGGTGTTCCACATGGACATCACCTCTCCCAGTTCTGAACCCTCATTACTGACCCCTATTCCTGCACTTGTTGTTAAGGCAAGGTTGCACTTAGACAAATATTTTCCCCAAAATTTCATCCACTTTGTCATCAGGGAGCTTTCTAAGAGAGCTATTTACATATTTTTTCCCCTTAAATTGCATAGATCAAGGCAAGACCCATGTTCTTGGGAAGCAGACACATGACTTTTCCCACCAACCCACTCCCCAGAACACAGAAGAGAAGCTCCCTGATAGTTTGCAAGATGTCCTGTGGAAACCTCCTCACACCTCTGCATCCACAGCTGACATGTCCAAGAAAAGCTGGCCCACTCAGAGATTCTCAACAGCTAACTCACTGAATAGGCATTGCAAAGGTAAGCAAGAGCAATAGAGTTTTGCTTGTGAGCATGCCTAGAATTTTTTTAGATAATAATATCAGTAGTTTTTGTATCTACCTGCTCCTTTCCATTTTTCATATTTTCCAGACTTTTCCTTCATGGAATTTCATTTGGAGCACCCATACATGCATACAATTCATTTGTCTTGAGGGTAGTATTAAATATTTCTGTTTGTGATATGAGTGATGAGTGATATTCTCTTATTTTGCAGAAAGGGAAACATGTCTGAATTTCTTTTCTAACACCAGCTTCTATACGTACACCTTCTTCTTACACTGTCCCCAGAGCATCCACTGCAGCCATGAATGGATATTGACCCTGTGGTCAAATTCAGTATGGTTATTCTTATATTTCTGACTCTTTACTCCAGATATACTTCTGGGAATGGATGCAGCAGCTTTCCAAATGTTTCCAGCCAGGTGCCTGTGCATTGTTTCTGCCAGTTAGAAAGGGTCAGCTTAACTCACCCTAGCCTGGTACAGGCATTAGGAAGAATGAAATCTTAAAGAAGTGCAGTGACATTTTATTCACCAAGAGGGAGATGCAGCACCATAAGTGGTACCAAGCAATTTGCTGGAGTTAGAGGTTTTCTGGTCAGGTCTGATAATCAGGCAGCTCACACCAGTGCTCCTCTCAGAGGTCTTCCCATGATTTCAAACAGGACTTTTAAGGAAGGAGAGCCTTTCTTACTATTGCCACAAGAATAGCCTCCTACTTTGAGCTATGTGGATGAAATCTCCCCATGATTGATCTGTGGGCCTTCTTTTACAAAGAAAGAAGAGGAAAAAAATGAGGGGGGGGGGGGGGGGGGGGGGAGGGAGGTGGAACAGAGTAAATCTGTGCAATTTGTTTTACTTCCCTGGTGAAATAACCATTTGTTTCCAAATAGCCCCATAGCTCCCAGTAGCACCGACTGGCTATTACTCTGCTGTTCTGGCAAGTTGATAATGGCTTTGTATTTTCTCTTATTGTCAGCAAGAGTGGCTGGAATTCATTGAGAATGGTATGAATAGCCTCAGTGCTTTCATACCAGATTTGGGAATGTGTTTAAAAGCGATCAGTGATTTCAGTCCTCTCTTAATTCTATCATAGCCCATCATAATTACTCAAGATTAAATAAATGAAAAGTAAAACGCTTGGCAAACTGAGAAAAACTGTGTTTATGTCTAATACTGTGACATGTAAGGTACTTCTGTGTAATTAAAATCAAATATTCCACTACTTCAACTACCCATTCAACTACTTTTACCTGACCATGAAGATCTAATTATGTCAGCATTCACTTATCACAACATACTGGGGAATAGCAGGACCACTAGGCCCAGTACATTTTTTTTTTTTAAACATAAAGAATGCATGCTGAAAACCCAGAGGACAGTTTGGGGAATTGCTTGCAGAGAGATTAAATGCCACATGAACACATAACACTGACTCATATATAGGGACAAAAGTAGAAAATATGGCCATTTCCTTTTTATCTTCTATTATTTCTCAGCATGAAATATGCTGTTAAAGAGACAGGAATGTACTGAAACATTTATTTTAGACTCACGTGGAATTTTAAGTCTTCACATGCCGCACTCTTGCTGACTTCCATTCATTTTTCCTTTGTGTATTGAATATAACTGGACGTAGAACTAGATACTTCTACCACAAACACATGCAATGCTAATTGAAATGAGACTGGGTCTCAGTTAGGACTATTAAACTATGAAATATTCTTCCAAAGGAAGTGATGCAGGGTAAACTTCACCTAAAACTGAAAACTAGACAAAATAAAATACTAGGAGATAAAGCAAAGGAAACGGTCCCCTACTGCAAAGACAGCATCTGGTCAGCCTGAGAGGGTCCTGTAGTTGCTTATGTGACATTCTGTATTCTGTACACCTTGGTGATCCGCAGAAAAGCACCTGAAAAATATTAGACTCACTCACCTGGTTAAATCCACTGTATGGTCAGACTTAATGACAGGCCCTGGTCTTCAGTGGACAATACAATTCACTTAATTGACCATTTTTCTGTCACTTGAACTTGGCAGAGAGCAGTGTGTGTATATCACAGTAATGAAGTATTAGACAACAAAAGCCAACACTGCCGAACTCAGTGTGGTGTAATGGTTCCCCTGCCATCCACCCAACCAGTGACCCCCAGCCCTGCTTAGCCAGCTCCCCTTCTTACTATCTCACTCCACACCACCTCCACTGCTGGTGCAGAGGATGGAGAGAGAGGACCATGGCCCACCAGTCTACGAGAAATTCTCCCTGGAGTTACCAAAGGAAAGCACTGGGGATTTCTGCCTGGGGCAGAAACTGGGTCCAACGGGATTGGGGAATGCAGGATTGGTGACCAACAGAGACAAACCTCAGGGAAAATGCCTCTTGAACTAGACACAACCAGATGACACCAGAGGCTTAAGCAGCGGCTGGCTGACCTGAGCACCACCTGGGAGGTGAGGACATGGCCATTACCACAATAAGTCTATGCGTTTTGATCTATACTATAAGGATGAGCATTATCAGCAGCAGTGATCAGGGCACAAGCATTCCCCTGGAGATTAATCACTGTTTGGAAAGAGCTGATGGACAGAGGGCCTTAGGGCATTAACCCCAAATGGCCATTAATCCCCCAAATTGCCATCTACCGAGGCCTTTACCACTATTAAAAGATAAAAACCTCAGAAAGGGAGGGGGACAGAAGGGCTGCCTGAAAAAAGAGTATTTTCTTCTTCCTTCCTGCAGTACGGTTCAGGTCTTTACAATGATTCACATCAATCAACTGTTTTGAGTTACTGAACCTCACTGGGACAGAAACAAACCTCCCTTTTCCTCTTTCCCTCTTGATTAAGAATAAAAGTAAATATGGTGCCTAAAAGAAAATGAGCGGGGAAAGAGGGACTGAGAGAAGGAAGACACAGAGCTGCTCTTTGAGCTGAGGTGTTTTCTTAGTTGAAAGGCCACATCAATTGTGGAAATTCAAAACAGAAAAAATGATCTTCGTACTAAGTTCAACTGACTCCCAAGATATCCGTATACACATAAAGTGAAATAATTAGACCTTGGATGAAAAATCTTGACAGTACAAAGAAAGACCATGATCTAATATCAGAACAAAGTTAACAGATGTCATTAAGTGAGACGATTAGCCGATGACGGAAGGTCGCACCCAGTTTACTTTTCACAGTTGACAGATCAAAGTTATTCGTTCAGTTTGAGCAAAGACTGAATACAGTTACCCTAGGAAAATCCTTTCACATAGCATTAAGTCTCTCTCTGTCTTGTGTTTCTTAGATGTGAATTGTCAGGAAAAATACTAGTGAAAGAGTACAGAGCAAGGGCAACCAGCTCGTGTAGTCCTCAATGGAAATTCCCTTAGTGGTAGGTAGAAATAAATGTGTAATTGTATCCAGCAGCCCTTACACTCATGTGAATCACATGCCTGAGATGTTATGAGCTAGACCCCACTGCAAGTGACACGGCTGTGAGCCAGGAGAAGCCACTACACCACGTCCTGCACTGGGACTGGGCAGAGCATCCCATGGACGCTGGCTTCATCCCCATCACCCTCCTCCAATGCCTCCTCATGGACCACCATGCATCTCCCCTCACCCACATCCCACCCCAGCCTCAATAATTGCTGTGAGTGAATGAAGATTAGGGGACTGGGGGTGTTGCATGATACAAGAGCAGGAAAAAACACCCAGGGTTCACCCTCAGTCCTGAGCCCTCATGGTCCCTTCAAGTTGGTCTGGATCATCACCAGCCATGGATCACAACCATTGTGCCCCTCTTGTTCGGGTGGGCATCCAGCCCAACAAAGGCATGCCACAAATAACAGGCAGGGCCATTGTAGCACATTTTTTATTATTGAATTTTTACACAGCCTCTGTCCAGGTTTGGGATAGCTGATGTTAGTGTTGGGTTTTGCTCCTGGTTTTTCTTGTTTGCTCTCCAGAATTGGAAGGAAGGGGAATATTTAAAACACAGATTTTAAACCTGACCTCCTTCATACCTTTTCTACAACAAAAATGTTACTAATTTTGTATTGGATTTCACTTAGGAAGACATTGAATTGATTCATCTGTAATCTTGAAATCTTCAGTGAAAAACATACAGGAGAAATTCTCAACTTCAGTAAATTCACTTCAGTTCAAGTGTGCATCCAGCCCTTGACCATTTGCTTAGTTACACAATCAAATAATATCCCTTAGAGAGCTGCATTTCTGACCATTCAATCCAGAGGCTGAACTGAGTTGATTTTAAAAGCTATGAGCCTTTGCCTCGACTTTGCCAATTTTGTACCACACTTCCAATAAGGCAAAATGAAGCTACAGCCCCCAAATAATCCACAGAACAAATGTTAAAAATATGCTTGTACCATAATAAAATAAAGGAAAAATAACACATTTATACTGTAATAAAAATATTCACAAATGCAGTGGAGTAGAGTTTCAACCGGCTGCAGTTCAAATATTCTACAAAACTCTGTGTCAGCTAAAGTTACCGTTTGAATGCAGAGAGCCTAACATTAAGGAATGTTTTAAAATGCAGAAAGATTATGCTGGCCACTGCCCTCTGAAGCTGGGGAATTTGTTCCCTGCCAAACCTGCTGCGGGATGAGAATCAAGACATTCAGACCCTGCCGGGGAAGAATGATTGCTTCATTGTGTGAAGGTCTTTCTGTTACACGCAGCACAATAGCAGAGTTCTTCATCGGAGAAGCACACGGTGGATTATAAAAAACTCTTAACTCTGTGGTCATCAGGAATTTTAGCAGTATCAAAGTTAGAGGACCAAAGAAAGTGGTGACTAACAGAGAAAAGAAAGGGAGGGCTTAACCTTTGTCCTGAGGGTGATAAAATAGCATCACATGGCTGAAAATCAGTCTAACTTCAGCCATGTGATGCAGTTGACACAGTCACTTTTGTGAAAGTTTCAGGATGGCATCAGTAGTCAAAAGGTCATATTTGAAAGGACTTTCTAATTATACCGTCACAATACTGGCTAGGAGACTATGTGAGGTTTTATACTGTAGCTACAAGTCTGAGTATATGTCCATCTCTGCACTAAAGGCTATTATGATATTCACAAGAGCAACAGGCAGACCACAGGAACACACAATTGACACAGTTATTTATGGCTAAGGGTAATAGCAAATCTTACATCTCATCGCACGGAGCCCCTCTCCACCTGTCTCAACTCTTTTTTTACCGTGCCAGTTACAGTGATACTTACCATGAATTACAAGCGGACTTAACAGACAGGAGACAATTTCTACAGGGGCTACTGAAGACTTGGGCTCAATTATCTCCTCTACTTGTTGCTACTGTTGAAAGACTGCAAAAATATGTTTGTGCATCAGTTTTCTTTTGAGAGAAGACACTTGTAGAATCTAGTGGTTCTCCTTCACTGGCAGACTCCCCTACACCTACTTTTGAGGTAACTTCATTCTCTTGTAGGCAATATGGCTTTTTCCCCATTCTGTCCGACTATCTGTCTCCCACTGCATAACCCTCCAAACTGCTTTGGCTCAGATATTTCAGCCTGCTTGGCCTTCTGTTCACAGAATCATAGAATGGCCTGGGATGAAAAGGACCTCAAAGACCATCTAGTTTCAACCCCCCTGCAGTGGGCAGAGTCACCAACCACTAGACCAGGCTGCCCAGAGCCACATCCAGCCTGTTGAGGTCACTGAGACCAGAACTCAATTCCTAAACATTCCTTTTGAAGTTTTCCTGCTCTTTCACTGCCACTGGCCACACCAAGAGGTTTCTGTGGTATGCTCCACTACTTTAGAGCCATTGACTCACTGGAAGTAGATGATAAAACTGTCTTTCACCTTTTTCAAATAACCAGTGAGTTTCATTTTAAACTGACCTCTCACATTTATCACAGTTAGTCAGTTTATTTATCAGTTAGTCAGACAGATTTTGAAGCTTTCTCCATGGTTTTGTGATCATATTCCTCCTCACTAAGTGATGTAGCATCAGTTCAAGATCCTAGAGCATTAACTGACATAAAAATCCATAAACCAATACAACGTAAATTTCTCACATATCTCTTAGACAATCTCCCTGAGGACCTCTTAAATGGGAACAGGCAGATACCCCAAGATGAACGGTCATACGCACAGACCTTGCAAAAAGGTAGTTTGTCAGCCTATGAAGAGTACTGAACTTCAGCTGAACTTCATCCTCTGTCACTGCTCTGTTTCCTATGTGAATGAAGCTGGAGGCTTGCCCAGGTGATGCCTACCAAGATGAGCTGTTCTAGAACCTGCATCCCTGCCCAAGGCTCTCAGTGCCTGCCACTGATATATATATATACATATATATATATATGTAAATGTATCATAGATACAACACATCACGGAACACATCACTGTGCTCAAAAGACAGAGGGAATTACAAACCACAGCAGTGATTCAAAGCTAATAAACACATTGTTGAATCCAACATTTACCGAAAGATTTCCTGTGTTGGAGAAAATCAATGATCATTTTAACACCTTCTTCTTCTTTTTTGGTTTTGTTTTTATTTTTAAGTAAAAATTACATTCTCTTGGGTATCGAAAACCACTGTTTACAGCCAGGTTCTACATTTCTGAAACCTAAGGCGTATTATGGGAACTTTTAATATTAACTATATTTAGTGGGTTCTTTATTGTCCGTACAGGCAATGCTATAAAAAATACTTCTTTCATAAGCTATATATATGTGCGTGTGTGAGAGATGTTGAAGAAATCCGTATGGTCAGCAAAAAAGCTTTGGGTCTTATTTTTAAATGAATAGAAAATCTCCCAAGATCTTACACTAAATGGAAAACGAAGCAGGGATGGACAAAGCATTTGCGAGTGGAAGCAGCCAAAGCGGTTTGCAATCTGAGTATCAGCAGAATCAGTCAGACGCGTTATAACAAAGTTATTGTTAGTTTTTGCCCACACACCAAGAAAATGTTTCAAAGGCCTGCTTCTCTTCAGACTTCCAACTCAGGAAATAGTTAGTGGTTTTGTGTTGTTTTTTTTTTTTTTTCATACAAAAGAGCAAGCAGATATATTTACATTTAAAATGAGGGGAACAAAAGCACAGGAACAAAAGCACCGTTTCTGCGTCAACACGTGTTCCCTTCTGTGACGGTCTGCACATGGGCACCAGAGGATTGGGAAATGTATGAGTGTAGAAAGCAGAGATGACAGCTGCTGCCCAGCAACACTGCGTGCAAAGAAGGGAAGGGGCTGCCTCCAGCCACCTCCCAGCATACCGAACCCACAGCCAGTGTTGGACCTTTTAGGGATGACAGAACTGGCCCTGTGCTCAGCCTCAGAAGAGAATCCAAATATTGAGTCTTTTTTCTTTTTTTTTTTTTCCTGAACATGAAATATAGGTGCTATCTCTTTAAAAGAAAAGAGTGGCAAGCCATATCTTTAGCAAACTTACTTTGTGCAAGCCCTCATGTTGTCTTATCGTACTGGGGGATCTGTTACACAACCGCTGCTCACAAAAGAGATCATGAGGTCACCCAAATCTTGCCGTCTGCCTGTGGTGAAATTTCAACCAGCACACAATGCACCTCTTTTTGGTGTGATCACTCTGACCTGGTTTCTTACAGAGACTTCGGCACACTTCAGTTCTGAACAGACAGAAAAATATTCTTGATGCTGTGCCATGACGATGACCTACCTACCACTAGCATGGGGTTGCTCTCCTTGTCTGAGCAGCCAGCTCCACAGCCCAGCTCTAATGGGTTGCACTGATTAGAAGGAGAAGCTGGTGCATCGCCAGTGACTTTGATGCCACTTCGTACAGCATTTTTGTACTGATTGCCTGAGGCAGGTTGGGGCCCATCAGAGACACAGGTGTTCCTATGGGCCTTCCGGTCCTTTGACTCACCAGCTCGGCCTAGCAGCCCTCTCTCTTCTGCTATGGTCAAACACCAGTGCTACTGAGGCTGTGTTTGTTCTTCTCCTTGGTACTATACCATTTCTTGCCTGCTAGCACATAGCATGCACCCAAAGGGCAGCCTGCTGCCATGGGCATCCAAACTGCTGAGCCCTGCAGTTGCCTTTGTCCTGGGAGAAAACCCTGTCCTGCAGCTAGCAGGAATGGAAGGCCCAAGTTAAATCTGTCTTTCATAACAAGATTTAATCCAATTTATAGCTGGACTTAATGTGAAACTGAAGATGTGTTATGGCTCAGAAGGAGTATCAGCAGCATCTCAGACAGCACAGGCTCTGAGCGCAGAGGTGCGTCTCCTGAGGGTGAGGTGTTTGATTCAGATGGACAAGCAGAGCTGGGTTTGTTATCCAAACTTCTCAAACCTGCAATGCTGGGCTGGAAATCTCATGAAAACATGATTTATTGGAAGCTTTCTAATACTTCCTGCTTCTGCCTGGGCTGGAAGTACCACAAGAGCTGCATTTCTGTGGTATTTTGGTATTTCCAGTTGTGGTCCCAGCTGGAACTGAGAAGGGAAGAGGCACACACACTTGGAAATGATCATTTCTTGGTCATCTGCATTTTTTTCGAATCATGGGAAAGGTTTCTGCTGGGTCCACTCTGAGGCAATGTGTTTAGGGGAGGCATTTTCCTCCTAAATGCTACAGAAAGTCATGACTTTTTAGTTATATAAAATTTGCACTTTAGGTTGGAATTTTATGAAAAATGTCTCTCTGGCTTACTGTTTTATATTAACTCTACATAGTTCTGTAACGTGAAGAATTTCACGATGTCAGTCATGCATAATAATAATATAACAATCTAAAATAATAATGTAATAAATCCACTCACTAGTCATCGTGGGCCAAACTCTGGCAACCTTTTGTGAAAATGTGCTGCAAACACATGTACAAAAGGTCTCTCAGCTCAGTCCTGGGGGTGGCTTCAAGCCAAGAAGTTATCTAACTGCAAATCAACAGACAAGTGTCACCACAAACGTCGAATAGCCAAACAGCTCCGCTATGAGCATAAGTTATTCCATTTTAGACGTGGAAAGGTTTAATTGGGTTCTATGCAATTAACAAACCTTAATTATGAGTAATTTGTTAGTCATGCTCACTTTTGGCTGAGTCCTTGCTTTTTTCCCTCTCGCAGCTTTCCCTCCCAAAACACCTGCAAGCAGATTTGCAGGGGGAGCGAGGCAGGGGGGTTCTGGCCAGAATTCTGATAAATTGTCTCGTTGGTACAGATTTAATCGTTTTTATGAAAACAGCTGCTCTCCTTAGAGAATGTGCCCATGAGCAAAGCCATTTTCACTTCTAACAAGGGCCCGAGGAGCTGCACTGGCAAAAATCACCTGCTGGAAAGAGTGAATCAGCTGTCCCCAACGCAGCACTGTGCTGCTCCTCGTCTCGTTAACCTACTCTCCCTGGCAGCTGCACTGGGCCAGTCTCAACCATCTCTGGTGAAGGAACAACCCCATTTGGGTGTAACAAGAGCCAGCGGCAGCGGCCAAGGGGTGTGGATGCCTTTGAATCACCTGCTGGAGTCTGCCACCATGCTGTGCTAACACCCCGCTTCCGCTGGGAGTAACTTGTGCTCTCCTTCCAGCTCTCCTGTTACATGGTGCGTATCTTCAACCATCATTTAGCTCCTCAAACTTTAACCGTATCAACTTTCTGAATGCAGGCCAGTCTCACGTTACTGCTCAACTGAGGCCTGTGGAATCAACAAAGAGGGTGAATTTTACCCATCTGTTTCAATCTTTATATGAGGATAATTGGAATGAAGCGAAGCAATTTTGACTATGAAGAAAGAAGCCTGAGACTGAAACCTAGAGGTTACTGGAGAAAAGGTCTTAAGTATGCTGATTACACCGCTGGTGGGACAAAGAAACAGCAGTTCCTCCCATGGCAAGCTCAGATTATTCATTCTCCGCAGCCAACTGTCCTTGAGGCTACTCACACTCAGGTTCCACTTCACTGCAATTTTGCAAAGTGCTGTGCTTTCAGTGGAGGGGAATTTTATTCTGTCTACCCCACTCAGTGGAGCGTGGCTCAGAGACTCCCAAGCAAATGGGAAAAACGTTAATCCAGAGGTGGAAGCAGTATAGCATGACAAAGGTAATCCTCTTTAGCACTGGTGTGGAGGCAGGCTAACTGAGCAGTACCATTTCCAGTGCCACACCAAGGAGCCTGCATGTACTGGTGCTTCTGGGCACTCACCTGGGTATCCCCACCCCACTCTTCTCTGCTCAGCACAGCCATGTGGCCAACGTTCCATTACAGTCTGTGGCCTCCCACCCTGCCAAAAAGAGAGATACACAAGGTCTAATGGTGTAGAAACATAACCATGGGAACACTGTAAGGATATCTAAAATGTAGGTGAGAAAAGAGAAGTCTGTGGTTGGGTTTCTCTGAGCCTGTCTCCAATAGAAAACTATATAAATTCTTTCACCAAGGCTCCAGAGTATGTCCAGAGAAGGACGACAAAGCTGTGAGGGGTCTGCAGCACAAGTCTTATGATGAGTGTCTGAGAGAACTGGGACTGTTCAGTCAGGAGAAGAGGAGGCTCAGGGAAGACCGAATTGCTCACTGCAGCTGCCTGAAAGGAGATTGCAGCGAGGAGGGAGTCAGCTTCTTCTCCCAGGTAACAGCAATAGGATGAGAGGGAATGGCCTTCAGCTGCACCATGGGAGGTTCAGGTTGGATATTAGGAAAATTCTCATCTCAGAAAGAGTGGTGATGCATCAGAATTGGTTGCTCAGGAAGGTAATGGAGTCCCTATCCCTGGAGGTGTTCAAGAAAAAGGTAGATGTGACACTGAGGGACATGGTTTAGTGGGCATGGCAGAGACAGGTCAGTGGTTGGACTAGATGAACTTAATGCTCTTTTCCAACGTTAATGATGCTATGATTCTATATAACTCTCCCAGCTCCATGCTCCTTCTGGTGGTAGCATCCTTCTTTAAGTCCTGTAGTAGCTAGGACACCACTGAGAACAGGTTCTCATCACCCCAGTAATGATGAGAAACATCGGACTTTGTCATAGATCAGCGCTACACACTTTGCAAACACTCCAATCTGAGGAGAACACTGTGCCCCCGAGGACATGACAGAAAGGGGCAGGTTGCCTAAAAAGCCAAAACCTCAATAGCTTTTATGCGAAAGTCAACTTAACCTTTAATGGCAAAACATCTGATGATTTTGTGCCAGTTACTTCTAATCTGTGGCAAAATTTTACAGTTACCACGGCCCCTCAGAAATATTTAAAGCCCTCATGAACATAACCAGAGAGTAATTAAGCTTTGGAAAAGAAATCTCTGTGGCAACAGAGGTTATGCGCTATGTGTTCACTCGCTAGGGTGGAAGTTAAAACCTAACAAGAAGAGTTGCAGATTTAACATAAAATAACAGCCAGGGAATATAAATAAAATGTAATATAGCAAATGGGGAATAATTATTTTGTGGATTTATGACACCTGCTTCCCTATTCCATATTCAGCAGCGGTAAGGGAAAAGAAAAAGGGACACGCAGAGGTGAAAAGGTCTAATTTTTTTGTTATTATTATTTTTCAATTAATTTCAAGGCACGTAGTTTGGTACTGTGACAGGAAAAAAAAAATGTGAAGCCATAAATAATATTTCCACTCATGGGAGTTTCCCTAAGCTGCAAATTATTTTTTTTTTGCTGTTGTCAGAAGTGGGAAAACTCAGAAAAGGCGCAAGTTTGAGATTTGAACTTCAAGTGACATTTTCAGGATCTTGCTTTTATTAAAGCCTTTTAAAATGCTGGTAGTAGTCTTGCAAAAAAATATGTATAAATAAAAGAATAGCACTGCCTTCACGTTTATTCTCTGTCTCAAGGAGATTCAGGTGCATAAGCTTCCATACCAATCACTGTGCATGTGCTAAAGGAACATGCAGTTTCTGACTTGTTGTCCCTTCCACTGTCTCCCTAACTACTCTCCAAGTTCAGTGCCTCATACCATAGCGAGCCCAACATTATGACCACCCCAACCCACAGGTATCAGCTCCCAGCAGCACAGCCAGCACAGCCCAGTGAGCGTGGGGTGAGCTCCAGGCACTGCCATAAACCCCTCAGAACTTTCCTCGCCTCCTAAGGAATGTGGCGAGGTCACGGCTTGAGTGGCCTCAGATACTGCAGTGACGGGCACCCTGGAAAGGCTTATCAATAAATAGAGCCCTGACTTTTGGTGCTTAATTAAACCCAAGGGGCAAAATCCTCCTGACACAAACAAGCAGGGGCGAGGGATGAGCACTTCATTTGTGAATGCGTGAAAAGTACCGTAAGGATAAATGGGTCTGTGGGCCCGCGACAAGGCTGGTGACTTCTCCCATGTTTTTGAGAGCCTGTGCTGTCTCTTTATGCAACATGAAGTCCCTGCAGAAGCAACAAGATTTCAGAACAGCTGCCAGGGGGTGGCAGGCAGCAGGACAGTGAGGGCTCCAGCCTGTGTTTGCTGCCCAAATGCTTGCCCCTGAACTCCCAGCTGAGGCAGGAAACTTTGCGAATGACTTTAACCTTTGCTTCTCACAAAATGCACTTTACTTTGATCCTTGAACCATGATCAATAGAAGGTGCAGAATGGCAGGGAAGAATTTTTCTGCTCAGGGGGAAACAATGTAGCTCAAAATGCTCAAATAGCCTTAAAAATCTCCCACTAGAATGTGCCTGGAGATTGCAGACCGGTTATTTCCTTCTTCTTGCTGGTCTCAAATAATATCATGAAGCCAGCTCCCTGTCTTCATTCTGCGAGAGAAGAACATGGCTGTCATACAACAGGGATTTTTCCTGCAGCAGCAGCAGCATTTCCCTCGCTTGCAGCAGGCTGGATGTGGTTCCCTGTCCTACACTTATAATAAAGTGGATGCAGGTGCCGTAAGCTGCAGTACTTATCAGAAGTTGCTGTACACAAGGGAAGGGCATTCAGCAAACAGCTACGTTAACTAAATGATGCTTCCAAGATGAGTTGGTCTACCACAGGAAAAATGTACTTTTTGCACCAGAAATAGCAGCATTTCACAGTCAGCTGGGGAGGTCGTTTCCAAGAATAAGAGCCACAGGCATGTGTACAAATTGATTGGTAATAAACATTCTGACTTTGGTTACAGTCGCTGGGCCAAATTTGGTCTGACAGTACATCTGAACCATCTTCAGAGCGTTTCGCCGTGACAGGATGCTGTGAGCCTGAAAATTATGGGGTAGAACCACAGGTGGTTTAAACAGATGCAGCTCATTCTACTCTGATGCCAGAAGCATGCTGCTGTCATGGCTTAGAGAACTGGGTCCCTTATTTTCCTCCATGAAAACCCTAGGTTGGCCATGCTGCTGCCTGATAGAGGCTTGACCAGGATGCAGAGCACTCAGAGGTCACTCACTTGAGCAGCCCAACTACTGACAAGAGCTCTTGTATTTACCGCAAATCAAGCAACAGAAAGGTGAAAGGAAATACTGTGCCTTCAGGATGGAGCCTTCTGATGGAGAGCAGAATCCATCTGAAGAAGGACTGCGAAGGTAAATTTGTCTGTGGTCCAAGTGAATACACTTGCTCTCTTTTTCTGTATTCCAGCGATGGGTAGCCCACCCAAATATGAAAAATGTGAGCCCCAGCACACCTGCAGTATTTGTGTATGTGAGTGCTAGATCCACCAGCAGGGCTCATGCCACAACAGTCCTTACAGTTCTGGCACGATGTCAGCATGATGAGCAGCAAAGAGAGGAGGTGATCGAGAATGGGGCAACAAAGCTGTGAGGGGTCTGGAGCACAAGTCTCATGGGGAGCAGCTGAGGGAACTGGGTTTTTTTTATTCTGGAGAAAAGGAGGCTCAAGGGAGACCTTATTGCTCTCCACAACTGCCTGAAAGGAGGTTGTGTCGAGGTGGGGTGTGCCTCTTCTCTAACAGCAATAGGACGAGAGGAAGCGGCAGTAAGCTGTGCCAGGGGAGGTTCAGGTTTGATATTAGGGAAAATCTCTTCTCAGAAAGAGTGGTGAGGTGTTGGAAAAGGCTGCCCAGGGTGGTAGTGGAGTCATCATTCCTGGAGGTGTTTGAGAATCTTGAAGATGTGGCACTGAGGGATGTGGTTAGTGGGCATGGTGGGAATGGGCATGGTTGGACTTGGTGGTCTTAGTGTTTTTTTCCAACCTTAATGATTCTATGATCAACATAATCAAGAGTTAGAGACGTTAGTGCTGCTTATGGCAACAACACTGTGCTTCTGCTCTGTGCCTCTCCTTACTGCAGTACTGGTGGCAGCACAAAGGTTGAGGGAAAGGCAGGATTTAAAGCAGCTAAAAAGCTATCCTCACAGCCTTCTATTCACTGCTCTGCTTCTACAAGTGATAAAAGCAAATCAAGACCTAGTAGATGACTATCTCATTGAAATTCCCAGCTTTATCAGCCCATGTCTTTCAAGAGATAAGAAATGCAGCAGTGTTTTATGTCATCATGCATCTGCTGAAGTGTAAGCTGACATTTGTCCTTTCTGTTTGTCCAACCTGTAAGCAGGGACAGTACCCACAGCTCACCTGAGCTGCAGTGTGGGTGTTCCACCACCCAGGTGTCCAAACCTCACACCATTTTGAATGACTGCAGGGCATAACCTGGTGTTAGCAAAGCAGGTACTTCAGAGATTTTATATCAGTGTATTCTATGTGCCTGCTTTTAGGTACAATCAGGGCAGGATGCAAATGATAAAAGAACTACTGCCAACATTTTATGGAAGGTCCAAGAATTCATGATGTTTAGAAAAGCTTAAAGAATATCCCACTGAGTGTATGTCACAGTGCTGTTTTCTACTCACAGTCTGAAGGTGGAACAAAGCATTTATCATCTTCCCTCTATTGCAATCAGACCTACAATCTAAATTATATCATATGTAATAATTACAAAACTGCACCTCATGAGATGAGTGTGAAACTAATACTTTGTTTTTGGGTAAGTAGATACCACCAGTCATATCATCATTTTATTTTTTCAGCCGAGATTAAAAGGTGTCTCTCTTAAATCTGATCTAGTATGAATAGCTGTCCTGATTCAAGGGAAGGCTGCACCAGATGTCTGCCAGTGGTCCCTTCCAGAAAGCATTTGTGCAATTCTGTGATTCAGGTGTTGCATCGAACCACTCAGAAGTCGAGAGCAGATAGTCCTTTTTTGGCTTCACACTGTATGCATCGGGATGAATTCCTTTATGTTGTTGTTTAGTAGTGCTTAGAATCATATGAGATATTTTGTTCAAGTTTTAAGTCTGTGCAAACACACAATCATTTTTGCAAATACAGTAGGACAATTTTTCAGATCTATCTGAAGGCTATCTTCGCTATCACAGACATTAAGTGACTGATATCAAATGTAAGTATGGTGGACATCAGCATTCTATTGACTCACAAGAATATTCAGCAGAGCAGATTGAACCTGTTCCTCTCACACGAAAGTGTATGGAGGGAGTTTTTTCCTTTTTATGTTTTCCCAAAACTAAGATACAGCTGTAGCTTGGGAGAAAACACTGAAACCTGCGTACTTGCACACTTCTGCAAAGGATGTGGGGTCAACAGATTCCTAAGCCAAACCAAGCAGGTGTTTTCAGAGAAGAGTGTTCTTGTAACTGGTTTTATTAGACAGCTTTAAACTGTATGTGGTTTTATGCTGTTATGTTTACAGTCTTCGCGCAGTGCATGGTTTAAAAAGTAACACCTACTCTGCTGCTTCCGCTGAGTTCTTTCTAATTGTCTTTACTCTCTTTATATCTTATCTAAAAATAAACACAGATTCTCCCTTCTGTGTCCAAATGACTGTAGCAAAATAATAATAATAAATAAAAATAAAAATAGACAGCTACAGCTGAGCTTAGAGACTGCTCTGTTAGCCAGCTTTCCTGGTAGAAGTCGACATGCCAGAAAGTTTGAAGGTGGAGCTAAATAGAAAAGGTCTGGTTTGGCTGGCATGACTAGAAAGCATGCCAAGTCATTGAGGTGACTGTATACATATAGAAAAATAAATACATAAAATGATAGATAGGGTCGCTTTGACCACTGGAAAGTCATGCCAAAATATTGTCACTGTCTTGGCTCTGCCGTTTTACTGGGTTTTGTAGCCCAGCCAAAACCTGTCACTCCATTAGCAGCTGTGTTCTCTTACTCTTCTCTGCCCAGGCAAAAGGAGTAGAATTTATGGACTATTGTAGCCGTACTACAGGAGTGTGTGGTGCACATACCAAAAAGGATGAGCCAAGCTTTTGTGCTCAGGGCAGAGCTGGCTAATGAAAGAAAGTCACAAAAGGAATCAGTGACCACATGCATCAAAAATAGTAGGAATTTTGACAATTTTAGACATAATCAGTTAATTGTAGCTCTGGCAATTAAAATAGTTCCTCATTCTATACAAGAAGTTATCTTCAAAAACCATTTAATGGCTGAAAATAGTTATGATAATCAAAAGTTCAGTGAAACTACTAATTCCCTACTGAAAACATTAAGACAAAGCAAGAGAAATGCCAGGCTTCAGCCACATGCCTTACTTTCCAACAAGGATGCTGATTTACTACTCCTATGCCTAGAAGAACCTAGTGGATTTTTTACACCCAGCAGTACCTGCTACATATTTCTGTAGATTGTCTTTACTGGGGTGGGCAATGGGAGGTGTGGTTTTGCTTTTGCTAAACCACACTGTGTGGGTTTGGACTTAAAATCCCAAATCAGCAGCAGTTTGCATCCAAGTCCCATTGAGCTGAATCATAAAAGTCAGGAGGAAGAGGAGAAACCTCTGGTTTCATATAAAAATAACCAAAATTACAGTTGGTTTTGTTTTGAGCAAAGCAAAATCTGATTCATTTGGATCAGACTTTAATTTTGTATTAACATCCCAAAAGGGTTGGTTAGTAAAACTGCTTTAAAGTTTTACCCACAGCTAGGAAGAAAATGAGCAAAAACTCCTGGTAAGGAACCAGACCTATTCCAGGTGCCAAATCTGCTGGGACTGTGTTTCTGCAAACCACGTGCACCCCCAGCAGAAACACTGCCTGGCCTACCCACACCACAGCACCCCTGGTAGAGCACTGTGCCTATCCCACACACACCATGGCCATAGAAAGGGGACGCCATGGGGCAATGCCGCCCAGCACTGGCCAGGGATGGGCAGTGCTATGGGTGCCCTCAAGGGATCCTGTTGTAACCTACACGTTGATCACTTCTGCATCAGCTCTTTAGTTAATTTGTGTTTACTGGATTGGACGTGTATAGCTGATTAAAAGCTTCCTGGTAAACTCAGAATCCCATCAGAAGTGCAGGGCTACCCACTGCTACATCATCATCCTGGAGGTATCCATTTTTCTCTACTGAGGCCAAGCAACAAGATTTGAAACCTGACTACGAGGATCCAAAAATTAGTTGGCATGAGTCTTACCCCAGCAATTAAGAAACCATTACATTGGGTGAATATCACTGTCAGGCCATTCTCACAATGCATCAGACATGGACAGCCCAACCATCCTTGCTAAGAGCTGCTTAAAAATCAACAGAGGGAGCTGCAGCACTCCCTACACAGCGTCCATCCTAGGCAAGATGCTGTGGCTGCTCATTGCCCTAGGCATCAGGCCTCCTTAAACCCGCTTCTATAAACTACTTCAGATGCACAGAAGGGTTGGTAGAATAAAAGGCTTTAAGAGAGTGTCTAGAAGGCAGCAGCATGGGAACGGAATAGCTGCAGTCCTCCTTGGTCCTCAAAGAACAGAGCTTGGAGTATGAGGCCTGAGATTTGCTAGATAAGAAGGCAACATGAAGACACCACTCTCACTTCAGGAGACATATCCTCAAGGCTCATCTACAGAGCAACACAGACCCACTGAAATGAACAGCTGAACTCTGGTAGAGGGGCCGACTCTCCAAGAGCTGCTTCAATGCAGAAGACAAACCTTTGTAATTCCTAACAAAGCCTTCCAGAAATGAAACTATCTTTAAGTAAATTTTACTCTCTTTATTCCCTAAGAGCTCTGGAGTTTTGAAAAGAAAATCTAGACCCCCAGAGTGCAAAATGAAATTTGCCCTTGTGCAGCAAGGTGACAGAGAAGGCTCAGCAGTCTGCATTAAACTGTTCCATTCCCATGGTGCGAGGGCTGGGACAGGCTGGTTTCACACAGCCTCTGCTGAAGACCTGGATAACCCTGAGAAAAAGTCTGTCCTGTTTGCCTCCCTGCCCACCACAAAGTTCCATTTGTCAAATAATTACAAAGCAGAAGCATTCTCCGGAGTGGTGGTTGCTCTGTGTTAGAGCCTTCTTTGCCAACACGATGTACAAATTATATAAGGAGATACTACAGCTTCCTCTCCATGGGAGAACAAGGTCTGAGAGCCTTAACAGCGTGTCCTACATTTTTAACTCTTGACCTTTATTGCTTGTTTGTTTTTTATTCCAAATTGAAAGTACTTGACAGCTATTCTGATCTCAAGCTACTGATAATGTGCCTGCAGCTGAAATGTCACCCATTTATGGGACAGCGGGGGATGTAGATATCAAAAACAAAACAATCACTTCTCTCTTTGACTTGATCTCTGGGGCATCCAACCCAGATTTAGCATTATGTGAAGTACTCAGCGAGTGCTTCCACAGATGTGCAGCTCCTTTTGAAGAACTGTCTCAAGCATCATTTTAAGCCTTGGGTATAAAATAAACTTTAAATCTGTTACAGCTTGAACAAAAAGCAAAGCTGGCAGCCATTCCTTCCTTTAAAGACCTCTGTTTACTATAGAGAGTTTTAGCCATGTTTTAATTTCAGAATTTTTAAATATGTATTTTCTGAGAAATAAACAGATGACTTAACTGTAAATTAAACCTGAGTCTCCTGGCTGCTAGCCCAGGTGTCTACCAAGAAGGCCAACTCTCTGGCAAGTTCATCTGCATCTCCCTGGCTGCCCTATAGTCAGGACCACCTCTGTTCACGTTCCCCTTACAATACATATATTCACTGGTCAGCAAACTGTAACCTATTCCATTGGACTTTCTGTTCCCAAGGAGTTGCATACGGATGCTGGCCAGCATAGTTATGTTCACGCAGGTACAGTATGGAAAAAGGTATATAGAAGGCAAAAGTTATCGGATGCATCCCCTGGTTTGCTGCAGGCATGGCCATGCATGTCACTGTCTGGTCCCTCCTGGGGATACACTCGTAGACTTCATGCTGCTAGATTCCAGTCAATGCAGTGACAAATCAGTGATGCAGGTATCTCTGGTGACTCAGGCTGATACCTGAAGCTGATTTCTGCACTGGATGGGGTATCAGTATGTGGAATATAAATCTGAGGTACGAAGTCAAGCACGGGCCTTTGGCTCTGCAGACAACCCAATTACAAATAAAATTGTGTTCAAAGCCAGGTTGGATGAGGCCTTGGGCAACCTGATCTAGTGCCTGATCAAGTGGTTGGCAACCCTGCCTGCAGCAGTGAGGCTGGAACTAGATGGTCTTTGAGGTCCCTTCCAACCCAGACCATTCTATATTTCTATGATTCCATCATTCTATCATTCTGTGACTGGATAGACACTGTAGACAATTGTCTGGCTTTGTTCTTTATTTGTTGGCTGTTCTCCTGATATAAAAGAGACGTATTCACAATACTGCATACTGCACCACACAATGTATTTGCTACTACTTCTATATTTAGTCAGAACAGTTCCCCTTGGCCTAAGAACTTGTGCATAGAATAACTGTTTGACCAAGCATGACACAAAGACAATAAAAACTATGTTTGCCACTGCTGTGAGAAACACCTGTAGCACAACAGTTTCAAAAAAGAACTTGGAACAATGTACCAAGATAATCAAAATCACCTGGATGTGGTCCTTGGCAAGCAGCTCTAGGTGCCCTACTTGAGCAGGGGTTGGGGCCAGATGACTTCCAGAGGTTCCTGTCAACCTCAGTCATTCTGTGAATCTGTGATTCTGTAATCAGATCCAGTTTTGAAATGGGTTCCACCAACAATCATAGGAAAGAACAAGGGCTGAAAATACTCATCTCTGCATTACTTTAAGGAGGCCAGGTGAGACCATGGTGACAGGTATCCAGTAACCATGTCACTACTAAACAAATGCTTATTCTGATGGACAAAGATATTTTAGATTTTTGCTGTACAGTGTGTCTCGCTAGCTTATGCTGCAGGGAGATGGCAGAAACCACACAGCATGTATTATACATGATAATTTCCTATTTCAAATATTTACCCTAAAGCATTCATATCAGCACTCATACCCTATTTCAGAAGATGTTGACCATGATTTTCAATAAGCAGCCCAGTGGCCCATTATGGTTTGGATGACATCACTTGGATGTCATTTGGATGATGTACTCTGAAAGACTTCCAGAGTACATGAAAAAGACTTCTGTAACACAGCAAAACAACAGGACTGAAAATGAACTTCTAGAAATCCCACTTTCTATGAACAGAATTAGCTCTTATTGTGCAAGTAACCCCACATGTTGGAAAGAAATTTGGCCCAGTCTTTACATCTTTACAAAAGCCAAATTCCTGAAAAATTAAAAAAAAAAAAAAAAAAAAAAAAAAAAAGGAAAGAAGGAAAAGATTATGTTTCTTCCCTAGAAATAAATGATGGCATGCAAAACTTTTCCCTACTTGTGCTTCAGCTGTGAAACTATTAAGAATATTACTTTGTGAAATGCCAAAGTTGTCCTAGGTGGATGCTGCAGAAAAGTTTGAGTTGATGAAGATGATCCATGGATAGCCCAGGACTTACACTATTTAATCCCGGCTCATCAACAACTTACTGTTCATGTATGTGAACTGGATGCGTTCAATTTCGTCAGGACAGCATGGAGAAAGACACCATATGCACTCAGGAATTTTCAAGGGAGTAAAGACTGAGCCATCTCTTGCAGGAAAAGAAGCTCATCCTTAGGCACCAGAAAGTCATGAAGACATGGATTTCTGCTGCAAACAGATCACAGCCCTTTGACCACACTGTGAGCAAAGAGTATGTCCACTGCATGCAGATATGAATTGGCTCATGGTCAGTGGTGCCGTATTTGTTTATGTATGACACAGAAGAGATGTGAAAGCTGGCTGCTTGTCTCCCCTACTCATGTTCTTTGCCACCTACGCTGATGGATGATGACAGTGCACTTATTACACAAGCATACAGACTGACTGCAGCTGCAAGAAAGCAATATAAAGAGCTTTGCTTAGCATGTCTGATTCAATAAAAACAATGTGGTTTTCTAACACCATGATGGCTTAATATTTTCAAGCCTTGAGCCAGCTCCACTGTCACACTTCTGTAAATTCCAGAGTGAATTGTCCCTACAGGAAAAACATGTGATAGAAACTATTTATCAACCTCTTACTTAAGAGTATATACATGGCTCATGATGATTTTGAGGGGTTACAGATACAAAAACTGTTTATCCAATCTGTGCTGATGTCCAGGGTTGGATTCCCAACTAAAAGCTCCTCTGAAAGCTTATGCTACTTGGCAGTCCCACAGCAAGGCAGTAGCTGTTCGTGCATCTTTTCAATCACTGGAACAGTGTCCCCAGGGCAGTGGTCATGGCCCTGAGCTGCCGGAGTTCAAGAAGCATTTGGACAGCGCTCTCAGACATAGGGTTTGCATTTTGGGTGGTCCTCTGTGAAGCCAGGAGTTGGACTCAACATTCCTAGTGGGTCCTTTCCAACTTGGGATATTCTGTGATTCTATGATTCAATCCATTATTCTACCAGTGTATGTGTGGGGGGGAAAAAAAAAAAAACACTATTAACTGCACAACACTGTTAGATCAAGTACCATTTAGTTTTCACTGTGCTATTGTTACCACTACTTTCACAGATGGAAGCATTTTTATATATATTTAGGTATAGATGTATGTATGTGTAGTTGTATGTGCATGTATATGTATCGTGATAATATTTTCATCAGGAATATCAAAACAACAAAGAGTTCATATCAGACATCATTTGAACTTGAATTTTTCAAGGGAGAAAAGCAGCATGCACAAAGATTCTCCAAATGCGACCTTTAAGCGAATGGGAAAAAGCAAACATGATGAAGATACTGTGAAAAGAAATGTATAGAATTCTCCTTTGGAAGAGGGCATTTGAAGAGCCCTTGTTACAGGCACTCTACAAACACACCAAGTCGCATACTCTGTAGCAACATATTTTATGAATTACTGCACAGTAAAACAGGTGCATTATGAATTACATGTTGCTGATACAGAGCCTTAAATCTGAAGCAACATGACATTCAGACACCTCCTCATTCTACACCAGCCTCTCCAATCCTAAGCGCACACAATAATTTGAGCCAGCTCAGCATCCCACAAAATTCCAGCCTCACTTGCATGGATGGGAATCTAAACAAGTTCTGGAGTGAGATTGGGTTTCAATTATTTTAATCTATATCACAGTTTGTCTATTTGTTCCCAGGTTATAGGCAGCCTCAGAAGTGATGATCCAGCCTGTGAACACTGCAATAAACAAAACCCCTTGCTGCAGCAACCAGGTTTTCTTCAAGGAAAAGGGCCTAACAGACTGATAAGAAAGGCAATGTACACAGAAATCCAAGAGGTCTCTGAAGCCCCAAACTCTTTATGCTGACAAGAGGGAGCCAAAAGGAGGTTGAGATGGCTCCAACATTTATATTTCTGGCTTAGAGCATGAGGACATTCTGGTAACACGCCTCAGTGGGTGAGTAGCCAAGGGGCTGCTGGGGCACAGTAGCCATGTGTGAATTTGTCACTAATCAGGTGAAAAAGAAATTCCCACCAGAAGAAAAATGTATTTTCATTTTCGCAACAGCAGTTTTTCAAGGGAGGTGGCCAAACAGAAACCTTTGCCTTCAGTGCAACCACCTGGACAAGGGTTGGGTGCTCAGTAGGTTGTGTACCAGGCATCTCCTTCCTGGCAGCAGGACACAGCAGGTGCCTCTGCCCTGTGGTTATCTGCAACCTACAGGGATGGGACTGGTGATAACTTTAGGCATGCAAGGTGTAGGTGGGAGAAACTGAGGTAGTGGTTAATGCTGTGCGATGCAAGCACAGAATCATAGACTCATAAAGGTTGGAAAGATCTCTAAGATCATCTCATCCAGCCCTCAACCCATCAACCACCATGACCACTAACCCACAACCTTCAGAGACGCAGCATGTTCAGCTCTCAGCATTGCCACTTAATGCAGTTTGAACTCTGCCTTCTGAATTGAAGCTTTTATTCCTATTCACTTGCCTCACCTGTTTAGTCTATGGCAGGAATTGCTTCTCCGAGTCCCATGCCTAGTGTTATACTATTGTTACCCAGGGCCTCTAATAATAGAAAATAATAACAACAATCTAAATCTTAGAAAGCAATGTTTGAAAAGATAAACTGGTTTTCAAAACTGCTCTGGTCAGCTTTTTAGTTTCTCTGTGCTGTCACCAATTTTACATTTACCCTGATTGGTAGGAGACAGAAATATGTGCATATAAAGAGATTCTTGTGTAACTGTTGGGTTGGTTTTTGTTTTTTTTTTTAATAAAAGAAGTTTAAAAAATTTTAAAACTCATCAGAGAAAAAGAGAAAGAAGAACTTAGTCACCAGAATATGAAAACTTGCTTTTTCTAGACATGCTGGTTGACTTCCAAGCCGCTTCTGACAGCCAAAGAAGTGCAGTCCATCATGGCTCTTTTTCCATTTCCAGACCTTTCCCTGAAGCCCTTCATTTCTGTGAAACATTCCCTCTCAGTGTACCCCACACTTCATTCCACTCACAACTGGCTTAAGTGATGGATCTGAAAGATCAGAGCTGTGTGAAACAGGTGTGGTAATTTGGAAAACTCACAGATGCTGAATCTGTCATACCAGATCCATTAGTCTCTGCAAAAAGTACTGAATGTCTCTGTGTGTACATGTGTTCATACAGAAACCTATGCACATTCAGGAGAAAAATCAGTAAAAATAGTAGAGTTTTCCTTTCCGTTCACTGGATCTTTCAACTATATCTTACCAATTTTAGAGGTGTGAATAGCCCATAGCATAGAGAAAGCACCAGTTTGGGAGTGATGGGTATTTTTCTCTTAAAATCAACGCATTTATCTTTGATTAGTTCATCCTGCCTGTTGTAGTTTTGGCAATACCTTGTACCATGTCAAGCTTTACTGAAGACCTCTCATTGGTATAAGAATTGCTATACACCATGAAGACACAATCTGCTTAGTGTGATACCTGGCTTTTGAGACTTTTCAAGGTGTTTCAGAAGAAATTCCTCAAAATACCAGTGGTACTCAAATTATGGGATAATCTGTTTCTACCTTCTTTTTAGCAGTTCACATGCAGCCTTATTCTTTCTGCTTTCAGTTGTCAATATTTTTGTAAGTAACAAGATCAGATCTTCATTAGTTGAATAGAAAGCACTTCTTCACCAATTCCAGTGAAGATGCGTCATTTCATACCAACTGAAGACATGTTTTCTCTCCTTATTTTGCCCATAATTGCTGTAGTATCAAAGCATCCCCTTTTGACACAGCAGGATTTTTTGTTTGGTATTGAACATGAGGAATTTAGTAAAAGACTTCATAGGTCTGTCTACTGGTATCTGATTTATGACCTATCAAAGGCCATTTTAAGTGTAGCATAAGTAGTTTGGGTACTCCTTCCCAAGAGCTTCCAAGCACTCTGCCTGGTAGGCACTGTAACTCCGTTCACGTCCAAGATCTCCCCTCACTGATCTCCTCTTTCTGCAGGATCACCAGTGATGATATTCTACAGCCATGGATCACACTTGTTTCTCTTCCAGTCTAAAATCAGTCATTCTTTCTTCTTCTTCTTTCTTCTCTGTCTTGGCCTATTTCTAACCCATAATGGCGCTTTTCTTCTTGCCCCATGGCTGCTGAATTTCTTCAATAGCCCCTTGTAATGGATTTTGTCAAAGACTTTTTGAAAGCTTTGGTGATCTTCTCCTGAGCAGGAGGTATAATGTAATTTTAGAGTCCAACACTTCTTGTTTCCCTACAAAATCTGCTGAGGTCAGAAGGGAGGGGGGACTGAGTAGCCATTGTGTGCATGCTGGTTGGCACAACCTCCTCTATCTGATGGTGCTTTCCATGGAAATTGTGGCTACAGTCACTTTGGCTGAGATTTGAAATCTATTTTTGGAAGGTTTAAAAACCTTCAGGGAGTGACTTTTATTCTTGTAAAGGGTCTTGACTTAAATTTATTAAAGAAATAAAAACATGTTGCCTCTGCCTAACTTTAGTTGACTTTCACAGCATATAAAAAAATTGGTTGGATTGGGGGGGGGCAGCCAGGTGGGTATGGATCTCTGGTTTGGTGGGACAGCTTCTCTGAGCCAGGAAGGGATCAAACAGCCTGTGGGAAGGTAAGTGGGGGAAGAGGAGCCAACACTGCCTGCTATCAGAGAATTGTCAACTGATGATGACAGCTTGGGACAGTGAATGAAAGCCCTTCAGACATTCTGCAAGACTTTCCTCCAGTTGAGGGAAGAGATCGGGAGAAGAAGGTTTGGAATAAAGGTAGACATAGCACAGACAGGACTTAAGGTGTTCCCATGCATGCAAATGTTGGAGCTGTAAGCATAAGCACTACAGTGAAGGCACATCTCAGAGACCTGTGGCATTGGAGTGGCTGCCTATGCCCTACAGAACTGCTCTGCTGCTACTGTGTAAGTCAGCATGAATTTGTTGTCCAGCATTTCAAATCTCCTCTGCACCGGGCTATGTGGACATATAAGCAAAGAGAATTTTGGAGAAAATCAAGCCTTACTGGATTTTTGCAACTGTGTACCCAAAAAGCAGGCATTAGAGATCATGTTGAATTTTGGTTTGATTCGCTGATGGGTAAATTTGCCACTGTTTGAGTTGAAAGAAAATTATTCTAGGGTTTCATAAGTTGGAGGCTTTTTAAATTTGGGATTCCCACGAATGAACAAGTGACCTTGGAGTCTTCAATGTTGTTGCATTTAAATAATCATTAGGAAATAGCCTCCAAACCCATGTACATGTGCTCCAAACTGTTTTTTCGTTCTGCTCAAAGAATTCTACCTCAGTTGAAGGCATTTTCTGTGGAGATCCAGGGACTTTTACTTATTGCCCGGACTTCTTGCTGCAGAGGCCTTTGGTCACAAATGGTGCTGTATATCCATAGAATCAAAGAATGGCTTGGGTTGGAAGACACCTCAAGGATCATGGATCTCCAACCCCCCCACCACAGGCAGGGCCACCAACCTCCACATTTAAAACTAGACCAGGCTGCCCAGGGCCCCATCCAACCTGGCCTTGAACACCTCCAGGGATGGGGCATCCACAGCCTCTCTGGGTTTCTCTTTCTCAACAAGTCCCAATTTTGGAATGTAAGAGCTGATATTGAGTGATACTACTGGTCTCAGGAAACTTTTGAGGAATTAAAACTAAGCATCCTTTTACTATAGGTGAGAAGGCAAATGAAGCATGATTGCTTGGGTGTTATCCAGGAGGTTTGTATCTGAGTATAATGTATTAATGAGGCAGTCAAAAAAAATACTAATGCCACTGTTTTTCAAGTTAAGAGATGTGGGTGCAAGAGAAAACCTCAGGAAAAAGTATATATATACATATATATAGATAAGTGGGACTAGGTGATTCAACTACTGTCATTTACTGCTTTAGCTGTCCTCTCTATAGTTAACCTAAAACACATTGGCCATGAGATCATTTTTCACCTCTTCAAACAGGAGATTTCTATCTCCAGCACTGTCAATCTGGCACTTTTCATGAGTCATAAAATCTTTTTTTTTCTTTTTTTTAACTGCATAAGAAAAAGAAATAGTCATTCCAGGAACAACTAATCCAGTATCGTCTCGTAAAATGGATAGGCATCTCCTGTAATAAACATTAAATAAGAACTTGTTACCAAAACAGATGGCGTAAGTCATACTTGATCCAGAAAAATGTTTTCTCCTCTGTATCTTAATAGCCTTGTTCTGTGTTGTGGTATTTCCTGAATGCACCATTTAGCTTATTGCGAGAGCAAACGACTCTGTATCTGCAGAGCTCCAGCAGGCTCTCTTCTCTCAAGAGACAGAGAATCTGAGGGGTTTGGAAGGTTTTCCTCCACCATCAGGGCTGGAGTAATTGAAGTGAGCTCTGGATTTCAAATGAGAGAAGCAAGGTGTGGAGCCCAGACCAAAGCAGTGTGACATGTCAGATTCCTCATTGAATGGTCCTCATCAAGCAGGGTACAGATCTCACAACTATCAGTACCACACAGCATGTACCTAAGACATATTGATACTGCCAAGGCCATCGGGTATTATGAGATTATAGCTATCCTAGCAATTGAAGCACCTCTAGTTTTAAATACATAGCCCAGTGGACCCATTGAAACATCACTCCCTTTCTCTTCAGGGAGATCTCAAAATGGAGGAAAGATATGCAGATTTTTCCTGCAAAAATACCTTCAGGTGTGCTGACCTTATACTTTGCAGTGGTTTTGGGAACAACACCAGCTGAGTGCTTTTGCAGAGCAATGCCATTTCCTTGGGGTCAGGCAGCCGCTGGCACACGAGTAGTCAGCACACAGCAAAGCAAAACAGAGCTGCAAGGGGTGAATGGAGAGGAATAGGGGGGAAAAGGCTAATAAAAGATGTGTGAATATTGCCTTGTATTTAGAGACAGTAAAGGCTTTGGAGTGAACAAGATGATTAAAAGATAGCATTAATGCAAGGATGAATTGGTGTACAATTAGTCATGAACACACTAATGAGGATAATTAAAAGGCTTTAGCTATCAGATGGCAGTGAGGTTCTGACACACACTTCTGAAGAGTGCAAACTGCTTTAAAATGGAGCTGATTCAGATTGAGAAAGTGATTGCCCGACATGACTGTGGGAACAGGGGAGCTGCTGCATTGCCTCTAGGCTGCAGGCCCAGGAATGGCACTTTTTAAGTGCCAGGACATCTGATCTGCTGCAGCAGGCAGAACAGACAAGTTCTCAGGGAAAGCACAAGGAGTGAGGAACAACAGAAGCTTTCCACACAGTTTGCAAATGCTGAAGAGACTTTTGATCTCTGGAACCTTAATCTAAATATATCAAGGACTTCCACGTGGTACCCAGGACCAGACCAGTCAACACTGAGCAAAATGTGTGCCCAGGGTAAATGGATGTCACCTCTATGAGACACCTGGAAAAGCAACGCAGGAAGATATGATTTCTTCTGTACTGCCACATGCCTTGGCTTGTTGCCTTGATGCATTCAGCCCGACAGGCTACAAGTACTCCCAAAATACCTTTCCTTCAGAGGACATAGGCTGGGACTCATGTTGGCATCTCAGCCTTTTACTTGGGTTTAGGTGAGTGATGCATTAATCAAGTTCATGACCCACTTACATTTTCTATAAAAGGCCATGTACCTCTGATTAGAGGGACAAAGCAAGACAATCGAGTTGTGTGTTTCCAGAAACTGACCATTTGATGCCAGGAAGCAGAATACGGAGAAGCAACATTATCTTTGCTTTCAAGCTGAGTTAAGAGTTGCCACTGCAATATAACTGTCTTCAAATGTCTTAAATGAAGCAACTACATGGCTGAGAATAATAAGCCAGTAGGTAATAATATTTGTGATCAACTCTACCTGAAGTTATTTGCCAAAGAAGCCAACAACCAGCTGCACTGCAGAGACATCCTCTTCTTACAGACCACTTTCTCCTGGCTCAAAAGATGATCAAACATCACTCACCCTACTCACTTTCATAGAATCATCAAATCAAATAATCATAAAATCATTTGAGTTGGAAGGGACCATTCCAGATCATATTGTTCAAATCCCCTGTAATGAACAGGGACACCTACAGCTAGATCAGAGCCTCATTCAGTCTGACCTTGGATATCTCCAGGGACAGTACATCTCTGAGCTATATATTAGTCCCTATATTTATACAGAAGGTCAATAAATCTTGCTTAAGTCCAAATAAAAAAAAAAAATCTGGTAAATGAAATCACCACTGTTACATTGTTCGATCAGTTCTTAAGCTAAAGACATGCTGATTGTCATGCTCTTTTGGAATGCAGATGCTACTCCCATATGTACAGCCATGACCAGCTTGGAGCCAGCCAGCTTCATTAAGCCACTCCTTCATAACACTTACCTGGTATTATATATTTCCTCTGGGTCCAACAGGCAGAACCCGTCCTTTTCCCAGGAGGCCAGTATTTTCTCCCAACTATTTTCCTTTCTGTTTTTTAAAGACCACATGGAAAAGATGAGATTAATGTAGTCTGATTCTACTCAACCACAAGTAGACTTTGATAAAGCTAATGGAAGTTGTTTGTAGTTGGAAATGCATTCTTTCTTCTCTAAGATGGCATTCTGTTCTCCAGTTGCAATCCCTCATTAAAGCAGCAAAGCAGGAGCAAACCTGAAAGAAGTCTGTTCATGAAAGCCCATCTCAGCTTCCTCCATTCAGCTCCCCACTTGCTCAAGACAGCTCTGCAGGCCACTACCCCAGATTGGAGAGAGGGACATCCACTCATAGGCAGCACACAGAGGAAAAATGCTCAAGCACCAACAGTTGCTGCTTAAGTAGAATCTGGGTTCCAAGCTGCAGAAGGAGAACGTGGAGAAAGGAGGCAGAGAGATTGTGAGCTGTCCTCTCGTTGTGTTGCCCCACTGGACAGCAGTGTCCACTGCTGGGTGGTCTCACCAACGTCTTTCCAGGCTGGTCCAAAACTTGTTCCTTGGGCATCCTGCCCCCTTCCCACATTCCCTATCCAGCACTGCAGGACATGGGCAGGACATGATACAGCATTGAGAGCCTTCTGGATGACCAATAGTTTTTAAAGATGAGTGGGGAACTGCAGTGTCCTGAAGTACATATTTTTTCCTTCAGAACACTGTAAAATTAGAGTCATAGAATCATAGACTCACTGAGGTTGGAAAAGACCTCTGAGATCATCTAGTCTAAGTATCCACAAACCATCAAAATTGCCCACTAAATCATGTCCCTAAGTACTACAGCTACACTTTCCTTAAAAGCCCCCAGGAATGACTTCTCCACTTTCCTGGGCAGCCCGTTCCAATACATCACCACTCTTTCTGAGAGTAAATTTTTCCAAATACCCAACCTGAACCTCCCCTGTTGCAACTTAAAGCCATTATCTCTCATCCTAAGACTGTCACCTGGGAAAAGAGGCCAAACTCCACCTCACCACAGCCTCCTTTCAGGCAGTTGTCCTCTCCAGACAATTTTGTTCAGACTAAACAATTCCAGTTCCCATAAGACTTGTGATCCAGACCCTTCACAGCTCTGCTGCCCTTCTCTGGGCATGCTCCAGGGCCACAGTGTTTGCCTTGTAGAGTGGGACCCAAAACTGAACATAGAACTCACAGTGAGGCCTCATCAGAGTTGAGTGCAGAAGGGCAATCAACTCTGTGCTCCTACTGGCTGTACTATTTCTGATACAAGCCAGGATGGTATTGTCCTTCTTGGCCACTTGGGCACACTGCTGTCTCATGTTCAGCTGAGCATCAACCAACACCCCCAGATCCTTTTCCTCTGTTTAGCTTTCCAGCCACACTGTCCCAAGCCAGTAGTGTTGCATGGTGCTGTTGTGGCCAAAATGCAGGACTCAGCACTTGGTTTTGTTGAATTTCATCCTAATGGCCTCAACCCAGCAATCCAGCACGTCCAAGTCCACATGTCACACGTGTCTTGGTGTGTATTTGCTTTCCTAACTACATGTTCCAGATAGCTGAAGTGCTCCACACACACGTGGTGTAGTGTCACTGGGGTAAACACTGGGTCTTTGGGGTTGAAACCTTCACTCTCCCCAGGGCGATGCTATACTGCATCATTACATTACCTCTGCAAAATGTGCCACCACTAAGGCAAGAGTGAGTGTATTTGGCACTTCAAATTTTTTCTGGCTACAAGTTCCACTATGGTTTCTGACAACAAGCTGAACTTTATCTTCTTAATTTACCTTTCAGCAGAGATTCCTGATAAGGAGACTTCTTACAGGTGGTTTATTTGCTGGTGGTTTGGGTTTGGTTTTTTTTTTCTGTAATAAAATTCTCAATAGCAGATGAGTGAGGGTCTCTTTCTCCCTCTCTGCTTCTAGCCAGCAATTTCATTCAGGTAGAATCTACATAGTTTGAGCAGCCTGTAAGGAATCTGGATTTCAGCAGATTGGTATTTGGTTGCAGAACCCAAGCTTGTTGTCTGACCTTCTCTGCATTGTACCAGTGAGGATTTGGCCCATTTTTTGTTCAGGAAGTCTTGAATTTTTCGCAGTTGGTCATCCTCTGTTAAGGGCAGGGTTAGAGTTTCTTTTACTTACATCTGTTTCCGACTGTGTTCTGACAAGTCCTTTTATAAAATGTCAGAATTTTTGCAGAGAAATATGCGGCATTTGGAACAAATTTCAATGACCCTCCTCATGTCAAGTGGAGGCAATTTGGGCAATTTCTTTTTTTCCAGAAAATTCCGATTTGCTAGAATTTTGTAGCCATACCCCAGAAAATCTGCATTCAAACAGATTTTTCATCATTTTCAATAACCTTTTGGAAAGTTTTGAAATTACTGAAGTAAAAAGTCTCAGGAGTTTCAACAATCAAAATTCCAGTTCTCCAGTTCAGCACGACTTTGTTTCAAAATATAACCAAATTCAATTAAAAATCTCAACTAGTTACAGAGCCTTTACCCTGGGAGGAGAAAATACTGCTACATCAGAAAACCCTTTTTACAAAACTTTCATTACCTTCAAGTACACCATAAGACAAAGAAAATCAGAACCTGCAGCAAAATTAATCACTCGCCATGATTTGGGTAGTCAGTTAAAATGGTACAAAGTGAGGCTAAGTCATTTATTTGGCATTATTTGTTTACTAGCATCATTCTTCAGCAGATCACCATTATTTAAGAAGAAATATGTGTTAAGGAACAGCTGTAGAGAGCTGTTTTTCTGCCATCTGGAAAAAATAAAGGAAACTGATTCTAAGACATGTTTGTGACATTTGTAATGTAGATACGATGCTGTATGCAGAAAACGTGCAAGTAATGATTTTTCCTTGTGAACGTACAAGGCATTTTTTAGTGATTTATTGAACTGCTTTTCTGCAAAAGTAAGGAAAAAGTATTTATGAGGGTCTAAGTAGGGGAGTAAATCTCCCAAAGGTACTCTCTGCCCCTGAGTGCAGCCCAGCCTCAGTGTCCCATCAAAGTTGTTTCTGACCCCGCCATGCAGCTGTATGCCACTAATCCCCAACTCATGGTCCTGATGTGCACAAGACAGTGCCATGCTGTCACTGTGCTCTGCACCAAGAAGGAGGGGGCTGAAGCTGCAGGAAAGAACAGAAGGGTATACAATGGGTGTACAATGATTGAAAACCAATCAAAACTGGCTACAATCTGGACAAGTCTGAAAAGCATACATTGTTTTCCCTGAATAACCCCAAAATCATCACTTTACCTTAATGCCCCATCTTCATCTCATTGTTGTTCTGCAAGAAAACACATGGCTGCAAGAGGCGCCCAATGTGCATGTGCATGCTTTCCATAAGATGCAGCTCACACTCCCTTCACCTCCACACCGGGCAAGCAAAGCCACAGGAACAGTCAGTCTTCGACAGAGTCTGTGGGTTCTGTCCCTCATCAGCAGCAAATTTCATCAACAGTGTGTTCAAGGTGAGGGTCCAACCCCCTGCTCTAAGCAAGGAGTGTGGGCTTCACCGTACCTATACATCTGCAAGCGTACTTTCAAGTGCTTACATACATGCAATACAGCATCATAAAATGAAAAGAAAGCATGCACTCTGTGAGAGTAGACAGAGACAGGCATTATCAAATAATCTGGCTGCAGTTATAAATACATAGTCATATTTAAATTTACAGATCTGACCTCTTATATCTAAAAGCCATTATTTACTTTATGCGTAAAAGTGCTTTACGTCATGCACACATAATAAAGGAATGGAAAATCTGAATTGCTCTACAAATACGGGACCTCATCGCCTTCTAAGATTTAAGAAAGAAAAAGTAAACTTGGAAAATGTAAACTTGGGCAGCCAGGGTGAGTTAGAGAGATCTAGTGATATGTATCAGAAATCCAAACTCCTTTTTATTTACAATAGTCTTTGTATAATGTTTTAATTCACCAGAATAAAATGACACTTGTCATCGTATTCTTTCAAGGGCAATTCAGAAATATCTTGCAATAGTTATTTTCTGTGTGAAAACAATTCATCTCGTTTACTGCAAGATTCATGTTTTAGACATGTAATTCATGTTGCAGTATATAAATGATGCAAGTCAAAATGTGATGCACCTAATCCATTTCTTTACCTATCGATTAATACTTTTGAGCCATAAGCATCATCTGTTATTTTTGAAATCAAGCATTTGAAATCTTTAGTGTTTGCTTTAGTGCTTTTCTTGTCTCTGAAAAGGATTTAATTAAGGTCAATTTTGCAAATGAGCAGCTATTAACAGGAACATAACAGCATAGCAGCATGTGTTCACATAACAGCCAACTTACTGAAACCATGCAGGACAGCATGGGCATAGAAATAAGGAAGTATTTCTGCAGAAAGTGGATGTACTGAATCTCACATGGATTTCTTCTTCTTGGCTATCTGTGCTTGTGAACCATACAAGGACTTCTCATGCTTGCACCCTTCATATTTACCAGATATGTTTCCTCTGCATTCATAAGGGCGGGAATACCTATATACAAATGACTGTATTCCCTTCAGTGACTAAAGAAACTAGATTAAAACTGGGATGGATGGGGAAGGAAAAAAAAAAAACAAGCACATTCTACATTTCTGTTCACCTCTCTTGTGTTTAATAACCTCTTCTCTTTAGGGAGAAGGATGGTCTTTTACCTGAAGTATGTGACCAGCAAAACAGATCACTCAGGTTCTGTTTTGAGCTCTGGCACATTTGTTCTTTGGCTTCAGGAAAAGTACATAATTCCCACCTACCCTTATTTTCTCAAATGTCAAATAAGTTAATAAGCTTGGGAGGGAGAGTGATTGTTCACCCTCCCACAGGTGAGACCTACAGCCAGGTGGTCAATTAGAGAGACACTCCATCCCTCTTCCAAGCAACAGAGCAGGAGCTCATCCTCAGAGCTCCTAGTTGCCCTTATCTCTTTCTTCTTAGAGACCACAGAGGAATGGTGGACCCTTAAGTAGGCAGCCAGCTTTAGATGCCAAGGAGGAAAACATGCCCACCCTCCTGCATGTACAGGCAGAGAAACATGAGAATATGCATACTGTCACATATAATTGGGAAGAGATAAATGTCTTGAGATTAATCACAGACACGTGTTTTCACATTTTTCAGACAAATGTGCTACTGCAAACTATACTTAATATTCTAACATTCAGTTATAATTATTCTCATATTAACCATTTTTCCCTCACTTCTAAAGCAGATCTACATGTTTTAGTGCAAATATATGAATAATTGAAGTGCATACTGAAATGCCTGTGTAAGACAAGATTTTGATTTCTATACTTCAAAGCTATTACATATAGTCCACTAGCTTGCAAATTGGATGCAATTTCATACTTTGGTGTGTACGTTACAGCACCAACATCCTTCACATGATCTTCACTCAACAGTGAAGATATTCTTGGATATTCAGCTTCTAAAAGTTGACCTAGAACCTACATGTATGCTTAGGTTTCCTATCACAGTCAACTGTCACTGATTTCAGTGTAAGCAATTGTGGCAGTGAAAGGAATCTACTATTATTAATCCTTAAAGAGAGGGAGATAAATTAAAATGTATTTCCTTACTTAGGAAGTCCTGCATGTCTCAGAAGTACCCAGTCTTTCTGTATATCCAACGTGAAGTGAAAGATCTACCGTGTGGCACACTGATAATCGGAGAAAGAGAAATGGAGCATTAGCCCTTTAGACACAATGACGGATATTAATCTTATTATTTCCCTTTTGCAAGCTTGCATGGTCATTGGTTGGTGGTCACTGGTTGACCAGCAAAGTGGCTGTGCAACTCTGAAATGTGTGAAAAGAGTAAGACATGAAAAATAGTGGGAACAAGTGAGATAGAATAGATTTCAACTTGTAATTGCTTTGTTTAACCTTTTGCAATCCTTTAACTTGGCCTCCATACTAAAAAACATGATGTATTTCCTTCTATTTATTATTTGCACTGGGCTACTGAAGAAAAAAAAACCAAAAAAGGTGAAGTATGCCTTTGAGTCGAAACAGTCTCTGCCAGGAATAACAGCAAAGCTCTTGCACCAGTGCCTCATTAGTTTATGGAAAACAGTTCCCTAAGGAAATGGTGCAGTGTAAATAAAATTAAAGCTGTTCAGCATTGCAAGTAAAGGGGATAACAGATTTTTAAAACTCTCGTGGCTCAATGATGCTTTAGTACCATGTTGCAGAAATCATAAATTTCAGGTAGGTTTTGTAGAATGTTTATAAGCACCTGTCGTGTCCTGCCCTTGAAAGATGGGAGGAGTGATGTGATTTGAAAATCCCCTTGTTTAAATTAAGGTGAAACAACACTCAATGTCCAAACACAATCGTCAATTTTAATGAAAATCTCTGTACTACAATTATCTTAAAAGTATTGGCACTCTTAAACTTATGTCTGTCTAAGCTGTGCAGCTAAACTATGCAACTTTATAAGAAATCAAAATAAGGTTTGCATCACTGTATTGTGTTAAAAAAGAAAGGAGAGATAGAGAGGTGGGTGAGGATAGAGAAAGACGTGAACAAAGAAAGAGATCACCAGTCTGAGTTCCAGCACTGGTCCAGCCAACAGAGTGGTTCTTTGTCTGTGAGAGCACTCATCCAGAAGTCCCAAAGATCCCCCTCCACCCCAGGCATTCTTTAATTCTCAGGCATTCTTTTATGCCTGCTAGATTTACAGGGTTTGTTGTCAACAAGTTAATTGTCAACAAGTCTACAAGCAAAACTCTGCAGTCAACAATTCCACTTGAACAGGAGAGTTTTGGATAGAGCTAGGTTGTCCTCTCTCCACAGAGTTCCCCCCTCCAACCACATCTTCATCCTTAGCCTATTGGCATGGTGATGGTCTTATCTTCTAAGTATTTGATACAATTTCAGGCTCACCACAGATAAAGTGTTTTTGTTGGTCTGCTACAGCACCCTAGAGTGATGCTATTACAGAGATATTCTCAAACTGCATAGTGCATGTGTGCTCTTTGTCACTTCTAAGTAGTACTTTTCTCATGGCAAGAAGCCCTGCTAGAGGATTCATCTGCACCTTGACACACCACTCCTACTCTGGTTTGCCAAACTTTGTGTTTGACTTGTGTTTGTGCAGCATTCACCTGGCTGAGCACAAACACTACAGAGTCAGAGAATCATGGAATCATAGAATCATCCAGGCTGGAAAACATCTTCAAGATCACCAAGTTCAATCATCAATCTGATCTAGTGAGTCCTACTATTAAATCATGTCCTTTAGTGCCATGACCATGTTTCTTAAATACTTCCAGAAATAAGGATTCCACCTGAATCCTGAATTCCACCCTGAGCAGCCTGTTCCAATGCTTCACCATCCTCTACTATCCTGCCTGTGAAGAAATTCTTCCTAACGTCCAATCTAAACCTCTCCTTGTGCAACTTGAGATCATTGCCTTGCATATCATTACTTGTCACATCAGATAAGAGTCTGATACTCTCCTCACTGCAGCCTGCTTTCAGTTAGTTGTAGAGAGTGATGAGATGTCCCTCAGCTTCCACTTCTTTAGACTAAACAATACCAGTTCCTCAGCTTCTCCTCGTAAGTGTCATATAGTCAGCGCATAGCACACTGGATAAGCATCTCTCTGGATGACCCATGAAGTCCAAACTTCTGGACAAAATCCTACTACTCACAGAGACTCAAATGTAGATAGCTCACCCAAGTGTTTAAAGATCCTGTATCTATAAATAGCATAGGAACAACATACAGGTCCTCCTTGCCAACTCTGTGGATCCCTACTGCTGAGGTCTGTTGTGATAGGACATGCAGGGAAATGGTTTCAAAGTGAAAGAGGGGAGATTTAGACTGGGTATAAGATGGAAGTTTTTTTTTTATTGTAAGAGTGGTGAGGCACTGGAACAGGTTGCCCAGAGAGGTGGTGGATACTCCATCCTTGGGTACATTCAAAGTCAGCTGGACCAAGCTCTGAGCCGCCTGATCTAGCTGCAGATGTCCCTGTTCATTGCAGGGGAGTTGGTTTAGATGACCTCTAAAAGTCCCTTCCAACTCAGAAGATTCTATGATTCTACGATGTAGCTCATGGTGGGTTTTTATATTCAAAAACTCCCAGATTTGGACCTCCCACATGGAAAGACTACTAAGACACCATGCAGGGCCTTCAGAAAAACAGGTGCCGGCTTCAGCCTAGGCAGTGAGGCTTATTCTTACTTATCCAGGGATCCTTAGAAAATTTGAGCATATGGTCATCTCTCAATAAACAGACATCTGAAAGCAGATGTAAACAATGAATTATTCATCCAGGTTTCCAAATTGCTTGCCAAAGACACACTGATTCATTATCAGACTTTAAACCTGGAGCTACTTGAAATATTGTCTAAAATTAGTTCAAGGTCATATGAAGTGTTTATATTTGTCTAGAAAAGTAATTTAACAAAAGATAAGCAAAATTGGCACCCAGAAGATTAGATGAGAAAATATACAACACCACAAAAAACTAAATATACCTCCAGTACAAGGTCTTTCACATCTTTGTGTCCAGTGGCAAATAAATGTGTCCTGTGACAAACCCTAACCACATCAGCAACAACACAGGAGAAAACATCTTTCTCACATTTCAGATCACTGGGAACATGCAGCATCACTTAAACGAGCTACCTTAGGCCAAAAAAAGTCTGTGGTATGCAACCTCGCAGGCCATGACTGCACGACCACTCTCTTGTATTCTGGTGAAGCAATAACCCTGTCTTATTATGTTACACAATACAGGCAGGAGGCAGTACCTTATTCAAAGGTGATACTCAGACACATTCTAAATCCTACATCTCAGAAGATAATAAATGGTAAGTGTATTTTTGCATCCATTAATAAGACACTCCTTATTCCTCAAGGCTTCTGTCTAGCAGACTGACAGCAATAGGTCCTGTTTCTACTTAACACATAGAAACAAGATTATATCCATCCCAAGCTGACAAAAATTTATGAAGGAACAATTCTCCAGGGAAAGCCATGGCTTTATACAACATTACTGGGTATTTACATTTACGGTGGGATATAGGACTTTTCCATTATCAGGTATGTGTGAGAAAATAAATGAATCCAGCCATCCTCCTCTTGCTTTGCCTGTACATCTGGTAAAGCTGGTGCACATCAGTTATTTCGTCTGAAGGCTGCAGTAACTGCTTTTACTGGCTCTGGCCTTCATCTAAGCCAATACCAGCACTGAAGATTTGATTGTACAATACACATCTCTGTTTTGAAGACAGGAAGGTCTTAATCCCTACCATCTTCACAGGAATACATTCATTAATAGAGATGACTCTATATGAATATCTGGAGCAAACAACCGTTCAGATAATCATGCATACATCTGGTGTTTCATTTTTGACACCCAAACATGCTCAGCACCAAGAACTCCCCAGGGAAATACATGGTGCTGTGAAACTTTGGCACCTTTGGTCAAGACACATTACATTTAAGGTGCCAATTTGAGCAGGATGAGTCAATACTGAAGTAATTTCTTGTGTGCCTGGACAAGTTCCTTCCCACCTTGGGGCATGCAAGCCCTGCCAGACATGCTCCAGGACTGGGTGTCAGGTCATCCTTAGGACAAGCAGGGTGAGGAGAACAGCTGGGAAGGCTCTGCTGAGCCCAGCACAGTGGGATTACGTTGGTTTAGAGCCAAGGAGGAGCAGAGTGCTCTGGTGAGTAGGGCAGAGGACAGGACGCAGACAGCAAGCCTGAGCTACCTGTGACTGTTCTCCCGTGGAAAGGGAGAAGATGGTCCAGAAAGTGAAGCATGCTAAGAATGGGTGAGCCCTAGAAAACATTCTGCTGAAAGACAACAGTCTAGCCTGATTCCAAACCCTAGACCCAAGAGTATGAGATTTCAAGTGATCTTTAAAATTGTAATTCAGACTTAATTCAACTCCACTTCATGTCTAAACAACAGCTGCTTGAACTTTTATGTAATAGGACTAGAATAGCCTAGTGCATTCCATGCCTCAGTGGGTTTCCAGTGACTGAACTGCATAATAAAATTGAAGGAAAAGTGTTAAAGAGGTAGAACTCCTGCAGTATTTCTTCTTCTGCTTTTGCATATAACTTGGATTTAGCTGCAACAATACTACGTAAAGAACTGGAGTATGTTCAGCAATGCCTTTGAAACAAAAAAGGATGATGATAGGAGATCTTGCTACAGCTTCTGCTATTAAGTCCTTGGGAGAGCTGAGAAGAGATTGCTCATTAAATAAGTGTTATAATGCATTCAGCATTGAGAGACTAGTTCAGAAGCAGAGAATGAAAGGCCAACCATTCCCACTAGGGAAGTATCCATCCCAGCCAAGCCATTATTATTGCCTGTTGTCACAGTGCCTATCCCCAAAATGTGGGGGAGGTCTTGGAGAAATGAAGGAGACTAAAATGACACTGATTAAACAGGACAGCAGAACATCTGGGAGTCAGGATGACAAGGCAATCAAGACAGCAGTCCCGTGCCACAGAGATCTGCTAAATGCTTCCAGTTACGGTATCCTTGTGTCATTCACCAGTGAACAAACATATGTGGGTTGAGGAAGAAAGCACTCTCTGGGTCTGTGTAAGCTGATAAAACAGGCTATAAAAACAAATCAGAATAATTTTTCATTGTTTCTTAAAGGTATCAAAAAAAAGCGAATTTCCTCCATTCTCATTTGTATTCAGAGTATCCACTGTGCTCTACATCAGAGCACACTGTAAAATATTACTGAAAACCAGAATCTAACTCATAAATTACTGGCACTCTGTGCCAGACAAGCTTGTACTAATGTTTAGAGAAGCAGATCACCTGGGAGAAATGTGCTCTACAGGTTGCAGGAGAAAGTAAAGAGACAATTAATGGGCACTGGCTGTGCTGCACATATTGTTCCCATGTTGTTAAGGCCAAAGTTGACTGCCTGCCAATAGATATAGAAGTAATTGTCAACAAGATTTACAGTTACTTTTTCATTTGCGCAGTTAAAGTAGAAAGGTTGAAAGAGTTATGTGATTTGTTGAAGGTCTGTGCTAACAACTGATAGACCATAGCATCCTGCACCAGTGATCGGTAAAGAACACAGACCACAGACTTCACATTTTTCTTGATTCTGGAAGCTATTCTTCATGACAAAAAGTTGAAGCGCCTTGCTATCGTCAGCAACTGTTTTTTATTTTAAGCGTCAGTCCAAAAAGCCATTCTTCCTGTTGCCAAACTGGACACCAGGGAAGTTCTAATTCTACCAGTGGAACTGAAAAAAAGAGTGATTTTTTAACAAACTGCATTTAAATGCAGTGAAATGAAGGATGTGGTGTTTCTGCTTGCGGCAAAACTGCCATCAGTTCTTGGTATGGCTGCTCTTGTACATGAGCACAGACAGCATTATCTAATTAGCCCTGTTAGAGTGTGGCCTGATGGTATGTATCTCCACTCTGGGAAAGAAAATACCCTGTGATTGCCCAGGAAACTGGTAAAAATAGTCAAGTAGTGGTGGGTTAGAAAGATCTCTGTAGACTGCACAGAGTCCTCTTGTTCACATTGCATGGGTATGACGGTCATTCAAACATGGAAAACAGAGAGCAGCAATTACTTTGAAGGAACAACCTGTCCCAGAAACTTGTTTGGGATCAGCAGCTGTTCAGGATGAATTTGGAGATCCAGGTTATCAGTTTGTGGATGTAGCCAGAAGGTGCTGGACTGAAGAGGTCTTCATAAGGTCTTCGCTTTGGTGCATTTTCTAGCATATGGCTAGTGCTTTGAGGGATTCAAGAATAAATTCCCTTCTGCATGAGTATATGGAAGGCAATGAAATGCAATCATCTTGTCAAGGTCTGAGGATGTTCCTTGCCTGGCTACATTTCACAAAACATATCTGTACCTCTCTATCAGCTCCTAGCAGCCCCACTGGCTTCCCCTCTCTGCAGAGCCTTCCACCGGAGCTCATAGGCACAGCATCATGTCTATGCTTCCCTTACTCCAACACAGCTTCCAGCAGGCTTTGGCTGGCTTGTGGCTGCACCCTGTGAACTAGTGTTTGTCTTGTGCTCTGACAGTCTATGCTGTGACACAAGTGGCTCTTTCAGCCTTTCCTGAACTGGGTCTCCAGTTCCTGGAGGAGAACACAGTGTGTAAATGTGGCTCTGACACTGTTTGGTGCTATCCACACAGGTTAGCAAAAACATTCCATAAGCCATCTCAGCTGGAAGTGAGCTTAACTCTGCCCGCTGCCAGAGGTGAAGTCCTTTGTCACAGCCAGTGTAAACAGGGCCTCTGCTCGGCTGAAATTAATTGGGCTCATTAAGAGGTAAACCTAGATTTGTAGGATGAATCTATAAGGATTTGTATTCCCACCAGCATTCCTGACTGCGGCAAACTTTACATGTTACAGTAATGCTGCAAGATTGTCACTGAAATACCACTGGCCAAGCCTAAGCAGCTCTTTCCCCAGAAATACCACTGGCATGTGGTCAGGAGGAAGGAAAGTTGGGGGGGGGGAAATACAACTTATTTTTAATCCACTGCAGAAAAATCTTTCTTCCCAGCAATACAAACTTCAATTCTTAGTCCAGATAACCAGCTCTGACAGTCCTTGTCTCCACTGCACCCATCCTCCAGGGTGTCCCAAGAAGGGTACCACTTAACTTCCCTCTTTAAGGATGGATTTCTAGAGCTGGGCTTCTTAGAAACCATGAAACATACAGACTTGTTCAATCAGTCCATAATTCTGTATGCTAAATCTGTACAACTCTGTACACATTGCCCCTACCCCCTAATGCTGCCTCATCTTTTTACTCTCATTTTCCACACCACACCGTGGTTGCAGAGCCTTATAGTTGACCAAACAAGGCCTTCAGGATAGCATTAACTCAATGCAGTCTTCCTAGGAAGAAAGAAACCATCTTGCACCAGGGACCCACTGTGGCCAAATGCTGGGGAAATAATTTTCCCGGTATAACTGTCTTCCCTTTTATACAGGGAAAAGAAAAAAGAAAAGGAAAAAAAAAAAAAAAAAACAAGAATGTTAAGAGGTTTAGAAAACATGACCTATGAGGGAAGAGCTGAAGGAACTTGCTTTGTTTAGTCTAGAAAAGAGAAGACTGAAGGGGCACATGATAACAGGCTTTCAATCCGAAAAAGGCAGTTGGAGACAGAGATGACGAACAGTTCTCTGTGGCCACAGAGGGAAGGATGAAAAATTAATTTGCAGTGAAGAAGGTTTCAGTCGGATACAAGGAAAGAAGAAAGGAGTGATCAGTTTTTGAGGTGATCAGAATGAGTGGTGGACCAAAGCTCCAGGCTACTAGGGAAGACAGTGCAGGTCTTTAAGGATAGAACAGACACACATGCCTCTTCTGCTGTGGTATCAGGTGTGGGACACTTTGTGACCCCTTCCAGACCTGTAGGTTAGTGACTGAATAAGATATTGTTTCAGTGTAACTGTGGCAAGTTTGAAAAAGTTTACACATCCTTGTTGCATCAAAGATAGGCTATATCTAAAGGCTTCTATGGGGAAATTCAAGCAAACAGAGTCCAGTTGCCACCAGCCCAGCTGGGACAAGTTGCTGACACACTCAGATGCTGTTTACCCCAAAGTAACAAAAGCCATAGGGAAGTAGAAGCTGCAGCTAATCTTAGGCCTTAGCTTAGGTATTTTCAGCCATAAGATCACAAATGCATGTAGGATGAAGACATTCAGAAGAGTGACTTGAAAATCCAGAATTATCTCAATGATAAAGAATTGTGTGATTTTTTTTGAGATTTTTTCTCCTTTTTGAAGCTGAAAATAATGTGCTCCTCCAACCTTCTGCAGGTGACCGGTGCAAATTGAACATGTAACCTTAAAAGCATTGAAAGGGTGGGATTTTCACCTGTACTTAAAGCTCACGTTATTGTGTTCCCACCAAAGTCAAGGGAGTTATCCATTTCAGCAGGCTGGAGGTAACAGTAGTCACAATAAGAGTTTTAGAAAATAACACAGAATGGTAGCTTGACTGCTTGGAAGGAGATTTCTGCTTATCTGATCAATAGGGATTCAACACCCGTCATTCTTTTCCCTTCCAGTCCTCTCCTATTGCTGTTACCCTGTCTTCTTCTTACCTATCTGTCCACTTCCCACTCATTTTCTCACTGCAACTACTCACAAGAGAGTCCCAAATCTCCCCCATAATCCCTAGAGGAATCCAGGCTCCAGAAGAAACTGGTTACTTGCACAGATATGCCAATAGCATTTTTTAATACATCAATAGGAGTGTTGAAACTATGTTTTGGAGGAGACTAATATATTAACTGTACTGACAGGCCAACACACTAGGACTTTAATCATAATTAAATCTTGTAAAAATCATTTTAATCAGACTAAATCAGAATGTTTTCATTTTCCTTTGGTACTGAAGCAGATCTTTAAAAACTTGAAGATATTGCTAAGTTTTCATACACATTATAGTTAAGCAGAATCTATCATCGCTTAGCTTCTTAATCATCAAGGACTGCACATCATGTGTACCCACTGATCCATCACATAACAGCAGTTGTAGTCAAAAAAAAAAAAAACTAGAGGAAAGAAAGATGATAAAAATCATAATGTGTTTTATATATACTGGTGAACAGTAGACATGATAGCTGCTATTTTCTTTTCAAATTCATTACATTCAGATCCAATTAGTTTGCAAGACGCATGGCATTTGCAAACAGACAGAATTCTGTAGAGCTGTTCCAAATATAATTCATTTGCAATGGGTTGAGGTAATGAACAGACGACCTCATGAAGTTTCAGGCTTTTCTAGGAAAGACATACAGTCATACAGCATGGGATTTCCAAGCTGATAGATCTTGCAGTCATCCTTAGATGGTGTCAGACAACGTCTGTACAGTGCTACCAAAGAAGGAACTGATCTCTTCTTCACGTACTGAAGAAAAAAAGTACTGTGCATTCAGAATTAATATCAAATAAATCTCAAACTTCTCAATGTCTTTGTGTAGTCAGATACATGTACTTTATGTATACATGGAAGTATATGTTGGGAAAATACATGCAGGAGGGAATTTCTTCGAAGTATGAACATTATAAACATCACTGCAAAAAGCTGAGTTGTATACAACAAAATTCACTGAACTACATCAGTGTGTTAATAAACAAACACCTGAATCTACATTCAGCATGGTCTATTCTGGAAGAATCAAAAGGAGAAAAATATCTTAACATTATTTAAAATAAATCAAGAGTTACTGACAGGAAAACACCTTCGTGCACCTTATTCCTGATGAGGAAAATGCATTATATAGCAAACCTGGTGTCACTCACACCATTTATTTATTTATTTATTTTACAAATAATATATGTATCAAACTACTTCACTTTGGAAAGAATATAAACTTATCAATGAGTTTCAGTCATGCTTGGAAAAAATTGTTTTGGCTGATTGATAGAAATAATAAGAGAGATCCTTATTACGTTGAAATGTTCCAGATAGGAAAAGAAACATTTGGTTGGGGGGAAAGTCAACACATTGCTTTTTACCATTTCCAATTGGAAACTCAACAGCTCTTGCTTTTAAAATGGTGTTTCTCTCTTTAAAAATTAACTTGTAAGACTGCATGAGTGTGAAAAGGGAGCAGAGGTAAAGATCACTTGACTCACAGTTCAGGAAAAGAATGACGATGTGAAGATGTGACCAGGGAGCCATAAGTTGAGATCTGCCCAGTAAAGGAGAAAATGTGCTCATTTTGGCCAGAGAGCTCTACAGAACCCTTCTTTCGGTTTCCACACACATCCCATGATCCAGCCTGGATTTCGAAGGCTCCTTAATTTTTGAATGGTCTCAAAAGTGTGTTAAAAGCTTAACAAAGACAACAAATGTCGCCTTTAAGTTTTTATAGGCCTTAGTCACACAATCAGTCACACAGAAATGATTATTCCTACGCTCCTCAGAAATAGTTCATATAGTTTTAAGAACAAAAGTTCTCTCTATAATTTCACACCTCTTGGTGAGTGTGGATAACATTCTTTATCTCTAGGAATGCAGAAGTTTGTATTAATTCATCACCAAATTGTTTGCACAATTGTTTGTACTTTTTTTTTTCATACACATAGAAACCAGAGATCCTGGAGAATGCTACAAAGGTACTCCAATGAATGACGTCATTAGGCAAGGCCCCAGTCCCACAGCCCCCTTGTATCCCAAGGAGAGCTCTCTGGATTTCAGTGGCATTTCTCATATCTGCCAATGTCTTCCTAAGTTACTCAAACTACAGGATCAGGGCACTGGTCAAAGGGAAGGGTCATGGGTTTTTAAGGGATCTACACCAAAATTTTTGTCTTAGTTTTTACGTCTCCAATACAGGCATGGTTAAATAACCATGGATACAGCCATTGAACATTTCACTTAATTATCCAGGGGTGAATATTACCATTTATTTGGGGACTTGTCAAAGTATTATTTTCATTACACTAATAAATACTGTAAAAGTCAAAATAAAAGATTTTATAAGTTCTGGTACATGTCTTATCTAAATCTATGTGATCTGGAAATATTTAGCAAGGGAGTTCAGTAATACAAAACAGAAACAGAAAGGGTCCTGGGTAAAGCCTTAGGGAAATGCCAAACTATTAATTACACATTAAGAGGAAGGTTTTTATTTTTCTGTTGAAATAGCAACTATTCAAAGACTATGCCACAGTGCAATGAGAACTATTCTCTGATATAACATAGCATAGAAGTCCAAGTTGTTTTGATCCCTAGAGTAAAAGTGTTTTAAAAGATGAAATAAAATTGTGTTGAGATTCTTTTAATTTAGGAAATAGGAAAGACAAATTCTAACCTATGGGCACAGAACTTGGAAACACTAACGATAAATCAAAGTTCTGCTCCTCAAATATTCTTGCAGATTTAACTGTATAAATTCTTTTCCTTACCCAAATGAAGTTCCAAACTTGAATTGAATATAGGTAAATGCTACTGATACTGCATACAGTTCCGATAAAATCAAGTATTCCCATGTATGAGAATGTTTGTCCACCCAAAATAAAAAGGGACTCCAGAATACTGCACAAGGTGTAGCCATAAGCCTGCTCACACTCTGTACAAACACAGGAATCTTGAATTTATGTGCAAAGCCATAAAGTGCATGCTTACATGTGTATTTACACAGTGACACAAGTGGCACAGGCTACATAAGTGCCGACACTTGCAGGATGGCGAAGAGCCTCTAATCAGAGTATGGTATGCTCCTTTGCTCTGGGAAAAAGTTACATTTTGCTCTGGACATAAGGATAAAGCCTTCCCTAGTATGTGGAGCACCACAGGATCTTTAATGTCTAGGCATAGCAGACATGACCTCAGTTTTCTAAGGTTTCCTTAATTCCTCAACTCCCACCTGTGAACGGTCACAGAACAGTTGCAGTGCTATTGAATCTGTGCTTTGCTCTGGATTTTTCAGAGGACTGTCTGGGGCCCTAGGTTTGCTGGGTTGTTTGTTTGTTTCTTTTCAGTTTACCAACCTGTTTCCTTCCTAAATTTCTCTGGTCCTCAGGACCACAATGAATTGTGGAATTCATTGTTAATTGTGGAATCAGAAACAAAGACATATCATTCCTGTAATTTGCACTCATCTGTGTCCTTGTCAGCCTTTAATGGAAGCATCTGGGATGTTGCAAACATACAATACAAGCATTAATCAATTTGGACAGTATGTCGGGAACTGAAAAAGTCAATCCTCAACTTACCAACAAAAGCAAGGGAAAGGGGAAAAAAAAAACCTCCTATAGTGAAAATACTTCCTTTGATAACTCTAGAACTTCATGCATTTCCCTGTGAATGAAGTCCCTGTGATTTTCACTGGGGGAACTCAGGAACCCCTTGAAGACCAACTGGGGAGAAATTCATAAAAGAAATCCTCAGAGATCTTTGTTCCAGAGAATCCCTTCTTCTTCTGAAGGTTCCCACTCTAAAAAGGGAAACGTGTTTCTATGTCCATGATGATTTATGTCAGCTGTTACCAGTGAGCAACTGCCCTTCACTAGGAACAATTAGTGAGCTACCTAAGCACCTGGGACCCCTAGCCCAGTTCAGGGGCTGTTCCACCGATGTGCCAAAAAATTGGAAAAGATGCATTAAATTTATATGACTGTGAATTAATAAAGCTCCAATTTAATTGGACTGCAATTTTCAAGACAAACCAATGATCCCTTCCCTGAAGTCCGTAGAACTGCTGTGTGTGAAAGCTGAAAAGCATGAAGTCCTGCTCAGCAGAGGATGTACTGTGATTTATTAGTGTGGATTCTCATGCAAGTTACAGTGACTCTAACACCCTTCAAGTCTTCCTGTACCCATCAGAAACTACCACACCTGGAAACAAATACTCCTTCCAAACACACATTCCTATTTTTTTTTTGTGTGTGTGTGTGTGAACATTCTTCTCTGTGGTCTCCCAGGGAACCTGAGAAAGGATTTTCATCATCCACCTTCACAAAGTCCTCCCCCCCCACCAGGATATTATCCACTTGATTCATAAGTTAAGGTCAATATAACCTTGAGGAAGTTACAGTAAAAGCCATGTGCATTTGTCTACAGGAGGGGAACGGAACTGGCCAGCACTCTGTTGAAGTGGGGAGTTGCTCTAGGGAACTTCACTGGCCTGAGTCCGGTGGTGTCTCGTGACATACCAGGGTCAATTTGTATTTATGGATGTGACCACTGACACAGAGGGCTAGCAATGGAGAATGGAGTGGAAGTCATTGCATAATGGTGGAAGGTAGGGACTGTCCATAGCAGCTCTCCCTTCCAGCTTAGAAAGTCAAAACAAGCTTGCCAAAAGATGGCTTATCTTTTTGCACTCAAGTTTTATGTTGACTTTCCTCTGCTTGCCTCCTCCCCCGAGTTCCACTGGTTACATGCTCTTCTTATTACACTAAAGTCATAAAAAATTGTAAAATACCTTCATTTCACCTCTTGATCACTCTCAGATACCATAGTCCATAGTTCCTTTAATGAAATTCTCAGGCAGCATTTCCCTGTATCTTTATCTGAGTTGGGCAATAAAGCATATCTTAAGCCAACCTCCTTTTACAATATATGAACTAGTGCTGGGCAAGCTTTTCACAGCAAATGTTTTATTTAGTGGATTAAGCCTTTTGTTCCCTTTGTGAATTATTATGGACAAACCTTGACTTTAATTCATCTGGCTGTTATTCACAATTGTTCAAATAACTGTGTCAGTGAACATATTTCAGCTGTTCAGATTGTTCTCAAGTGATTCACTTCAGTTCTTTCTTTTGCTATTTGTTATATGCTATTTACTATTCAAGGATTGGATTTGCTATTACACACCCCACGGGGTGACAGTATTACCTGATCCTTACAGCACTGGAAGGTCTACGTGCATGGGCAAAATCAAAGAGATTTCATAATGCTCGTTCTTATTATTGCCTCTGTTCACAATACATTTTTTGTATAAAAATCTGTGCAAATATTTAATAAGCATCCATGAAGAGGCCAATTTTCTGCAAGTGGTCTTTTGGTATAAATAATCAGGTAACCACATTTTAACAGAAACCATTAAGAGATTGGAGAAAACCATCTAATTGGACTGACAGCTTTAGTCAAATATTTAAGATCCCACCTAGAAGTAACAAGGCACTGGGACAGCAGACTCCAATAGTCCTGCAACCCAGTCAGCTCCTTCTTTTCTTTTTTTTGAAGCAAACATTTCTAAATAATTTTGTATAATATTCAGTTGGCTTTAATGAGTGCTAAGTAACACAAGTATCTTCAGATTTCCAATAGTGCCCACAAGCATAAACAAGCAGACAGAATACATCCTATTGAATCTCTTTGAAAGTATTTTGATTTTCACAAGTTCAGATAATAGTCTGTCAGGTATAATCTCCTTTTTTTGCATTTAAAGAGATTCCCAGAAAGTACAAAACTTATATGTAGACCTAGATTTGACTTGCAGCAAAATTAGTGCCCCAGTTAGGCTTTAGTTTTAGCCTATATCACCTCTGCTATGTGCCTCAGGGTACTGAATATTTCCAGTACCCTTCCTACAAGTTTTCTCCACACATGCACAAATACATTTCATCAACAACAACAGAGGCTAAAATAACTACAGAGGGCCAAACTCCATCCCAAAGTCAATACCAGGGCTGGAGGTACTGTTTGTAGGCAGATTTCAGCCTCTCTTCTCACATTTGAACAGCATAATTGGTAAGCTTTTTCTACAATCCAAAGCTTTTGTTTAGAACACTGAGATTCAGTGAACCCAATAAAACTACTTTGCCAAAATCTCTTCAAGGTGCTGCAGATCTCTGAACCTGCATCACTCATCTATCAGAAGTTCTCACTAATTGACTGTGTTATGCATTCATGTGTTTTCCTTTTCCATCTGTTAAAGTTATCGGCCATGACAATAAGTTCTTCAGATTTCTGTTGAAAAATTATGTTAGTTTGAACATTTACTGCATTTTTGCAATTTATCACTCTTTTTATCCTAGTATAACATAAGCTCTTCAATTTGCTTAAGTAAATATTGGCAACAAATCAAAGAAAGTACTGTAAGTCCATGGATCATGATTTTAAACTAACCATAGAAAGCATGCCAGGGATAGCCATGATGTTAAATGTTAGGCTCACTAATTTTCCTATGTGGTATAGTCTTCCCTGACTAAATGCACGCAAAGGGGGTAACACAACCTATGACATGCACTGGTTCCTACAATGTCTTTAGCAATATTGTGTTTGTATTTCCTCAAATGTTATCGTAGCCATAAGTGTTCAAGAAACATTTAGATGTTGTACTAAGGAACATGGTTTAGTGGGGAAATAATGGTGACAGGTGGACAGTTGGACTGGATGATCTTTCTGGAGTCTTTTCCAAACTTGGTGATTCTATGATTCTACAGCACTACCTAGACACAACTGGCAACCCAACTAATGGCTTCTGTTTATCTTAGAATCACATTTCTGTAATATTTTCATTAGTTATATTTTTCTCTTAGGTCTGAAATTTTCTAGAGTAATCATATAGCTTTGTATTTTGCCTCTGGTTACCAGGAATCCCAGCAGGGCAGTGGAAAGCAGCAATAATTAAGACAATTGGGATCTTGCCTGTGAACTTGCCTGGACTTGTATATATCCACCAAAGGATAATTACACCAAAGTGTCTTGGAACATGCTAGGCAAGAGCTGTTTAATTCAGCAACAGTGTGGTCAGGACCCTATGGAGGTCCCTGAGGAGTTAGTCTGGGTTTATACCAGTGTGATTAAGATTTAACCTGGACCAGGAGATCTAGCTGTAAAGTTTTCTCTCCCTCCAGTTTTCAGTGACTGTACAATTCAGTCCTCTCAAGCACTTATCTTCTTTCCATAAATTGCATGTAAACTACATGCAGGCACCCCAGAGGATATGAACTCAAGTCTCCAGTGTTGTCCTAAAGGAACTGTAATAATGGAAAATCCATGACTTATCAAGAAATAAACCTGTAATAATCTATGATTCACATTTTCCTTTAGAGCTATACAGAAAATACAGCCTTGCTGCAGGTGCAGCTTTACAGATACTGACATTTCTTGCCTGGAAAACAATCACAAATCATCATAATGATTATAAAATGCATGATTATATGAAATTCAGTTTAATCTTCATCAAGCAACTTCATTTTTGCCCCTCAGCTTTCATTGGCTACTCCTGGTTTTCCCGTGTTAGTTATAGCATAGACAGAGGTAAGAACAAATAACAAATAACAGAAGCAAATTTGAAACTCTACTAAAAGTAACAGGCTGGGCACGGGGCAGGCCTGGGGCAGTGAGTGCGTCTATGTGTGCCTCATCAGGTTCCAAATTCAGACCACTGTTTGGCTGGCAGGGTGGCAGAGGACACAAGAAGAGGAGCATTTCAGTAGTGACAGACAGTAATGTACTTGGGAAAGGGAAGAAAAATGACGATGAAAGAAATTGGTGAGGAAGAAAAAAGACACAGAAATTGAAATAAGACCATATACACACACATATCCTAGGAGCATTTTAACTGTCTGGAAAACACTTAAAAGGACACCACTCCTTTAACTCTTTTTATCTGCCCAACCCAGAATATTTTACTTTTATAAAATTAATATCTCTTGAGGTAAGCTGTTTTCCTTCCTGGAAGGAAGTGAGATAGACTCACTACCTCTTGCTTCAGTGGCTCTGCCCAGCATTTGCCAAAGCACTGACTGAAAGATCATTGCTCATCATTAAGATCCTTGATCTATGTGGAAACGTTGAAGCTAAAAATGGGAAGGTAACTAAAAGTAATGAACTCTTGTCATTCATTTCTTCAGTCTTGGACTATTTTGTTTTTATGTATCTCTTTGCCAGTTCTATTCTACATTCCTACTGTGCTGGCCCCATGCTGGGGAGGACTTGTAGAAGCCTGAGTGAAGATGTGTGCCTGTTTCAGGTTGATTTCAGCAGTACCAACAGGATGAGTAGATGGATATGCCTTGCAGGTAACCAACAGTTACTATTCGGGTTGTCTAGAAGTAAAAATATTATGGAGCTGAAGCTTCTCAGATGCACCTTCCATTTCAATGCTATAAAGAAAAGTGATTCATGAATCCCAACCCACTGAGACAGACATCAACAACTGCATATCTGAATTCTAGTATTGGGCAACCAAGATTCACTAAAATGGTCAACTTTGTAGTTGAATACTGAAAGCCACCTAACCCCTCTTCAGGTAGGCTTCCTCTGCATGCATTTTTGAGGCAGCCCTGAGGAGACATATGTGTAGAGCTAACTAACATGAAACACGGGCAGCAAAAGGGTGTCAGCAGCTTCCTTTCCCCCCAAAGCTGAAACTCCTTGCTTTGTGCTGCAGAGTACCCCATCATCCTTCAGATCAAGAGCCCCAAAGCTCCACCTGAAATTCTGTCTTTCAGAAGCAAGCTGCAGATCATTCTTGTCTTTAAAAAGCTGGTATGCAGAGATTCTACCACCACTGTTTTATACAGCAGCCAACTGGGTAGAGAACTTCAGCAGCTCTTCCCTCTGCTAAATAGTTCACACTTCCTGTCCTAACCACAAAACATCCCTCCAGGCTCTCAGGCCAAAACCATACAAGCATGGCTGTATATCCTCCTGGGACACTCATTGAGGATGAGCAGAACTCAAGTCCCAGCCTGTGGTCCAAGGCGTACATTAAAGGCCTCTTTTAATTGTTCAGTGTGAAATGAAAAATCACTCGTAACACTCTTGGAGAAGAGTGTCCCTAAAACCACCACAAAGCTAACAACTAAGGAACATTAAATGGTAGCTATTAAGTCTTGGTTTCTATTTTATACCACAAGAACTGAGAACACCTCTCCAAAACAAGAGAGGATAAAGACTTTTCCTGAAATGGGTGGGGAAAATAGTTCTGGACCTTTTCAAGCAGAGAATGGAACTGGATATGGATTTTCCACATCCTTGGTAAAGGCATTAATCTCTAGGCTTTGAGGGGGGTGCTGTGAAAGAAGATGTAGTAATAACCTTCCTCTGAAAGAGCAGAGGCTCTGTTGCATCCTCTTCAGGACATATTGATGTTGTCCCTGAGACACAGCCCTGAGAAGATCTAGAAGTTTCAGTCCATTTAGAGATCAAGGACTAGATCCCCATCTGGCTTGGATGCCAAGTGGGAAAACAAAACTATCATCAATAAACAGCCAAACAAAAGAAAAAGATGATTTGAAATCAGAATGTTCATTCAAAGAGTTTTAAAACAACAGCTTGCACTTGCCTGGACAAAGCAAGTACACAAATGTAAAACAGGTCTGGAAGGTGTCACTCACTTTAGATGGTATTAGACAGGGAGAGCAAGAAGCAGCAGGGTAGAATGAAAACTGACATAGATCAGGAGCACCTAGAACTTGCTATCTATAGAAATGTGTGCTTTATTTCCACTACAGATTAATGAAACACCTCACAAATGTTGTGCATTTGTGGAGAGCATGCAGGTCTATAGACAGCATACATATTACTTAGCGTGCACTACTCCTGTGCATTGCTCTCGAGCATCATCACCAGAGGCTTTTTAAGACTCTGTAGCCATGGAATTAGCTGTGGTATTGCCAGCCAGCTGTGTATCCTCCATGGACTTTGGAACAAGCTATAAAAGTAAAAAGAAAAACATACTTTGCCAGCTCCTTGCAAAACAGAGCCAGCACTTTAAAACCAAGTGGGTCCTTTTCCGCCCAGCAGATCTTGAGGTCGGCCTCTCAGGTCACCATTCAGGATTACGTCAGGGACCAACTAGTTGGGTTCAGGCAGGCTCGGGTTGGTCTGGCAGGCTGCGTGAAGCGAACAAAAGCCAGACCAAGACAGAAAGTGGAGGGAGTGGGATAGGAGGAAATGAAGAAGACTGTTCCAAAGGCTTTTAAATTACGATGGCCATGTTTTTGCAATACTATTGGAAAACTAAATGAATTGCTCCCTTCCTTAGCCCCCTCCTGCTGTGGCTGTGTTTCTTTTAGCTAAGGGCCTGAGTCAGTAAAGATGCATCCAATTTCCATGCTGTCCAAATGCTTGTAATCACTGCAGAAGCCAGACAGAGATTTCAAGACACTGGCCTCTCATGTTAAGCAAGGCTGTCCTTTAGGTGGCATTTCAAAGCTTTCATAGCTTTCAAAGTTTTCAAGGCCGCAGAACAACTGTCAGAAGATCACAGATATACTGAAAGGCGGTCACAAATTTACCCTAGAAAGGACTGATTTCCAGAAAATTCTACTCACCTGTTTTCTTAAAAGGAGAAGTCTTTCAAGAGTTACTGTTCAGAAAACTAACAGCTGAAGGAACTTGACTCACTACTGAAAAAAAGCAGACTATTATGCTTTAGTTCACAGTTACATTATTGGAAAGCCAAAGGTCTTCTATGTGCTGTAAAACCACATCATAAAAGCAGCTCACATTTTCTGGAGGAGCCAGGAGATCTCTAACTTTGCACACTGTCATGCAATTTGTAAGGACACGGCCACATAGAAAACAACATTTAGTAGTTACATCACAGTAAAGAGCATCTACATTTTGAAAAAAATTTGGGCTTCACATGGAACAGGTTGCCAGAACTTCATCAGAAGCTTTTCAAGGAAACACTACTCATTATATGCAAGATATACCACCTTTTCTTCAGTTGTTCTGTAGCCGTTGAGCACCCCATGAGAGCAATGACAACCACGTAGACTAGCAAGTTGCCCGTACAGAACAAAGATATACGTTAAAAGAAACTGAAATTGTAGAGCATGAGAAGCTGTGAATTTCATGGTGGATTCCCATTCCCACTGTTTGCCCTTCTTCTCCCCTTAAACACCCAATGTGTCTGTTTAAAGAGTGACCGTTGCTTTCTGTTTTGTATTTTGTTTCCTCTTGCTTTACTCACGTAATTCACTGCAGACTTCAGGACAGTAAACCCCATAGAATTTGCTAGTGGCCCACAGAGCTAGCATAAAATAAAAAGTTACAAGTCCACATAACCTTAATTTTATGTTTATAAGCTATATTTATTGCCATATCATAAGTTTGAAAAGACTGCTAAGTATTGGATGTGGGAATGCAGGGAATTTCTCTTCAGTTAGTTTTATGGAGATAGGTGTTGTTAAACTGTAGGAAAGGTTATGGTCCTTTCAAGTCCCCCAGAGCAGAATGCCTATTAGGTGTTTTTAGAGTATTTATAAAATACCTCAACCACTCCCTCGGTATCCTTCACTGAGATTCAAATCTGGGACCTTTGCTCTGTTCAGGTCTGCTTGGTTTTAATGCCATTAAGTATCCTTGGTGAGAACACTATCAAAAATCAATGTATGAGAATTTGCCCACCTGTATTTTAACTTTGCAAGTGCTCCTCACTGCAGCACATAAGCATTATACAACCAAGTATAACATACACTGTACTAGGCTAAGACTTCAGCAGCAGAAGTGATCAGAGAGGTCTTAGTACTTTTGGGGGTAATTTTATCTGAAGGCTCCGGGCAGGATACACCCTCCTGCATGCCTCAGTTTTCCCACCTGTAAAACTACACTGATGGAGTAACTTCTGAAGCTTCCTCGTGACCTGCCAAAGAACAACTGCTAGACAAGAGAAAGTACTTTCACTCACTCCACACACCTCTCAGCCTTCCCTTCTCCCCTCAACCCTTCATTCTGCTCTTCCATGACATATGTCCATTCAGATTGCTGGAGGGCCACACAATAAGCCAGACTAAAAGCTGCCTACAGACAAAGGCGTAACAGGATGCTTGTGTTGTGGAGTCAACCTGAACACTGCCCAGAGAAAGGACAGGCCAGGCTGTTAAACAGGTTCAGGCCACACTGTGTTTGCTCTGTGGGGCACCTGCATCCCTGTCTTCCCCCTGGAAGTGCTGCAGTAATGTAATGTGCAGAGATGCAGGGCTTGGGGCAGAGCTGGCAGAAAAGACAGAAAGCTGGCACTGAAGGCTACGCATTGCCATGGGTATGAGCACACCTCTCTCTTTCTTTAAGTCTTTTTTTCCTATGCCTACTTTTAGAAATCACGTTTGCCTCACCACATCCACCATGAATTATGAAGCTCCTCTCTTCTCCATAATGCTCACATCATTTTTACTTCAATTCTGCATTTCACTTTTAAAGGGAACAGTTTATTATTTTTTACATATCAAGAGGGTCTCAGATTGAAACAAGCTTTTGCAATTCAGCCTATGGTGTCATTTAAGAGAAGAAAATAAATTGTGATAGAGATTCTGAAGAGTAAGTGCTTTCTGGCATTAGTTTTCTCTTTCTGGCAATTAGGGTCTTTTTAGATTGCAAGAAAACATTACTTTTATCTTCCAACTACGAGCTCACCAGCAGCATCTTTTAAGTGACTGATAATCTACTCTCCCAGTGGAGGTAATTAAAATAAATTCTAGACCAGTCAAACAACTCCTTGAAATTCACTTTACCTTCTGCCAGCTTGTCCTAAAAACCGTAATGTCACCCTGCAATGCCCTCTGCTGGGAGACACGACTTGGAAGGAAGGCTACCAGTTTGTGTCCTCAAGGAAAAAACAACACTTCGATGAGATGGATTGGATTTTCACCTCTGGTATGAAATCCTGACACCACTGAAATTGGTGGGGTTGTAGCTTTTAGTTTCAGTGACTTCACCTTTAATCTTTCCCCTTTAGAAAGCGACATTGTTCACTAACTGAACTGGAATAAAGCCGTTTATTTCAAGTCCAAATGAAAACCTCATTACTGATTTACAGAGATAAAGGTCTCTTTTTAGTATCTGTTGAGCTCATAGAGAGGTGTTGCAGGGAAGCTGCAAAAGACATTATTCCTCTCGACGTTATTAAAAGTCATTTTAAAGTAAAAGACCGTACATGTAGAAAGTCACACGTGCAAACAGCATTCACATACCACATGACTGTGTCTAACATGTATTTTCACTGATTGGCATGCTGGTACCAGAAACAAGGTACATATCATGCAGTAAAACAAAGGAATGTATCTGGAACCTGAAATGTGAGAATGCCAACCCAAGTGTCACCTTCAAGTCCCTCTGAGACGCAGCATCCTGGGGACCAAGGATGAAATGTCTGAATCTGTTCTGCTGAGGGTTCTGCATCTAGAATGATAATATCTCAAACTGCTAATCTTATCACGTGCATGATTCATACCAAAAAAGAAAAACAGCAAAATATCACAGTGCCTACTTAGAACTATAAAACATTTAAAACATGATCCAAAACCCTTTATGTAAAGCCACACTGAATGTTTGGACCAGAAACACAGCTGCTAATTTGATCTAATCTATGGAAACTACCAATATGAAAGTATTTACTACCCTATCCAAGCAAGGGAAAGCTTTTACAAGAAGAGCTGACTGATTATGTGGAAGACGAGGCAAGAGAACATCTATTTCTAGATGCCACAAAACAGGATGGACCCCCTGGTAAGGATCAAAGGTAGAGGACAGAGAAGCCACACAGCATGTAGATTCAGATTTGACCATATATTCTTCCCTAAATTTCCCTCTTCTGTATCTGAAGACATAGCCTTTGGGCTGGGTTGCTGAAAAAGGAAATGGGGGCCTGTCACTACACTGCTCCCCTCAGATTCAGCAAACCTAAGGGGCCCACAGAGAAGCCTGATTTGAGCAGATGTGGATGTTCAGGGCAACATCGTGGGAAAGACAGAGCAGATAGATCAGCAGATACAGAAATCTCAGAAAACTTGCAGTTGGGGTTACACATTGCTGGCCCCACCAGTAATCAGAGCCCATTTTTTGTCACAGCCTCTCACTTGGGTTGCTCTAGAGGGGAAATCCCTGAACCCAGTCCCTGCCTAGCTTTCCCAAGGCCAGAGCCTATCAGAAACTCCACAGAGAGCAGACCCAGGCTCAGCAGCACCAGTGGCAGGACCTGTGCACAGTTACGTGTCCACATTTCAGACTTTTTCTCCACGTCCCCTCCTGCCATGCACTTAGCTGCACCGTTACAGCTGGGTTCTCCTGCATTTGGTTTTGATACACAGCATCATCCCGAAAGAAAGGCACACACTAAGGCAGTGCTGTGCAAGACATTACAGGATTCCTTGAGTTTGCTTCTTCTAGAATAACAAGTCATTTAAGGAGTGTAAGAAAGCTGCATCTATTTGTAGGGATGAAATGTTAATTAGCCATTAAAATACCCCCAAAAAATACAAAATCACACAAACCACAATCTTCCCCTTCACATACATATTCACACCACGACCCCGCAGGTTATGGGCCAGTTATTCCCAGCTCACAACTCACCTGGAGAATCACCCCTGAAAAACATTTTCCAGCCTTGGCAAGGGTCATGTGGTAATATTTCTGCTTTGGTTTCAACTCCTGCATCCCTCAGCTAGGATGGCCTTGCATACTGTTTGTCTCTTACCACAGCTATGCAATGGGCAGCAAGTAGGAAGGATTTTTCCACAATAGCCTCCGTTGCTCTCTACTGGACACCTACTCCTTACTACTCATGGTTCCACTGCTTAGGTACTTCTGGCAAGTCAGTTATGTTACATTTACTACTAATTATTACTTCTATCTTTTAGATGGAAACATTTTTTCCTTGTGATGAGATGGTTCCTCTGCATTAACCTGCTTTATCACCACACGCCTCCCTCTGCTCTACTTTACAGGGACAGACACCCTGAGTGCCAGAGGATGCAGGTGCAGGAAAGCCACGCAGCGCCTGGCAACACCATTTTTATGTGAAGTTACACGTAATTCTAACAGATTTCAAAGTGTGACCTTCTTGATACACAGCCTTAGAAGCTAACAGGTTAGGGTTTTTTGTAGGGTTTTTTTTGTTTTGTTTTGTTTTGTTTTATTTTCCAGAAATGACTTTACAATGTTTGCTATGCCCTCACGGAGATCAAAATGTCATGTTTATAGGCAGTTTTCAAGACTATGCCAGGTTGGAGCTGTTGGAGTAGGCCCAGAGGAGGCCATAGGGATGATCAGAGGGCTGGAGCACCTCTCGTATGATGAAAGGTTGAAGGAGCTGGGCTTGTTTAGCTTGGAGAAGAGAAGGCTCTGGGGAGACCTCACTGAGGCCTTCCAGTACTTGAAGGGAGCTTACAAGCAGAAGGGAAACTGACTTTTTACACAGTCTAACAGTGATAGGAGAAGGGGGAATGGTTTTAAACCAAAAGAGGGGAGATTTAGATTGGATGTTCTCCTAAGAGAAGAATTTTTACTCAGAGAGTGGGGAGGCCCTGGCATATCTGCCCAGAGAAGCTGGGGGTGCCCCATCCCTGCAGTTGTTCAAGGCCAGCTTGGATGGGGCCCTGGGCAGCCTGAGCTGGTGGGTAGCAGCCCTGCCCATGGCAGTGGGTTGGAACTGCGTGGGCTTTAAGGTTCTTTCCAACCCAAGCCATTCTATGATTCAGTCTATGATTCTGTGATTCGTTAAATGCCCAGACAAGTATCTTTTGCCTTGAAAACCTTCTCCTTCCCTTGGTATGTGCCTCGTTGTCATACTCTCTTGAAAATGGGCATGTGTGGCTGCAAAGATCCAAAATAATGTTAACTCCTGACAATACGGGTTAGGTTGCCGCTGAGGACACTTAACTGCTCTCCTCAGGAAAGTCTTCCTATGCAAAAGAACTGGATAACTCAGATAGTGGGTGCTCACATCCTAACCCTGAAATGATTAATTTCAAGATTGGAAGTAACTGAAATTTTTTCCAGTTCTAATGCCAGTCTGGTCCGTCAAGGGTGAGGGAGCTGTGCCAGAAAACCTAAATGAAAATTTACCCTCTGAGCTGGCACCTTTGATAGAAGGATCAGCAGTGAAGTCCAAGACTGAATTGGCCTCCAGCTTAAATTGCTCTCTGATCCAAGGCTGTCTCTCAACATAATAAGCGAGTAACATTACATAAGGAATCTTGCACACTTTGCTATTTCTTCTGCCAAGCAGTCTTTCAAGACGTTGTCTCCCTATCTGATATCTTTACAGAGAATAATTTCATCCACAGAAATGCTTGCTAGTGATTAAATTATGGCCAAGAATCTACATGTGGCCTGGATTTACTCATGTCAATGCACTGTACCACTACTGGAAAATAAGCATAGTGTCACTCAAAATGATATACTGGAGTGTGACCAGGAACAGCACTGGAACAATATCCTGTGACTGGAAGCAAGAAGTTGAACTGGTTGTAAAATGAGGTTCGACGGTTCACATTTGCTACAGGTAGCATAACACCGTGGTGACAGACAGCTGCTGTGCTTCTATCTCCTTCCCATTCTCTGAGGCAAGAGATGACAATGCAGAAAAGTCTGCAGCCATGTTATCAGCACAGCAAGAAGGCCTCCTTGCATTCCTTTCCCTCTTGGCTGGCAGCAGTTTGGAGGAACAGAAGAAATTATAACTCTGTCAGCCTTTATCATTGCCTGAGCCCTAAAGAGTTTGTCATTCAGAGAAGAGAGCTAAGGAAAGTTCTGCTCAACTCCTGTTAATGCTGGTTTTGGTTCCCAGAGAAAATACAGGGCAGGCAAATTGACATCCTGCCCTAGGAAGCTATTTTGTCCTCATCACTGTGGTAGCAAAAGCCAGTTTTATCAGCACTGCTAAGAAGGCTGCAGTGGCTTGAGCATTAGAGAGCATGATGGCCTCCAGCCAGGCCAGCCACCCAGTCCTCTTCTCCTGAGGACACACATGAGTAACTTCAAAAAAAAAAAAAAAAAAAGCATTGCCAGATGGAATGGTCATTCTGTACTCGAGACTGACACATTTCCAGCCTTCAGTAGTCAGTAACTGTTCTGTTTGCACCAATATAATGTCAGCAAAAGACATAATTAAATTAGTTCACTCATCTCCAAAGAGAGGGCAAAATTCAAGACGTGACCTCAGCTCCTTTCCCCTGCACTCCTTCCTCCTGACCACAGCTTAGCTGACAGCCCAGTATGTCAGATTCACCTCAATGTGATTCCAGAAACTAGTCTGGAATTAATTTGACCCAGTAAGTCTCTTTGATTGCATCAGGCAAATTTTGAACAACAAGATCTAAACAGCAGGCAGTAATCTGCACAAAAACAATCTCTGTAGTTAAAGGAATTCTAAAGGTCTGTGAGGTCTGTGCCTTCTTTTTCCTTTTTTTTTTTTTCTTTCAAATGCTTTCCAACTGAGCAAATGCAGCAATGGGTTCATGGGAGAAGGCCTTGAGGCACCCCAACTTTGGCACCGTTATCCCATAGACACTCCATACATTTTTGGCACCTTACAGCAGACACATTGACAGCCACAGGATTGATGGAAAGGGAAAGAAGCTGTTTTGCAGTCAAAAGAGAATGTACTCGGATTTCTAAGGCCATCTGAAAGAATGCCAGAATGATACTGGATTTCAGCATTCTTAAGCTCCTTTACGATGATGCAGCAAGTGGCCTTTTCCACATGTGATGATGTATTTCAGGACAAGCATTTCTTCAGCATTTTCCAAGCCTGTGGGCTCCTGATCCTTTTTCAAATTACGGAGATGATAGCATACCGGGGAGAATTGTGATTAGTTTAAACTCTCCACAGCTGTGAGAGATGGATGTAAAAATTCCACCCAAAAATCCACTTCTTCTGGATTGAATTTACCTACATGACATCGAGTTCTGACCAAGGGACCACTTTAAAGAGCTGGAGCAACATCAGTGCTATTTGGTTTCTTCCATCACATCAACCAGGGCAGGCTCACAACTGCCTTAACCCCACACATCTCCCAGCAGCGCCGCCATTGCCCAGGCCGGGGTATCAAAGAGCCACAAGACGCGTGAGGAGGAAAATGGAACAAATAAACAAAAGCTGAGGTAGGAGGGAATCCAAACAAGGCTGGCAGTTCATCACAGGCAGCGCGGGGAGAGCTGTAAAACACCACATAACAGACGGGCTTCACTCCGAGCTGTGAGGGACTGCAGCCCCACTCCGTCACAGGCAAATTGTGATGGTGCTGGCGAGGGGGTGAGCGCCAAGCTTCCTGTCAGCAGCCAGAAGGGAGGGCAGTGTCTGTGAGGACAGAGGAGGCTGAGCTCACGCCAGAAGGCTGTGGCTGGCGCTTGGTTAGGTTATCTTGTAGAGCATCCTTTCAACACACTGCGTATGTTTGGGGTTCTCTAAACTGATTGGGAAGCTACTAATTACCTTGATTACAGCCTGGCCATAGCCACTTCTCAGCAATACCCTCAACATGCTGGCTGGAACCAGCCAGAACCAGGCAGAACTGGCCAGAACCACCCAGAACCAGCTGAGGCTGGCCAGAACCGGACATGTCCTAGTACCACCCTCCCATCCACACCAATGGCCAGCTGCAAGTTTCCTACAGGCATCCATTAAACAGCTCTGTTTTATGGATTTCGCTCTACCGACAGAGACCTAAATGCCAAACCACCATGGCCCCGCTTCTAACAGAGACAGCAGCTCCCGGCTTTGAGGTGGCTGCCTGGAGTGGCAACAATCGCGCACACAGCTCTAGTAAGCTAGGAAAACCACCTTTAGCATGCGTAGTCGTGGCCGAGTGGTTAAGGCGATGGACTAGAAATCCATTGGGGTCTCCCCGCGCAGGTTCGAATCCTGCCGACTACGGTCGGAACCCGCGAGTTCCGCGCACGCTTTTTATTCGTTGTTCTTTTGTTTAGAACAATTCCACCCTCCCGGGCAGACCAGGCGGACGGGCTCACGGGCTCCACCGCGGCAGAACCGCCCCGGGACCCCCTCGGCACCCGGAGGGAGCGGAAGCTCCGCCCTTGCAGTGGGGGCGGTGCGAGGCCGCCCTGGCAACGGCCGGCGGCGGCAAGATGGCGGACGAGCTGGACCAGCTACTGGACGAGGTGGAGAGGCGGTTCTGCCGCATGCCGGACCGGGGGGCCACCGGCGGAGGTCAGAACGGCGACAGGGAGCGGGCGGCGGCGGAGGACAGGTGAGAGGCTTTCCTACGTGCGAATCTCCGGCCGGCGGGGCAGGAGGGCGCTGGGGCCGGCTCGGAGCTTAACCTGTGGGGTTACGGCCCCACGTCTGATAGCCGCCGTTTCTAAGGAGTATCGGAATAAATGTGGCACTAAACCTGCGTCTGTTTGTTTGTGAGTTGCGGCCAGATGTTACTTCGCTCTGTCGTTTGGTTTCAGACTAAAAGAGAGGAGTGGATGGAAGGAAGAAGTTTGTTACAGTCAGCGCAGTGAGGCGCTGGCACGGGTTGCCCAGGGCGGCGGTGGGTGCCCAAGGCCGGGCTGGAGGGGCTCTGAGCACCCGGTGAGCTGTGGCTGGCCCTGTTCAGTGCAGGGAGGTTGGCCTGCAAGGATCCCTTCCTACTCAAACGTTCCCAATGAAGACTATAGTAAAGCTGACCTTGCCCATGGAGCAGCTTCTTTCAGCCAGCGGGTTAGCAGCCTGGCATTGCCCTCCTTGGAGTTCTTCCCTTGGCTGCAGTCACAATGGGAAATGGCTCACAGAGTCCTTTGAGGCTCCCAAGCAGAAGGATGCTCCTTGCTGTTTCCTCAGCTAAGCCTGTTCTCACTGAGGTGTTCAAACCATGGCCTGTGCAGGCTTCGTTGTCACTTCAGCTTCTTCCACATCCATCAGCTGAGCCATCATTTGTAAGCAGGAGGGAGAGCACATCTGCCTGACAGCTTCCTGAAATGACCAGCTCTGTTTCTTACACGATGAGAAAGACCACACGTTTGCATACAATGTGATCACCCTCTTTCACAGGCCAACAAAGGTGAACTTTCCAAATGCATCCAGCCTCACCCATCTAGCTTTAAAGGCTTAATGTGCAGTTAATCCATTCTGAATTACTAACAAAAGCTCTTAAGTTTATAAATTATGGATTATAAAAATAAACACTGCTGATGCAGTTGAAAAGAATAAAAATCAAAGCTTTTTGAGTGGGAACTGTGCTCTGCTAGGTTGGAGACACAGGGTTTAGTGAGCAGATTCACTGCTTCAAGAACTAAGTGATACTAAGGGGCAGGTTCAAATTTCCATACAGATACCCCTCCAAACACAGCTGTCACTTCTCCTGTATATTACAGTATTTTATCACTGTCTGCTTTTAGTATTGACCTATGTCCCATCCTTCCAAAGGGACAGTAATAGAACTATTTTCAGTGGTGGTACAACCCCAGAGAAAGCCTGTTGCATTTGCATTGAAGACTGCTGGACATGAATAGTGACTGACCTGAGCACGTTAGATGGGATCTGTGAGGCATGAAGCTTGCTAATTTCAAAGTGTTACTTCACTGTTTTAGAGATTTCTGCATTTTGATCGGTCTGAAGAAAAAAAAAAAAAAAGCCAGCAGGAGACAGCGGCCCTGCATTGTGTTCTAAATTGTATTTGCAAGTCATATAACATGAGAAGAGAGCTCCCTCTGACCTTCTTGCATATCTGCTGCTGAAAACAAATGTGAAAAATCAGAGCTGTCCCATCTGTTACTCAGTAAGTGCAGCAGGAGTTCTATTATCACTGCTTTATTGAAGGCTGGAAGTGGTAGGGAATAAAGGCAATAAGCAGAAGGCCAATGATGGGACAGTTCAATGGAGAGGCCTTATCCTGCATGGTTCATCTAGTCCATCACTATTTGGATGGCCTACCTTAGATACTACAGTAATACTAGAGGAAAAGATTGTGACTGAATTTATGTTTTTAACTTGCAGTTCTTATAATAGCTCTGATTGTGCTACAAAATGAAGGTTGATTTGTTTGTGTTTCAGATCAGCTAAAACGTTAATGGGTGCTGGCAGCGATGAAGATGATATAGATGACATTATTGATGAAATCTGTAATGACAGCAGCAGCTTTGCCAGAACACCTCTGGTGAGTGCAAGTCTGGAGAAATGCAGAAAGCGTGAAGGTCAGTGATGGAAAAAAATACAAAAGCACCACAAACTAAAACTGATTTAAAACAAGGAGGAATTGAAATGCGCTGTAGGATAAACTTGGAGAATAAAGCAGGAAGGAAAGCACAACGATCCTATAGTGATGAACAGAAGAGCTATGAAGAGGTCACCTAACCCAGGCAGTTAAAGGAAATGCTAGCTCAACATAAAGCATAGTGTCAAATGTCAAAAAAAAAATCTAATCGTCTACTCAAGCCAGTTGCTTGGGGATGTGCCCAGTTAGATTTTGAATTTTGAATTAGGCTTCTCAAGAGAGCAGATTTCACACACTAAACCCGCAACCTGTTCCTGCGTTAGATCATCCACAAAGGATTTTTTTTTCTAATGTTTAAGTAAAATTTCCTGTAACTCAGTTTGTGTCCATTACCCCACCTCTCGTCAGTGGGCACTGACACAAACTGACGATAGTCTGAATATGTCACCTTTGCTTCTCCCCAGCATATATTTTTATCCATTGACAAGACTCTCCTGACCTTGATCTTCCACAGGCTAAGCAGTCCCAGCTCTCTCTGCTTCTACTTGTATGCCAAATGGTCTAAAGACTTTAGTCACCTTCATGGTGCTTTGCAGGACCTATTCCATGATGTCCATATCACTTTTGTATTGGGCACAGTACTCCAGGAGGCAGGGGGAGGTCTTGATTCTAAAGTCAAGGTGATTGTATCATGCTCAGTTCCTTCAGTCAGAGCTGGAAATTTGGTATGGGGAGAGAAGCCTTGCTACCTGCCCATCTGTACCTTCAGCACGTTTTGTCTCAAACAGCCTTACAGAAAACTGAGCAAGAAAAATCCCAAATTCTTAGTCCCAGTCATACTGGATTATTTGGATTTCCTGGCTCTTGCTTTTTAAGTAGAACAGCCTATTGCCATATTGCTGAAATTCTGCCTTTTATTCTTTGCTTTTTAAATAGAAATTGAAGTCTAACTCCCCAAGTGTCACACCTGGAAGCAATAGCACTGTTGTACAGGCTCATAGGAAAAGGTAAACGAAAAACATTCGGGCTACTTGAACATAGCTTGATTATAGCTTGTTGTCTGTCTGGGACTATTACTTATGTTTAATTTGTCTTGACGTGAACTTACTAAAAAAAAAAGAGTATTCAGTTAACTTTCTTAGAAAGCTGCAGTATTCCTGTACTGCAGGATTCTTAACCAAATATTGTCTCAGTAGAAGATCATAGCAATGTCAGAACATATTACATAGCTTCATAGAATCATAGAATTGCTCAGGTTGGAGAAGACCTTAAAGATCATCAAGTCCAATCACAACCTGACCATACTACCCACACTCTAACAACCCTCTGCTAAATCATGCTCCTGAGCACCACATCCGAACAGTTTTTAGACACAATCAGGGATGGTGACTCAACCACCTCCCTGGGGAGCCTATTCCAGTGCTTAACCACCCTTTCTGTAAGGAAGTGTTTCCTGATATTCAACCTAAAGCTCCCCTGACACAACTTGAGGCCATTTGCCCTCATCCTGTCACCTGTCACCAGTGAGAAGAGACCAACCCCACTCTTGCTGCAATCACCTTTCAGATATTGGAAGAGAGCAATAAGGTCTCCCCTCAGCCTCCTTTTTCCCAAACTAAGCAGCCCCAGTTCCATATAGACAGTTTTTATCACAGTTTGTCTGTTAATAGTAAAAGAAAAATTTGTAAATTCAATCATTGGTAAGCATTTGATGCTTTGCCTATATTGAATAAATATTAACTTACTGTGCCTTTAAACGACTAAAGGAATATTTTGCTGAAAAAGTACTACTTGAAGCAGTGTTAACTTAAAGACAACTGTTTAAGTTAGCACTGTTCTACCTTTTTTTCAAAATGTTTTGCTACTTTTTAATTATTTTCTTTTCATTAAATCCATGTAGGTGCTGTCCAGTGTACCTGGGTGGAAGCTCTTCACCAAATGGCATAGGAACGAATATTTCAAAAAGGTTAAAGAAAACATCTATTTATCATTAGTTTTAATCACAACTGTGTTTCTGTGGTGGTGTAGAGCCCTGAGTTTGAACTGTAGGGACAGCTCTATATCCATTGAAATGCTCAGCTGCCTATAACTGCAGTTTGAGTCTGCTGATCCCCTCCAGTCCCCTGTTCATGACGATAGGATCCTTTGTTCATTTGAGGAGTTGAAGAATGTGTGCAAATGAGACAAGAGACTCCAAAAAATCAAACTCTTGTAGTTAAGAAGATTGTTCCTCTAGAGCGTTGTATTTTTCTGTGCTTCTCTTCAGCTGTCTGTGTGATGGCAGAGTATGCCACCTAAGTCAGTAGGCTGCTTTAAGTCATCCCAGAGCTTGAACTGAAGACAGGCATCCCAGAGCCTCAGCTGAGGACAAGCAGAGTGCTTGGTAACTTCAGGAAAGGTACTTTAACTGGAGGAAAGGGACTTCAGATATATAGCCCTGATATCCAATCAAAAATTAGTGCATTTGCATCTGGGATTTTTTGTAGTAATTATGCACATGATGCCTATGCGGGTTATGGTCAGGTGCCAGACCACTGAAGAGGATCAAAGACTATATATGGAGAATATCAGTTTATTTGGTATATTCAGGGAACCTGGAAAAGTTCCTATGTGATCATAAGTTTGAACACGTACGTAATGAGTATTCCAGAGATGTGAAAAAATAAGATTACAGGTTAACCACACTTCTGTTATTTCTGAGTGTGTTTGGTTTTAAAACAGTAATGATCTGTGTAGCTTCTCTTACTGTGATAAGCTCTTGGAGATTTCTGGTGGTTTATTTGTCTTTGACCAGAACGTGTGACCAGCTGCGTTGTACTGCTTGTGACTTCCGTGTATCGCTTTTCAATGACTACATCTGGGATCAGTCCTGTGATTATCTTTTTTTCAGGTATGTCTCAGGTGGGTTTGGTGTTAGTATTGTTTTACTCTGCTTCCGGGCTTGTTGGGAACAGGGAAAGTGAGGAGTCCTTGGCAGTTTGTGTTATCTAATAAGGAGCATGGGTGCAACCTCTTCAATAATCACTTGGGAAAGACTGCAGGAAGAAGGATCTCCCACCATCTGCATTCATGCCTTTCCATTTCTTCCACCATCACCCTCACTCTCTGCTTTTAGAAAGAATTCAGGTTTGGTAAATTGTGAGGCAGCATTACTGTCAAAATAAGCAGGTGATCAGTGCGATGGGTTGGCCTCTGGTGGGCCACTGCTGGGTGTAAAAAAGACTAAATGTAGTGCCAGTGTGTACTTCTCACCATACCTGCAGTGGCATAAGCTACAATTGTTTCAAGTCAGTTTTTCTGTTTTCCAGTATGAAGTCTTGTCCTGCCATGTGCAGTGAAAATCAAATAGCTTGCTTTCTTAACGGGCTTCTTTTTGAAGCAGTATTTGATTAACTGGAGAGGTGGGGTTTTTATTTTTGATTTTAATCATCTTGATTTTTTTGGAAGAGCTGAAAGTAAGGCGTTCTTCTTTCCAGTTTCCCTACAACTGAACCAAATGCCAAGACTTAGTGAAGTGTTACGTAGTAGGAATGCTCCTAACGCAGATGTCGAGATTAAATTCTTACTGTGGTGAATTCTCTGAATGTGTCTATTCTCAGGTGGAGGTAATGTGTTCAGAGTACGTGTTTGGCCACCAGGGGGTGTGGTAGCTGGAACAGAGCAGTAATGGATAAATCCTCTCCTGTTCCCTTATTTTTCTTATACTACGTCTTTGGTTTTCCTATGATTTCCCTCCAGTTTCAAAAACTCGCATTTCTCTTTCAGTGAAAATGTTTTATTCTCAGTACTTAAAAAGAGCAACGTTTGTAAAATAAACGTAGAAATACAGTGCTGCCCTTATCTCCTAAGATGGGTTTGGTAGCTAGAAAGATTAAATAAAAACACAGTCCTTCAATTTACCTGAAGTCTAAATTGTTCTGCTTCTGAGATCTTGAGTTTATAAAAAATATAATAACATGAAAGGAGGTAGTGTCAGATAATTGTAATATTGATGAAAGTTTGATAAGATTAATACATTTTTTTGTATAATTTCTTATTAATGAAATGGATTCTACCTGGTTCTTTCTCTGGAGGCTGAAGCAGGGTCTCCAAGCAAGACAGAGAACATTACTTACATTAAAAGAAACATTAAACTGCAGCTGATTTGAGAGTACAGAAACTACACGCTGAGTTCTGCTCTCAGGAAAGGATTGTGTTGGAAACAGAGTTTAAGCATATCCCTAAATTCATTCCTGTCAGTGGTACTCAGAAATGTTAAGAGTTTTTCTGAAATGAAAGTCTTGTGATTTTTTTTTTTCCTTAAAAAAAAAAAAAAGAAAAAAGCACAGTTTTAAACTGAACTCCCTTGTTTGACAGGAATAACATGCCTGAGCTCAGCAAACTAAGAGCAAAGATGATAAAGAAGAAAGGATCACGAGCATATGCTTGTCAGTGCAGCTGGAGATCCATCGATGAATTAACTGACCTCCAAGCAGACCAGCAGCTTCGGTGGGTTTGTGGTAAACATGCAGAATGAAGTCCTCCTGTGTGTGGTACCTTGCAGTTTTCTGACAACAGAGAGAAACCTGAATATTTCTATTTAGAAATAGATCATAACACTCAGAGTTTTATCCAAAAACTCTTTTTTTTTTTCACTTTGTCTTGCAAGCAGTATGGGGAGTAGAATTAGGAGAAACAATTTGGAGGTTTTGTGGAGACGGAATAATGTTAAAGCTCATATTCAGCAGTGTAAGAGAAAGGAAGAGGAAAAGGACAGATTTAGACACAGATAAAGCACCTTAAGCATGTTCCTCCTATCTGGCACAGAGCCTTTTGTCCCCTGGCTGCAAAATGTTGGACTCAGAGAAAACAGTGGGCTGAGATGCAGCCATGACACAGAAGCATATGAATTTGTACACAGAAATTAATACTGTTTTGCTTTGCTCATAGCTGCTAATGAGCAAGTGGTTGTAGATCTCTTAAAAGTATACTGCAAGATCTACTCTCACCTCTAAGGTTTCAGCACACCCCCAACACTTTATTTTAGCTGACAATAGCCAAAATCTGCAGGTGCTGGAAATTTCCTTCCAATTCATACTGCTTTCTTAAAGCATTTTCTGCTGACTCAGGACTTTTACCACAGGGAATTTCTTGGACTTCCCTTCAGCCTTCACTGCAAGAGATGAACAGGTTATTGTGCAACTATTAAAAATGCAATTTAAAGGATATTTTGAAGAGTATATGACTTCTATCAATACTTTCAAGGGAAAAAAAGGCTCAGTCTGTAAGAAGTGAGAAAGCAATATATCCCCACTGACTTCCACATTTGGATTTTTTTCAGCTTCCATAGCTTTCACTTCTGAATGTTATTCAGAAAGTGTAACTGTCCTGTTACAACACACTCCCTTCCCCCAGCAACGTCATAACACTACTTCCAGTATCATGTTACTTGGTGAATTGTCTTGATTATAGTTAACATCACTGTAGTTTGTGAACTCCTGCTTTTCACTATGTATAAATACTACGGGGATGGATTTGGATTTCAGGAAAGAAGAAGGAAGGTCAGGATTATCTTGGCAATCATATTATTGAAAAGTCCCATAATGGGAAGTCTGTTAGTATTTCTGCTATGCAGTGTGTAATATTCAAATACCTGGAAGGTGCTTACAGCGAGAGAGGGGTTGGTTTCTTCTCAGTGGTGACAGAATGAGGGGAAATGGCCTCAAGTTGTGCCAGAGGAGGTTTACGTGGAATATTAGGAAACACTTCTTTACAGAAAGGGTGGTTAAGCACTGGAATAGGCTCCCCAGGGAGGTGGTTGAGTCACCATCCCTGGATGTTTAACAACCGTTTGGATGTGGTGCTCAGACATGATGTAGTGGAGGGTTGTTAAGAGTTAGGGTAGTATGGTCAGGTTGCGGTTGGTCTCGATGATCTTTAAGGTCTTTTCCAACCTGAGCAATTCTATGGTTCTATATTCTATACGTAAATTCAAAATTACTTCCTTTGTGCAAATTCTAGGCATACCAATCTATTTCTGTTTTTGTGATGTTTTGCTCATTGCTCTAATCTGTACATGATGAATCTGTTGTTCTTCTGAGCTTTTTCAGAACAATTACATGACCCTTCTTATAAAAGTCACCTCTTGAATCTGCAGTCATTTCTGTACCCTTCTGAAAGCGCAGATTTTGCTGATGACCATAGGCATAATGCATTCTGCTTCCTGCTCACCTTGCACTTCTATGATTGCTTTTTAGAGCCTTTGGAAGACTTGTAGTTTTCCTGGGAGGCCTGGCAGCGCTTACATACACAGTGCTTTGGTGCTCTAGAGCGCATGTGCATTTCCATTGCCATGTGCAGCCTTGCTAGTAGGTTCAGAGATGAGTTGGCTGTGGAGGGGGTGCTTCGGTCTCCCTTGGCATAGTGATAGACACAGACTTTGGGGCCAGGTATTACTTTCAATGCAATTGCTGTTTCAGACAGTAGTTTCAACAGTTACGAGTCTAAAACAACAGGTTCAGGAGGCACACAAACCACACACCAGCTGATTAATGTCCAGTCTGCTACTGGAAGAGGTCAGCTTAACGTTCTCTCCTCAGTGAACAGATAGTCCTTGTGTGGACTGTGAGAAGTAGGTGTTTGTGGGTTTTGTTCAGGTGGGTCAAAACTGTTTCCATTCCTGGAGAACAGTAGCGCTAACGCTAAGAGAACAACTCATCTATAGTGCTTTATTTATTAACAAGCAAAGAGAAGAAATTTTGTTCTTCTTGAATGCACTTCAAAGAGTACTCTGTTATCTTGGCTTGCCTGTTTCAAGGCCATTTGAGTCTGATGACCAAGTAGCCCCATGGGATGCTGCTTTGGTCGGAGTTTCCAGGTGCCATGATGTAGAAAACAAGTTAGGCTTCCAACTTGTGAGCAGGAAACAGGGAAAGTCCTAACACCTATCTCAGTTCCTGAGACCAAATCTCATGTGCTTGGAGAAGTGTGTCTCCTGCACTAAGAGTGCAAGAGAAGTAAGAATTGCTGCGAATACTGATTGATACCATTACATCAGCAGTTCTCCTATGGCACCTCAGCCCTCAGTCTTCTGTTTACCCAGACAGTTGTAGAAACAGTGTGCTCTCATACATGATTGTTATCAAATGATCTTATCACTAACACCATTAAGACCACACTCCAAGCCCTGAAAATGTTAGAAGATAATCTTTAATGCTAAGTGTGTATTGAAACCGGAGCATTCCTCTGAAATCACATTTATTCAAGTATATTTATTTGGCCCCAACCTTGGTCACATTGATGGGACGTGACAGCACATTGTCCAAGTGAAGTTATAAACACATGCAGAAATAGTGCTTATTGCAGTGTTTTCCGTTTCCGACAGAATTCAGCATATTTCCAGCAGAATTCAGCATAGTTCTAGATCTGAGGATAGTATGTCATTAAATGCAATTATTTGGTTGGAAAAAAGACTGGTATTAAGCATTTGAGTTCCCTACCTTCAGTGTTAGATGTTACAAACCACTTCAAAGTCTTCAAATGAAAAGAATGTAAAAAGATGTAATGTTGGAGCTTCTGTGTTTCGTGGCATTCTAAAAGACTGCACAAAGGCTCTCAAGATATAGCCCAGACTTTATGTGATACTTCCGTGTCACTTCTCTGAGACAGCTGGGATTACAGAAAGAATTCTGTTTGAGAATGCCATTCAGCTGTTGTCAGACAGAAGTACTGGAGAACAGCTTTGCCAAGCGTAAATGCGACCATTACTTTCCTTTAATTTTTGCTTTGGAAGAAATAATCCCATTTCTGTTTGTGAAATAGGCCAGGTGATAACAAGACTTTCGTTTGGCTTGGGTGATGTACTTGGAAATTCTCTAGCCTGCAGCATTAGTCTGTAGCAGATCCCTCAACAAAACAAGCAATGAAGTATAGCAAAGTATAGCAATGAAGTATAACAAAGAGAATCCATGCAGAAATGCGCAGTTGGAAATGTAGTTGGTGGTTCAGTGTTATAGCAACTTCTTAAAATCTGTGTTCCTGCAGTACTTCTAAAGAGAAATAAAGTTCTGATGTACATAATATATTTTATTATGTATATATACTTTATGACTTTTTTATTAAGGATATTGGCCTGCCATAGAATTTAACCTACTGCAGCATAGTAGTGTTACATACAGCAGGGTCTGCATTGTATAAAATTGAATAAAGATTTCTTTTTTTCTGAACAAGTATTTCAGTTTTTACTTAAGGCATTCTGTAAATGCGAGGCACCAGAAGCTTCCATTTGGTAGAAGACCACTCGCTTCTCTTTACGCCCGAGTCTGCAGTCAGCACATGTGGCAGTCACACAGTGGGCTGTGTTGGGAGCTGCCAAAGCAAATTCCTCCTACCAGGCTTTTTTTTTGCACTGGGCCCAACCAGTTTTGCCTTTTGTGCGACACATCCAATAACCACAGATAGGCCAACCTATGGGGGATGGAAATAAAGGAGTGTCGCATGCTGCTCATCTGTGAGAGCCACCTACCATGCCTGCAACTGGGCATATGTGCAGTGAGGAGTGCCTTTTTAAAATGTAGATGTGTCAGTAAAATGCAGAGTTGGAACAAATCTGACTTGTGTTTCTTGAAAACTGTGACTCTAAAACGTTGTTCGTGTCTAAGAGAAGACTCATGAAAATGATGTGGGCCCACGTTTGCTCTGTTGGAAGGGTCATGAAATTCCACTAATCAAGTATTGTCCAGATCATGAGAAAGAGTAAGTAAATGTTTTCTTACATCTCAGTGGCGATGTAGCAACTACATCGTATGTATGAAGTAAAAGAGTTTTATCATTCTGTATCAGACGGCACATGGACAGTACATTAAATTGAAGCAAGTTCATAAAGGCAGATGAATTTACCACATTTCTCGAGCATTTAGCTAGGATAAGAGTTTGGAGGCAGTTGCTGTGGGAGGTGGCCTATGGCTGAACTCGCAGGGTGGGATGTTGGTACCTTTGTGTATCCGTCAAGGCAGGCTGTCACTAATTTCATAGTGGTCACTTAAAGGTGGGCTATCGATGAATGGATCATTCCATTTGCAGTCTCCTGGATCTCGTTGTGGAAAAGTACCAGGAAGAACTTGCTCTGCGTACAGGGGTTGGAATAAATCTTGTTTCTCCAGCATGAAGAAATTCTGCATGGCACAAATTAATCGACATAAATATCTCCTATAATCCATTCTGCATTTGAATTCCAGGTATTGGTGCCATTTGGGCGACAGTTATTTCACGTTCTGCGCCGGCAGTGTGAACGTGGTAAGAGCAAATGTGTAAAATGTGATTATACAACGTAGTCTGTAGAGGGCAGAGCAACACCGCTGAGTGTTGCAGTCCAGGCTTCTGCCTAACTACAACCACAGACTTTCTCTCTAGAGTCATGAAGGTTTACATTCACCCGACCTATTCTTGTATTTGTCTCCTATCTGTGTAATTACAAATGGGGCAGCCAGATCTGTGGCAACTCCATTTGTTTTTTGCATGACTTCATCCAAACTACTCAAGTGGTCCTTGAGCTGTACTGAAGCCAGTTATCTTTTAGCCCTCAGCTAAAGAATCATACTAAAAATGTGTGTGAATATACATAAACATACACACGTACATACATACATACACACCCACATATATCTATCTTCTAGCAACATCAGTGGAAGAACTGAGTCTCGTTCCGGATTTACCTTTCACCCTGCCCTAATTAATTGCCCCTGAAAATGTTGTTAAGCAATTTTGGCAAGCAGAGGTTGTGTAATTTAGAATCTCATGACGTCCAATACAAAGTTTATGTAGTTTATATACTCTGGGCAGCCTGGTCTGGTGGTTGGCAACCCTGCCCATGGCAGGGGGGTTGAAACTGGATGATCTCTGTGGTCCTTTTCAACCCCAGCCATTCTCTGATTCTATGAAAGCACACTGCCTAAGACCTGACAAGATGGCAGAACTTACAAAGAAATTGGTGTAAGACCAAGGTCTAGAGATGCCAGAAGGTTATTTCTGACTATGTAGAAAAGCTCTGTGGAAGATGGGAGCTGCTCCGTAGCGTGTGACTGCTGGCCCTGAGAGCCTTCCATGGACCTGTACCTTGCAGTTCATCCGCCGTTAGCCATGATTAAGGTTTTGGTGAACAGCAAGATATAAAATGTTATATCCACTTGAACTCCCTTCAGGTCCTTCAGTAAGCCAGCAGATGGAAGTTAAGTACTGAATACAGTCTCTATTAACCTGTGAGGTTGTGCCTCTTTCTCTAGTTACAAGCTTCAGCACCCAAAGCAATAACGTGCTTTTAACCAGGAGCACAGATATATCTAAACCATAAAATCAAAAGTTGCTTATTTTGCTGGTGAAGAGTATCATCTGAATTTAGCCTAGTTACACCACAGGTGAGCAATCTCAGTAACTTTTTGTCCTTATTTATTGCCTTTTAATAGGAGAAATATTTGACAAGTTTTAAGTAGAGAACAGAATAGCAAGCGAGGCTGAGTAGTATACTGCAGAAGACTGCATGTAAAAAGGTTTTGTAGATACGTTTTTTCAGGCAATAAATAAACCTTATCTTTGTTTTGGATTTTGTTTGTTTAGTCCTAAAGTAATGCAGACACACCTAAATAACAGATAAAAATAGTGTGCTGTAGGGGGAAGTTCGGATGTCCTCAAAACATTTGCCAAAAGGAAGGACAAAAGCTCACATAGGAGGTGTCCCCTCTAGGAGACTTCTAGGATGGCTGCAATCCCATAGGTCTGGTTCAGAAGACAGGGCTGGAGCTGCCCCACTTTGCTGTCCCCCTACTCACTTCCACGCTGGGCCTCTGAGCTGCACAGTGAAGTGATGCGCAGAAGAGAGGAGCTGCACCTCCAGAGGTTACCAGCGCGTTTCACAAAGATGTCCACAGGGAGAATTGAGCTGAATGCAACTCATTTGGGTTGGGGGTTTTCCTCTAAACTGTATGCTATGGGCTTCCTGCAGTACTTTTCAAGCTGTTTCCTGGTGATAGACTTCAGATACATTCATTCAGGTGAAAAGCCTCTAAGCCAGTGGTTTGTAACTGTTGTTCAAATACAAGAATATTGTCAACGTTTTTTCATGAGCATTTAGTAAAACTGAAAGCCTTACAGCCTTGGAGCTTACACTGGAGAACTGGGAGAAAGGAGATGTTTTCATACTGGACAAACAGAGACATGATATTCCAGCCCCAAGTACCCTAAATACATCTACTTTAAAATGTGATTGTCCACAGAGGGGCAAAATGCTAACTAGCTATGGAAAACTGGTGGGATTTATAAGGCGTCTATTGAATTTTTCAGTCTTGAATTAAAGGGGAGCAGTATGGCCTTACTGTAAAGATAACGCAATGCTTGTGGTAGCAGATAGAGTGTGTGTCTTTCAGCTAATGCAGAGAAGCAGTGGGATACTCAGCAATCTGTGCTTGGAAGACTGTGTCCTGCCTGCACTGATGTAAACAGCATTCACAGGAAGGGGGAAGCAGCTACCCCAGACAGGAAGATTGAATTTAGTATCCAGCTCCTTATCTTGGCAGAGCGGGCTGCTCAGGATGCTGATAAGGAGCGTACAGATTGCTGCAGCAGACTGCTGCGCGTCTCTTCCTGGGAAGACCTTCATGTCAGTGTAATCAGGGTATGATCTCAAGCATGCAGAAGGGTTTTAGGAAGAGATTATATCTGGAGGCTGATTATCCAAAATAATGCTTACCGTGGTGTAGTACAGTCTCATTCTGTCTCTGCTGCTGTCACTTGCAGGAAGAGATTGACTTGCATGGTGAAGAAGGAGGGTATGTGTCTTTTAACATTAAAAGCTTTTATCATACTAAGTGCTACCATTAGTCTTATTGCCTCTAAAGAAATATGAGCCTTTCCTGAATCCTAATGCACAACACAATATCTAGCTTAATTTTTGGATGAGGTGTTTGTAAGAGCTGATGCAGATCAGTTCCAGCACTTCAGAGGTATAAGCAGCATTGCTACAGCATTGTTGTACGTACTTTGAATCAGTCAGGCACCTGGTTCACAAGTGAAAGATGAATCATAGAATCATAGAATGGCCTGGGTTGAAAAGGACCACAGTGATCATCGAGTTTCAACCCCCCTGCTATGTGCAGGGTCACCAACCACCAGACCAGGCTGCCCAGAGCCACATCCAGCCTGGCCTTGAATGCCTCCAGGGATGGGGCATCCACAGCCTCCTTGGGCAACCTGTTCCAGTGCGTAACGGATGGCCTCAAAACCCTCTTCACGGTTACTCAGTAACATATGACGTGACTTTCTTCCGTATTTCTGTGTATATCTTGGGAAATCCATCTGCTCTGAGCCTACAGCAAAGCAAGGCACCATTCAGTCAATGCACCGGTGGATGAAAAGAAGAGTCAACACAAAATCGTACCATACTCAGCACTCACTTTTCTATGAATGATTCCTGTTCCTCCCTTCTTCCCCCAAGTATGCTGCAAAGTCGTTTCAGATTTTTCTAAAACCTTGATTCAAGCTAAAATTGAGACCTGGAAACACTTTAAAGCGGGTTTTCAGCTGCATCTTCCCACATATGTCTGAAACACCTCTTTTCACATTTTTTTTTTCCACACTAGATATATATTTAGTTCAATTCTGGTGAGGAAGGCTGGAAACAATTAAACTATGAAAAACGAGAGTGGTATAAAAGAGTCTACCAATGCTTCTGAAGAGCAGTGACATATATCTGTGTCGGGGAATCAAGAAGAGAACGTTCTGGAACCGAACTACTAAGGCAACTTAAGCCAAGGAGAAACCAGGTCCATCTGCTCAGCACACGGTGGGTTGGGCACATCTCCCGCTGTGCCTGGGATCACTGCTGACACAGCTGGCAGCAGCCAGCACCCAGTGCCCAGCCAGGTGCTTCACACACAGCTGCTGGGGTAAGCGAAAATCCTTCATCTCTCTGTTTTCGCAGAAGGGTTCCTTTCCCCCCGCAGTACATTGGAAATGGCTCCCGAAGCCTGGAGAGTATTAGTTCTTTATAAAGGATGTGTTTGTAAAGCGGATCATTTCCAGATGTCCAGTGGTTTTGCAGACCTTGCAATAACAATTTGCTACCAAGAGTTCTCAGCCAGCTCTGGGCATTTGGTTACCTGGAGTGTTTCTAGCATCCATCACAAGGCAAAGGACACCTTTAAGGAGGGGAAAAGCAAACAGCCTAACAGCACCCGACAGTATCAGCACCTCATCAGGTCCGCCCCAGCACATTCTCACTTCATTGTCCCATACCTGACAGGCCATAAAAGAGCAAAACAGCCACTTTCCTTTTCTGTCTGATGCTGCAAGTTACTCACATTTCCTGTCCCGCTATTTCAAGGATTAAGGTCTCAAAATGGGAGCCCATTAACTTGTCTGAAATGCCATATTTTCCTCTCTTCCTACAGCCATGTCCAAGTGAACTGGATCAACGCTGCCTGAGAGGCATCACCAGGGTCAGGGTGCATCGTGCTGAGCCCATACAGGTGCCACCAGCAGTGCCCCCTGCTCTGGTGGCTGCTGCATGCCATCCGTGGCCAAGGAAAGACAGTGAGGGTTTCTCTGCCTGAAGGAGCAGGAAGGACATCCCTGTCTCATGCTACCCAATGGTTTGGGCTGTATTTTAGCCCAGAGCAGATGTACGTGGGAGAAGAGGGTGGGATCTCAACACTTTTGACAGTCTCCCCTTAACACATTTACACTTAAACCATTTTAAAACATAGCACTGCTTCCCCTATGCCCTCCCCTGTTGCACTGACCAGCCCTGGGCCTGGGAGGTCACACAGCACATCTGAGAGGCCCAGGTGAGGAGCTAAGAAAAGTAAATCTGTTGTCAGCAGCCTTACATTTGCTTTGCAGGAGTATGTGCTGCTGCAAGAAAAACTAGTGCTTGCAGATAGAATGCAAGATCTGCAAGCAAGGCCATGAGCTGGGCAGCAGCTGGCTTTGGCTTTCAAAACCCAGAGGCAAATTCTTACCGAAATGCAAAGTATGTTTGTAGGGAAATCTTTTCACTCCAACGTAGTCTGACTCAGCACGGGTACGTAGATTACAGCTCATTAACACACTCCTGTGCAAATATCCTCATTGAGCTCCTGCCACTGGGTTACATGGAGGAGCATGTAAAGGGCCGCATCCCTGCCATGGTCCGGGCAGCATCCTACCAGCTGCCAGCATTGCTTGTGCTTCCATGTACATCGCCTGGGCACAAAGGCAAAGCCAAGGGCTCCAGCAGGGCTTGTATTTTTGTAAAAGTTTGGGGAATTTCAGACATTTGCATTGCTTGGAGTGTCTGAAAGGAAGATGAGCTCTCTGTAAAGCATCATCTCTTTAAAAACCCTGCAGATCACAGCCCTAGTGAGGAAAGCACAGAAAGGTAAAGAAACTTAGAAGGAGAATAAACTACAGCCACAGACTTAAAAGTGTAAATAAAACATGGCCCTGGCCCACAGGCTTCTGCTTCTTATAACCTTGAGAAACTATCTCCTCTTGATTTGTAAATTAAATCAATATGACAGTGTTGGGAATGTAGCGGTTTCATCAGCAGCTGATGCTAAAATAAGGTCCACGGGCACCGAAATGTCTCCGCGCTGCTCAGTCTGAAGTGTGGTTATGCAATGGGGATAAGCACAGCATTTCTTTGGAGCATTAACCTGAATTAAAGGATGAAACGGTCGTGCGGGGATCAAGGCCCCCTGGTCACCGCCGAGGGCTCCATCGGTGCTGGTCGGTTCTGCTGCTCGGTAACTGCAAGAAGAGCACAAACATGGTAACAAACACAGCTGGGCCCCTGCAAGGGGGTTCTCCTCCCCACAGCACCCCACCTTATGTCTGGGAAACGGCACCGCTACCATCAGTGTGCTATCTCTGTGACAACGTGCTGGGTAGGCTTACTGCAAAGGATGCCCAGCTGGGTGCTGCCACTCGGCACTGAAGGGAAGAGCAGTCCCTGGGTATCATCATTAAGTGTCTCAGAATTTGAAACTAAGGGAGGAATGAAAGTCAGAGGTCTCGACCACGAGATGAAGATTTTAAGGCTCTCAAATTCTTGTTCCCTGTTTCCTTGTTTTAAGTATCCATGGGCATTCCTGGCTCCCTGTGATGCTGACAGTGATGCAGCTCGATGCTTTGGGTGATGTTCATGTTTATAACTTAGTAGTGGGACAAACAGGGCTGCAGACACACACGCAAAAGCAGCACTGCCAATGGCTTCATGGGGCTTCTGCTCTCAAAGCCAGCTCTCCCTTACAGCAGAATGCATCCCTAGCCAAGTGGCGTTAGCCTCTAATTGCACACCAACAGTCCTCTTTTGCTCCTGATTAAAGGCAAAATGAAGGCAGTTGGCTGATGTATTCCCCTATACTGATTTTGTGTCTGAGCTCTGCAGCATCCTGTAACTAGGCATGGCTGCTGGCTCTAGGACAGCTTCCCAGCAGGACCAGTTTGGTGTTTTGCTGGTTACATCAAACCAGCTAGGGCAGTTTTGTATCATTCCTTTATCTCTGTCCAGGCCTAGGAAGACAGAAATAAGAACAGTCCTCCTGATACTCTCCTAGGGAAACCAGTTTAAAAATCATACCTTAGGAGCTTATCTAACTACAGATTACATCAGTTCAACAGACTCAATTAAATTCATTTAAGCTTTCACGAAACACTGTGTTCGTACTCTCGCTTGCACTTCAAACGGGTTTATTGCATACCTGCCTCTATCATCACTTGCTCAGTGACTTTCGGTGTGTGCTTCCTACACCTGCAGGTAGGTCACAAAAAATGTCTAAGGGATTTGTCACCCTCTGAGAACAACATCAGGTCTCCATTTCTTGTTATGACAGTTTACATGGCGGACCCACTCTAAGGTGAAATGTGGGGTGGTGACATGCCATGGGAAAGAGGAGGGCTGATCAGGGACTTTGTCCCTTTTCATTTTTAACTCAGAGGGCAGTGAGGCCCTGGCACAGCTGCTCAGAGAAGCTGTGGTGCCCCATCTCTGGAGCCGTCCAAGGCCAGGTTGGATGGGGCCCTGGGCAGGCTGAGCTGGTGGGGGGCAGCCCTGCCCATGGCAGGGGGTTGGAGCTGAGTGGGCTTTAAGGTCCCTTCCAACACAAACCATTCTGTGATGCTATGACTTCGTGATTTTCTTAAACCACATTTTCAAAATTATAGCAACATTGTGCGCATAGTTGGGTGCCAGGTTGGCAGAACTATTGCAAACAAAGCTGTTCTCCTTAAAGTGCTTAACATTCAGAAACAAATAAAGATACATTACAGATATCGTCTGTCCACTGAAATGGCCATTCTCTTACTGCACACTCACCTCTTTTCCAGTTTGACGAAGCCTTTTTTAGGAACACTTTTTGTAGAGGCAAAAATGTAGGAAAAGGATCAGGTCATTGTCTTTAGCTCCTTGTAAATTCTCGGTGTTGAACTAACTGCTCAGCAACCATCATTCCTAGATACATCAGTTACTGCTGAAACAATTGACACGTCAAATATTGTTAAGGAATATAGGAAATAATAGAAGGAAAAATCTACCAAGGAGAAACTTTAGGAGAGTTGTGTATAGATGTCCTTGTGCATACATGTCCTTTAGCAAACTGTTATTTAGCTAGCTCATAAAAAAGAGACTGGGGCAAGAAGCACAGCTATTTTTGCAGCTGTGTTACATCTATCTAAAGCACGGTGCAAGGGGACCACCTCTCTAATTGCAAACATCAACACGCAGATGTTTCCTCTGGCCAGTGAAAGCAGCTGAGGCTCACAAAGGTGAGCTTCACGGGCTGATGCTGTCAGAGCAGGGAAGCATTAAGGCAGCTGGGTGGCTGCTCGCTGACACAGAGCTGATATTCTCAGAGCTCCATCACTGCCACCCCATGTCACCAACAGGCCTCACTGAGGGAAAGCAGGGATGCTGTAGCGACAAGCAGTGACAGGGAGGAGCACAGGGCACCATGAGCAGTAGAGAAGTGAGTAGGATGCTGAATGTAAGTCATAAAGTGAAGGACACAGCACATAGACGCCTTTGGCAAGAACACAGTAGGTCTCTCCAGGTACGATGCAGGGAGGGATGGGGCTGAAGCCATTTGTGCAGAGGGAGCTACGCAAGCAAGAGAAAATATTCATTCTTTTGGTTTCCTTCCTTACTCAAGAAAACTTTCTGCATCTTTCAGGTGCAGCTCCTGAAGTTGCTGATGCGTACCACGATAAAACCACATTGCTGGTGGGTGCAGAGGGAATGCATGATGACTTGAGCTGCTGTTTTCTAGGTGAGGACATGGCCAACAAGAGGCCTTCCCCTGAGCCTGCAAGACAGCGATCTGAGAGCTATACTGGGGCACATGAGGCATTTCATGTTGCTTATTTTGCCTATGTACTTCATGCAACACGGTACAGCTTGGCATTGATGTGTTTTGCATGGATCTCAGGGTCTCTGGGAGCTAATATTACTTGGAATAGGAGATATGCTGCATTTGGAGAGAAGTAAAATTCTCAGAAGTGCCTTTGACCGATCACCAAAGTGAATATGTACCCAAGAGACCTGAGAACCCAAGTTTAATAGCATCCCATTTGGCTGCCTCAATGGCCAGGCGATGATATTCAAAATGGCAGCAGCCTTCCTACTGAGAGCACAAGGCCTTCCCTGTGGCCCAGCAGTGTCCCCTGCCTCCAGCTCCAGCAGGCCTGCACGGTGCCAATTAGTGCTAATGCGTGCTTGCTCTCCCAGCTGCTCCCACCTGCCAGCTTGCAACAGGTTAAAATAAATGAATAGGACTTAAATGAAGGGAATGTTTGTGATTCGCAGCCAACTGCCCCAGAGCAGCTATGACAAGCAGGTTACCTGGCAGCACTCCATCAAGCTCCCTGTGATGCCTGTAAACAAATACCTGTTTGTGCAGCTGCTCTCCCCAGGCAGAAGCCATGAGAAGCTTCTGTGGGCACAAGCACTGGGAAGGAGTGAGGACACGGTGAACATGAGGCCGGCCTGCTGTGACAAGGCCCAGCAGGGCTGTCTGGCTGTGACTCAGCCCCAAGCACCACAAGTGGGTTTTCTGGTTCTTCAGGGTGGAGCAAAACCCACCCAGTGCTGCACCCCGTGGACCAAACAGGGCCTGAGGCCCGGAGGGACCCATAGGCCCTGCTCCACACCCGAGTACACACTCTCAGGGAGCCAGGCGACGACAGGACCTCACTGATGAACGTGTTGCTGTTCTAAATCCTGGCAGGCAGCTGTGCAATACAAGCCTCAGACCCTCAGAGGGATGCTGCAGGGCTGATGCTTGGATAGACACCAGCTTGCCCTTGGAAATCCCATGCAGCCAGTCGCCTACCAACACGGCCAAATCAGACCTGGGTGTTAGGAGCTTTGGTTTGATTCCCCGCTTGCTTCACCACACCATCAGAAAACATGTCCTTATTATAAAAAAAAAAAGAGTAAAAGCCAACCACAAGCATGATTGCTATGTTTTAATGTGAGCAGAGGTTTTTATCACCCAGCAGTGAGGGCTCCGGATGGGTCTCTGAAATGCAGCCAACTTCTCATTAACCACACTTGGACATCCCCCCTCCTTCCAGCTCCATTTAAGGCCCAGTCATCTTTGTGAGCAGCAGCGTTGAGGAGGATCAGATCCCAGCATATTTCTGTTTCAGCCAGGATCTTTACATGGCTTTCGAGCTGACTGGAGGGGAAAGAGCTCCTCCAGGCTGGATTTTTGTATTTGATATGAGTGACACCAACGCTTGGTTACACACAAGTGTTGGGACAGAAAGCTGCATCCCATAGCCAGCACAGCCAGAGCAGGACCAGTGGTGCTGGCAGGGACACAGAGGACACAGCAGGTGCATGGCAGAGACTGTATCAGCACTAGCCCCAGGGGAGACTCTGAACTTACATGCTGGCATCTGGCAGCACAAACAGTGCACTCCTTGCCCCCATGTAAATGTGAGTATAGCTCTATTACAGGCGCACAGCTCTCCTAGGCCTCCCCAAAGGCAGCTCATGCCCCCTGGGGTGGTACAAAAGATGCTCTTAAATTATTAAGCAAGAAAAGGGGCCTGCTTTGCTTAAAAGGTTCGTGCTTTCAGGCCATCATGCCATTTACTGCGGAAGCCAAAGGAGAGCAGTTGATGCAAGTAGGTGAGAGCATGGAGATGCACCCAGGACAGCAGGATCTGGCTGTGGAAAGAGCCTTGGAGTCCTCAGATACACTGTGGCTTAGCCAGGAGAGGCACCCAAGCTATCAAATACAGGATGAAAAACAGGAGCACAGCAATGCCTTTCTCAGAGCTTCCTTCTCTCAGCAATTCAAAGATAAGGAGTCAGCACTACCAAAGAAAGAATTTGCATATAACACATTCAGGCTCTTTATTTCACTTTCAGATCAGGAGCCTTTAGGGTTCATGTTCTCAGTTTTCCTCCAAAACCACCTGCTGCATAATGAAACCTGATGTTTTGATGTTGCACTGGGGAGGCAGAGCAGCAGCACTGCTCCAGTGGCCTTCTTCATGGCCCTAGTGCTGAGCCAGCAAGAAAATGCTGGAGGGCTGCTGGAGCAAACTCAGCATGCCTACCGCTCCACTGGAAGGAAACCAACAGCACCATCCGCCCACCTGCTTGGGCAGGGGCTGCTCTGTGGGTTGAAACACCCTGTAGACTACTTGCCAGTGCAAAGTGCACACTGTTCGGGTGACAGGGGCTCCACGCGATGATCCATAGTTGATCTTCTGGCCAAGGAAAGAGCATCATGAGCAGGGAGTCCCTACCACCAGGCTCCTCTTCCTCCTCACACCGTGCTCTGCTCAGGGTGTCTGCTCAGTTGGATCGTGTGCCTCCTCCCTGATTGCCTCCCATAGTATGGCTCTTGATAACTAGCCGTGCACACAGCAGGGGAAGCGTTCAAATGCCTCACAGCAAGATTACAGATCAAATGTCTGCTGTATCTTCAGTTTTTTTTTTCTTTCCCTTCTAAAAACAAAAACCCACACTTGCAACCTGCAGGAAAACGACTGCTCACTTTGCACTTCCCTCGCATCATCAGATAATTGACTACAAGTTCCGTGCCTTACACAAAACAGGGGAGCCAGATACTTTGCAGCGTGCCACAGTGACACTGGGCAAGGTGCTGGGTGCCTGCTGGAGCCTGGTTCCCCTCCCACGATGGCTTTGGGCCTTTCCTCCATGCCACACACTGCTGTGCCAGCACACGCTGCCCGTGCTCCAAAGAAGCCAATGGTACACTAGGCTGTGTTAGGCCACATGTTGCCATTAGCTCAAAGGAGGTGATCCCTCTCCTCTGCTCAGCACTGGTGAGGCCACACCTGGAGTGCTGGGTCCAGTTCTGGAGTTCCCAGTACAAGAGAGACGTGGACATGCTGGAGAGCCCAGCAGAGGGCCACAGAAATGATGAAGGGGTTTTGGAGACCAGAAGCTGCACCTTGCATCCACCACAGGAACAGCCCTGACCCCTCTTCTCCTTTCCACCACCACTCCTTTCCCTGTGGTTTCCTGCAGCTCCAGCACAGGTACTTACATGGACTATAGCAGGAAATTCCCATCTGCCACGTTACTTCATATTTTAAACAAAACTCTGGTCCAGCTACCAGGCACCCAGCAAAATGTGCCTGCAAGTCTGCTTTGGCATCTGTGTATGTAAACAGAGTCCCAGTTGCTTAGCCACTGATGGGTGTGCTTTAAGCTGTCACACTGCATTCTCCCCATCTCCCACTGCTCACAAAACCCAGCTCTCAGCATCCAGAGCTGCAGCCCCTGACGCTCATCGGCTGCAGGGAAAGCAGACAGCAGGAAGGAGCACACCAACCCTGCCCCAAACGTGTTGTTCCTCTGTGACTCACTTTCCTTTTTCCTTGATCTGAGGTTTTTCCTTTGAAACCCATTGCAGGAGGCAGGTTCAGACACCTCATAGAGTGAAGTAACAGAGGAGCCTTTATCGAGCAGGGATGCACAACAACGTCTATAACAACAAGGGTGTTGCCTTATGGAGGCATTACAACCACGTGCTTTCTCTGCATGGTAAACACAGAATGATTTAACACTGAAGTACCCCATGGGGCATTGCCTGAAGTGCTCTGAGCATCAGGGACAGGCACATACAACACTGAGCAGGAGCCCTATCCTGCTGCAGCACAGAGCAGTGCTGGCAGCAGCTGTGCTGCTTTAGGGGTAGGTGAGCCCATGGCTGGTGATGCCCAGGGCAGTGTGACAGCTGGGGTGATACCACTACAGGTGTCAGCCCACAACAAGAGGTTTAAAGCATGAACGATGGGAAGGAGCAATGCAAAGCAACACGCTGTGCTGGCATTCCAAACCTAGGCAAATGTCAGCACTTATGCTAGGGAACAGAAAATAAAGTGTTGAGGCAGGAGGACAGTTCTCCTCCCCTGAAAGAACTGTGTATGGGTGAAAATGAGGAACAGAGGAAAGGGATGACAGCAGAAGAAGAAAAACTTCTTGTGTGAAACACCTCGGTACAAATAAAGAAAATACCAACAACTCTTAGATGCTCTTCTTTCACCTTCCTGCTTCAAGAAGAGGCTGGGAAACAAGGCTGAAATAAGGAATCAAGTTCCCCAAACGATCCAGTATATACACACACACACAGCCCTGTAGTGACAGGACTAGGGGCAGTGGCTTTAAACTAAAAGAAGGGAGATTCAGATTGGATATAGAAGGACACTTCTCACTGTGAGGGCACAGGTGGACCAGAGGAGCTATGGATGGCCCATCCCTAGAGATGCTCAAGGTCAGGCTGGGTGGGACCTTGGGTGGCCTGATCTGGTGGGAGGTGCCCATGGTGGGGGGGGGTTGGAACTGGGTGGTCTCTAAGGTTCCTTCCAACCCAAGCCATTCTGTGACTCTATGTAAATCCTGCAGACCAAGCTCCCCTTTACCCTGTGTAGGTTGCACTGCACCCTGCAACGAATGGCATCCACTGCCAAACCAGCAGAGACAGACACACCTGTACGCATGCACTGATGCTTGCACAAGTGGGAGGACAACAAAGAATACTTCTAACACTGCTGAACAGCACAAGATCCAACACAGAAACTGCAGATAAAGCGCACAGGCAGCAGCACTGGAGCCAGAAGCTCGTAGCCAAGCCCCACCTGCCAGACCCAAACCAGGCGACACACACCAGGCATGCTGACGCTTGCTGCCACCAGCAGATTGCAGCCTCCATGCTTGCTTTGCTCAGGAATTTCCACATTCATTCAACCCTACCCGCACCCTGAATAAGTATTCAGAGTAGGTGTAGTTCCATCCCCATTCCTGCTTTTGGGATGCCACAGCTGGCAGTACTGGGAGTTACCTCTGCCAACAGCTACACGAGAGGACTCTGCCATTGGTAGCCACTATGGATCACGCTCTACCCTTGAGCAGGACTCTTCATTTGTATGTGCTGAGCAGCTCAGCAGTTAACTGCTTTTCATGTTGTCATCCGGGTTGGAAAAGGCCTTCAAGATCACCCGGTCCAACCACCAACTGGATCAACCAGTCCAACCACTGACCACATTGCTCAGTGCCATGTCCACACCTTCCCAAGCAGCTGACCCGTAACACAAAGTGACAAGCATCAGGGAGCAAGCACCCAGAAGGCAGCTTCTCTCTGCTTCCAGGGAGCTCGTGCAAGAACTTAAACACCACAAAAACCAAAGGCAAACCAGATTCAAAGTGGACTTGGGGGGGCATTCCTCCTTGCCTAAAGTACTCTCAGTTCTGCTGAATTACAGCAACATGTAAGATCACTACTCAAAAGACTGTGGTATGCATAACAACGGCCAGGTCAGATGCATACCAGGAGTAACACTACTGCAGACTCATTTAAAAAATGTAGAAACTTTCACTTCAGGAAAAGAGCCGAGAGCAGACTAAGCAATACAGCCTCTTCTCACCGCAGCTGGTTTCTTTTCCTACTACAGCAAGCCCCACAGCACTTCGGATGCTCATGGTGGACTGAGAGGCTTCCAGACTACATTAATTTATTAATACATTCATTTTCTCAATGTAGCTATTACCTCTGTTGCCTTCCTTCTTCCCCACACGCACACCCCAGAGCTCCCACGGCCCAGCCTAACTGCAGAGCCGCATTCACAGTGCCTGTGTCAGGCAGGAGAGGCGGGCTCAGCCCACAGTTGTTATCTCCACGATAGGGCTGGTATGAAGTGAGTCAGGTGGATCAGGAAGGAAGTGCACATAGATATGTGTCTGTACACAAGGAAGCAGGTGCCCATCTCATGCTGGAGGGACTTCACAGAAGTCTGCACAAGACTGGGCTGAGGACATACCAAAGGAATTGACCAATACTCAGAACAAGCAGCTCCCTATCCCCAGCGGCTTCTTGGAGATTGCTGTAACTTGGTGTGGAAACCTTTTCAAAGGCTAATATTAGATACTTTCATACCATTTAATCCAGTTACTCCCTGTATAACCAAGAATAATCTCTACTCTGATGAGGCCACACCTGGAGTGCTAAACCCAGTTTTGGGGCCCCAGTACAGGAGAGACACACTGGAGAGAGTCCAGCAAGGGGAACAAAGATGCTGCAGGGCCTGAAGCCCCCCATCTGTGAGAAGAAGAGAGAGCTGGGCCTGCTCAGCATGGAGAAGAGGGGGCTCTGGGGGACCTCATCAGTCTACATAAACACCTGAAGATGTTAAGACAGAGCCAGGCTCTGTTCAGTGGTGCTCAGTGCCAGAACAAGAGGCCATGGGCACAAACTGGAGCACAGGGGTTCCCTCTGAGCACCAGGCAGCACTGCTGTGCTGTGCCATGCCCGAGCACCAGGCCAAAGCACCAGAGGCCCTGAGGTCTCCTCCTTAGGGCCTGGGCCCCGCCCTGGGTGTCCCTGCTGGAGCAGAGGTGGGCCAGATGGCCCAGAGGGCCCCGCCAGCCTCAGCCATCCTGGGGTTCTGTGAAAGGATAAAAATCCCAAAGCCTGCTTTCATCCCATGCTGGGTTCTGCTGCTACCCTGTAACTTCTTATGCTGCAAGAAGTTAATGTGAGACAGATTCTTAAAGCACCGGATACAAGTAACACTGAAAATCCTCCTGTTCTTCACAGATCATCTCACTGTCAATCCAATCTAATCTCACTTTTCTTTGTTTTCATCCTAAATGTGCTCAAACGTCCATTCAGTGCAGTGTTCCAATTTTTACTCAGGTCACGGGTAGCATTTTATGGACAATTAAAAAGTAGTTCAGAAAACACTTCTTTTCTCTGAAGACTGAGATTCAGGCTTCTTATTCCCAGTGGAGCTTTAGGACACTTTCAGACCCATACAGGGTAACAGAGCCGTCTCACTGCACGCCGGGCCCATCTGTCACTGCACTGCACTCCCCAGCAACCCCAAACTTCAGCACAACAAGGGAACAGAGCAGAGATTCTCTGCACCCAGAGCTGCCCAGAAGCACAGCAGCCAGCTCTGGCAAAGGCAGTCCTCAGGCACAAACAAGGATCTCACATTCCATCCAACACAAGGCAGTACGTAGCCAAGACGATTTCTAATATTTACCACAATAATTTGCTGCTGCTAATAGAAATAAAAATAAATCAGTGTTCAGGCAGTGGAAGATCCCTGCCCTTCTGCAGCTGTATCTGCTAACAGAACCAGGCGGTCTTCTATCAGCAATTAGAGGAAAACACAAAACGATGGTAACACAATCCCTAATCTGCTTCCATTTAAACATTAACCAGTAACAAGGATAACCCCTATTTCATTTGCACCAGGAGATTAACTCAAGCCTATCCCCAGGGGAAAGCCCCACGATAAGCAGAATGTTTCTGCACGTCATTTTCATAATCTGCCTGTGAGATGAGGGACACTAAAAGCCCCTCTCAGCTTTCACTACAGCCACTCACCTGGTTTGGTTTTTAAAACTTCCTTTTAAGCAGAGCAGCAGTGCTCAGTCCTCGCAGGTTACTCACAGATGCAGGAAGTTCACATGCATCAGATGCAAAACAGTCTCACTTAATCAGCATCGTTATCTTGAGATAAGAGCACGAGCTGAAGTCATGGGCTTCAATTAAAAACCTACGGAAGCCTTCTCCCTGTCATAGAATGGCCTAGGTTGAAAAGGACCTCAAAGATCATCTGGTTTCAACCCCTCACATCTGTCTTTTAGCATCTCCAACAAATGAAGTACAGACTCCTGGGCAAGGTGCAGAGCATGCAAATCTGAACTCACTGAAACAAAGCGGGATTTGTTCCTTCTGTGTGGCTGCTCCTACAGAGCAGACGCTGAAAGCAGAGCCTTGCCAAAGAGATGCTGCAGGCAACTGCAGAAGTGGCTTCTAAATCCATAACTGCATTCATTCCAAGGGTAATTGTTAATCTCCTCCTGCATGCGTATTTATCCCCAGTTTTATTAATCAGTCTTGAAAACAAACACACCTGCTGTTCGTTTGGGGGGGGGGGGGAGGGGCAGTTGCTTTTTCCTGTCACCCTCCAAGGCCCACAGTTAAAGAAAAGTGAACACGTAGGCTTGAAGCTACACCATATATTTGTGAATAAAATCATCTGACAGAACGAGATTACAAAGAACAAAACGAGCCCTTCCTGGAGTCTGTAAGTAACGAGAGGAGTTGACGGCAAGTCCGTTCCGTGAAGCTTTAAGCAAATCCAGCTGAGGGATATAACTATTACCACAGAGCACTGCTTTTTTAATACTTCCTCAAAACGTTTGGACCACATACATCCATTTCAAATGAAAAACCCCTCCCCCCCCAAAGAAAACATTGGTTTGGTTACAGCTTCAGGGATCAGTGCAAGTTTCATTCCAGAAAGAAGGTACTTGAAGCAGATACAAGAACATTCTGCAGAATACAGGATGTGATCCAACTCCTTTCCCCCACAAAGTGCTGGAAAGTAAACACAACACATAGAAACACACACACAAAAAAAAATACACAGAAAGATTGAACCTTCAACCAGGTCTGACAGTGCAGGAAAGGAAAGCAATCGCATCAGGAAGAACATTCCTGTTAGTCATTAGAACATATGCACAAGGAAAGTTTGCATTCTGAATCTGTACAAAAATTGAAGCTAAAGGTCTCTGTTCCTGAAACTTAAAAGCGTTCTGATTAAGATAGATACAAAAAGTGAGCACTATGAGCAGAAAGTGCCTTCTCAGAATAGCCCATTTTCCCATTCCCCGGCCTTTCAAGGAGGGAGCGTATGTAATTAGCTATTTCAGTCTTCAAATACATACAGCTGTACATCGCTTACCTGGCAATCTTACACAACCTTCCTGGTCCCCAACATCTACCAGAAAGCGTTTTCTCCTTTTTGCGTTTATTGCAAAGCAGATCAAATGCTCTTCAGTGCTTTTAAAGAGTTATTTTCAGAAGCAGCCCAAGCTAAAACCATTCCCCTTACTTTCACCCGAAGCGATGTACTGCAGACAATTAACGCACAGTGCCTCCCTGAAGATGCTCAGTGCATCATTAGCTACCAGGAATCTCACTGAGTGAGATGGCTTTCAAGAGCTTTGCTAATTTCTTTCTTTAATGACCGACATACAGTGTACAAGAATGGGAGACTAGTGCAATATGCAGCATTGATTGTTTATTCAATAAATATTTAACCCAATTATTGCCAGCCAAGGCAAACAGTGCAGAAACTGTCACTTAAACTTTAACCTTTTTTTTTTTGTATAAAGTCAGTTGCTATTATATTCATACAACTATTTCAAAGATATTTTTCCCCTTCAAAATTGACATTACCTTTATAAAAATATAAAAACATAGCATTTGGGGGGGGGGGGGAAAGGGAGGGGTTAACATGTTTTCACAAGTCTAACCTTTACATATACATAGGAACATGACATTTCTGCATTAAGAACTTCTTAAGAATAAAAGTGAATGCTACGGTAGAGACGTTTTCTGCACTATCTTATTATAGTTCTTAAATATATCTTTCTTGGTCCTGGGCACACGTTTAGAATGAAACAACTTGCATCTCACATGTATCCTGAGGTCAGCTGTGTACAAAGGAAAGCCAATTTCACGTGCAGATTTGCAGGCTGCCTGTTCAAAATTTGAGGTTATTCTTATACAAAGCCGGTAAGGTTTGGGAAGAAAGTGGGAAAAAAAAACTCTCATCAATGTTTTAAGAAACAAGTTAGTGTCGCATGTGGGAAACATCTCCAAAAATATAAGCTATCACAGCAAAATGCTGTATCGCCCCACTAAAATCTCAGTTTGCATCTGCCAGATTATAAACTTCTAAACTGCTCTGAGAAGAAAGCGTGTGGATATCCCTGTGAAAAGTCACCCTCAGCTTCCCATCTCCAGGTCTCAACTCACAGCACAGCTCCTGTGGAGAGAACCCCATCGAAGCCCACAGGGCTGGGCAGCTTTGAGGCTGCCTGAGCGGTGAGGGTGTGGGGTCCACTTCCCCTCAGCCTGTGGGTGTGCAGCTGAGAGCTCCGCTTTGAACACAGCAGTTATTCTCTATAGCACCAACAATCTCTCAGATACCAGCATCAGGTGAATACAGACAGCACGAAATAGGATTGTTTCTTCCTGAATCAGCACAAGTGTTACAAGGCACTGCTTGGTATAGGAGGTCATAAATAAGAGCAAAACAAGACAGTTCCCAAGTCCTGTGACGCTGAGATTTGTAATCATGTCACATCTCAACTTGTCATACACCACGTTTACAAAAACAGAAGGTCTGTGGGATTAACCAAAACATCACTGTTCTATGCGTGCTTACAGTTTCCCTCTCCATACCAACAAAAAAGAAAACCACCCCACATAATATATTGATATGAAACATTAGGAAGCGTGGGTTGTTAAATTAAGAAAAGTACTTTCTATTTTCCAATCTTCCACGAAAGTCTAACCTAGACAGAACTCAAGTATAAGAAATTGGAAAACAATCTGATAACACTTGCAACAGTCTATCCCTGCAGAGGAGTGAAAAATCTATTGTCTAGAGAACTCATAGATCGAGGCACATCGCAATTGGAGATATTCAGGCATATTTTATGGCTAGAACAGGATTTTTCCAGGGAACCTCACTACAGGCTTCCCCAAAAGCAGCTCCGTACGGTCTGAAACACAAACGTTTGGTTTTTAATCACTACTGTCTTCATCATCATCATCATCAGATGCATCATTTAAAGAAGACTTAGGCGACTGGCTGTAGGAGTCTGATCTCGTGGACTGACAAGCAGTCATCTCCCCAGTAGAAAGAAGATCATAGCAGAAGTCGCAAATCCTCACAGGCTTGGAAGACTGGCTGGGGAGAAGGAACCTCTTCTCAGAGCAAGGCCCGCAGACAACAAAGCCACACTTGCGGCAGTGGTGACGACGGTTGACGGGGGTAAACTTTGCTTTCTGACAGCGCATGCAGACAGTGGCTTCTGAGTCTGGCACCCAGACAGCCGCATGCTCATTGCTAGGAGTCTTCCCACTCTTGGAAAGCAAATCAGAAACACACTTATTTATATGGTTCATCCACTCAGACTTCTCCGTAGCAGTGGCAGCATAAACTGCAAAAGACTTAGTAGGCGTCTTGATGAGCCACCCATTCCGCAAGTCTCCCTCATCCTGGATGGAATCAATGGTGACGTTTTCCAACGGGATTATGTGCTGCTTATTGTATTTCTTCTTCTGGATGACAATATTACCATAAACAAGAATGTCATTGAACAGGAAGAACTGCCTCGCTTTGGGCTTCTTCCTACACAGCTTCGTTAATACTCCCTCTCCAATGAGAACGCGACCAGGGATAGTCAAAGGCTGACCAGCTGCTCCAAAGCAGTTTTCCACTATACTTATTCTTCTAGTATTTGCCTCGCTGTTTGCCAAACGATCCACCATCTTTCACAAGTATCCTAAGAGTAGGAAAAAAACAAGTTTGTAATTAGAACAAAACTGATTCAACAGCAGACTTCCACAAGGAAGGCACCAACCCCGCACTGCTCAAAATATCCAACAGAACCTGCTGGCTCAGAAGTGCCAACACGGGCTAGATTTCAATAAGCATTAACTCTTGAGAATTTTTAGCAACTGATTAGTCCTTTTTAGAAGCATAAATGTTCCATTCAGCTGACAGCTGCTATCTTTGTCACACAGACAGCACCTACAGTGCTGTTCCTGAGAGCTTCAGGCAACAGACAAGGAGGCTTCCCCTCTGGTAATATTATTACATACATCTTGACTTGAACACATCTACATACATCCCAATTACATAATGCACACAGGCAGCCCGCCACAGAGGACAGGTCACACAGTTCCACGCTGCTCCTGAGAAACAGTGAGTGACTTGCACCGGCTGAAAGTTGAGGCAGGAAGCCTTTGCGTGTCAGGAAGTGTTGATAAAATAAGCTACAGAATAGTACGTTCCAGTTACGGATTAAATGATCCCCTTTTTCTTCCCCTAACAGCGAATAAGATCTTCTCATGAAAGGGCAAGACAATAAAGCACCCAAAGGTTAGCTGAAAATAAGTTCCTGCAGCGATTCACACCTCTGCAACCAGCTCTTTAGCCTGCCTTTAACTCAGAGCTTCCCATGCAGAGGTCAAAATCTGTTCTTTCAGATTTACACTGCCTGCCTCCAGTACGGGATCAGCCTTTACATGAAATGAAACAGGGCTGAAACAAGGCCTTGATGCTGCTCAGACCAGCACAAACACTGAGCACATCAATCTTCTTCCTGCAAACTGAGGTACTTCCCTACAAAATAGGGACAGAACTCCTGTACAGAAAGTCATTTGCAGAGGTCTCTCTCATCAGGCCTCACCTAGACAAGCATGCTGCCCTTATTCAGATTCCATGAACCCACAGTTAGATGTTACTTTTTAATCACATTTAAGTAACTGCTTTGAGAGCTGTACCACCCCTATGAACAACGATTTCAACGCACATACTAAAATAGTTTTAACAAACAGACTTACTCAAATATAAGTAAGCCAACCATTTTAAAACTATGTACGCTATATTCAACTATATTTACTGTATTTGTTCAAGAGGCACCTGGATGAGGTGCTACAAGATATGGCTTAAGTAGCTTGTGGTAGTAATGGTGACAGGAGGACGGTTGGACTATAGATGATCTTGTAGGTCCTTTCCAGCCTCGTGATTCTATGATTCTATATGATCTTGTACCTACGTCTCACAATGAAGACAGAAGAATCATTTCTCAGAGGTACTGTCCAGCATTTCTTCTGAATTTTCATTACACGCCTCATGACAGGAGTTAAGCTATTTCAATACAGCAGTATTCAGGTTTACAGCCTGACAGTGGGAGTACAAAGCTCCCCAAAACAAAGTTATTTTGATCTGCAGTCGGTCAGAATAAATCACAAACTGGCTGATGAAAAAAAGAAAGGGATCAAGAAATGCAGTTGTGCTGCATCGAGGCATGCAGTGCACCCAGACCACCTCCACCAGGTTTCAGTCAAACCTAAGAAATGAATTAAAGAAAAAAGAAGAGGGAAAAGAAAAAAAAAACAGCCTGACCTCCTCTCCTGCCTCACCTACTGCCTTCTTATTTGATCAGATAAAAATATTTCCCTAGCAGTACGCTTAAGTCAGCTTTGCTGCAGATGATACGTTTCTTTCTGGCCTTCAACCAGAATAACCACTGCTATCTTCACTAAGTTTCCGAGTGCTGAAATGCTTCTCGCCTATCTCTGAAGACAGGGAGTCCAAATGGAAGGAAAAAAAACAAACCAAGCAACTCCATCCATCTCTCTATCCATCTCCTTCCCCGCCAGATGTTCCAAACTGGATTTTCCTGTTCTTGCCAAGGTCCTCGAAGCTTTGCCCATCACTCTGTTAAAGAAAGATGTCCAGGAAGGGCAATAATGAATCCCTACAGCCCACAGCACCAAACCCAAAAGAAGATGGAGCCCCACCCTCCTCGTGTGGCGATGCTCATTTATGGTGAGGAGATGCTCCGCCAGGGCCAGGCACAGAAAGCAGGCTGGCTTAAACCCATGAGCAAACACGAGTATTACAGTAAACACCAGGACATTTTCCTTCCCCCGCCCAGAGAATAGCAACAGATTCAAGTTACATCAACATGACTCATTCTATTGTGTTTCTTTTTTTCATGACATTATTATTCAGGCATACCCCAAATACACCTTCCAACAGAACCTAAGTTCTTTGAAGCACTCCAAGTCTCAATATAAACACGAGCACACATGGGTGTGCACACACAACCTACACTTACCTGCTTGTTTCAGCATTAACATCTAGATGCACTGCTATCACTCTTTAAATCTCTACAGCCGCCTACCTCCACCTGCACTGGGGAAGAAGTTTAAATGAGGTTTTAGGCAAGCAACCAGCTTCACCTCTACTACACCACTACTGGGAAGAAATGCTGCTGGTGGCCGCAGCTCCCAGCAGAAAGCACTAAGGAGGGAATGCAGATGAGGTTACCCAAGGTTTCCGGGTTTGTTTGCTGTTGTCCTAGGCTCAAAAAAACAAAGAGCAAGGCTAGCAGCGAAGGCTAACAGCAACCACTGCTATCTCACAACACACAGGCAGCACGCAGCCCTCCTGAGCAACTTGGTGCCACATCCAAACCAAGGGCGGCCTTGGGCTGCCACAGCGAGGGGTCACTCATGGGGTCACCCAGCAACTCCTCATCCTCTGCAAGGAGGGGAAAGAAGCCAAGCAGCAGAGCAGAGGGATGCTGAGCAGAGCAACGCGCTTCTCTGCTAACCCGTACCAGCACGCACTGCTCCTAAGCCTACGCTTCGTATCACTAATGTGTAAATCACAACAAGCTGAGTGATCCTGCTAGTTCACAAGGGATAAAAAAAAAAAGGAAAAATCAAACGAAACAAAAAACTACCCACAACCATACGCGTCACCGCGGCGAGCTCTTGGTGTGAGATGACAGCAACCCGCAAGCTGCGCTCCTGCTCCTGCTGCCAAGCAAAGAGCGAACTCGGCCCAAGGTCACTGTGTGAGCTTTCAAAATACAAGTCCCTGCGAGGAGAAAACAGGGGGAGAAGAGGCTAAAGGTTTAATTAAATGTTCTCTAGGGCGACTGAAGAGAAGACAGCTCTAACAGGGAGTGTTTAATCATCACCGTGGATTAAAACCGTGGCACATGACTCCAGAACTTGGGCAAGGCTGTACTTTCAGCTGGTGGTTAATGCAACCAGTCACTGGACTGCATGCAAGAATTTTGGGCAAGTTAATGACCATTAGGACGGACAAAAAGACAAAAAAAGAATAGCATCTCTTCTGCATCGAAGCTTATGTCTGTAATACTCAGCAAATCCTCGCCCAGCAGTCTCAGCTAAGGTCATAAAAGCCATAGGCTGCATGTGGATCCTTCCACCTTCTTCCAAGGCAAAACATATGTTTTTTTTCACACTAACAGTTTCTGAAATAAGCACTCTGACACTTTTCTCACAATGTTATGTCTTTAAATCCAAGCCTTTAAATCCTTCTGAAATGCCATGTGATGCTCATTTACTTTCACTAGCATTTTTTGAGGAAGGAAGACGGTTGAGAAGTGGACGAAAAGCCTGAAGAAAGAGAATAACAATTGGAAATAACCAACCTTGGAAAACATTAGACTAGGAATAGAAAAAGAGAAGCTATCTCTAAGTCCCAGGAGCTGACATTACAAGAGGTACCCCTCTTCTTCCCACAGGCACACAGACCCAGGAGATGTGAAACCAGAAGACACCGCGGATGTTTTACTCTCCTGGTAAGTAAAACACAATGGAACTTTTGACCTCAAGAAGTCACAGTTCAAATCTATGCAAAAATTATCCTTTCCCAGCCTTTCGCACTGTCTTCTCTTAGAGCACATTCAGATATACTGCAGAAGATAACAGATCATCCACTGGAGTCAGGTGGCAACACTTCCTACGCTTTCTCCTGAGGTTTCCACTGCTGACCACTATAAGAAACATACTGGTTTACTGCCCTTGAGATGTAGAATTTCAAGATCTGATCAAACAAAACAAACCCCGAGTGATGGCAAATTGCTGGAAATACACCCCACATCTTCCCCAAAGCAAACAGGGAATAAGAAAGAACCACAGGCTTCAAAATGGCAGGCTAGACAAATCCGCTTAAGGAGAGCAGAACTGTTTTAAGCGTAGTATCAGTTTGTGGATGCTATGAAATCAAAACTCTCAAGCATAGTTGTTAAGACTTCTATCATGTTTGTCTCATTTCCCACTTTTGGCATCCACACTCCTAGAACCATAGAATGACCTGAGCTGAAAAGGACCACAATGATCATCGAGTTTCAACCCCCCTGCTATGTGCAGGGTTATCAACCACCACACCAGACTGTCCAGAGCCACATCCAGCCTGGCCTTCAATGCCTCCAGGGATGGGGCATCCACAACCTCCTTGGGCAACCTGTTCCAGTGTGCCACCACCCTGTGTGTGAAAAACTTCCTCCTAATACTCAACATCAACCTCCCATCTCAGTTTAAAACCATTCCCCCTTGTCCTGTCACTATCCACCCTCATAAACAGTTGTTACCAAGCCCCTCTGCAAGAGCAGCTCTGTTTGTCTGAGAGGATCACCAGCCCATCACATCAGCTCCCATTTCTGCATACAGGCTGCAGTGTGGGGCTAGTTGCTAGTTGGAACAGCACAGAAATAAACAAATCATCATCTGAGAAAGATTAGCTACGTACAGCTGCACCACAAGCAAGTCTGGCAGCCTTTCCCAACAAAGAAATGGCAATTCTCAGGATGCTGCAGTACTTTCCGTTCACCCTCCTTCTGACATATGCTCTCAGGAAGCCCATTTCAAGATGGGGATGCTGGGCAAAGACTTTCTTCCCTGTAGCATAATAGCCAACTTAAAGGTGATACGTTATTTCACAACAGGAAGTCCCCACTTCACTACCCTATGCAGAACTGCCTGACATTAAGGTATTATTAATTTTACTCACAAGAAATTTCACTTATCCACAACAAAACACACGCTTAGGAAGTTGGAAACTACAGCAAATGCACGGCACTCCTGGCCACTAGACTGATAATACCCTTGAAGTGGCCGCGTGTGAAACCAGTCACTTGGCACACAAGCGTTTCTTTGTGCCGCAGCATCCTGATGATTAAAGCAATCTTTCCAAACGGAATACTTCTAGAGACGTTACTTACAAGAGAAGAATGCTTATCCTATGTCTCAGTGACGTGGGCTGCACGCAGCTCAGCACAGCCTCGTTTCCTTACCCTGCTCAGGGCACAGCACTTCCATGAGCAGGGCTCCCTGCCAGGCAGGCGCAGAAAGCATGTATGAGGAGGATGCAACCCCAACTCTCTGGCTCCTTTAGCAAAGCAACAGCACCAGCACAGCTCCACTACTTTCTGACCCAGGCAAGAACCAGCCTCACCCAGTGCACAGCCCCTGCCAACGAGCGTTAATCAATAAGCACCTCATTTTTAACATTACTGTGCTTCAGCATTCCTTGAAGGGAGGAAAATGCTACCGGCCTTGCCTTAATTGCCTGTTCATCTATCATCGTCATCACAATGAGCAATTAAGTTGCTAACAATTATGTTTAACACATTACATTTACACAGACCAGGCAGACTGGATTTTTCATGGTCACAGTATCAGGAAGCACTGTAACCTGGGTGATGCCACTGTGGAGCAAGCGAGGAGAACTGAAAATAAAGAGAAGAAACAGAAGAATGCTAAAGGGACAGAATGAAGAAAAGAGGTAGAAACAGCAGATCTAGGTGAAAGCATGTAATAACACGCCACTGGATTGCCCAGGTGTCAGACACAGCCCTTTTTCTTGCACCTGCATTTCTGCATACAGGCAGCATCAGAACGTACGTTCCAGACTGTATGTTCAGAAGTAACCCACTTACTTTCTTGCCCACGGAGAACATGTTTTATAATGCAAGTTTTTGCTTTCTGGGGCTTTTCAATACAAACGAGAGTCAAACAATTAAAGGTTTCATCAAGTCTGACCCCACATCTCAAAGGTTTTGGATGGTACCAATTTCAAGCAGAACTCCATCCTGTTTTATTACAATTAATTACACACACTGAACACACATGAAAGGCACGGGAGCTCCATAAGGCCCGTACAAAGTCAAAGCAAGTAAACTGCAAACCTAAGGCAGACGAGGACCATCTGCAGAGCAGATACCTAATCGGCATTAAGTGACTGATTTGTAAGGAAAGTCCTCTCTGGGATCAGAGGAAGAGCTCACCCCTCCCCAAGGAGGGCCCATCAGGTGCAGTCACTTCGCATACATACCCGTTACATATGCTTTTCAGTAATAGGCTTCAAATAATGGTTATACTCCATACTTTCAGGTCACACACCTTCAGCTTTCCTCCCGCTGTCTATGCAAGGAGGACACGCTAATTTGACTTACTGAGGAATAAACATGAACACAAAGGATTAAGTTACCCAAAACCCTCATACAACCCTGTGATTTAAGGCTCGGTCTGACACAGTAATCCTCTGTCTTTTTGTGGACAAACTCAGCTATGGAGGCACATCAGTACTGCAACAGTACTTTAATCTCTATTAGCATTACATGTAATGTTCTTAAGCGCAACACTTGACCTTCTGCACTACTACCAAACAAAACAGCGTGAATTTTTCATGTGCGATCTCTAATGCTTTGAAAATAGTTCCACTGGGGAAAACTGCTGAACTAAACACAAGCACAGCATATAGTCCACATTTCTGAAGCAGGTCAGGAGATAAATCAGCACAAGTCTTCAATCTTACCAATTCCACCTCCTACACAGCTTCCGTCAACACGTACGAGAAGGGATGATGCCATCATTTGTCCCAAATGCTTCACCACGTCATCTTTGCTGGCAAAATGAGGCGTGCTGTGAGCTCAGCTCTGAGAGCTGCAACCAGAAGCCAAGCGCTCATGCACAAACCAGCACTGCCTGCCGTGAGCCATGAAGGGACAAACAAGGGCCGGATGAAAGATGAGATAGGACAACTCTACTTATAAAGCAGTGCGGCTTCCTAACAAGCAGTTCTCAGGTTACCCTGTTTGCAAAGTATTCCTTAAAGCACTTCACAAACTGCATTGCTATCAGTACTGTAACCAGCTGGTAAGGATGGAGAGACCCAAAGGAAGTTAATAGCAGGAATGACAAAAGGAGACATCACCAAGTGGAGGTGTTCAAGGCCAGGTTGGAGGGGGCCCAGGGCAGCCTGGTCTAGTATTAAGTGTGGAGGTTGGTGGCCCTGCCTGTGGTGGGGGGGGCTGGAGATTCCTGATCCTTCAGGTCCCTACCAACCTGGGCCATTCTGTGACTGTGGCACCAATGAGGGAAATGAGACTTTCTGCAGTTCTCCAGCACAATCGTTACCCAGAATCTCTTCTGACCTTCAGAGAGGTGCAGATAGCAGGACAGAAAGTCAAACACTCCTGCAAATAGCTGTCCCAAGTCTCACTTCTTCAGGGCACAGGCCATGGCAGCTCCTATTTTAACGACCTAACATCTTGCAGCTTAAGAATTCTTTCAGTACACTATAGGGAATTGTAGAATACCCTAACTTAGAAGGAAGGACTGTCATTTCCTTTTCATTCACTGGTTGGGTAAGAATAGCTCATGGAATGTAAATGTTTTTAAATGAAGAAAAACAAAAGCTTTATTGTCAAACCTGCAAGACAAGCCCGCTACCCTTAACGTCTCCCAGAGCCATTACCCAAGCCAGATAAAAATGCCTAGAAAGACCTATTACATTTCCACTACGGAGACTGTTTCTAGGAGGATCTTACAAACTATGTGACCTTACATTCCCCAGCCCACTCCCAAGTGGGTTTGGATACAGAAGCTATCTTTAGCAGGAGACTCTCCCCACCTGCTTTGCCCAGCAGCATGCAGGCCAGCACAGCAAGAGCAGAGAGATTTTTTGCTGCCCCAGCTGCTCTGCCAGCTCCCATTTTCACCAAATGGCTGTGTGGATTCTGCACACCGCCTTTCCTTACGGTCTGGAGTTTAATACAATCAATTTCAGCAGGGAAGAAACACTGATTTGACCTCCTTGTAAACTGACAGATGTGCCATATGAGTCATAATGCAAACTAATCACAGGGGAGACCTGAGGAAAAAGATGAGGCAAAGGGAAGCAGGCTTCAACCTATTAGAAAAAAAAAAAATGCAGCAACTCAGGAGTGCTGACTCCCAAAGCTTTTCCCACTGCTTTGACCCTCTAAGTCACAATATCTTGCCCAACACTACTCCCAAGGGCTGTTTATCAGCATATTTTGGTCTCAAAAAATCAGAGCTTCAGCACTGCTGCTCTGTGAAACCAAGCAAGGTTCCTAGTGAGAGGACACAAAGCCTCGCTGGGGAAAGCAGTGAGGCACAGGTGGGCAGCAGCTGTGCAGGATACGTCCAAGGAGCAGAGCACAGGGCCTGACCCAGCAGCACAGATACGCTGGGCTCACAGAGCTATACACCATCATGCTGGGAGAAGGTGTAGAAGCCTAGGAGCAACAGTCCTGTAAGAGATCCTACATCATAATGAAATCAGCTGCTTATTGCCACTGCCAGGCTGCTATTTGTACCAAATGTTAGTAGCTGATACTGCTTTTGTCTGCTGGCAGGACAGATGCCTAGCTTGGAGCAGGAAGGGGAGCAGCTCCCCAAGCCCCATCCCTCCCTGTTTTTCCTTGCTCAGGATCCCCGGTGCTCTGGAACACACCAGGATACCATTTCAAAACTAAGATATTTACACAGATTCGGAGCCCCAAAAGCTCAAGCTCCTTGAAGCAACAACGTAGACAGCCAGCAATGTTTTACCTTTACATGGTCAGCAAGTAGCATGCGGTGCACACGTGCTGCTGTGCTCAGATGGGCGTGGAAGGAGGGCTGTGACAAAAGTGAACAGAATACACCTGACCAACAACTCCAGTGCAAGCTGATGTTGTACCAACACAGCACAGGGACAGGAATTTACAGCACACCTTTCAAACGGGGAGATAAATAATTTAAGTGAGTATTCTGGGAATGTGCTGGGGAAGAGGTGCAGCATCGTTAGCACAAAACATAACCCACCCCCCAGTTACAGCAGTTCAGCACAAAGCGTCGCCAAACCCACTTCACAAGTTTCTCTTCAGAATCAGACTGGTTTAGTGGTAAGCATCAATTGCAGCCTTTGGAGGCACACGTGCAGACACTTCCACACGTCACACATCAATGTTATACACTATATAGAAGCGCTTACTTAAGAAAAAAGTTGCCGCATGCTTCAGGCCAGAAAACAGTTCCAGGGAGGCAGGCTGTCTCTCAGTCAAAGCAGAACAGAGGATTTGGTCCTCTGACATAAGCAGCTGATATAAGCAGTGTCTGCTAGCGTGCTCCTGCAGCATCGCCAATGAGTACATCAAACTGCCAGCATTCTGATTACTTCCATCGCCATCACGAGAGAAGTTACTCAGTCTTAACAGTGGTCCGGTAAGGGTTGGACTATACAGAACTGATTACAGCACGACCACACCATAGAAAGAATTAGTGAGAACGAGGCATGAGGCATGAGCTGCTAACAAGTAACTGCAACAAAAGGACTTGCTTTTAACCAGCCCTGCTTAGAAGCACAGCAAAAGTTTTCCCCCGCAGCCCCACAACTCACAAGTACAGAAGTATAATCACATCATCACTATTTTGTTGTCTTTTTTAATTATATAAAATATTATTTTCATGTGCATGCATCCTTTAAGAATTCAGATGCCTTATTTGGGAAATAAAGAGGCTTCTTTAACCAGCTAATAGTGGGCATTCCCACAGAGGGAAGCAGGAGCAGCACAGCCCCCTGCCACCCTGACTTCCTGCTGCTCCTGAACCCCAGATAAGTTTAGAAATCTCTACTGTGGGAGACATACCAAACACTATGCTGTACTGAAGAATTAGTATCAGGAGACCAGGTAGCTGGTACATAACACAGTCAGAAGCAGCACTTTTTCAGTATTTTAGTGGGGAAAGCAGAACGGCCAGAATATTTCAGCAGAAGCGAAGGGCTCAGAGGCAGCTGGAATGCTGTATGGTGCTCAGAGCCAAGCACACATCCTGTCACACCTTGCTTCAAGACACCCGATGGCACCCAAGGGCTGGAATCACACACGTCTCTTCTCTGCCTCTAGCAGTAATGAAATTGCACTTCTCCCACAATATTTAAAATACACAAGCCACGCGTTGCATTGCTCTTTCACAATCAAGCAATGGTCAGAGGAAAAAAAAAAAAAAATAGTCAGTTCCTGAAAGAATCCCTTAATCATAACAGCTTAACTATGCAGCCTTCTTGGGAAACACACTCACCAGCCTTTGACAGCTTGTCAAATGCACTTGGTGCACTTTCGAATTCTGGGGAAAGCACGTGGAGTGCTGCAGCACCCAGCACGACTCCATCCCTCGATGCAGGAGGGGCTGGCAGCCCACTGCCCCCACTCAGCACCAGCACCCATCACAGCTCACTGTTTGCATGGTGTCAACTTATGTGCAGGAACAGCACTGGGGCAAGCGTTACTGAGTTGGAAACCCTGAAGATTCAACTGTTTGTCCTTCTTTCCTGCTTCTACAAAATGCCTAAATGCTCCGTCGAATATGCAGTATTCTGAACGCTGCGTTACTGTAAAATATCAAAATGCAAAGGGGAAAAAAAAAACGACACTTGAAAATAGATTGCAAAATCCTTAAATTATTCATTGTTGCAACAGAAGCAGGCAGAAAGGATCATTATACCCACGGTAGCAGCATTCCTACCTATTTATGCAACACCAGGGAGCCAAAGCAAACATATTAGTGCATTTTTGACTATGTAAAATATCAGGCTGAAAGAAATCACAAAAAATACTGCTCTGTTCAGTAACACTTGAACATAATGATACTTCCTTTTGTAAAAGGAGAATCTTTGTCCAACAGCTCTCAGTCAAACAATTCTTCATGCACAAGACCCATTCACTGCAGCAGCACTACTGACGTGGGTAGGAATTTGCAGGACTCTGCTTGTTAACACAGTTGTCATCAGGGCTTATAGTTTACAACAACGCCAAGATAATGGTTTAGGTGTAGGCACGTTCTACCACACCTACCTACAGAGCAGCTTTAATTCCCCTCTCAACTGCAAGAAGTCCTCCACTAAATCATGAACACTAAGTCATTCTACAACAGCAAAACCTGTATTTCATAGAATCATAGAATGGCCTGGGCTGAAAAGGACCATAATGATCATCTAGTTTCAACCCCCTGCTACGTGCAGGGTTGCCAACCACTAGGCCAGGCTGCCCAGAGCCAGAGAGTATTTGCTGCACAAAGTTTTGAAGTAGAATCAAGTATTCACAGGTCTGTTTTTACACTTCATTTGCTTTCAGCACAATCCCCAGATCAGCAGATTTCTATCAAATTACTGAATTAATCCCTGTGAGCTGTAACACACATATACAAGCACCATCCGTCATTAAAAAGCCACATAAAGCTAACGGAAAGGCAAGCCTGAATACTAACAGAGCCTGGAAGTACAAACATGCCTTTAGCACTTAGGCAGTAAGAACAAGCTTTAATTTCTTAACGCAGAAATTAAAAGCAAGCCAACAACTTCCTCGGCCTACTGACATCTAAGAACCTCGCCCACAATTAACATCCGAGCCTCCTTATTTGACAATCACCTGATAAGTGGTCTTCAGATAGAAATAAATAATCACTGCACTTAATGAAAACTCGTGTCTTGGTGAAAAGACACTGCTCAGCTCCTGGATGATAACACAGGGGAAGCCCATCCAGCTCTGAGCTCCCACACGCCGGCTTTCATTTAGTGGTTCAGGGACTTCCTCGGTGTGGTTTTCTCTGCAGCACAGAACTGAGCTGCTCCAGAAGCCACGTGGGCTATTTACATGCAGAAGAATTTGGGACTCGTGCTTACAATGCCTCACTTTTGCTGTATTTTGGACACACGGCCTGGATGTCATTTGAAACAGAAGCACCGGCCCTAAAACACCAGGAAAAGAATCACTGAACGACTTGAGCTGATAGATATATCTGGGGTTGGAATCTGAGGTCCCATCCAACCAACGCCTTTCTACGAGACTGTATTCAGCCACACAGGGATTTCTCACTGGATTAGTCAATATTATTTACACAACACGACTCAGAGGGGAAAAAAAGCCCCTCTTGTGCTGAAGTGCCCCGTCCTCCCCTCACGTTGGTGGGCGCAGCCCGTGGGGTCTCTGTACTGCCAACATGAAGCCTTTAAACGCTTCCCTCCTATCAGAGAGCCTCAACCGACCCAAAACACACCATTCTAAGAACCGAAAGCTGAGCGCTGAAGTTCTCCTTACGCCGGGAGCGAAAGAGGAATCGGCAATCTCAGTTCTGAAATCCGCCCCGGTTGCAGGGTTTGCTTTCAGGCCCGCCCAGCCGCTGGCCCGGCCGCAGCCCGTACCGGCACAGCCAGCCCCGGAGCTCGGCGGTTCTGAGCCAGCCGCGGGAACCCGGGCCGTCCCGAGGGCCGCTCCGCTCGCTGACAACTGCGGCACCCGGCGACAGCCGGCACACACCGCCCCGCAGCCGCTGCACAGCCAGCTCCCCGCCGCGACGCACGCGTTCGCCGTCCGTAACCACCTACGACGAGCGGCAGGCAGCGCTCGGCGGGAGGCACCGCGTCTGCCCGCGATCCGCTCTCGGGCAGCACACATCGCAGCGGCGCTCCCCTCGGAAACGCACATCCAACCGACGCGCTGACAGACGCGCCTCCGCCAATTCCACCTCCTTCCTGCCGCTGCTTTTTCAGTTATTCCTTAATTTGGGGCCCAACTCACGCACCCCTCGAACCCGCGGGCACCGGGGAACCCCGATCGAGGGTTCCACGCACTTACGTAACGCCCGAGGCTGGCAGCTGCGGGGCTTTTTCTCCCCTGTTTAAGCTCAGTTCCCTTCGGACGGGACAAACGAGCGCTCGCCGCCACTCCTTCGCTTCCCGACAGCCGCCCGCTCCCCCCGCAGCGCCTTCCCAGCGAGGAGCGGCAGCTCCCGGCCCCGCGCCGCGCCCCCTCCCGCGGGGCAGCTCCCCGCCCGCCCGCAGCCCCCGGCTCCCAACATGGCCGCGGCGGAGCGGCCGGAGCCCCAGCGGGGAAGCGCTCCGTCAGGAAAGTTTCTTTCTCTGCCTCCCCGCCCCGCTCCGGCGGTCAAACCCGAGCAGAAAGCCGTCCGTTCCGCGCTGCCCTCACCGCGCTGCTCACCCTGCCCCGCCCGGCACTCCGCGCTCCGGCAGCCGCCCCAACCCCACCGCGCTCTCCCCGCTCGGCTGCGGTCATGCACCCGCCGGGGCCGGGCTCCGGGACACCGCCCGCGCGGGGCGGTGCCGCCGCCATCTTGGGCGGAGCCAGGCGGGCGGGAAGCGCTGAGGGACGGCGAGGAGCTGCTCGGGCGGGCGCTGCCGGCGCGCGGAGGGGCATTCTCGGGGCTCAAAAACATCACCCCAGTTTGGGGTTTTGTTCGAAAGCGCCTTTCCGTTCTTTGCACACCATCCAGGGTCAGCTGTCTGTCGCTTCGAGCACAGTTTCCTTGAAGCGAACGATAAGGACTGTCATGTTCTTTTTTTAAATCAATCTCTATGTAAACATTTTGTAGCACACAGAAGGCAGTCGCTGACTTGTTTGAGTTTGAATAGCTGCCAGTCAGCTTGGAAAAACGCGCCCCGGCCTGATAGTACAAACTGTACCAGAAACACCACAGAACTCATAAATACAGAGAGGCAGTAGCACAACTCCAACACTTTGGCATTAATCTCACGCTGCGTAGAGGAAAGACTCAGGGCCTGCTGTGACACCGCTCCAGTGCAATGCCTGTGCTTTGAAAACCAGCCCGAGGGTCTGCTTAAGGAAAGTCTCACTTGCAGGAAACGCTGCGGGGTTTCACTTTCCCCATTTCACACAGCAGCCAATTGTTGGGCAACAGAGCAGGGTGACAGTTTTTCCCCATTTTCTAAGGGGAAAAAAAATAGTTAAGCTGCAGGGCTTTCCTGTGGTAGCAACTAGCCACTGAGATTTCCTAATTTCAACTGAATTTGTTGTAAAACCTGGGAGATTTCACTGCTATTTCTTCCTCACCCCAATGTGGACTTTTTCATTTTGATATTGTCAAAAAAACAGAAGGGAAAATAATGTATATATTTTTAAGTCCCATGATGCCCCAAACAGATCTGCCCATTCTTGGATCTTAGGAGCCATAAGGAGTCCTGTTTGGCACCTGTTAACTTCACTCCCTGTCCCCAGCAGTGACTGCTAGTGGAGACTGAAGAAAAACATGTAAAATTAGAGCAATTTCCTATTTTTCTCATGAACTGAACTTCTAAGGAGTCTTTTTGTTTGTTTGTTTGTTTGTTTTTTGAGGTGTGGGCCTCAGAGTTACAGAGGCTGCAGTTAATACACTCCTCTAAGAGACACCAACTGATACAATCCTCTGTGATTTCACACAGGATCACAGGGGTTGGAAGGGACCTCTTGGAGCTCATCTAGTCCAACCTCCTGCTAAAGCAGGTTCCCTACAGCAGGTTGCACAGGGAGGCATCCAGGCCAGCCCTGAATGTCTCTAGAGAAGGAGGCTCCATAATTTCTTTGGGGTCTCTCACCCTCATATTTATCTAATTTATCTAATTCCTTCATAGCAACGTGCAAATGTAATTATTCTTTTAAAATTCACTATTTGATGATTGAGGGATTCAATTCAAACTAAAATGCATATTATCTAGGAAACACATGCTACAATAATTTTGCTCCCATCTACTTTTGTTCATTCTATAGGAGCCAGCAGTGTTTGTATTCTGAAAATCACCACACTGCTTGCTAACCTTTGATCAGTACTTCATGGCAAACTCACCACAGCCAATTAATGGGCTGGCCAGAGCCAAGGATGAACCACGGAAACCTGTGTTAATCATTGCTGAACACCTTGATCCTCTGAGGATTCAGGTCAGCAGGCATTCTAACTTCAGTCAGGTCAAGGTGGGATTAGAATTGTACTCTTGCTATTAAAAAAAAAAAAAAAAGTTCATTGTAAAATAACCACAGGAAATACCGGAGTGATAAATAAGGATCCTCAAATCATTTTAATGGAGCTGTATTTAACATAAAATTGATACACAGTGGTTATTATTTCGCATGTAACATTAATGAGCAGAGGCATTTAAAAGAAAATCAGTCTGACGTACTCAGATACAATTGTTCTGATACATTCCATCTTTTAAATAAAAACATCTACATGAATGTATGGGCTTTCTTTTTTCCTGTGAAAAGACACAACATTTGTCTCTTTCATATGATGAGAAGTCCAGTAAAACAGGACCATCTGTAATTTTACATAATTTTAAAATAACTTCTGCAAGGTCACATTAATAACATGGATTTTTCTACATCAGAAATCTTCAATATTTTTTTCCAAAGCTTTGAGAGTTACATAAGCTACTGTTGCTTAGAGAAGACCTCATGCCAATGCATTATTGTGAGAGCCAGTATCTTTACATACACAACAGAAACTAATCTTCAGGAATCAAATTCAAGACTTCAGACTGATTCCCAACTTCCCTCAGTTAAAACTACTTAAACGTGTTCTATAAATTTAGCCCCTAGTCATGAACTATAGTTCAGGAAGCATCTGCAGTTTCTGTCTCAGGTTTTTGGTTGAGCTACTGCCATTTATAAATATTACAAGAGTTTAACACCTTAGCCTACCCTAAAAGCTAAAAATCACAAACTGATCTGTTATTTCTCAGCTGAGATCAAGATACACTCCGATGTATGATTTTTCTTTCTGCCCCTCTGTTGTACTTACCATACAGATGAGACACAGCAAACACCATTTGGCACTGCATCTTAGCAAATAACACGAAGGCTCAAGCCATGCTCGTTTTCTGACGGATTGTCTCTCTGGCACTGCTAACATGAAGGGATCACTGTTTTTGAAAGAATAGTTTCTCACCATTGCTAACCATCTGCATATTCAAAATCTCTTCAGAACCTGAGGACAACTTCCTATCAGTCAAGGGAAAATCCATCATCTGTGCTGCATTTTCGTGTGCTGAAGAGTTCATCATAACCAAGAGAACGCCCTCACGTTGAAGGTATGAAAGAATTTGGCAGAGAAGTAGCCATAACAAGCAAGGCCCTTCCCTAAAAAATAATGTTTATAATAGAAAATAATGTAAACACAGAACAACCTTTCATTCATTTCGTGTTCATCCCATCTCTTCCGAACAGCATTCTTTTTCCTCAGTTTACACAGCCAGACTGCTAGCCAACAGCCTGAGAAGGAAGGGCTCAGGAGCTGAACCAGAAATAGCTCCTTGTTTCCTAAGGATCAGTGTGTCTCATTCTGACCCTTCAAATATTCACGTTATTCCTGGGGTCCGCTTTCATTAGCTAACCAGTAATGATTAATTCTAAACTTGCTCTGTTGAAATCAGAATGATTCTTCACCCCTTCTAAGAAATTAATCTGATAAGATAGATTTCTTAAGCAGAAAGCTTCACTGGGTCCTGAGTTTTGTACTTTCTGGCTTTCCAAGCCCCATAAAAGCAGAGTGTTTTTGCAGTTCCATGTGTATTATCTTACTAAAAGCTTAAACTATATGATTTGTAAATATACAAATCATATAAATTTGTCAGGAGTCTGGCACTGTGAAGCATTCTGCAAAACACTGAAGGAATCTGGTCCCATGTGTTCGTTTCTGAATGAACCATATGCTGAAATTTGGAATTCCATCCTTAAAGTGTTCTGTTCAGGGCTATGGTTTAAGAGGATGAACACTTCTTTGTGTTTCGTTTGGACAGAAACGGGCAATAACTCAATTTAAAAAGTGTAGATGGCCTGTAGGGTGCTTTTACACCTCCTGACATTAAAAGACAATGAACAGATGTATTTGCTGTATTTGAATCTTTGGGGGTTTTGAGCAGTGATAGCAGTGTCTGACTGTGGGTTGGCAGGAAAGGAGTTTCAGACCTCTATCCCTCCAGCAACGATTTGCAATAACGCTTTCCAGCAGACTGAGATCCAGATCTCAGAAGCACATAAACACCCAATTCCCAGTCTCAGAAGAGGACACCGGAGCTTCATGCTCTCCTCTTGGAAGTGGTGAATCCATCCACCAGCCCTGTACAGTCATCTCCCTCTTTCCAAATGAGCTGCAAATCCTGTGCTGCATTGTGGAGTAACACCGGTACAAAAAGCTGTCATGCAGAGAAGCCTATTTATGTTGCCAACAGCTTCATACTAGCTGTCTCCAGGGGGGTATGGCACCTTCTGGCACAGTGAGGGCTTGAAAGGGCTTCGAGCTTGGAGGGAAGCTGGTGGGGGTCTTCGCTGCTGGGATGCCCATGAAGGACTGTAGCCACAGCTGTACACTGTGAAAGCCCATGCTCTTAGGTCCTCAGTAGTAGTACACCAGATCCCGCATGACGTGCTAATGAGATAAACAGTGTACTACTGAGACTGAGACAGCTCTGAGCCCACCCAGACACGCAGCTCCAGGCACCTTTACAGACAGGGGTCTGCAAGGATTAGCAGCAGCTGTTGAGCAGCAGTTATTTGCATTGCGGTTTTAGATGTACGGGGTGAATTCCTGCTCTGTGATCCATTAGTTGCTCATGTCCTTCACCTGCGCTACGCAAAAAGCTGTATTATTTGCATACAGGCAGGCCTTTTCTGTGGCTGTTTTGGTTAGGAGAGAGACTGGACCTCTAAACCAGAATGCCATACACAAGCACTTTGAAGGAACAAGGTCCTTGTGACACTGGAGAAGCCTGACAGTGACAGCTCAACTGTTTTTCCCTCCCCCTCATTTAATTTTATGCTTATTTAAGCATGGCAGTCTAAATAGCCACGGATGCCCTAAACCACAGTGTTTTGCTCCGCCTGGGGTAACTAAAGAAGGTGTGAAATTACAAAATCTAAGCTTTCACGCTTCAGCCTTAACTGATTACATGCAGTAATAAGTCAAGAAACAGTATATAAATACCCTCTGGTAAAACTGAACACGTGCTCTGAATTTTTAACAGTTTGGAGGGGTTTGTTTTGTTTTGTTTCTTAAACTATGAACTGAATGAAGTCCAAACAACCCCCCCACCCTGGCCCCAACTTTTTGCCTTTGATTCCCCAGAGTACTGTGATGCTAATTTAATACAAGGACAACTCAATTAGAGCAAAAGTAAAGAAAATGTGAAGTTTGAACAGCCTGAATAGGAAAGAGTTGTGCTCAGTGTAGGACGCACAGGGCAAAATCATCCTTAGCTCAGCCTGCAGTACACAGACAGCTGCTCCTAGACCTTATAGCACATCACACACGAGCGGCTACAAGTTGCTTTCCGCTGCCAACTTGCAAAAGAAAGATCTCAACCACTTCTTATTGCACAATTAGAAGTTTCCCAGCTGGCAGTCAGCCACATTGTTAAAGAAGCTGCACTTACAGCAAGATTCACAAAAGCTGAAAAAAGGTGGAAGCGCTTGGGAAAGAAGGACAGGTGTAAGTTTTAGGAACACACAACTGCCAGCAGGAAACGGAATACATATTCTGAGAACATTCAGCATAATGCTACATTCTTTAAGTATACTTTTGCAGTTCAGGTCTTAACCTGGCATGAGAACAATATGAAAACAAAACCCTCGCTATTTTGGTACAGATTGCTCATAATCATCTAAATGGCTTCTCTCTTTATCTTCCTTTGAAAAACATTAAGACAAATGCAAAAGAGGAAGGGTGCGCGGCAGAGAGAATCAAAATAAGGTGCAAATATTCACGTGTTAAGTTCTCAAGGTCTGAGAGAAGTGGGTGCAGTCCGGTGGATGTAAATCTCAAATGTGATGGAGATTCGGGCATTTTTCCTTGAAATCTTTTGTTTTTTACTCAGGTTAAGCTGGAAACAAACCCAACTGCAAGATCACTGGTCAAGTGATATCTGATCAATTTCTGTTTGTTCAGCACTTTTGACTGCATAGTTTTTACACACTGCAGATAAGAGGTGATCTGTTACAAGAACAGTACAATTATGTCTCACAATCTTAAACCTGCAAGTCTAAGTGGAAAGTGCCTCTGGAACACTCCAGTGAGCTACTCTGAAAAGAAAGATGAAAACACAATTCAGTGCTTAACCAAAAGAAAACAAGACCTTAACGATCAAATAGATGTGTAAGGCATCACGTAAGGCTACTGAGGAGCATACCCAGCAGCTAGACTGCTATTTTACAAGGGCTAAATTAATTAAACATGATTCAACTAGGCATGGAAATTATTTTCAGGCACGTAATTAGCAGCTAGCAACATGCTCGTTTTCTTCTGATACGAATGACTAGTACGTTAACACCACTGTAAGAAGATATTTCGTCAGATCCAACAAAAAAAGCATCAGTCAGAGGATGCTTCTGTAGGATGCAGAATTACAAATTATCAGAACTGATGAGCAGAATTTCTCCTGTGGCACCAATTGATATGAAGAAATAAAATGGGATAGCACAAGTGAAAGCACGCACACTGCAGCTACCTTGTTTGACAGGTCTTCAACACTCCCATTCACAACCCAGTTTCCAAGGGCCAAATTTGGCACGACCATCCAGGAAAGAAAACTGTTCCTTGAAGGACACAAATGAGACACTGGCTGCTTACTCAGGCAGCCTCCTGTCACTTGCATTTCAAACTATTTTACTTTCTGAGGTCACTCACAACTCTTGTGACTGAAATCGTAACTTGAATTCCGTGACTCCATATCTTGTTTACTAATTCACTGATAAGCTCCTCTCACCATGCTTACTATTCACTGCATCACAGTTTCTTTTCCACGTTGGAACAAATCAGTCCTTCCACTGCTTCCTTTGTAAGTGCATTGTCAAGATTTGTTCCACTTCAACACCAAAGCAAAGGACCGGCCTTGCAGCTTGGAAGCAAGATATCACTGTAGCAACTCAATGTACTTGTTATACTGCACGGTTTTTTTTCTTCTTTTCCTTCTCCTCCATACACGTTGAGCTACTGTACTAAGTTCCTGCCAAAAGTTAACTTTACAGGAGAGTGATTCCTTTTCAAAGGAAAGACAGGGCTGCCTCTATTGTCCTGACTCAGCATGCTGGGAACAAAACGAGGACCAACTGCAGAAAGAGACATTTGTAATGCTTATTCCAGAACATAAACAGAGTGAATGTGCAGCTGGTGCGGTAGTAGCAACAGAGCCTAAGCCTTTGCTCTTAACTTGGCAGGAAGAGCTGTAGTGCCTGCAATGGAAGAGAGTATTTTCTTGTCGCCAGACCCCTTTGCCCGATTCAAGAACACCAATGCTAAGATACAGCAGCTGACTTTAAGAGGACAGAGCCAATTAAAATTATACTTTCAGAAAACATCCAGAAGACTTTGGATGCAATATATACAGATTTTTGTAGGTTCATCTCAACTGTGACCATGACACCTCTAATACAGAAAGCAAGACGATGAACTGAACAAATTCAAAGAGAAATGTTTTATTCAGGCATAGGAAACTAGGGAATTAACTAAGATCTACATCACAAACCAACTTCAAACATATATAACGAAACCACTGAATGAGGGATTTAAGGTTGGGTTCGTGAGACTTCCACCATGCTTGCAGATTCCGTGGTTAAAAAAAGCCACCAATCTTGTTCTCAGAAATGTACTGTGCAGCATCGTAAACCAAAATACAGGATGCTGTTATACAACCAAGCATCTGGGGAGATTAATTCTGATGAAAAAAAAAAAATCTCTAGGATAAAAGCTATTTAATAGAATGAGGATGATGGCAGAGGAGACTACTGGATTTGTGCAACTGAATCAAGCTAGATGTTAGGAAGTATTATTTTACTAAAAAACAAGTCAAGCAAGTATTTTGCACTTTAAGCTTGATCGTAAGAGACGCCGAGTACAGAGCTCCTGTAATTCCCCACCAAAAAAAACTGAGCAGTACATTTGCAGAGAGGCAGGACTAAAATGACCCAGCACATTCAAGAATCTCTCTCTTAAGAGTATTAAAGAGAAAGAATTCAGTGAAGCCACATAGGAGGGTGTCCTGAGAGACACAGTAAATGTGAATAAAGGGGTACTCAGATCCACGTGGCAGTGACAGCTGTGGCCAATAACATAGAGAGCAGGAGGAAGACAATGCCAAGCTCAGAGCACAGTGAAAGTGGTTGGCCGAGTTAGAAATAAAAACCACGCAAGAGTTCTCTTCATCTGTTGTAAAGCTATCCTCCTATCACACAGAGTAACTTCAAGTCACTTTAGGTTGGATATCAGGAAACACTTCTTTACAGAAAGGGTTGTTAAGCACCGGAATAGGCTCCCCAGGGAAGTGGTTGAGTCACCATCCCTGGATGTGTTTAAAAACAGGGACATGATTTAGTGGAGGGTTGTTAGGGTGTGGATAGTATGGTCAGGTTGTGGTTGGACTTGATGATCTTTAAGGTCTCTTCCAGCCTGAGCAATTCTATGATTCTATGATTCTGAAGCTCAACCTCAATATACAGTTAAATAATTTCTCTACTCCAGCTCTAATTTTATCATTTTTTATCATTGCTACATAAACACTAGATAATTAAGAAAGCTGAAGCTTTTCCTGACAGTTTTCTTACATCCAAATATATATAGTCATTCTTTCAGCTATGAAGCATCATAGTGTGAAAAGTCTGCACTTTGCCCTAAACAGAACTGCTTAATTGATACACAGTGTATTTGCTGAAATGGCTTTACTGCTTTGGGGCACAAAGGTTTTTCCGGGAGTTGGTTTTGGTTTCTTTTGTCACTAAGATATAAACTGTTACAAGTATCCATTGGTACAGAATTTGTCCAAGAAGAACTCTATCATACTGCTGTTATTACAAGAAAAGAGACAAGGGAAGTAATCTCAGACAAGGACAGATGACTTGGCAGACATGCGAAGCAGAGATATCAGCCTCGTATTCCAAGAACAAACTTCACTACTGCCAGCGAGCTGACAGCTACAGTTCATGCACATCCACTATTTCCCATGAGCAGCAGTTGGTACAGTTTGCAGAAGTGTGAAGTCAGACATAACAATTCCATCAAGTTAAGTCATTAAAGAGAAAAAGAAACAGCAATCTGAACTTCATATTAAGAAAATTTTAATACGTTTTTTTCCAAGTTCTGATATATAAATACAACGGTAATAATGTATTCCTCTTTTGTAAGCTTGGATGAAATATATTGAAGTCCACTTTCCGTATGTTATATAAATAATCATCTAAAGCAACCTAGAAAAGAAAAGAAAAAAGGCTCAGTCCATACGGTGCACACAGATAATTGGGCATTAAACTTACAGTGATACATACAACCGGATTAGGAACTGCAAAAAGGCTTGACAGTATGTCTGTTTCAGCAAGTGGAGTGTAACCATCACGTTCAAAGAAAACACAGAAGACAACTTTTGAGAAGAGAAGCATTATATTTCATTACACCAACCAGAAAATGATTAAAACTAGACAAGATTTTGGCCCCTTGCATTAGAAAGGTTGCCTAAGAGTACAGACACCGTTGGAGAAATTCTGTAGTTAAAGAAAGAGTGAAAGTTTTGCTCAAACTATGAGGTTCCACAGTAGTATGTAAATGAAGTCTTTAGTAAGTTTCAGGTACTATGCTTTCCCATGGACATATAAAGTATTAGTTAACAATTTCAATTAATTAGTTTAAGCTTCATTTGATCTTCTACTTTTCACAAACACATTAGCACAAAAGCAAGGTCATCATTTCAACACTGCATGGTATCACACCCACCGTATAGTAAAAAGCAGGATATGCCTTCACAGGAACCTTCTTACTGAAAGATCTAGCCTGAAAGTAAATGGGATAAGATGGGAAGGAAGTAAAAAAAAAAGTACTTATCAGAATAGTTTGACATTTCAGACTGAACATAAAGTACTGTTATAATGTTTAGAGCCACCAGAATGTGCTATTCTCTGACATACTGAAACTAAGCCAGCACCATCCCTCACTGTACACAAAAGTAATTATGCAAAAAGTGTACTATGTTGGGTGATCCCTCCTAGAATTCTTTAACCTTCTGACAACCTTACAGTTTGCATAATAATAAAACAATGTAAATTAGCATCCCTCATTCCTGTAAAGTTCCAAGTTGCATCTCTTTTAATAAATGTGGCATCATATTTATTAAAATATGAAACCATATCAAATAATTCTCTGCATCCCAAGAGACAGTATTGATGGACCAGAAATGCATTTCTCTGAGGGGATCTTTTCGGGCCAGTCTTACCATCAGCTCCAGAAGTTCAATTATGCTCTATTTATATTTATAGGACTCTGCAAGTATCTCAGTGCCTCAGGCCCTCACTGTCTATGTGTAAACACTCTAAACTAAATCATGGCTGAATCAACTCTACAGTTTAAGTGCACATACAACTCAGCTACAGCAAATCTTCCTGTAGGGCTTAATTATAAATACAGAATCCCTCCTTGTTTCATCTCTTCTTACATACTAAAACAAACAAAAAACAAACAAAGATACTCTTCACAAACACTGATGAGTATTTATGAGTCTGTGTTAGTTTTCCATGGATCCTCCCATGTGTTCTTCTACCAGCAGCGTACGGGGCATAAAACCTGTTGGGTTGCAGTTAGCATTTTTGTAATGCTAAGAGTTTGGCCTGTGATGCCTCAAATCAGTGACAGCAGGTGTAGGAAACAAGCAGTGAGCATTAATTGTGCAGCTCTTTACAATTTTGTTGCTGGTATTGCATGAAAACTTTGGGAAAGAAGTTCTGTGTCTATTTCTAATACAAGCCAGGACACCAATGGCTTTCTTGGCCACCTGAGCGCACTGCTGGCTCGTGTTCTGCCACGAACACATCGATCCTCCCAGAAAAATGAGAAAATGTGGCTAAAACTTTAGGAGGGAAAAATACTGAATCTTTTCAGAGGGCAAATTATTTTAAAACTCTAAGATGAAATTAATGTGCATACATCGAAAAGGAAAATTACCTTCTCTGATCTAGCTTACTATTGGTATTTGTGAGAGCAAAGGAAAAAAGTAATCTTGCTTGATGGTCTTAACTCAGAATGGGTCTGCATGACTGCCATTTAGAAAGCACCTTATCTTCCCTGGCAAACTGATGTACCATAATCGAGATAAGGGCAAAAGGCCAAAAGGAGACCTCCTGGGAAAATGCAGGAGATAGTACTGAAGACAAAGATGGGGAACAAGTAAAGGCTGCTAACACATTTCAAAGGGCTGTGTGGGACTGACACAGCACCTTCATCGTACGCTTTTATTCAGATAAAACGCAATAGTCCTAAAGAAAACCACAACCTTCATTGTCTTCTTTTGCCCTCTGCTGGTCAGCAGTCACAGTACCAAAAAGAGCTGACCATGCTTCACAAACTTCTCTCACAGTTGATTAAGTGCCATTTTATTACACATAATATCCCCAAGATTTATTTAGCATTTTCAGATTGTTCCTTCTGACTGTGAAACGGGCATAATAACTGTTATCCTGCAAAGCATGTGTGGCCGTATAAATTCTGTGACTGTTAAAACCTCTGCAGTTTTAAGCTTCACCGCTCCAAGCAAGTCAGAGGGTGAGCGGTTGATAACACCCTTAGGCAAAACAAAATGGCAATTTTATACAGGAGAACTGATGCGCCTAAAGGCACTAACCCACTATATTTACCTGAAGTCTTGAGATATCATCCATTAGGGAAAAAAGCATCTTTATCTTACACAAAGACTCTCTGATTATTAAGGCAGCTAATACTCTACTGCGTCTTAATGCCAATTTCAAGTGGTTTGAACACTTAGCAAACTCTCTACTGCCCATTATTCTTCACTGATGATGATGGAGTTTGGTAGTGTTCTTCTGGTAGAAGATTAGGGGAAAAAAAGAGAAGGAAGTTTCTGCTTGAACACTCAAGTGGGCAGTTTTGACCTTCCATTTTCTTTGCTTCTTTTTCCAGCTTCTCAACTAACAGTTTCCTTTGGAACTGGACAAGGTGAAAGAGCATGAAGAGGAATACATCTAATACAAATTACACATAGGCTGTACTAAAAATAAAGCCTGAAGCTACATATTTTTGACCCCTAAAAATTAATCAGCTAACCAACAACTCACGGAACAAACCATGGATACCTTATTTTACCTTCAGAAAAATGAAAATTAAGAAAGGTTCTCCTGCCTATACTGCAGAAAATACTTTGTGATTATGGCTAACTTTGTAAGTGAGGATTATATTCATGATGTAAATGCAGAGAATTCCAACATTTCCTTACTTTGAAGCAGTATCTTTTCAGACTACCTGGACTGGATGAGATACTCAGAGCACACACGTACTGCTGACAAAAGAATAGTCTTTACAGTGCTTCCTGCAAGTTTTATTTTCCAGATAAAGGGAGACTAACAGTGCCCTGCTGATGAAGCATTCTTTTGCTTTTTGCATTAGGTTGCGAGTGTAGCTAAAAATAAGAGCATTTATTAAAAAAAAAGAAGTTTAAGCAGGTCTTCAGAATTCATTATCTACTGCTCCAAGCAAGAAGTGCCCTTCCTAATGCACTTGGCTGTGAACCCAAAAAGAAATAAACAGAAAACACATTTCCCAACACAGTTCTGAGCATGTCTGGTCACGTTAAGGAATGAATTCTCCCCTCCCAAACACTAACCAGCAGTTGGAGCCAAAATGCCCTCCCCTCCGGCTGTGCTGTGAGGTACCATATGTGCAAGTCCTTCCTATGGTGCTGATACCATTCTGGCTCATTCTTGCACTTAGAATATTCTGCTCAAAGTTTCTCTCCCAGTAAGAAGGTTTTTACGCAGTACTTACACATATGTAACTGCACCTGGCTGTGAGAAAACTGCCTTCTGTACCTACAGATAAATATAATATCCATACAGAAGTAGCTGTAAAATACTTACAGGTTTGAAACTTCTCTCAAAGTAATTTAGGTTAAAATATCTGAAATAAAGTATGCAGCTATAAGGCTTCTAACAACACATTCACAGTGCTTTGTAAAGGACAGCATCAACTATGTTTATCAAAAGAAAGAAAAGGGAGAAGGAATCTCACATGTTCTAGGTGAATATGGGCCTGGCTGGCAATGTCATAAATTACATCTCTCACATGTTTCTCTTGCTTGCATCTTATGAAATCCTCTTGTGAAACTCCATGCTAGACACAGGAAGGAAAAGCAAGAAGTAAAAAACTCTCAACAAACATCACGTTTCCATTTTAGCTTCACAAAAGATAGGAAAATTCAAAAGCTTGTCCCAACAACCAAACTGCTGACCTGAGACAGAAAAATTCCAAGTGTGTTCTGCTGCTGCCCTTCTCTGCAACTCCTCTTTTTCATTCATTTATTGTCAGTTACTTGGAAAACAATTCAAGAGAATAAAAAGAACCTTTGAAACTGACTCTGGACTTGTTCCCTAAAGATACTGTGGTCAGGCAGACAACTGTGTTAGGCTTTAAAGTTTTGGGAAGTTACATCAACTTAAACATAATCCAAAAAGCAGTAGAAAGCATAACAAAGCCAGCAACAGTTAAGAAAGAAGTCATGTTTACCTTGGGATTGGCAATGCTAGGTTTGCAAAATAAATAAAAAACATAAGAAAAGCAATCTCTGACTACAGTAACCAGGAAGATAGAATATAGTACATTCAGAACTGCACCAGTTTCCTGTTCTTCTCAACAACATCCAGACGTGAAAACTGTATAAAGGTAGGCAAGTGAGCCTCACAGAGGTACAGATTCAAGAACAACTCTGCAACACTTGCCTGCAGCTGAAATGCTTGCACAGAAGGGACACAAGCTGTTAGCCTGCCTCCTGATCTTTAACTATGCAGTTTCACTGTACAACACCTTCCACAGCAGGGATGACTGTGAATTTTCAGACTATAGCTGAAAACCTAAAAAACTTGGAAGGTCTCACATACCATCCAGGCTCAGAAGGGCTCAAAGCGAGGAGCAGCTTCTTCCTGCAGTCCCATAAACCTGACCTACATTAGTGTCTATGCCTTTCGCAGACTACTTCAAATCAAAACTTTCAATTGTACTGAAATTATATACAGAAAAGACTGCCACATGTGCCTTAAGCATCAGCGTAATGACATAAATTTTGCTCAAGCATAAAAAGAACAGCATTAACATTTAAAAATACAGACTGGAGATGGAGTAACTGCTGCCATGGCTACAGATCTAGCCAGAGAACATTCCAGTTTAACCAAATTGCAAGAGCTATTAAGTTTCAATGCAAACTAGGCGTAGAATTCAAACTGGAGAACTATACACCATCTCATACAGCAATGTATGGAATGTATGGTTACAGCCATCAATTGTGTGCGACCAAAAACAAGAAAGGAACACCAGAACAATTTATAAAAAGGCAATGTAAGGAGAAACTGGGTAAGATGGTTCACAAGTCCCCGTTCTGCATGTGTATTTCTACACTTCAACAGAAAAGATCCTGAAAGATAAACTACTACCAGATTTAACAAAAGATTAGAAAATGGGGAAACAAAAAAAAAACATGCTGGTGTTTCAGGAAGGTCATTCCTCTCACCTCATACCTATAAAACCACTGAGCTGCAGCAGAAACCACTGCACAAAGAAATGAACAAAAAAAGCGTGCTATTTCTATGCTAATGAAGTACAAACTCTTACCCAGTGTTGGGAGATACAGTTAGATACCATATTGTTCAATTCCAGGTAACTTGTTTCTCTTACCAACATACAAATGTCCATGGGCAGAAAGACCTTTCGCCTTGCACAATGGTACGGAGTAGCTCTCAGACAGGTAACGATGCCTTGAGCTTTCCCAATGTGACTGGCTGCGTGGTCAGCGTGGACGTCCCTCACACCTGAAACGGCAGAAATAGTAGGTCATACTGTCAGGCCTTTTGAGGAGTCTTCTCAGATGTGCATTACAGTCATATCTAAGGAAAGCTAACAAGTGTACTGATGCACTGCAGAACTGCTTATGTTCATAACCTGCCCTGAGACCTCATCTCAGAGGCGCAAAGCAGTAGGGAATGCAGTGATTCCTGTTCAGATACTATCCACTGCTACACAGAGCCATTTACACCAGCATATCTTCTTTCAGGATAGCAACATTCCAAGAACTGTTTTCCCTGCCAGAGAAATCATTCAAGTGTGAGATTCCTGACTAGCATTAATGCTTACAGTGTGGTTTCATCCATTAGTTGCAGCTGATTCAGCAGTGTCCTGAAGCCAAGGAGAATGGCCATATGCTTCCCCCCACTGTACCCATATGTCTGCCTTGCACCTCCCTTGCTCTGCCAGGGGTAATGAGATAGCAGCATCGTAAACCAGTACAGCTAACTTTGGTTCCTGCCTGGCTACTAACTGAGACGAGAGGATGGTGACTGCGGTAAAGCAGTATCATCCTTCTTCATGGCAAGACCATATAATATTGGCTTATAACACAGGGCTGAACCAGGATAAAAGGAAAATTTAAAGGAGAACTAAAATTCACAACGGAAGCAACATTCCACAAAGATAGAAATGGGGATACAGGACCAGTGAGCCTACCTGACACCTGGAAATGATACTGGCTATAGCAGATTCATTGTCCAAGCCTTGCATGGGTATCAACCCTTTGGAAATAGTGTATACAGGCAGACTATGTGGAGTTACTTTGGCAGTGGTGGTAGAAAGCAGACTTTGGAAGATAAGTTTACAAGTCAAAATGAGCCTCACAAGAGAAGTAACCCAAAAAAAATCAGTAGAATGAAGCAACACTACTACAAGGAAAGATACGTACCAACTGGAGATGGCAGGATTAAAGAAGCTAAAAAAGCACAAGAAATTTAGCAAACAAGACTAGGTCTGTGTAGTATAGAAAAGACCACTGATGGGAAACAGTTAGCCTATGTTCAATTAATTTCACCATTTCTGGAAGAAAACACGGGATAATTGCTTAAGGTATAGTGAAGGAGATTCTTAGATATTTAGTTAAATTGGCATATTGAAGAGAAGTTAAACATGATAGGAAAATCTGGAGTCTCCACTACAGATTTCAAGAACAGGATCATCTGACTTGCATCAGAAGTGAGCCAAGCACCCTTCAGTATTAAAGACAATTCTCAGCATGGAAGACAATGATATTTTTCATTGTCCTACATTTCTACAACCAAAAGCTCAAAGACATTTGCAAGATTTCACTAAATCCCTACTGAGAAAGCAAATATCAGATGTTGAAATGTGGGTTCTTCATTTCCTCCTGAGAAGACCGTGCTCTTTTTACTACTCTTTTTTTCTCCTCTTTCAACCTCAGCTTTGACATTCCATCAGACAACTCTGATGTTGTGACTACAATATTCATGCTAAATATTATACTACTAAAAAATAAACCCCAGCCTTTTTACATCTGAGCTCATACAGACAATAGTACCATGATGCAACACACACCTAAAAGAAAATTAACCTCTTCTTCACCTCAAGTGAACAGTTCTTTTCCAGTCTCCGAGTATTCTATTACACAACATTAGCTTTAAACTACAAGGACCATATTGTCTTTGTTGCCTTTTTTCTAGCTATTCAATTATTGATAGTTAATCTGCTTTTAGGAAGGAGAGAGGATTCAGGCCCAAGTTAACAACATCACCAAGGGAAGCTTATAGGTTTGGAACTGTTTCAAAATAACCAGCATATAACACTGCAGTACAGAACAGTAGCTGCTGAATAACTACAGTGCTCTGTGTCCTACCAAGTGGAACAACCAGAAAACAAAGTAAAGAGCCGAATTTACCAGACTCCATAACAGGGGCAAGAAGAACAGAGCAGTAGAAAACTACAATGAACTTTCCACTGAGTTATCTTCTAAGGAAAGTATGTAGTTTTAAGAGAGCTGCAGAAGGGTTCCAGGTTTAGATTTCTTCTGAATGCTCAACTGTAATGTGACAACTTCTGCCGAAATGAAAATTGGGTGGAAAAAGTGCTGCTTTTTCTTTTTTGGAACAATGATAAAATATCATACCAGTATTAATGAGTCATCAACGAAATCTAAAAATGGGAAAGCACCTACCCAGCATTTCCAACGTGAGGTAGAAGAGAGCACTCTGAGTGTTCTCAGCATACGTTTCAAGCTCCTGGATGTTACGGTATGCTCTGTCATCCAAATTCTTCTCCTGTAATTTGAACATAGGACTTAAGTAAAAGGTAGATATAACTGCTATTTGTGCTAGTTATGTGTTCAGATTAGCCTAATCCACTATTAGCAAGAAAAGGTAAAATTAAGAGATCTAAAAGGAGTATATACTCAGATAGAAACAGGCACTGAAGCCCATAGCAACTCTACTACAAATAAGTACATGCAACCACAACCAAGTCTGGTGACTGGAGCAATTACAACCTCTTGCAATGACTAATGAGCATTCTTTAGAAAAAAATGATACTGCCAATAGAAAACATTTTATTGTATTCTTACACTACCAAGTTGCCAATTTTAATACTTTATTAGCAACTGAAGAATGGAAAATAAACAGGAATATATACTTGAAAACATGCACACAAAAGAAGAAAAAAAAACTCAATCCATCACACACATGAGTTTCAAAGTCACATGCAAACACTCCCCAGAATAGAATTTCTGACATCATTCTTCCTGTCCAAGTGGCTTTTGTGGCTAAAATCTACCAGTTTTAATATTTAAAACTCTTAAGTCTTTCATAGCAACAACACCGAAAGTAACTGACTATCCATTTGTTCACAGTGTAACTTCATGAGATACCAGCTTCAGCAGCAAAGCTATAAATTCAAGGAATTCCTGCCCTTAGAGTGGCCCTCGTGTCAGAGTTGATAGCAGCATCACTGCACCTGTGAAATTCTCTCATATTCTCCTCCTAAAGGGTGGGTATTTTCAGATTTGTGTTATTGTACAGCTCTTAGAGCACTGCCTAGCACACAAGGGAGAAAAACAGCAAAGTATGGCAGAAGAGTTCAGACAGGTTATTCCAATTCTGAGGTTTCATATCCATGACTCATCACATGATAAGGCAATTTAGGGGCAAAACTGACATAGTAACATAAGAGATGAAAAAGAATACAAAGATGCCAAGAGCAGGACTGGAATGGCATAAAAAGAGGCTGTGTATGAGGTTTGCTTCTTACACATCTTCATTTCCATTTCTATTAAAATGTAGTTTTTCAGAATTTTTAATAGTTGTATGTAGAGACCTTACTATTTAATCTCACCAAAGAGGACTTCCCACAGTTACAAACAGAAAGGCCAATTGTAACTCACAATGGACTACCACTAGAGGCAACTACTTTAAATCAGAAACTAAGGTCTGCAGTATAAAAATGTGAGCACAGATACATTATCAGAGCAGAGAACAAAAAAGATACAGACTCACAAGCTCTGCTTTAAATTCTAAGGGATCTTTTTGGCCAAGACGAGCAGAAATTGTAAGAACATCAAGGGAGAATTAAAAGGAAATGCAAAGTGTTCTTCTCAGGAGAAAAACCATTGTCTGAAAAAGATGAATTACTTAACCTTTGGTTTTACATACAAACACATGAAATTATGGGGAAAAAGTCTAATATGATTGAAAAGAGAATGAGACTTTGAATGGTAAATACTTACTCTTTCATCAATGATCTTCATGAACCACATTTTAGACAAGTTATGCCTCTTAACAGCCTGAAAATTATATAAAAAATTGATGTTAATGTATAAAAAATGATGGCAATATTGCATTATGACAGTTGAAAACTATTTTCCATGGACTGTATTCACTGAATCAAAGTGGTAAGTTAGTGAAAAAAGGAGAATCTTCAAACATAAAAATTATCTAGCTGGCATTTGCTTCGAGTTAACACACACACACACACCAAAAAATGAAATCTTAGATATCAATTAACTAAAAGCATTTCTATAACAAAATTGAATATTACGGTTTGGGGATATTTAGGGTTTTTTTTTTTTTTTTGCTTTTATTAAAGCGTTTCATATTCACACATCCGTATTTCGGCTCTTAACTTGTACTTGACTTGCTTACTGCAACTCTTCAACTTCTCTTCAATCCTCTTACATCCATCCATCCATCCACGCACACAAACGCACACACACTCCTCCAAAGCCACATGAATTTCGCAGACCAGGCTGCCAGCAAGACTATAATCATACATATAAATATTTACAAACAAAACTTATAGAGCAGATTTCTCACAATCTTCACCCTTACAGTTCACTACCAACTTCTGTACGCACATTTTATTTGTAAGTAGTTTTTCAAGGTTTGATAAAACTAGGTCTCATTGCTGATTCAACAAATTGTGCTTTGTGGAAGTGCCAGGTATGTAAAAAAGTGAATTCTAAGTTCCATCAACACATCAGTTTGGCTTCTCATTCATTCACCTGAGGAGTGAGTTGGCAAATAAAGTCCATGAAACAGTCGCAGAAGGTCAAGAATTAAAGTGTCACACCAAGCTCTGCTGAATTACCCTGCTTGTGTGCTACATCCATTTTAAGCTACCATCATTGAAGTAAGCTCTCATTTTTCAAATTCTCTCGTTTTCCCCAGAAATGAACAGAGAACTAGACCCCATTTTGCATTGGTTCAAAATGGACATACATGTAAGAACAAACAGAACAAGGTTGCCACCTAAATTTATATTAAAGTTACCAAGAGTAGAGCCATTCACAGTTCTAGAAATATCTTTACAGACTATTTATATACTTTACTAGCACATCCAACTCTCAGAATCCAAATTGGAGTATTCTGGAATACACAAAACTTTTTGAAAAGTTTAACATACTAAATTAGTATTCCTTCTGGGAAATCAGAAGTGTCTGCATACAAACTCAACAGTGGGAACAGAGTATACTTAAAATATACTGTGTGAAAGGCATGCAGAGCTGTTAACAGCTCTGCAATACAAGAGTCCAGGTGTCTATTTCTGAATCTTACTTTCTCAGAACTGCAATGATATTCACAAAGATCTGCAAAGTTGCACTCTTCAAATAAGTCATTCTTGGGGTATTTGCTGAAATACAGAAATTAAATCATATCTTGAATGCAGAGGTCACCTGGACAGGTTGTGCTATAGTTTGCTACAGTGCTCTGCAGCAGTCAGAGGTATCAGAGCTCCCAGAAACACTTTCAGACCTTTTCTCGACACCTTACTTCAGGACCTATTCTGTTTGGATTGTCTTCTCTCAGTCTTCCCTTCAGAGACGTCACATGTAAGCTCAAATCTTACCATACAGACAGGCCAATTCTTCCTTCTACTTCGAAAACAACCTTCTGTGTGAGAACGGAGCACGACTAGCAGTCGTAGCTGTTGGAAAGGGCTGCAATTTATATCTGAACTATGTCTGTAGAAGGTTAATCTTTAGCTAACAAACATTTCTGCCCCACGCTGATATACACGTGTAGCCTGAAATTAGAAGTAGTGGAAAGAATACATACAATCATATCCAAAACCAACTTGTACCTAATCTACTCAGACAATTAAAAGTGAGGATATTTTCAGAAACAAAAATAAACTCCACAAAAGCAAGTTCCTCCTTGGAAAGGAGACAAGCATTTGGGGAGAAAACAATCTTGTTTCTGGGCAGTTTGCCATACACTGAAACAGAAACAGAAAGAAGGAAGAAAAAAAATTCAAAGGCACAGACAGATTGACATGCAGAACTATTGATATTGCATTCTAATGTGTTAAAGATGGAGCTAGCATGATATTTTAATTCTCATAATTCAGCAAAAAAGGTTTGCAACATTTGCCAGTCTTCATTCTAACTGTATGGACACTTTGTTGTGGCTATGGCACACACTTTATAAGAGTTAAAGATACCCATGAATAGCTTTGCTCCTCCTAAAAGTGACTAAATAACAGGTGTTCTTCCTTTATTTTACTTCTTGGCTTCACCTGTATTTTCTCTTACTTAAATGAAAAGTACCTTGTTTAAATCCAACTTGAACCCCTGTGTTGACAGACAGGAACAAATGTTCACTTATGCTTTATTTTCACACTTGAAGGAAGAACAACCAGGGACAGCCCACAGTTTCAGCACTCTCAATCATTCAAAGAAGATTTGGAAAGAACTCATTTTTGTGGTCTCAGAGGTGCAACAGAGAACTAAAGTTAAAACACTCCAGTCCCACAGGAACTGCATTCTTCCAACCCAGCATTACAGTGGGGGTCAGGGATTTTTAATGCAAACAAAGCAAATGAATACTTGGATGAAGAGTTCATATTTGTCTGCCTGCTTTTCAGCTGGTCCATGCAACTACCTACCTACGGGATCTACGTTAACTGTATTCAGCTATGGAGACCTAGACAAACTGCAGCTTCTCCTGCCCAGGAGCCTGGAGATCCCTAGTTTAAACACAAGTTCTGATCTTACAGAACCTTCCAAAAAAGCATCTGCTGTAAGGCTTCTAAGACTTGCTGTGGCCTGTGGCCCTAAGATGACCAGCACCACACAGAGTTGCTATCTCTGAAGAAATTCAACTCAACATGACTCTGAAAATCTGATCCACTACCTCTGAAGTTCAACCTGCTCTGAATGGGAACATGGTCTAGATGACAACCAGAAGCCCATACCAATTCAATTACTCTGTGACTCTAAATCGTGATCAAGTGGAGATCAATTTTATAATGCCTTCAGTCATCTGATGAACTTCTCAATGGCAGCTCTACTTAGAAATAGAAAATCTGTACAGAAATTCAGCCACGACTCAAAGAGGAACAGGTCTGTGGGCGTACTTTGTGAGTAATGTTCTAACATCTGCTAGAATTCACATATGGACGTCTTGGTAAAAATAAACTTTTAAGTTCACAAGTACATTTCCTGTTACTCAACAGACACAAAAGGATCTGCACAGATTATCATATATAAATAGAAGTCAAACAACCCTTTAGCAAGGAGAGAGGCTGTATGAAGATTCTCCCTGTTATCCAGTAACTAGGTATTGAAGGTCTTGGGCTTCTCCTCATACATAGTTTGCTAGATTAACCCCTGTGCTTTGTCTCCTGTCTTGCTGTAGAACTTGCTCTTCAGGCAGGACCAGCACTCGCTTAGGAAAGCTGACTTACACATTTGACAGTGGAATTGTGTGCATACTCAGTAAGTTGCCAACAGCCCCACACTGCATAGTGAGGTCAACACACCGGAGGGAAGTGACAACCCAGGATGACGTCAACAGACTCAAGAGATGGACCCATGTGAACCTTATGGAGTTCAGAAGGGCCAAGTAAATGGATTGGGACAATCCCAAACACAATACCGGCTGGGCAGAAAACTGATTGAGAGCAACCTTCACAGAGAAGGACTTGTGAGTTTTAGTCGATGAGAAGCTCAGTATGAGCCAACAGTGTGCACCTGTAGCCCAGAAAGCCAACTATATCCTGCACTGCGTTAAAAGCAGCATGGCCAGCAGGGTGAAGGAGGTGATTGTCCTGCTCCACTCCGTTCTCATTAGACCCCACCTGCAGAACTGCATCCAGGCGTGGGACCACCAGCATAAGAAAGATGTGGAGCTGCTGGAGTGGGCTCAGAGGAGCCTATGAGGATTCTCAAAGGGCTGGAGCACCTCTCCTACCAAAAAACACTGAGTGTGCTGGGCTTCTTCACTCCTTCAGAAGCAAAGGCTCCAGAGACATTACAGTGGCCCTGCAGTACCTAAAGGGGGCCTGACGCAAAAGATGGGGAGAGACTTTTTTATCAGAGAAATGTAATGACAGAACAAGGGGTAATGGTTTTAAACTAAAAGAGGGCAGATTTAGATCAGACATTAGGAAGAAATTCTCTACTATGAGAGTGGTGAGGCACTGGAAAAGGTTGCCCAAAGAAGCCGTGGATATCTCATTGCTGGAAGTGTTCAAGGCCAGGTTTAAGCAACCTGCTCTAGTGGGAGACGTCCCTGCACATAAGCAGCAGAGTTGGAACTGGATCCACGCCAACCCAAGCCATTCTATGATTGGATGATTTCAACTAGGTCTCACCTAAATATCCTCCTTCTCTGATTCTATTCTGTGATTGTAGGTGGGAAGGTACCATACAGACATAAATGCCCTTTACGTTAACTTTTTTTATATAAAATAACACAGTTAACAATGCAACACAACACACGCAAAACATTATTTCTCACAGCAATATTTTCATCGAGTGAAATTCAGGGTAACAAAGATCTATCTTACCCTCCACAGTGCTACAGCAACTGGCTGATGTGGTGGGTTATCACAGTATATATCTTCCACAGCCTTCCTCCAGAACTGCATTCGCATCAAACCTGTAGTCTTCTGAGTTATGGAGTCTTTAATCTGGAAAGGATACACCTGGAGTGAAATTCACAGTCTCCTTAAGGCACTTTGGTCTGCCTCTACTGAAAAGAGGGACAGAGGACCTAGACTAACTCACTGGGAAAAGGGCTCAGTTCTCAATTTGTTTACTCCTAATGAAACTTACAACGCTACAGAGAGTAAATAAAAATAAAATCTTCACCAGGATGTGACTTGGGAACTCAGAGAGTTTAAGTCCAGGACAACTCCCACCTTGGCATTCTTCTCTGGATAAGAAGCAGTGTTAACAGCAGTGAGGGAGGGTAGCACTATAGGCTGCCAGAAGCACAGCCCATAGAGACTTATCACAGGGTTTGCTGAGTAAGCACATCTCTTGGACTGCTCTGCTCCCTTCTGGCAAGTGCCACCAACTTTTGTGGTTGCATTAGCAGTTTCTGGCCATCCAGCAAAGGTGAGAGACTGCAACCACTCCCATACCACAAATCTCTAATTACAAACTTCTCTCTTAGTAGTATTTCCTTTACTTAGCTTCTGCCAGCAAGTGACTCCTTCATCCAAGTTTTTGATGGGCGTTTCACAGACAGGGGTTAGCTACACTTTTCTAATTCACTCAGAGCATTTGAAGCCAGCACAGATGCAGTCACATAGCAGTACCACGGACCACAGCCTGTTTGTTATCACATAATTGTGAAAATAGAGAACATAAAGGAGAGTCACAAAATCTAGACACGTGAACAAAATAAAGCGGGGGAGGCAATTTTCCAAGGGCCACTCAAAACTAGAGGTTTGTAGTGACTTCTTTTTTCATTGCCCTTTATAGTCTGAAAAGTTAATCTCAGCAAAACGCCAGCTACATGTTAAGTAACAGTTCTGAAACCCTAAATTACACATTTCCAGAGTTCACAATTATATTTTAATACCTGCCTGGGCCAGCTCCACATTGAAGGCTCTCAAGGCAAAAGCAGAGGTTCGAGATTCTGCAGGCAACAGCAGAGAACACAGAAACCCTTCATAGTCACGTTTTCTATAAAAGGACAGAAAGAATGCATATATTATTTATAGCTCCACGTAAATCAGGCATGCTGTTGCTTAGTACAGGCCTCCTACAATAGTAGCAGCAAGTTACAGTTCAAGAGTCCAACTTTGTGCAAAAGCAGCACCTTTTAAGCTTATTTTGAAATAAGGCGAGCTCCAAGAGGGGGGAATGCAATCTGAACTCTCAATGTACCGCTCAAATCCAGATCTCAAGGTATTTGGCTGAAGGCATGGAACAAGCTTGTGGAAGAACTGCAAACAGAATCCAGACTGTCTGACATCCAGACTTCTGTTCTAAATATGAAACCACATTTTGTTGAAAGATTGTGTGTTGGAGCTTGACAGGAGAGCAATGGATTAACCATCATAGTTTGGTTTATTGACAACTATACTAGAAGTATAAGAACTCTGGCACTTGTTGCCATTCTAAAGTGGTATACTTTTGTTTGGCCACTTGGGTGTGCCACTAAACGAAGAACAATCAGAGCACAGGGAGAATGATTACGAACTGCAAAATCATACGTAGGTGTAACTACCAGAAACACTTGGTCACCTCGGAAATGCTAACTTCCTTGATTTGAGCAATATTTGTGTACTTTTGATAAGCAAGGAACACGATTCCTCAAGAGAACCAAAGTAGCAACTCCAAGTTATGCCTTGAGAACGGGGAAGTAAGCGTCAAGTTAAATATTTACTCATTTCCATGAAGTCTGTCCTTAAATGTACTCCAATTTCTTTTGAATGTGAGCTTAAGATAGCAAAACCAAACCAAACAAGGGGGTAGTACTGGGGTTGCTACTTTTAGCATGAAACAAAAAGGAAATGAAATTTAACAGCTGTTCTCACCCCGTAAAACACACAACAGCTGATAACAAGCGAATACTTAAGAGTTCTCATAATACATGGCGAACTTGTGTTAGAGCCTGATGCAAAGCCGCAAATAGCAACAAAAAAAAGGCATTTCTGAATTTTAGCAGGCTTTCAGCCACTTTCATAATAGAATCACTGAACGGCCTGGGTTGAAAAGGACCACAATGATCATCGAGTTTCAACCCCCCTGCTATGTGCAGGGTCGCCAACCACCACACCAGGCTGCCCAGAGCCACATCCAGCCTGGCCTTGAATGCCTCCAGGGATGGGGCATCCACAACCTCCTTGGGCAACCTGTTCCAGTGCGTCACCACCCTCTGTGTGAAAAACTTCCTGCTAATATCCAACCTAAACCTCCCCTGTCTCAGTTTAAAACCATTCCCCCTCGTCCTGTCACTATCCACGCTCATAAGCAGCTGTTAACAAAGAACAAACACATCAAACCCCCCTCAGTTTAAGTCACTTTCTGCAAAGCATTATCAGCTCAAAACGAGGAATTGTTTCTGAACAGACTGTAGAAACACCCAGTATTGTCCAACCTGGGCAGAGCTGCGAAGTTTACACACACCAAAAAGAAAGCCTTTATCGTAATAAATAAATGAGAGCTGTCTGCACTGCCTGAAGCGACTGATTTCTGTTCGAACTCCTCGGCCTTTCGTTCTCCCCTGCTGTTATGGTTTCCATGCAGCACATGAGCTACCGTCAAACAGCGGCTTCTCATCAGTGACCTCAAAAGCACAAGCACTGTTCATTTCACTACTCTAAAAGACTACTTATAAAAACTCACAAGCATTTTTCTGTTTTCAACAGGAAAAAAAAAGGGGGGGGGGGGGGGGGGGGGGGGGGAAGGTCGTATCCATCTTATCTTCCGTGACTGGGACCGACCCGCCTCCCGCAGCCCCATCCCCGAGCGGGCCGGGCCGCCTCCCCGCGGCGCACAGCGGCTCTCCCCACCCCCGAGGCGGGCTGGACGCGGCCCGGCCTCCCCGCGCAGCACTCACCGCAGCAGCTCGGCGCAGTACTGCGCTTCTCCGCCGGGCTCCGGCCGGCTCCAGCCCGCCGCCGCCGCCCTCCCGCCCCGCGGCCACGGCAGCCCGCCGCGGGCCCCCACCGCCCTCAGCAGACGGGGGAACGACACGGGCCGCAGCCCGCCCGCAGCCGTGGCGGCCGCCATGCTGCCCGCCGCACCGCGCCGCTCCGCCCCTGCCGTCAGTCAGCCCGAGCCCATAGGGCGGCCCCTTCCTCACGCTGCTCCGGGGAGCGTACGCATCGAGGGGCCGATAGGTGGCGCCCGAGAACGCGCGATGGCGGCCCAGGTGTTGGGGCGCCGCGTGGCCTTTTGTTGTCCTGCAAATGGCCTCCGCTGTTGGCTGCTGCGGCGGGTTGAGCTGAGCGGCCCTACGCCTCGCAGGCCCTGCGTGGGGCCTCACACAGCGCCCGCTGAGCCTGGAGGGGCGAGGTGATAAAATCTCCTGTTGCAGCAGTCCCAAACTCTGACGGGCAGTGCTCATAGACAGGCCGCTGCCAGGCAATGCGGCGCTGGTACTGCACATGGGATGAGGCTTCAGGGGAGACCTAACGCTACACGAGCCAGCTGCTGTCCTAGCATCCTCATAGGATGGCTTAGCTTGGAAGGGATCTGGAAACCCACCAAGTTCTGACCGCCAGCTGTGGGCAGGTTTGCTGCCCGCTGGATCATTGCCCAGAGCCCCATAAAGCCTGGCCTTGAACACATCCAGGGACGGGGCACCCACTGCTTCTCTGGGCAGCCGTGCCAGGGCCTTACCACCATCACAGTGAAAATCTTCCCCTGACAACTAATAGAACTCTAATAGTTTAAAACAGTTCCCCCTTTTCCTATCACTATCAGACCATGTAAAAAGTCGGTCTCCCCTGTGCTTATAAGCTGCCTTTATATAATGGAAGGCCACAGTGAAGTCTTCCCTGTGCCTTCTCCAGGCTGAACAAGCCCAGCTCCCTCAGTCTGTCTTTGTAGGTGCTCCAGCCCTCCCGTTGCCCCTGTGTCCTCCCCTGGACCGCGTCCATCACTGGAGGACGACTTAGAAGCCTCCAGCTGCAGGCTGGGGCACTGCTGGACCTTGAGCTGGACACAGCCTGTCTGCAGTGCTAGCTCACAGAGCAGCCATTTTAGTCCTGTAGTCACAGGCAGAGCAGCTGTGCTCTCTCCAGGTTTGGCCTAGATGAGGATAAACCAATACATAAAGCTTGCCATGCTTAAGAGCTGCTTTATCTTAAAACTACACCAAACCGAACTGCATGTAGTTACTAGTAGAAGCAGCAGCAGCAGGTGAGCTTTCTGTCCTCAGCCTTGCCACCCTGATTCCAGTTTCACTGCTGTCTTTGTTGTGCTGAGTTAGTCCTCCACCAATCTGGTGGTGTGAATCAGTTTGCTGTGAGAACTTCAGCAGGGGAATTTAGCATGAGCACAGGGCTACAGGCTGGAAATCCAGGCTACAGGCAAGATCTCCCTGACCGTGGCCAGTAATATACGTGCTTGTTAGCAGAGCTAACTGAACTGAAGCCACACGCTGCATATGGGGCAAGTTTTGAATGGGCAGCAACATTCAAGTCACAAGACTTCTGTTTGGAAATGAGAGCAAGCCTTTATTTTGTGTCATGGCAAGACAACACAGGGGAGAGGAGGAAAGGAAGCCTGGGAATCTCACCCCAGCCTTATTTATTTTATTGATTAGTGGCTCTTGCGGGTTTATGCTGAGTCTTTATTCTTCCCTCTTCCTCTGTTCTTTCCCTCGTCTCTAAAGTTCTCTTTGTCTCGAAACTCTGGACCTTGTTTTGAATCCCTGCTCTGCCTTGAGCAGGAATTATGTTTGTCAGGGCACCCAAAGGAGGCCATTTAGCTTTGGCAGATTTCTGGGTGGAGGCTGAAACTGCTGTTGTTTAAGTTTTCAGAGAGAACCCCTAGATAAATGAATCCAGCTCTTTCAGCTGCTGCCAATTCCTGGCAGAAAGGTTACATAAACATACTCTAAACCTCAAGGGTATTATAAATAAATCTTATAAAATATTAAATTTTGTTAATCTCTGAATGAACCAAAACGGTGCTAAACTGATTTAAAGCCTTTGTAAGAAAAGAATTAACCAGGTGTCTTATAAAAGTCCTGACCTCTTTCTCAGCGCGCTGACATTTGTTTCTGGCCATTCTGTACCTTCACCACTCTCATTAAATTGCTTTTTTTTCTTTCTTTCTTTAAACAAAAACTTCACATATCATGAATAGTTATCAAAAAGCTTCTTCAAGTCTGTATTGATTGTAGCACTAGCAGAACTGCTAGTGGCAACAGAGGCTCGCTTAGGTAGAGATCATTTGGTTATTGCTTTAATATGGGACTTCTGGGGAAAAAAAAATGTCAGAAAATACTGATCAGTTACAACCAACAACTGTTACAGATATCCAGATAGTACTTGTCAGCATATAAATGAGAAAGAGAGACCCTGAGCTATCCCATGATAGCCAAGCAGAGCCTGACATATGAGAGGCCTACTTGTTTTCGGGTGCTCGTGCCTGAAAAGTCATCATACAGAAGAGGAAGGGAGAAGAAACCCACCTCAGGATATCCAACAGGATGGAGGCTCAGGTACTGACTGGAAGATGCACCAGTATTGCTAACCTGTAACGATGAGAGAAGAAATAAGAATGGGGATCTGCACTTGTATGGGCAAAGATATATTCCTGCCCTCTCTCATTTTCCTCTGCTGAATAATCCTGGATTCATTCCAGTATGAGAGTTAAGGAAAAAATCTTTGTGGAGTAGCCGTAGTATTTCCTGTCCAGTTGCATGCCACGGTGAACAGGCACATGGCACTTATTTTTACCTGAACTACAAAAAATACTCAGCCAAAAATCTTTGTTTAAAGGGAGTACACTAACAAAACATGACTAACTGCAGTCGTTCCATTCCTGGCCACGGAATAATACATTCATGCATGTGGTAACAAGCAGTGAGCTACTTCAAAACACACTTATCCCATTTTAGGTGGTTTAAATAATGAAGTCTTTAATTGCAAAGGTAGGTAGAAAGTTCCAAAATGACGTTGCAGTGAAGGGGTTTCATCTTTGTTGCTGCTGCATATGTTTATTTTTTGTGGTTTTGTCTGTAGATAAATGTGCTTACAAACTTTCATTTCTTTCTCATTACTGTTTTGCACTCCCCAGTTTCAATCACAGGTGAAAACTGCAAGAGGTGCTACACTAATGACCGTGGAGAACAAAGGTCTCTAATTTATGAAGCATGAGGACCACTGTGTGCTTCCCTGGCTGTGTGCTGAAGGACTGAACTGACTGTCCTGAGCGAAAGCAAACAGCTCTTTTTTCCATGTCCACCGACACCTTTGCCAACCGTGGGCACACTCCGCTGCACTCGGCAGGAATTGCTGCCCACCTGGTGTTCTCAAACCTCCTGCAGCTTTACCTGAGGTTCGGCTTTACTCCCATAGGTGGATCTCTCGATGAACTTTAAATATGCCATCAAGTACATTTATGGATGTTAACTAGCTTTCAGATATTTCTGATTCATGCTGCAGAGCTGTGAGTGAAGCAGTGGGTATTCAGGTCATGCAACTTCTGTTGCACGATACCTTTCGATACCTATCTTTTCTTAGGATAGTCTCTTATCTCTTTTTAGCCAGTGGAGCAAAACAGGACTTTTGCAGAGAGTAACTCAGAATAAGGACATAGTATCAGCACACAGATCATTCTAATTAACCTCAGACTCTCTCCTAATTGCGGGTTACTAATCCTCTCTGACCAAGAACCTCTCCACTGCTGTACCACGCTCTCCAAGTACACAGGCAGAAGCAGAACTTGGAGCCAAGTTTTCAAGGGCTTAGCACATAGCTGCTCGGCTTCCACTTTGATATCAAAATGAGAAGTTCAGAACTGAGAAGGCAGTGCTATTTATCTAAGGCATTCCTTTGAAAACCCAGCTCTCTGTGGGGACAATGCACTCTCTTCAGAATTTTGGCTCTGGTTTTTCAGGAGCCACCCTGAAAACTCCATGTTGTCATGAGAGATGACTTATCTGTCTGCCCTTGCGCAGAAGCGCAGGCCTATGCAAACACAGCTTGCTTCCATGTTGTTGCCTGGAGTGATATCAGATGCAAATACAGGGAGTATTTGAATGGAATTCACAAAGTGTATGCTTTTAAGATAAAGCAGAGCCAAGTCCTGCTGCTGCTGCTTTGGATGCAAATGTATTTGTAATGAACTCTGCTTTTGTACGTGTCCCTTATCTTGCACCTGTTATCATCTTTGTTGTAAAAAGCTTACAGGTAAGCTTGCCAAACGATACGCCCCATCTGTGCTACCTGGATAAACACTGTTAGCAAGAAACATGCAAACTGAAAAGCCACAAGTTCTTGACGGACAGGTACCCGTGCTGTTTCTCTAGCTAGCAAGGACAAGGTCTCTGTGTTCCTTCAACAGATTGCCAGCCTTTTCTTGTTTGAAATTCTTGTGAAGTTGTTGGGAGGGAGATGAGAAAGAGGAAGCTTGGGAGTGTGCAAGCTGGTTTTTGGCATGCAGATGAAGTCAGTTGCAAACAAAACAAAGATTTCAGTGGAATCTACAAAGTGAATGCTTTTTAGCCAGCACTAAGATAGAGCTGTGTTGGAGGCAGATGTGTTTGTTGTGAATGCTACTCTTGTTTAGATCTTGCAACCTGAACAAGCACTTGGATGGACGGAAGGTGAATAATGGAAAACTGCATCACCAGGCCTTGCTCCTAAGAAGACTGGAAAGAAATGACCCAGCAGATAGGGCATGGTGAAAGTCCTAAGGCTTTACAGTGAAGAAACAACAGTAGGGGAGAACAGTTTGTTCTGGGAGCTTATCATGTTCCACTGAGCTCTCTACATTGCCCTGTGTTGTTTCATTTCAGGAACTTGTGAGAGGGAGAACTACTGAGTAACTAATGCACGAGGCTGGTAGCTTGGGTTCTGAAGGCCTACCACTAAGTTCCTGTGGGCAACATTTTGTACTCTCAGATGGTCACATCGGAGAGAAGCTGACACTGGTCCCTGGACCAAGTCATTTTTAACTGACTTGCATACTTAGTGCTCGAATCCCAAGGCCTTTTGGATGTACAGCACACATCACTACTGCGTATTAGCAGGGACGCGGGGAGTTATGAGACGGATCCCAACCAAGGAAACATCCCTGGGCCTGTTGCCACCTTTGCTACCTGAGGCAAAAAGGATGAGACCAGCAGCACTTGGTGTGCCTGGGTACAGACCGCTCCCTGCTCTGCCATTCATTGGCTGCCTCGTGCTCCCTGCGCAGGCATGCTGCTGCTTGCTGCTTTTGTGTTAGAGCAAGGTAGAGGGTAGAACTTGGCATCGTGAGCACCCTGTCCTAGACCTCCAGTCATAAGGGAGTTCACCGAATGGCTTTATCCAAAACAAAAGACACTAACAGGGCATGTGTTCCTGTTGCTGCCTACCACATGGGGTCTGTATGTGTAAGAACTAGGAAGGGCACCTCAGGCTGTCACTGAGGGTAACCCATAACCTGATTTCTCTGGCAGAGTCCACGGTGATGGCAACTTGGCACTTGGATTCCTTGCAGTAGACACTTCTGTTGTTTAAAAAAAAAATAGTGGCCTGAGGGGATCCCTCTCCATTATGGTCAAGGAACTTTAACCAGGCTTCAAACTCTTGCAGGGCTGAGCGTGCTGCCTGGCAGCTGAGCAAAACATTGCAGGTTTGCTGGCAGTGATACAGCATCCCAAGCACCCTTGCTTCCTCCAAGGCTCTTGTACAGCTTGTACAAGGACTCGGAGAAAACTTTCCATTCAGAATGGGCATTCCTAGGTGCTGCAGGGCCACCTTCTCACTACTGGGCAGTGTGCCAGTCTCTGGGGAGGAGATAATGCTTTGGGACGCTCACATGTAACAAAGATCTAGCAGCAACATGTCCAAAAGCTACAGGTCTGCAAGGACGCAGACTTGCATTCATTCCACATTAACCTTTGGTCTCCAGCTCCCAGTGGCTCATGATATGAAACTGGCCTATCCTTCCTTATCCCAGCCCCCCGTGGCACGTACCAGGCTGTCCCCATTTGAGCAGGCCACGCGGTCAGCAACTTGCAGGAAAATGCCTCAAACCCCGCTAGTTCCTCACTGAAAATATAGTGCCTGCTGAATGCTACTGATAGCCACAGTTCTCTTCCTGTCTTACACTGCACAGTCTGTAGACAAGGGCCTTTTATGGCCAAGCAGGGAAAAGAAGCCCCAGGAGCCTCAGAAATCTTTGCAGAGGTGAGCAAACAGCACTTCAACTCTGTGTACCTTTTGTGTTTTCAAACAAAAGCCTGAAAAGCCCAATGGCAATTAAGTTTTTGTTTATATATACATACATGAATAATGAAAGCCTTGCCCTGCTGACTGGGCTTCCTGGCAGGAGCTGAGACACCACAAGCATTCTCATTTACTCCTATGCCTTTTCCTTTGCAAAACTGTTTCTCCCCCACGCCATGACACCTGTGGGTTGGTCCCAGTCTCCTAGGACACCTGCATCCCAAGGCCACACGTAGCCACTCCAAGCTGTGGGTGCTCAGTCCCTTTGCTGACCCTGTTGCTGGAGTGTGACCTGGGGGAAAGCAGGGCCCAGCTTGGCCCACGGGCTGTTAGTGCAACACAGCTGCCTTCCAAAGTCTAACTCCACATTGTTCACCTCTCACAACGCAAGCATAGCCGCACTGTTGGCAGCTCACATGGCTGCCAAGAGATATGTTTCTGCTGCAAGGGGTTGGAAGTGTGAGCACTGAGAGGTGTAAAAGAATGCAAGGCTGCCAACCCTACTGAAATATCCTTGAAGGACAGGACAGTTTTATATCCTCCAGACCACACGGGACCATTGCAGGATGGAACGGCAGAGTATAGCATGGAGGTGCCTGTGTAGGTTCCTGGGACACTGTAGTGTTTGTTCCATGTATGCTCCTTTGAAAAGGATTGTTGGGACGATACCAGGTTTCCTGGGGTTGGTCCCTGAGGTGCTAAGGGATGCTGTTGTGCAGAAGATGCTACAGCTGGCTTTACCAACTTAATGGCACCTCCATCCATGCATAGAAACAGCACCTTGGGGACTCAAATGTTTTTCCTGGCAAAATCTTGGGCGCTTGCAGCTCCTCAGAACAGCAAGCAGGGCCTGACTTCTCAATTAGCATCCTCACTGGCGTAGAGATGGCACGCTTACCTCAACCAGGATCTGTCCCTCCAAGCTCTGCTTGGCCAAACATCTGTCAAATCCAAGCGGGCGAGGGGAGGGAACTCATCTGGGCAGAAACTGGGAGGGACATCTGCAGAGAGCTCCGGGACACACACATGGGAATCTGCAGTGGTAGGCAGAAACGTTCTCCTCCTAAAGAGCCCCGTACCACCCAACCATAACTGGCCAAGTACAGCAGTTGCTGGGGAAAGGATGCCTAGCTACTGCCTGCTTTCTGCTCCCTCCCCCCTCCTTTTTTGTTTTTCTTCTCTGGTGCTATTGGATCCTAAAGCATTTCTAAAACTCCCTTTAGAAACTGACTGTACTCAAATCCACAAACAGACCAGAGTTCAATTCTGAGCATTATGAATGGTCACGCTAATTAAATGCAGCTAAAATACTGAAAAGGGATGCAGAGAAGACAAAATTAATGATAAAACACCCTCAGAGAGCATAGGAGGAGAAAAAGCGCTGATGTAAAAAGGCGATTTATGGTGATTCTCCGGTTGCTGAAACAGATGAATTATTGAGAACCTTACAGGAGAAAGGAACTTTAAGTTGGAAGATTGATGACTAAAAACCATGGGGAAGTAATCCTTTTTGCATCAGTATGGCAAAGCTCAGTCCTGGGAGGCAGGTCACCAGAGGTCAAGGCCTAAAGTGGAAACCCTGAGCTGGAGAACTCCTCTGATCAACTCCTGCCCCCACACTGCCTTCTCTCCACTCCCTCATTAACAAAAGGAAGCTGCATTTCGGTGGTGTGATTTCTCTCAGCTGCACAGTTTGGCTCCTAACCAAAAGCTTCAGCCTGATGCAAAGATAAAGTAAGTTAGTCTTGCTTCATCCTGAAGTTAGCAAGTTATTAAATGTGGATGTTACTGCATTTTGGCATATGTGGGATTAGGGAGTCATTTTCTCATCTTTTATTCTACACAAGTCATTGTAATCATTTAACACAAAAATATTTTGAGAGGGATTCAGTTTAGGGAACTCATACGTAACTGTGAGTTACTGTGTGTCCTTCCCTCAGTTACTGCATTACAAATAAAGCGAAGAGAAACTCCTGTACCATTGTTATTCCTTCCTATAATCTGAAAACATTGTATGAAAAGATGATCACCCATAGTCTATTCAGTAAGTAATAATCCAGCCTCACCTGCAGTTCCACTGCAACAGAGGATGGCAACCTGTGGAAAGTTAGCATACTGATGTTCCAAACTTTTCTTTTGGGTGAACGGAGTTATGCATTAGAATGATCACACTGTTACGTTTGGACAATTATATTGTCATATGACCATCGCTGGCTGTAATTAGGCATAGTTGTCTCACTATAAAATTGCCATTTTCTTTATTTCAGGAGGTTTCAGACAACGGTTATTGCAGTTGGATGGCATTTCAAGAACTGATCTCTATCAGACGCCTATGGTGAGTCACATCAGCAGCAGAACGTGGCGAGTGTGGTGGCACAATGTCACGTAACAGCAAGGCACTCTCTTGTTCTAATGTTTTAATGACAGCCCTCCGAATTAGACCAAGTTTTCAGAAAGTGCTTGTTATTCACACACAATGATTTGGGTTGCAAAAGTGGCCCGGGAGGATAGAGCTAATAAAATAAGCAGCTAGTTAGAACAAACTTCCCCATTTCATTTTATTGTGTGGAGAACAGCATAGTTTTCTCACACAAGAAAGGCACTGCTGTTGTCTGGAAAGTTTCCATGTGGCCCCGCAGCTTCCACATTGCTCCAAACAAAGCTGTCAATCAGCAGTTTGCTGTACTTTCACTACTGTAGACTTGAACATCTCTATGTATTTCACAGATTGGCTTCATTTGAAAAGCAGTCTATAGCTGTAAACCATTAGTCATTAACCAGGCACCTGTTAGCTGCAAAATATTAATCATTAATCTCGTACTCTTACATGAAAGGTCTGTACCTTCATTTGGTTTTTCTTGATTGAAACATTATGTCTTGCAAATGAAATAGAAGATCAAGGGCTGGAGCACCTCTACTGCGAAAATAGGCTGAAGGAGCTGGGCTTGTTTAGCGTGGAAAAAAGAAGGCTGCAGGGAGACCTTCTAGTATTTAAAGGGAGTTTATAAACAGGAGGGAAATCAACTTTTTACATGGGTAGACAGTGATAGGACAAGGGGGAATGGTTTTAAACTAAAGGAAGGGAGATTCAGATTAAACACTGGGGGAAGTTTTTTACTGAGAGTGGTGTGTTGGAACTCATTGCGCAGAGAGGGTGTGGATTCCTCATCCCTGGAGGTGTTTAAGGCCAGGTTGGATGGGGCCCTGAGCAATCTGATCTAGTACTTGATCTAGTGGTGTTGTAGTAGGCGTTGAAAGCAACATAGTGGTTGGCAACCCTGCCTGCAGCAGGGGTGTTGGAACTCGATGATCCTTGAGGTCCCATCCAACCCAAGCCATTCTATGATTTTATGATCAACTCTGTGTTTCTTCTGTCCCAAAGATGCACTTGAGAAGCCATCCGTTGTGCTTCCTTGCATCTCAGAAGTCAGCAAACCTGCACAGTTCGGTCCTGCCTGCTAGCCCTGACTACATATGCACAGCATGGCAATTATGGCAGGAGGAAGCCTGAAATAATTGCGTGTTTGGAGCATGAGGTTCATCTCTAGCCAGACCTCAGACTGTGCTTTCCACAACATTAAGATTGCTGAAGGACTCTTATATAAGCCTAATTGACACAATTAAAAGAATGATTCCTTACAGATGCGTGTTGCTTTAGCAACCTGGGGCGAGGGGAGCCAAAGTGCCCTCCGTTTTTAGCAAAATAATATTAATCATAATAGGTAGAAGCACTTTATCCATTTTACAAGACTCTTGCTCTGGAGCCAACTGCCTTACCGTGTTGCAACAAGAATCACTGTACTGGAGCTGTAATAATTTGAAGTTGAGCTAAAAGTCTCTTGGTAATAACCAAAATTACATGGAGACAGAAATGTATTCACATTGGCGTCTAAATCTCCCAGGATGTAGGCAGGAGGATTAGTTGTTCAAGGCTTTGATTCTGCTGCCATAGGAACACGGGGTGAAGAAAAACACCAGGGGTGGCTGTAGAGGCAGGATGAGGCCCGAACTGCTCGGCCAAGCTTTGTCTTTCCTCAGGGTCCAACTGCCCGGTCAGATCACTGTAAGCAGGTTTAAATCCACCTGCAGCTTCCTGTGTTTTAGAGGGACTCCGAGCAGCTCCGTGGATATGCATAGTAACATGGCAGCAAGTCTCCTACCTCCCTCCCCTGCGGCAAGCCAGAGCTGGAAGGGATGCTTTATAGACTGGATCTATGTGCTTTTATTCCTGACTCTGCTTTGCTTGTCCCAGTAAAACTGCAGGGTTTATCCAAACACGGTCTCTCTGAAATGTAAAAGGGACCATGAATTATCTGAGACACACGACATACGACTTGCTTTAATGAAATCTTTTGATGTAAGGCCAATGATAGGTATTTTAATCACTACGAGAGTTGCATCAAATTTTATTATTGGAACTAACGCTATTCTAAACTCGGTCCTGACAGCCTTGCAACTTAAACGCAGTCACGCTGTGTTGCTGCGGAGTACAAGAAAAGCCTGAAATCAGTGCTGACTGGGACTGAACAATTCGATTTCCATTTCCAAGGTGAAGATGCAAGTGAACAGTGTGGCTCAACAAACACTTCTGAAAAGCCTTGTCTTTTGGATGATCGTGGAACATCCAGATGAAAAGGGATCTCAGGAAGCCATCTCTACCATCCCACTCTCTAGAGATACGTTCATTTTATCTCTGTCATTCCTGACTAAATTTTCTCTGATCACTTCTTAAAAAGATTTACAATCCCCGGGCAATCTGACTTAATGCATCACTGTCCTCATTTTTAGAAAGCTTCTCATAATGTCTAACTGAAGTATTTACGCTGAAATTGAATGTCTTATTAATCTCTAATATCTTTGTGTTTGAAGACTCATATCTTCATCACATTTGCCTTCACTGCAGCGAGCACCTCCTTTCTCCAGCCTTCCCTTAAAGCCGTGTTTTTCCAGAGCTCCGATCACACACATTGCTCTCCCCTGAGCCTGATCAGTGTTGTATCCCTCCTGAGCACGGTGCCCCAAGCCAGACTCGTGGAGCTCCAGCTGAGTTTTGCCAAGACTGTGAAAAGTGGAAGAATTACTCCACGTACTTTATAGCCTCCTTTTTATAGCCTCATCTCAGTATGAAGTTTGCTTTTTTTGAAACAGTATGTAAGCTCCAGAAGGTTTCTGCAGGGCACCTCCCTACTCTTTGCTCCTCGGTCTGCTTTTGCAGTTGATCAAACAGAAAACCTTGCATTTTTTACTCTTTAATAGCGTCTTACTTTTTTTTTCCCCTAACAATTAGTGTGCAGTGTGTGTTGTGTTCTAACCCGGCAGGTGGCTGAGCTCCACACAGCTGTTTGCTCGTTCCCCTCCTTCCGAGTGGGAATGGAGAAGAGAACTGGAGGGAAAAAACGTAGAACTCATGGGTTGAGATAAAACTATTTACTAAGATACAGAAAAGGAAAAGGACAATAGTTATGACTCTCTCTCTCTCTCTCTCTATATATATGAATGTATGTAACAAGAAACACATAAGCAATTGCACACCACCCGTCAACCATTGCCCAACTTGCCCTCTGAGCAGCGGAAGAGGGAGGCCTTGGCTCTGTATAACACTGTGTAGCAGCAACTATAAACACTGGTGTGTTATCAGCATTGTTTTCATCCTAGAACTAAAACCAGCATCATTCCAGACACTCTAAAGAAAACAATTCCATCCCAGCTGAAATTTAGACAATGTGGCATTGCTCATTTGAATATTAAACTCATATTTCTTCCAATTTACTTCCATTTCTTTCAAGCTTTCTCATACTACTTCGTGTTGGGATCTATAAACCTTCAGCTTTGCTCTAATTGTAGCTCCAGAGCCCAGGTACAACATGTTCACATTCAGGCTGCACGTGGCCCCTGTGCTGACCCTGTTCCAGGTGCAGTGGTGTGATTACAGCTGTCCGACCTGTTGCACCACTGGAGGCTCAGCTCGTCCTGATAATAGTGCAGTTATGTTTACTGTCCTTCCAGCTCTGGCAATTACATCTCATTACACCACTTTAATTATTCAAACACTGACATTAGGGTGATGAGACTTAGAAAATTCAAAGAGAAAAAAAGAATTCATTTTGACTTAAATGTCTTTTATTTAGCTCTTCTCTTGAGCTGTGTTTTCTTACAACACATTCCTCATTCTGTCACAACCACAGTCACGATGTTTTTCCAACATCCCTGGAAGACACTCCCAGGCTCTGCTTCTGCCAGGCATTTTTTTATAAAAAAGAAAAAAAAAAAACAACCAACACAACATTTCTAATACTCAATAGAATCACTGATGTTGGAAAAGAAGTCTAAGACCATCTGGTCCAAACAGCAGCCCACCCCCACCATGCACAGTAACCACATCCCTCAGTGCCGCATCCCCACATCTCTTGAACACCTCCAGGGACAGTGACTCCCTCAGCTCCTGGACACTGCTGGCAATGTCACTGTTGAGTTGTCACGTTCTGCCATGCTGTCACTCGCAGTCAGGAAGCGTCATTTTGGTGTCTATGGACAAGAACTGAATCATACGTGTAACTCTCTGGGATTCAGACCTCACGCCACCTGGAAGAATAATCCAGGAGCAGTTTGACTCCGCGTCATCAAAGAGCCTTTCTGACAACTCACAGTTATTGGAGAAGCACTCGGAGAGCCTACAGCACAAAGGGTTAAGTGCACGAGGCCTCTTGCATCACCCCTTGGTGCCTGGCTGGCTACCTGACCACATCCTACCTATGAGGAACTCAGAGTTACACAGCCTGCCCAAAGTCCCACAGCAACTAAACCCGGAGCGCAGGTCTCTTGCTATAGCAGCTGGACAAGGCTATCTCACTGGCACGTTTTATTGAAAACTCTGCTAGCACTTAGAGAGCTATCTTGTTTTGCATGGAAGCTGTACCTCTCTGTGAAAACTGGCTTTTCCAGCCAGGAAGGGCACGTGGCAGGATCTGTCTCTTGCCGAGAGGCTTCATTACACTCAATCCTGCAGACACTGAGATCTTGTTGGTTTGTTGTTGTGCATAACCAGTTCTAAACTGCGACCTGAAAAGTGACTCAGTATGCAAGGAGGACTCCTGCACCTGGCTCCTGTGAGATGCTGTCTAGTGCAGCAAGACCTCCCGTGGCATGTATTCATTCAACAGAGCTCTGCTGGCACAGGGTACTGGCATGCACCATGTGTGTCCTAAGCAAGCAAGGGGTGCACGGAGCCCAAAAGACATTTGATCTTCTCTCAGAAGTATCTTGCACATTTTTTATCTCCTGGGGCCATTCTGAGTAATGTGGAGAAACTCTGAGCTCAGAACTTGCAAGAAACACCCACGGCTGAAAAGAATTACAGTACGGGATCAAAGGCGTTGTGCACTGCAAGGAGCAGGAACTCTTTCTAAGGTAATGGTAATGCACAATTGGATGGAGTCTTGCGGTTGAAATCCAAGGACATTTTAGAATGACCTGATTTGTATTTCCTGGTGCTAAGCTGATGTTGCTAATTCTTTTGTAACTCATCGCAACAAAACAAAGATAGTGCTTTCTATTTTAGGAAGCTGATGAATCAGTGAGAAAGCCAAAAGGAAACAAGTAGATCCCTGCTAAGACCAGAAATGCCTCGGAGATGGTTAGTGCATGTCTGCAGACCCTGTGGCTGTGCAAAAAAATTCAAGACAGGGTTTCAGCATGGCTGTCCCCACAACAAAACATGCTGCGAGCAGGCAATTTAAGGAGGAAGCTCTGCAAGCTTCTAATATTTCATCACCATCTGTCATTCCCACGTGATTTAAAACACGGATGTGCTACCAATGGAGAGACCTACTTATCCCTTCACCAAGCATTAGCTGACAGTCATTACAAAGATAAATCCAGTGCAGGAAATAAATCATGGCACCAAGGTATGTTCCTCCTAAGCTCAGCCTGCAGTGGGTGCAGAACAACCTCTGATTGAGCAGCAGCTTCCCCAGCACTGAGTGTTGCTCAAGAGCACTGGCCGGCGTGTGGGACGCCCGCCACTGTAGCATCGCCGATGAAATAAAGAACAAAAACTGGAAGGGTTCATAACCACAGTAATAACCTATCCGACACCGATGGGTTAGGAATCTCATTAATGTGTGTAGGAGTTTCTTAAGTGTAACAAAGGCAAGTTCAATGCCGAAGTCAAAAATCCCCAGGTCCTTTCTTCGCCGAGTGATGGGGCCGCTTCCCTTGAGTTAGGCAGGAGGCGTGCTCCTGGAAAGCCTCCAACCACAAGGCAAGGCTGAAAGCACTCAGAGAGCACATCTCGAGGCTGTGCTGGAGGTGTACCATGGTCTCCTGTTAGGGAGTGTTGAAGGAGAGGACAGGTTCAGGCAGGAGCAGTGAGCGGTGCTGAGCTTTTCCTAGCACAAGAAACAGCCACGAGAGAGGACAGCCAGCTCCACGGAAAACACTTGATGAGTGCCTCAGGGCAGAGGAGGAATTCATTCACCTGATGCCATGAGGACGTGCCCACGGAGGAGCCCCCCGTTGGACAGCCCCAGCTCACAACTCCGCTCTGTCACCGAATGCAGAACGACAGAGCCATGCAGACCACGAAAACCCACACGGCCTTCTGACAGGGTTTTCATTCTGGTGGAGTCACAGAGAAGAGCTCAAAGCACGGCCAAAGCTCACCGTTATTTTTTAACGTGGCGGGGATTTACAGTGGCTTCCTGCCAAGGAACGTTTGAATAACACCTGGTTTTGCTCTCCAACAATATGAATTGAAGGGATTGCAGCTTGACAGTTCCTAAAGGAAAACAAGCTTTCCCCTGTCTATCCAAGCACTGTTTGTGAGAGGGCTGGCAGGGTTCGTGTTTTCAGATCATAGTTCCTCCCCAGAAAACCAAACCCTAGCTTCTTCCAGTCCAGCCTGAAGGATCACATCCCATAACCACCGCCTCCCCGGCTCCGTCAGCCAAACTGTGGGGCTCCTGGTCACATCCAAGCTGGATCCAAGCTGGAAGGAGGGAAAGCGGGAAAGGAAGCGGCCATCTTAGCTGGGCCTGATGTTAAACCTAAAGTCGACTTTGAGAAGAGGACATTTTGCACGTGGACACATATATGAGAGTGTGCTTTTTTGTGTGTGTTGGGTCTGCTCCCACAGCTTGTCCCTAAATTTGAGGCAGGAAACCTTGGAAGCAGATGTGTAAGGAAAGAATGGCTGGGAGGTTCCTGCACAGACATGCTGGGCTTGTGCTGCATACAAGTGATGGATGCTCATGCAAATTGCTTGCAGTGATAGTTCACAAGGGATTTGGATTTACCTCTTTCTGGAGGAGGAAGAAGGAGCTGGGGACGCCCCCTGTGCCTGGTGGTGCCGTGGCAGGGAGCAGCACGATGTGCACGGGGCATGCTGCGTGCTGCAAAACCGACAGGGGAGGGCTGCCCGATCACTTCCTGCTTTTATCACACATGGAGTGGAAGCATGAGCAGGTCATTGCTCCCGAGATCACTGTTTTTTTTTGTCTGCAATGCAAATACAAATGCCGGCTCCCTTAAGGAAATCGCTGGGCCAGCCTTCGTGCCTGACACAGTCCTGGAGCACTGTGACTGCTGTTCCCGTGCCTCAGCACTGCTGGGCTCCAATGGCAGCAGCGGTGGGGACGGCCAGGAGGGCCACTGTGTCTCCACTTCGTGATGTGGGGTATCCCAAGGGGGAAGGGAAGTGGGGGATGTGAGAGCAGTGCTGCAGGGAGAGGAGAGCCTCTGCTCCTCTCCAGGCCTGTCTCAGATGCAACCCAGGGGCTTGATTGCACCAGAAAAATACATTTTGCTCACTGATCGATGCATAATTGTAACGTAGCAGTCATTGCAAGCAACGATGGCTACGTGTGACGTGGTGGCTGACCCAAGGTGACCCAGACGTGGTGGCTTTCACCTCCTGAAGCACTGTGTGCAGCCTCAATTAACATGTCCTAACGCAGTGTAATTCTGCAGCGCACACACATCCCACGGGGCATTCATTCTCTAAACCTCACCTCTGGCCCCACCTGCCTTTGGCTCGCAGGCACGCACCACCTCCACACAGCCCCCTTTCACTCCTGGGACCGCTAACACTGAAAAGAAGTAATTCTGCCCACCTACGAACTGGAAGCCCACCCGCACGGCTCGCAGCGCACACCGCCATAGCCCCGCACCAACCCCACGCGCGCAGCCCCACCGCGCGCTGCGCGTCCCCGTCCCGCGGGAGCGCGCCCCGCCGGCCCCGCCCCTCCGTCACGTGCGTTAGCGACAGCCGCCGGCGGCGCCGATTGGGCGCGGGGCGGGGCCGCCCGTCAGCTGTGCGCGCCGCTATAACAACAAAGGGCTGCGCGGGGCGCGGAGTTGGCGCGGCTGCGGCGCTGGGAGCGGCAGCGCGGTGCGGCCCAGAGGTGAGTGCGGGCCGGGACGGTCCCAGCCCGCTTCTCAGCCCCGAGCGCCTCCCGCCTGCCCGTCCCCGCCGCACCCGGAAGGGCGGCCGGGGGGACCGAGGTCGTCGCGCCGCAGCTTTGTCCCCGCTTTGCCGGGTGGGTGGCTGCGTGCCGGAGGAGCCCCGCGGGGTTCCGTGCGCTGCGCTCCCACCGGGTTGGTGGGGTCGGGCAGCGCCGCCCGCCGCGCAGCGCCCGTAGCCCGGCCGGGAGCGCCTGGGAGCCGCCTGGCGGCAGCGGGAACGGCCGGCCCGGCTACGGCGGGAGAGGAGGAGTGCTGCCGGCCCGGGGGCTGTTCCGTTCTCCGGCTCTTTCTTCTCTTTTCTTATCTTTACGTTCGTCTCTTTTCTTCAGCGCGTCCCTCAGCAGTGGGGCTGTGCGCTGGGCGGGGCGCTGCGCGTTCAGCCGCCCTCATCCAACCGCGTCCTCAGCTTCGCTCACGGCGGCCCCGTGCCCCGCTGCGGGCGTAGGGCACGGCGGCTGGAAAGCTGAACGGAGGAAAAGGATCTGGGCGTGTTAGCTGGCAGCCTGCTGAACGTGAGCCAGCAGCGTGCCCAGGTGGCCAAGAAGGGCCAGCGGCATCCTGGCTCGTGTCGGAAACTGTGCGGCCAGCAGGAACAGGGAGGCGATCGTCCTGCTGTGCTCAGCTCTGGTGAGGCCGCACCTCGAGTGCTGTGTTCGGCTTTGGGCCCCTCGATACGAGAGAGACATCGAGGTGCAGGAGCTCGGGCAGGGCAGCAGAGCTGTGAGGGGTCTGCAGTGTAAGTGAGGGGCTGAGGGAGCTGGGGTTGTGCAGTCTGGAGAAGAGGAGGCTCAGGAGAGACCTTATTGCTCTCTGCAGCTGCCTGAAAGGAGGCTGTGGTAACGTGGGGGTTGGCCTCTTCTCTCAGGTAACGGTGGCAGGGCTAAAGGGAACGGCATTACATTGTGCTGGGAATGTCGAGGTTGGATATTAGGGAAAATCTCAGAAAGAGTGGTGAGCTATTGGAAAAGGCTGCCCAGGGAGGTGGTGGAGTCACAGTCCCTGGAGATGTTCAAGAAATGCATCGGTGTGGCACTGAGGGATGTTGTTAGCAGGCATGGGTTGACAGCTGGGCGAGATGACTGTTTCCAGCCTTAATGACTGTATGATTCTCCCCTGCCTCTCCCGCTGCTGGTTCTCAGTAACAGTGTTACTGCTTGGTGTCCTGTGGCCTCATATCAGCATAAAAACATGGCATGTTCTAAAGCTCTTTTCTGGAACAACAGCTAAAGTCAATGCAGTTTCAGGTGTTACCTTGAATCTTCCTTGGAGTGGAGAGGAGAAAACAGCGTGTTGACATTGGAAGCCAGTGTGCCTCATTAGTGTGATCTGAGGGCTGTGGGTGAGGTGGCGTGCAGGCCTTGATAAAGGATGCAGCCTGTAAGGAGTACTGTTGTCTGCTGTGCTGTCTGTCCCGTTCTGGATGGAGACACCTGTGGCTCTGCCATGCATATCGTTTTCCTTAGTTAATTATTTAAGCAGGTATTTACCTGTAAGAATTCCAACAAGCTGAAGTAATTCAAATATTGTTCTGGTGAGATGAGCTTATGGTTCAGTCCTTGAACATTTCTCATGTGTAGCTGTTACTTATTCAGCTGGCTTCGGTTGCTTGGGTCATGCATGGATATCCAAGGGTTGTCAGCATGCCAGTGTGGGGACAACTGGATGCTCATCTCTCAGCAGCAATGGGATGCCCTCATCCCAACCTCTGCATGCAGGGCTCAGGCTCGCTGGCTGTCATTACACCTAGATCTAGGGAACTATGCTAAGAAGTAAACGTTACTGTAGTTAAACCAAGTTACCTCTTGTTCCTTGGAGTCAGTGAGGGCAGGGTGCTGAGGAAGGGTTTAGTTTGGTGGGCCTGTGTTCTGTGTAGATGCCCTTGCCTAGAAGTGGGGGCCAGCAGTACAGCAATGCTTCTTATGGAGGACGACCTAGGAGGAAGGCTTTGGAGGGACCTGGGCCTCTTCTGTGTGTCACTGGGATGCCAGTGGGGCTGCTGCCTCCTGGGAAAGACTTTTGCTGGTCCCTCACCCTGCACCAGTGAGAGGGCTTCAGTTGGATGCCCTCAGGATGCTCTTTGCTGCTTTGTCACTAAGACCTCTGTCCCTGTTTTCTTTTTTTGCAGGTTTAACACAAACTGTTTACCAGCCATGACTCTGCGTGTCCTGTACCGAAGCTAATAAAGCATCTGTGCACTTTAATCTCAAGTCTTTGCCACCCTGCTAGAACAGTGTGAGCTGTGCCTTGAACCTTGGATATAAAAATCTACCAGCCAAAGTCTCATTCCTGCCTTAGTAATGTTCCAGAGGTTAAATAACATGTTCATGGGAGAGATTGATGGCTTGTCCAGCCAAGAGCCAGAGTTCAGTGAGAAAGAAGATGACGAGTGGATTCTAGTTGACTTCATAGGTAAGGTGCTTGTCAGATGTGAGCTCTGGCCCATACTGGTTGCGTTTCCGTGTGGAGAAACCATACAGTCAGCAGAAACTTGGTGAAGGCAAAGATGATGGAAGTACAGGGTGCCTTCTGAACACGTGCACCAAAACATATTATGTAAACTGGTGAGAAAAATTACGTCAGGTTTATAAGCCTGACATGAGCTTCAGCAGAACCACTTGTACAGATAAAATGTGTTTGGCTTATTGCACAGTTGTATTACTCTGCTGATAACAGCTGCTTTACGTGTCTAACCTGGGTTGTCAGGGAACTCCCCTTTCCCCTCCCCTTGGCTCATAAAAACTTGTGTACTTACTGATAGGGGTTTGTTTCTGTTTTCGTTTCATATCCTGTTTCTGGCTACATGTGGCCTTGCTGTGTTTGTCCTTCTGCAATCGCTGATGTCGATGGCTCCCCCTGACCACCTGCAGCAGACACTTGCACTAACTGCACCACGGAGCAAGATGACATTGCTGAAACATCACCTGCAGGCAGCTCACCCGTCTTCACCTGCCTGCCATCTCCCCTGGAGCACTTGCCTGAGGCTGGCGAGTCGTGCTTCATCCAGTTTGAGTCGTGTCCCATGGAGGAGAGCTGGTTCATCACCCCTCCGCCATGTTTCACTGCAGGTGGGCTGACTGCCATCAAAGTGGAAACCAGCCCCATGGAGAACCTCCTCATTGAGCACCCCAGCATGTCTGTCTATGCTGTCCACAATGCCTGCCACAGCCTCAGCGACACTGGATGTGGAGATGAGGAGTTCTGTGGCCCAGGCAGTCCCAGGTACCTTTGCTTTCTGCCAAGCAAGTGCTGCTTGACTGCTGCTAAATATATCTGGTTTCTACTTGATCAGTATAGACACTTAATACTGAATTTTCCAGCTTATTTCAGAGCGAGTGAATAACATGAATACTACACAGGTTGGGTAGGGTGATCAGGGCTACCTGCCTAGAAAGATGTTACAAGAGATGACTGTGCTAGGAGGAAATTAGCTGTGCTGTTCTGACACTGAGAGGTGTGTTTATGGAGCCCAGGGGTTCCTTCATAGAGCACACTCAAGTTCCACTGGAACTGGTGGCAGTTTTGTTGCGTAGCTGATTGTGTATGCTGGAAGACACTTCGCCCCCTGTGTAACTAAAAGAGGGGAGACTTAGACTGGGCACAAGAAGTTTCTTCTGATAAGGATAGTGAAGCACTGGAACACGTTACCCAGGGACATGATAGATGCCCCATCCTTGGAGACATTCAGAGTCATGCTGGGTAGGGCTCTGTGCAACCACATCAAGCTGTAGGAGTCTCTGTTCAGTGCAAGTGAGTTGGGCTGCATGGCCTTTAGAGGTCATGTCCCAACTCAAATGATTCTATAGCCATGTGTATTTTATCATAAACATTAGTCAGTACCCTTTGTATCACCTTGAGTTGAAAAGTGTTACTCCAACAATCCTAACAGGGAAGTCTGTTTCTTTTTGTCTCTTTCAACCTAGTAATAGGTTGGGATAGAAGATAAAATCTTGTACACAGCTTGTGGAACAGACCCAAACTGAAATACTTAACAAAACTTACATCCCACAAGGTGAGAATTTGCACTGCAAACTTCTACTTATACCAAGGTGAGAAGTTGTGCTGCTCTAGCCTTGAGTTCTAAAGATTTTTGCCATGTAAGATTACTGTGGATGTGTTTTCTTGGTGCACTACTTCCTTGCTGTGGAGTGCCCAGTATATGCATCTAGACCATATATCATGTGTATATGCATGCAAGTATGTTTTTGTTGCTGTCACTCTACATTTGCCTGTGTTCCATTAATTGGAATTAATGGGATGTTTTTGGGTATCCTCATTGACAACAAAGTGACTTAAATTATAGAAAGCTCTGTATGGGAAAACAATGAAAGTGCAGAGAAGCTGCTGTAGGCAGATGCACAGCGACTTTGGGTCAGGTCCTTGTCATGTTTAAACTGCTCACTTCAAAGAAGTGAGTGACTGAGATGATGCACATTGCTGTGTTTTGAACATAGTGCCGATACTGGTACATGTACAGAACATGGGATTCCTTGTGATTATCTGAGGAGGGCAGTTTATGATGTCAAGCACTGAGGGCCTAGCTGAATTTAGAGGGAGGCTTGTGGACACAGCACCTCTTAAAATCCAGGTTAGAAGGAGTGTGCAGGGCAACCATAGGCTCTTAGGCACGGCATAGTGAAGGAAAGACCAGCTTTGATAAGTAATCTCCAGTGGATAGTAACACCTGAAGTCAGGTACTGGCTTCTCTGGTGACTTCTTCACAAGAGGTAATGATATACATTATTTGGGAGAAGAATCTTGTGTTGTGTTATGCAGTGGACTTAAGCAACCTTAATGTGTTGAGTACCTCAGCTTTAGTTTCCCAACTGGCATATGATTAAGTTCCCACATGCTGTCTTCTCATTTGTTACCTTATACAGTATACAGAGATCTAGATCCTCTGATAAAACATAACTATTTGGGGTGGCAGAATTGGGGGTTGATCTCAAGTGTAAAGCTGAGGTAAATCACAAACTGGGAAAATCAGTTGCATTGAAAGCACAGTAAGCTTTGAAAGCTGTCTTTTAAGTCCCCAGTGGTTTAATGGTTGGCCATTTAATGTTGTAGGGCCAAGAAAAGCTGCTTAAGGCACACTGGCACAGTAAGTACTGCTGTTTTGGGATAGTGCTGCTTGTTTGATCAGTCTGCTAGCAACACTGCTTCCTCTAGAGCCTTGTATGCCAAAACAATGCTCATTTTTAGGACTAACCTTTGTAAATTGATCAAGCCTAACTACATCTGCTTTAACAAGCCAAAATGCTAAGTGCAGAAAAATTACTTTAAAATATTAATTGGTGTGGGGTCTGAATCCTATAGTGTTTCTTGTGAGATCTGGCTGTGTATTGTAACTGTAGTAGCAGTGCTTTCTAGTGATACAGACGCTGGGCACACAAAGTGTATGGAGCAGCAGATATAGCCCCTCTAAAAAGATGTTTTTGCCCACTTGGTTAGAGGCTCATCAATGCAGTTCTCCCAGTGCCTGGGGCTTACTATGGCCTGGCTACCAAAGGCAGTCACTGAGATGCCAAAATACTGAACTTCTGTTTAGGAAGTCTTCGTTTGTTCCTTCTAAATTCTTGATAAAGTGAAAGGATGGCACATAAACTTTCCCCGTGTTCTTTAAGTCAGTTGTATTTCTTCCCATAAGAAGTCACAGCACTTGGGATGAGCAGTTAATGCAAGTCTTTAGCTAATGACACAAAGCAAAAGTGTGTTTAGGAAAAGCACGTTCCAATAACACACTGTGGTGTGGCTTCCTAACTTAAGGCTTTCTCTTCATCTGGAGTTTCAGCTCCAGCCCTGTTGAACATATGAAGGGATCACTATATATGGAAAATGGTAGCCTCATGTCTGCAGGCACCCTCGTGTAAATTGAGCTGGTGCGATCTGCTGAGCAGGTTTGTGTTCTTCTTGCTTCACTTTTGAAGTGCTAGATTTAGGATAAATCCAGTGAATGAAGAGAAGAAAATGAGCATGTTGTATATTGCTATTCTGTAGGCTTCAGCGCAGTTGCTTCAAGTTACCTAGGAGCTTAAAAAGCAAGTGGATTAAGTGGATGTTGATATTTAAAAGAAAAAAGGAGAGAGCAGGGGCAAAGTCCCATTCTGACAGAGCATATACATCCTTTTACATGGGGTGGAGGCAGGTAGAGGAGCTCAGCTCTGCCAGTCACCTCCTAGAGGAGACTGAGAAGGATGTGCGATGGTCATGGCGGTCCATGCCTCTTACAAGCTCTCCAGGAGCCCATGGAGATGTTGTATAAGTGCAAATTAATCCCTCCCCCCAAAAAATAGCACATAGAGGTATGCTACTGCTAAAAGACAGATTTCTGAAGGGATTTCTTGCTCATGCCTAAGCAAACTCCTGGCCTCCCAGACACCCTTCTGGGTACCAATGAGCTCACTGGTAGGTGGGGAAGGGAGAAGGCCAGTAATGCTGGTGCCTCTGGTCTCACACCAGCTGTGGCTCTCAGACTCGGGGCTTGCTTTGTTTCACTTCTAAAACCACCAAGCTATTTTTATCTTTACTCTTGAAGTTTCAGGAAACACCAGTGATTGTTCTGTGAAGTAGGGAAGTCCTCTCTCAGTATATCAGTCCCTGCTTGCATAGGCTGCTGTTTTGTTTCTCACTAGTGCATGATGCAAAGGTTTGCCAAAACCACTGACTCTCCACTCATGAGATCAAGAGGACTGTTTGGAGAATGATCCTTTTGAGTTGTTTCCAACGTGTGTCGCAACTTGTCTGTCTTTCCCACTCCCGTGCATGAACATTGAGTTTACTTGTATGGCTTGCAATCCAAATGTACACTCTCATTAGCGTGCTTTTGTTTTCAGTTCAAACAACCAGCGTTCAAGGTGATTTTTCTTTAAACCAAACTTTGCCTAGCGGATAAACTTAAGTCTTCTAAAGCTGGATTGGTGACGCACGTTGCCTTGTGTTTCTGATCTGTGCTGTATCGTGGGGTTAGGGAAGTGGAGTGGGAAAGTAAGGGCACAGTGGCATAATGCACCAGAAGCCCAAAAGCTATTGTGTTGCCTCGGTGGTAAAAGCAAGCTGGCAGTGCTGCTTACCAATGTGATTTTCTTAAACTGGCTTGGCCTAACTTCAGCCCAGATCTTTGTCCAGTACGATCATTGCGCCCCTCCCTGAAATGCTGGATGTTGTTCACGTTCTCGTGCCCTCCGTAGCTTGCATCTTTCACTCCTAACTCAGGAGCAATCTAAGTATGCTTGTTTTGATTCTAGACTGGAGGCCCGAAATGAAACAGGACAGCGCGTTCACTGCTTTGTCGCAGCTCTTCCTACCCGTTCAAGTGTTCTGGAAAAAAACAAGAGCTTTCGTCCTACCCACTGGATAAAAGAACATGGCGAAAGGCACTATCCCAGCAGAAATGGTCTCCGTCGCCAAAACCTCACCAGGGATTGCCACTCTCGGCACATCAAGCACAACGGACTGTTTGTTCACCAGCCTTGCCAGCGTCAGTTCAATTACTGATGGCTCTCGTGGTTTTAATCTATGATCTCATTGTTTCTTAAGTTGCTCACGTTTTCACGCGTAGGTAAGTGTGGTCGACCTGCAGCTGATCGCCGATCCCTCGGACGCAATCACAACTAGTGCTGCGTTTGTTTGAAGTGACACATCTCCAAAAATCTTGCTGCGAGTCTAAATTACGTTGAATATCAGTGTCTTAGAAGCCTGTCAGTACAGTAGCTCACGTGCTGACCTATCTACTGTGTATAGATAGGTTCATAGATAAGCTTTTAAAGAAGCTTAACTGAGGTAGAAAATCAGTTACGTCTTTGCATTAATCAAAGTGGAGTTTGAAAATTTGAAGTTAGCCATATGCTTTAATGACAAGTACTTGACAGCTTGTGTATCTGTCTGTATTGGGCATATATGATTAAGTTCTAACAAGGAAATACTGTAGCTGCCAGTGAATATTACATAGCTATGCTGAACTGTTACGAGGACAACTAATCTGAATTGCCTAGTACCTACCTGTGTTTGCATGGAGTCTGTGTAGTTGTGTTAGGTACTTAATATGAGTATCAGAAAAGGGTTAAACGTCCCTTCGGTATTCCTGCAGTATCTATGGCACTGGTGTTACAGATGAAGTACCTCACAGTGGAGTGAAAGGAAAAGTGGACCTATGGGTTAAGTACAGATGCATAACCCAGAGAGCTGAACTGTTCTACTTGGTACAGTTTGAGTTTTCTTCCCTTTCTAACTCTTTTTATTGTTGAAGATCAATTCTTTTCTAAAACCTAATCTATCCCATTTGTTCTGTAGTCTAGTTACCAAAAAAAAATGGTGGATCAACTGTTCTAATCCCACTGGTAGCTGACTGCTTTTCAGAGAAGTCAGGCTGATGCTCAGCTCTTTCTGAGCTGCTGATTGCTGTTAGATTTTCTTGTTTACAGGCTGAGAGTTGCTCAAAAGTAGCTGGAAGGAGGATTTTGGTCAGAAGTTCTTCTAACTAACTCTTATCTCAGCTGTCCTTCCGCTCAATCAAGTCTGAGATCAATTGTGACTGGAAATGAAGGGCAGTGTGTGGCAAGGAGAAGAGCATGCTGAAACAGTCTTACAAAACTAAGTACAGATAGTGGTATATAAAATTTGAGACACCTCAGCAGTGGTGTTTTTTTTTTAAGTCAACAGGGGGCAGAAAGACTGGATATCAATTCTGTGGGCCACCAGGGAAGAAAAGCCATTCAAAACTATCAGATACTTAAGTATTCTTAAGTATTAGTACATAAGTATTCACTCCTAAGAACACTGCAAGATACGTTGGTAGTAGGTGGACACTTAAAGGCGAAAAATAGCTTATTAATTGTGTGTTACACTGCAGCCACATGGCTCACTGAACACTGATAGGTAATCTAGGAAGTGGGTTAAATCTCTTTGAAGGGGAGAAGGAGCAGAAACTCTCACAAAAAAGGGGGAATAAGTCATTTTACCTCCTTTCTGTCAGTGCTCAAATGCTGTGTGGTTTTTTTTTCCTCTCCCTGTGCTGGGTGCCTAGGGCATTAAAGTGTTAATGTTGCATTCAGTCATGTCTTCCAGTAGTCCTTAGACAGAAGTTAGCATAAGGACCCACATGGGGAGCATTGGAAATAGGGCAGTGTCAGTGTGAATTGTTCCAGCCCCACAACACTTGTTTTCCAAATCCATCCAAATGCTTCAAATGTTTCTCAGAAGCCCAACAATTTGAACTAGTAGTGATGTAGTTAGAGCATCATGTAGTGCATGATGTAGTTACTGCACATAGTGCAGCTGGAGTTGTTGGGGAACATACCTAGTGTGCAGAAAACAGCATTTATTTCAGTTTTCATTTCTCACTTCAGTTTTGCTGCTTCCCTGGGATTAGTTAGGGTTGTTGCAAAGGGATGTTGGCAAACACATGCGTGTGTAAGAGCAAGTGGTGCTTTCCTGGATACACTAGTCTTCAAAACGTGTGGAGTTTGTGTGAACTGGGGAAGAGAACAAAATTGGTCACATCATGAGCCTCCAAAATAGCATTGAGGGTGTTACTACTCTTTAAAGCCTTATGTACCCATGTCCATACAACATTTTTGTGGTCCAAATACTCTGGCTTATCTCCAAGTAGCTGTAGTTTCTCCAGTCTTGCGTCTGTACATATCTGCATCTGGCATAAACTTCTACTTGCCTCAGATGATCTACCTTTACCACTCCAACTCCGTGTCCAGCTTAAACTTCCTTCTCTTCACTGCCAACTTTCTAGCTCAGGAAAATTCTGTGCTTTCCTGTATTTTTTTTTCTTGATATATCAAGTAACTACTTTCCTTCAGCTTTAATTTTCTTAAAGTTAAATGAAGGAAGATGATATCTCCACCTCCCTGAGTTGGAAGGAGTAAGTAATCCTTTGAATCTCAACTGGGAGGTGGAGTTGAGAGTATAAGGGCTCCCAGGCGTTAGAATGAGAGCCTTGGTCTGTTCTTCTTAGCAGGCAAGTAAATGCAACTTTAGACTGCTCCTAGAGTTGGGAGAAACTGATCTTTTTTTTTATACTACATTACTAGATAACTTTCTGGTGATGAACGCCTATATCTTTCAGGATATAAACTGTTTTGTTGCACAGAGCTGTGCTTCTCAACTTGTAATATTGGAAACCGTATTGTTGTGTGAGATAGTACTGCACCAATGGCTTTTTCTTAATTTGTTTTAAGTATTTATGTTGGTTTAGCCCCATGTTATGCCTGGAGCTATTGGGCGATTAGATTTGTTTTGGTTTTCTTGTTTTTAATAGTGAGCTGTGTGGCTTTTTATATGGTTTTTTGAATTGTACTAAAATGTGTGTATTTTTTCTTGTAAAAGTGGAGGCCTTGCAGTGTCTCATACTGATTGATACTCATGAGTTTGGCTGAAATGGTATTTTCATATATTGGTCAACAGGCAGATTTGCATTTTAAACTGTGCCTTCTTGGTGTAACTTTACACAGCAAACTTGAAGATACAAAAGGGACATTTCAGATAGGATTAATACTGTACATCAGTCTATGCATATACGGCAGCTTCTTTCCAGAGCCACTTTCAATTTGTAGCAGTCTTTTTGATATGGAAGAATGTCTTGCTCTTATTTTTAATAGTTTAACACGAGCTGAAAGCTGACAAAATACAGCACTTTGCCAAAAAGTAGCATTGCTTAACCGGTGTGTATTTACTGAAGTGATCTTCTGTATTTTGTTTTCATGGTGTATTATGCGCACCGTGGGGAGACACGATCTGAACTCTCAATAAATGGCCTATTCAAAAATGGCGGTCTTCTCTCACGTCTGTTCAATTCGAAAGGTAATGGGTGTCCCATTGGGGTGTGGTAGTCTTGAGTACAGTATACAGCAAAAATCCTTGCTGTTGTACAAAGGTTTCTCTGGGAATCGTTTTGCATTACTTGATCAAGTGATAACACAGGGTCGAAGGAATACCTTGCGTCCCTGCCATCTGCTGTGCCTCCTGATGAGTGTGTCAAACTGCAGTAGGTGAATAGGATAGAAAGTAAGAGCGTGTTACTACTTAAAGCACACAGGGTAGGAAAGCTAGTATCCAGATAACTCTGCTGTTACACAAGCTTGATGCTTTCCAGAGGTTATTTAGAAGATCTAGTTGCTGTTGTCTGCCCACTGGCTGATGAATGCTGATGCCCTCACTGGCTTCCACCAGTGGTGGGGGTTTTGCCTCAGGACAGCAAAGCTACCTCTGAGATCGTGACCAGGCTGCCCAGGGCTTAGTCTCTTCCTGTCTGGAAAACCTCCAACAATGTAGACTGCAAAACCTCTGGGAAACCTGTTCTGATGCTTGACTTCTGTAATTAGGGCCCAGAGAAGGCCTTTCCATGAACCTCATTTTGGTTCTTAACTCATTGCATTTGCTTGATGTCCTGTGCACAGCTCTGGCAAGTTTGTAGCTTGTACTGGTAGGCTGTGATTACCATTCAGGAGGTAGAAGTAGGGATAGGTAATGTGAGGCATGTGAAGACCCTGTGCAAGTGTGTGAGGAAAGCCAAGCCACCTGCAACTGAGTCTAACAAAGACTGTGTGTCATGGCTATGGTTCCATATGCATATGGTCCCAAAGCATTATGGAACCATAAGGCAATAAGGGGCTTCTACAGATATGCCACCTGCAAAAAGAAGATTAGGGGAAAACACAGAGCTGCATCTAAATGGGATAGGAGACCCTGTGTCAAAGGCATAGAGAAGGCTGAATGCCATGTGTTCTTTGCTATAGTATTCAGTGGTTAAAAAAAAAAAGTCTTTGGGAATCATGGGCTTCTGAGGTTAGTGGGAAAATCTAGAGCAAAGGGAAGGTTGATGCTTGGTTGAGAGGGATTGAGTAAAAGCACTTCAAGAAATGGAACATAAATGCATAGGATGCATCTATAGCTGATAATGATCATTGGCTGTCTAATGGTGTTGTGAGGACATTCAGTCTTTCAGTGGTTATGGCAGTGAACAGGGTTCCTGAAGAGGGGAAGAAATTAAGTATCTTTCCTGTCTTCAAGAGTGTAAAACAAAAACTGAGAAATTATAGGACGATCATAATAGTTGAGCTCAGAAAGTTGTGTACAGTGACACCACGCCTGGCTAAAGGCCATTACCAACTGGTGTACCCAAGGTATTTATAGTGACTGACACTGGGACTGCCACAGGTCAAGAAGCATTCGGACAATGATCTCAAACATTAGATTTGATCTTTGAGTGGTCCTGTGTGAAGCCAGGAGCTGGACTCTATGATCCTTGTGAGTTCCTTTCCAACTCAGGATGTATTATAATTCTATTACTCCTATACTGGTAAACATCTTTGTGAATGACCTGGCTGTTGGAACAGAATGTGTCATCAGTGGGTTTGCAGAGAGTAGGAAGAGCTGCTGGATGCACCTGTGCTGCCATTCAGAAGGATCTTGGCAGGTGGAAAAGATGCACTGGCAGGAACATAAATTTCAGCAGGAGGAAATGCAAAGTCCCACATCTGAGGAAAAATTACCACCGACATCAATACATACTGGGGCCAGGTGGCTGGAAATCACCTTTGTAAAAAAGCTTCTGAGTATTGGTGGATGCCGAGTTGACTGTGAGCCAGCAGTGCACCCTCATGGTCTCAAAAGCTAAGAGCCTCTCAGGCTGCAATAGGAAGGAAGAACAGAGCTATCAGGTTGGCAGATGTGCATCTGAGTGCTGCATCCAATGCTGAGGTCCCCAGCATGGGAGTGATGTGGGCATGCTGGAAGAGAGTCCAGCAAGGGGCCAGAAAGATCACAGAGTCATAGGGGACCATCCAGTCCAACCCCTGCTGCGTTAGTTCCCTACAGTGGGTTACTCAGGAAAGTGTCTGGGTGTGTTTTGAATATCTCCAGAGAAGGAGACACCACAACCTCTCTGAGCAGCCTGTTCCAGTGCTCTGTATCCTTCAGTAAAGAACTGTTTCCTCATGTTCGTATGGAACTCCGTATGTTTCATTTTGTGCCTGTTGTCCCTTGTCCTGGAAAGGGAGCTGGAAAGAGCCTGGCCCCCATCCACTTGGCTCCCACCCTTTAGGTATTTATCAGCATAAGGTCCCCTCTCAGCCTTCTCTTCTGCAATGCTGAGCAGCCCCATGTCTCAGCCTTTCCTCATGAGAGAGATGCTCCAGGTCCCTCATCACCTCTGTGGCCCACTGCTGAACTTCCTCCAGCAGTTCCCTGTCTTTCTTGAGCTGAGGAGCCCAGAACTGGACACAGTACTCCGGATGTGGCCTCACCAGGACACAGTATAGGGGAGGATCACCACTCTCAACCTGCTGACCACACTTCTTTGAATGTACCCCATGTTCAAGGAACATTTGGATGTTGTGCTGAGGGACACGGTTTTGTGAGAACTGTTGGTGATGGGTGAATAGTTGGACTGGATGATCCTGTGGGTCTTTTCCAACCTCAATGATTCTATGATTCTAAATACCAGTCAGTCTTCTCCTTCTTGAATCTCTTCATTAAATTCAGAGTCGAGGGATCTTCCTGATCCAAGGGTGAGGCAGAGGAGGTGCTGAGCACCTCAGCCTTGTCTGTGAGCACCAGCACCAGCCTCACAGGTAAGAAATTCCAGCTAGCTGGCTGCTAACCCCGTGTGGATTCAGGCACTTTTTTCCATAGCAGTTTTGCTGCTTCTCATGTCCTCCTCCCCCCCTGAGAGCTCTAAATGAACAAGTTCCATCTGTGGATCTCTAGGTTTTCTTATGCTCCTTTTTTTTCCCTCCTCCCTGTGATGGGGTGGAGAGCAGGGTCCAGACAGGTAAAATGTTTCCCACTTGTGTCCTATCAAGTGTACGGGTAACTTCAAAGAGCACGGTTCTGTCACTTGCAGCTGTCCAGTCCCTAAACTGAAACTAACTGGGAACAAAGTGGTCTGTTTAACTGGAGATGATGAAACAGAATTTGCTCAACAAAGCATCTGTCTTTCTCAAGACAACACTGAGGGAGAACTTTCATTTTCAAGCATAGATTTTGTGTCCTATCTATTCATCAAAGCTGGAGCTCCACTTTCCTCTATGCATAAATCCTTGCACATCTCTGGTGAAGCTATGATGCTAATTACTGTTCTCTGAAAATGAACACTGATGGAAGTAATCCACATCGTTTCCTTGTTGAGTTGTTCATTATCCGCTTTATTTGTCTCACTGAAATATTTGGGTGCATGTTTATAACCACAAAATGTTGTCACCTCCACAGTTCAGTGACAGGCACAAGTAGGGTTCGGACTTCTTCATGAGAAATAACTCTTAATGTGGCCTGGTTGTTCCCATGGTGTGCTCACAATAAGCTGTTCTTAGAATGAATGGGGCTGAACTGAGACTTAGCAGCGTGTTCGTAAGGTTTTCTGCCTCAGCCAATCCTTTTGTCCATGAAAATACTGTCTTGGAGTTCCTGCTCTATGACTAACACTTCAGAAGTTAAAGTCTCTGTAAACATTCCTAAGCTTTGCAGGCAGGTAGATGGTTGAACCCTCAACCGCCTTAATGAGACAGCTAACTATGTTTTAATTTCATGGACGAGCCAAAGAAAAAGAACCATAGAAAAAAGAACAGCAACAAAAACAGATAGATAAGAGTATAACAGAACTGGGCCAGGAGCAGGTCGGATCTCAGCTTGCAGACATGGGCAGTCTGAATTTCTTCTGAAGCTCAGCTTCTACTTTGTGTCCAAGCAAGAAGATGACTCAGGTGATATAATTAAAAAATATATAATTATCGTAGAATCATAGAATGGCCTGGGTTGAAAAGGACCTTTAAGACCACCTAGCTATGCTCAAACATAATTCTGAGTCGTAAAATAGTCCCATATTCCTTAAAGTGGAGCTCTGTAGAAAAGTCAGTAGAGTCACAGAGGAGGGGGAAGGAGCCCTCAACTGCTAACAGCTGGAAGAAATAAGATGGCATCGTAATCAAGAAAGGAAGGATTGATATGGGCAACTGATAACACAGCAGTGAATTCCAGCTCTAATTCACTGGTCTGTGGTGCAAGACTGAGAAACAGTGAGGAATTTGAGTTCCGTGGCTGGTGAGAAATCAGCAAGCAGCTCAATGAAGATTGATCTTTACTAAATGCCTGCTAGTAGTGGACTGTTTGGCGCAGGTTATTATTTCCTGCACATCATTCTTGTATCTGGAGAGATCTGCAGTGTGCCCAAATCACAACCAAGATCAGGGCTGGAGAATCACAAGCAAAGCCTTAGTCCCCCAGCATTAACGAGGCTTTTGCCACCTTGTTTGGGAGTTGGTGCACCAGCTGCAAATACCCTTTGCTTTGCATGTCTGGGAAATAAAGCCCCTGGTTCAGGGCCCAGCTGCAGGCATGGCCAGGTGATGTGAGTCACTGGGATGAGGAGCTGTATCCACTGGCAGCTCAGGGGCTGAGTCAAGGAGGTGAGGGTCTGCCTCTGTGGTCAGCAGCAGGCAGCAGAGGTGTGTGGTGAGGATAATCTATTTGTGATGAAGAAAGTGCTGTGTTACTGTCAAGCTTGTGTTCTGATGAGCAGAGATTCCTTTCTTTTTCCCCATGCTCATAGCTCCTTGTCCAAAAGGCATCGTGCTTACAGCCCAGTGGTGAAGCAATGCTGGAAAACATGAGAGAAGTGGGGCTTGCTATTTCTCTGAGCTGCAGACAGGAGACTGAATGCAGGGGTAAGTGGGGGCAGACTTAACATTTGCCGTTACAGGTGCTACTTCCCACTGTGGAGATGCTGTCCTGTTGAGTGTGTACTGAAAAATAAAATCAAGAGGGAAAAGAAAATTCAACACTGTATTGTGCTATATTGTTGTAGGTCTGTCCCTGCAAGTTGTAAGGGAACTGTTACAGTACTCTCGGTCTTTCTCTTGTCCTAACAGTAGCTCCTAGTGGTGGTTGTTGTGAACTAAACTGATTGTCAGAAGGGCTGCTTATGCAGGATAGTTTTGCTGCTGGCATTGGCCTTAGACATATTCACATGCTTACAACTAAAAGGTTTACTCTGTTGTAGTTTGCTTCTATCAGGTTTTTAACCAGTCTTATGTCTTCCCTTGAAATCAAGAAAAAAAGGTCGATTTTGTAAGATGCAACGAAGCAAAAATAAGTCCTTGGTGTTTCTCAGATGGGTTCATGTTTTAAAACAGATCTCTGAAATGAAACCAGTAGGAATTAGCGGGTTCTAATAGAAGGTGAGGATTCTGAAACCTTAGGGTTTCACTTATCCCATGCTGTTCAGCAGATGGAAGCCTCAGTTTGGGAAGGATATTGCTTCCTGCTAAAGGATTCCTTTTAGGAGTGGTGGAAATTTGTCATGGCACTTGACTTAGGATAGCAGCTGGAGCCACCCTGTAATAAACAGACTTATAACTCCTCTTATAAACTGCCTACTTCTTCTACACGGGTCCTGGTTCCAGCCTTTCCTTTAACTGAGCTATCAGATAGCTCAGGCAGTGCAGATGTGACTCGGAAACAAAGTCTGGCAGCAAAAGCAAACAACCATGGTGAAATGCTTATTGCAACATGACAGAAATACAGAGGCCAGTACCTCATGTTACGTTGAGCACAAAATACCCCCCGGTAAGTGCAGTGTGTTTCAATAAGCATAAAAGTTATTTGCTCATGTGAGCTCATCTCCCTGAAGGAGGCATGCATGTAAGTGAAAGAGGATGTCCCGTGCATTAACTCCTTTGAAAATAATCCCGATGTGGACTGCAGTCACTTCAGTTTTGTTGCCGCATCAAAAGGTCAGCACATTAGCTTGCATTAGAGCCATAATCTCATTGTCTGCAGCAGAGTTTTATTATGCTCTTCTGGTTCTTTGTTTTTCTTGTCTGTACTGCTCAGACTTTAGGGAAGAAGTCACTGGCAGAGCTTGAGTCTGCTTACAGGACCAGGCCAAAAGCACAAATACATCAGGGCACCATGTGAAGCAGCTCACAGCAAGAGGGGTGGGAAAGCAAGTGGTAGTCATTGCTGTCTGTGTGCTGTGACCTGTTCAAGGTAGGCCTGAACTGCTTCAACACAGACAGTTCACAAACATTGTCTCAACAGGCCTCAACAGGTGAGAGTGATTTATTACTATTATCGTTATTATTTTTAATGCCTTCTGGGCCATAAAGAGAAGACTTCCTTTGTGAAAAGGATGGGAATGGCCATTTTGCAGAGCTGAGGAGGCTGGGCAGCTCAACATCCACCTCGTGCTGCTGTCATTCATGCTGCTCTGCTGGAAGTCTGCAGGAGCCGTTGTCCCTGTGCTGCCAGGAGCTGGGAGCACCCACAGGTGGGAGATGTCCCCTGCTGCCCAAACCTGACACCTGCTAAGGTCACTTAGACCTGTTGGCAATGCTGCCGTGTCTTTGCCTGTGGTGGACTGCACTGCCTTTCCACTTGTAAAATGGCAAGCACCAAAACCTGGTTATTGTGGCTAATTGCTCATTAAGATGTTGTAGGCTACAGGTGTGTTTACTCTTCTGTAGCATTACACTTGGGAAAAGAAAAAGCAGAAGTGAAGAGAACGGTGACAAGGTGGATTCATTTGAAGGCAGCTGGGGTATTTCTTCACACGTGTTTACTCTCTTGTCTCTCCCATCTGCAAAATATCTGTGCACAGCCCTGTGCTGATGGCCAGCCTTCCTGCACAGCCTCCTTTTAAGAAGGAAAAGAAGGGTGAGTTTTTTGCTGTTTAACTGTAGTGAAGTCCTTGCTTGCAACTGGTTTGCATGGGAGGTGGGTTTCAATCTGCTTGGGGGTCACAGAATTGCAGAATGGCTTGGGTTGGAAGGGACCTTAAAGTAATCCAACCCCTGACATGGGCAAGGCTGCCCCCCACCAGCTCATCGCCCAGCCCAGGGCCCCCCCAACCCTATCTTGAGTGCCTCCAAGAATGGGGCACCCGCAGCTCTCAGGGCAGCTGTGCCAGAGCCTCACCGCCCTGTGAGTGAAGAATTTCTTCTTAACATCTAACCTAAAGGTCCCCTCTTCTAGCCTCAAGCCGTTCCCCTTTGTCCTATCTCGAGGGATGGCCGTCCCGGGCTGCTGCTGCCATTTTGGGACGTGGTCTGTGGGAGGGGTGCGAGTGTCCCTGGGCAGGGGTACGTGCTGCCCCAGGCAGAGCTGTGCTGCTTCCACTGGGGCCTGGCTCAAAACCGCTTTCGGGGTCATTTTTTCGTGTAATAAGGAGAGGCCCTTCTCTCGGTTTGATGAACTTCCTGGTGCCAAAACTGTGGAGAAGCGGGAGGCAGAGGCGGCGCCCCAGCGGAGGCCGCGCAGACCCGGCGGGAAGCTCCGTCCCCTCAGCACCGCCGTGTTCGCGGCGCCCCGAGTATGCGGATGAGGATCGCCCCGGCGGGGTTGTGCGACCGCCGCCCTGCGTCGGGGCGCCGGGCTGACCGCGGAGGGCCGCGGGGCGCTGACAGGCGGGGGCCGTGCCCGCTGACAGGACGGCCCGGCCCCGCCCTCAGGCGGCGGCGGGAGCGGCGGGAGGTGCGTGTTTACATTCCGCCGCCGCCGCACGTTGCCGCCGCGAAGCGGGCTGCCATTGGCGGGCGGGAGGCGGCGGCTCCGCCCCGGGGCTGGGCCTCGCCGGGCGCGCGGCGTGCGCGGCGCGTGGGGCCGCCCGGCACAGCGAAGTGCATGGGGGAGCGGGGCGGCTGCGGCGGCGGCAGCGCGGGACGGCGATGCGGGGCGGCGGGGGTACGTGCGTGGAAGCGGAGACGGCGGGCGGAGCGGGATGCGGCGGCGGCGGCGGCGGCGGCAGAGCGGCCCTCCCCGCCTGCCGCTCCCTCGGGTCGCCTTCACGGGGGGAACCGAGGCGGGGCGGCCCCCGGGGCTGAGCGGGCGGCGGAGACCGCGGGGTGCCCGCTGGGCCGGGGTGGGCGCCGCGGCCGAGGGGCGGCGCTGGGGCAGCGGGGCGCGGGCGCGGGGCGGGGGAGCTGTCTGCCGCCCTCGCACATGCGCAGCGCGGGCGCGGGCCGCGCTATATAGCGGCTTGGCGCCGGCGGCAGTGGAGCAGCGCGGCCCGGGCGGCGGCGGCGGTGGAGGTGCGCGGGGGGCAGCGGGCGGGTGGGCGGGAAGGAGTTCTCGGTGCGGGGTTCGGCGGCGCCGGCGGAGCGTGCGGCGGGGACGGGGGGATCGGGGGACGGGGTGCGATCGGGGGACGGGGTGCCGGGGGCACCGTACGGTGCCGGAGCTGCGCGGATCGGTGCGGGGCTGCGGGGATCGGTACGGGGCCGTGTGGCTCTCAGCCCTGCGAGAGCTGCGGAGGCGCGGGCGGGAGCGGCGGGCGGGATGCGCGCCCGGACGCCGTTTTGGAGGGAGAGCGGCTGAGGAGTAGCGGCGGCGGCGCCCATCCGAGCCCGCAGCGCCCCGCTCAGCCCCGCGCTCGGCGGGATCCCGTCCCGGCGCGCCGCCCGCCCGCCACCGGTGGGGGCGGGGAGCGCTGTTGGCGCGCTGACCCCGTTTGCCGCCCGCCCGCACCCCGCGGCGCTCCGGGGCCGCCGCGTCCCCCAGGGCGAGGCCTCGGCTCCCTGCGCTGCCCCCATCGCCCCCCGAGGGACGCGTCCCCGCCTCGGGTGTCCCCCTGAGAGAAACGTCCCCGCTGAAGCGGGGTGTCCCCGTGAGCGCGGGCTCCCCGTGAGGTGGCGGTGCTGTCCCGGAACCCCTCCCGCGTTTTGGAGGGAGCCCAGCGCGCACCGAGGCGGGAGCGAGAGGACGGGGATGGGGGGGCCCGAGGTCCTGCCGCCCCGATACCCCGTGCAGCCCCGCCTGGAGGAGCTCGGCGCCCCTTCTGCAGGGACCCCAAGCGTGGACAGCGTTCTCTTTCCCCTTACGCCTGAGTCCCGCTCGCCCCGGGGCCGGCCGAGGCGCGGCGCTGAGAGGCCGCCTCCTCCTCTTACCCGCTCTGCAAATTGGCGCGGAACCGGCGCTGAGGGGCGGCAGCAGCGCGGGCGGCCCGGCCCGGCCCGGCAGGTGGGGGCGGCGGGAGGGATCCCCCCCCCCCCGTGTGTGTGTGCGTGTGCAGTCCGCCTGGGGTGCCCCTCCGTGCCCCCTCACACGGGGAAGGCCGTTTGGCTGCTTCCATCCCTCCCCCCGCCCGACAAAACGAGCCCAGGTAGGCACAGGCGAGCTGTGTGAAGGAGCGTCCATCTCCTGAGCGATGCACTGTGGGGATCTGGGTTTAGCACCACGGCACCCCCAAGGGATGTGGGGCAGCGTGTGGGATCTCATGCCCGGTGTGCCTTGCACCAGTCAAATAACGGTGCCCTGCTTTGGTGCTGTGAGCCACGTGTGGCTAAAAGCAGCACAGTTGCTCTGTCCTAGGGCTCAAAGCACCCACCTTTCAGGATATACATTAATTCAGCTGTTATTCCTTTGGTCCAGGTAGAGAGATCTTACCGCCCGAAGATGTCGAGACGCAGGTAAGCTGTCAGCGTGGTGACACACCAACGTGCCCTTTGCTCGCCTCCCAACTGCCGCCCCCTTAACGCTGAGCATCTCTGCCCCTTGCAGCAGCCGACTGCAGGCCAAGCAGCAGCAGCAGCCACCGCTGCCTTGTCAAGAAGAGACTCCACGTGAGCTGCAGGCACCAGAGCATCTCCAGACCAGGAAAAGAAGAACGGCAGAGGTGACCCATTTGGTTGACTCAAAGTTTAATGTTGCATGTTATTCTGGTCACTGGGGTGGGGGAAACCTTCCCTCTGCAGAGCTAGAAAATGGGGTGGGAGTAGCAACAGCTTGCTGTGTCTTTAGAGATGGGTGTGCTGGTCATTGTCAGCCTACTGACGTGTGGTTTTCTTTTCAGCAGGAGATTAAGAAGAAAGAAGATGGGAAAATTGCTAAGAAACATCAATATGAAATTAAGGTAACTCAGTCCTGAATACTGGTTCAGATTAGGTGAGGGAATCAGCCTCGTTAAGATTGGTGGGTGTGAAGTCACGCATTCCATGCTAGAGAAGGAGAAATTTCTTTCTTCAGATGTGGACAGTATGTGATCTCTGTGCCTTAGCATCTTTTTTTCCCTTCACTTTTTACAGAGGGTTTGGGAACTAAATTCTCTCCTAGATACTTCTTTCTGGCCAAACAGGTTTTGAGATTTTGTATGCCAAGGAAACTATATGTACTTCACCTTGAGAAGAAGCTCTGTAGGAAATGTTCCTGTGTTCAAAGGCAGGTCTTGTCGTTCTGTGTGAAAGGAATCTTCCTAATTCCACAGACCATAATTAAAGCTCAGTTGTCACCATTTTGAAGGCTGTCAGCCATTACAGCTTTGCATATGCTTCATGTGCTTAATCAATACAGGTAAGGAGGTATTGTGTACACTGAAACAAGTTGCAGACTTAGCTGAAGTAGCCTAGAATTCTTTCTCTAAGGCTCTCTGTATGAAATGACTTCAGACTCCTCTCCTTTGAAGTCATTGCATATTTGGCATTGGCAAGCTGAGAGATAGTTCACAGCTGCTGCTTGTTGGGGGGGTATCTAGCTTTGGAGCCGAGATGGGTGGATCCTCCCTGGAGTACTTGGAAGATAACAAGTTGTTGAACTTCCCCTAAGACAACAGAACCTCCACCCTCTCCTTTCTTTTCCCTCCACATAGATAAGTAGATAGGACCAGCAACCTAATGTCCTGTTTCTTAGTTGTAGTAAAAACCCATTCTGTATGTACTGTAACTGTAGAGCTCACACAGTGGATAGGCTCTACATGTGGACTCATCAACCCAAGACAGTTTTCTTCTCAGAGCTGAGTTCCCTTGGTTTTGTCAGGTTTGTTTCTTTTTATGTGTTCCATCTCTTGGATACAAAAGGTTTTGTGCAGAGAACTTAATGCATGTGACGTGCAGTGTTATCATTTAGAAGACAACTTGTTTGTGTTGCAGAGTTGCTGGCCGCCCACAATAACAGGAGGCATCTCGCCTTGCATCATCATTGAAACGCCTCACAAAGAATCAGTAACCACTGACTTCTCAAGGTTCAAAAAATACAGGTTCAGAAACCTCTTCATAAATCCATCACCTTTGCCCGAACTCACGTAAGTTGGCTGAATGCAGCAGTTGCTCTTCTATCACATGTGCTGAACTACTGTAGAAGTATCTGATATTGCACTGTGCTTGTATAATAGCGGACTGTATTCTCCTTGTCTCTTCATCCCACAGACAGTTCAGTAGCCAGAAAAACACTCATCCAACACACATCCTGTTGTGTTTTTTTTTTCCCCCCACTGATAAATGTCCTGGACAGAGCACTTTTGCCTGTTGTGGCCACCCTTTTGTAACTCAGCACTGAACCCTGTCAGTGGCTGAAAGGGGCGCAGTGGTTAAAACTCACCTTCTGCCAGCACTATTGAAACTGAGCAACCAATAAAGTGGCCAAAATACTGAACAGAGTTTAATAACTTGAAAGTAGGAGTTCACAGACCTGCTGCAGTGGTAGCAGCATACTTGGTGCAGTCACAGTATCGGTCTTTCAGTTTAGTGAGCAGTGTTGCAGAAGTTACATATGTGTTATAAAGACATTGCTGAAGAGGAAAGGGTAATCACCCAGTAGAGCAGTTTCTCTTGTAAAACATTTGTTGGTGTGTTGTTGTAAACATCTGTTAGAATACTACCAGTATGCTGACCGAGATGGTTTCCCTTTGCAAAGGGATAGGTTAGCTGTGTGGATAGAGGTTCAGAATGAAAGATCCGTAGACAGTTGGGTATGTTAGGCAAGTGTGCTGGTTGGTGTTTGCATCAGCCCAATGTTAATGCAAAAGCACACTGCAGTGTGTTACAGAAAACTACTGCTGAAGTGATTGGGGGGAGAACCAAACACGGAAGGTCAAAATGAGATGAGACTGTGAAGCAGTTCCTTTAAGAGAACCTGTCTGCATATGCCGTGTTCTCATGCTACGATCAAAACTTGACTGGAACTGGGAGATGCTGCATAGTGCTTGCACTTAGCCTCAGTGCCATGCCTCTCACTGAGCTTTGAGCTCAGCTTCTCAGTATTGCTCCTATATCTGCTGCGCGTTGCTGAACTGTGATTTAAAAAGCAGTATACTCTTATGTGTATTTGGCAAATCCCGTTTCTGTAAGTGTTGGGAAGCTTAACGTGCTGAAGGGCTCTCCTGTACTCCCTTAGCAAGTTGCTGGGAACTGCTGCATCCCAAAGATAAGTTCAGACACAGATTTCCACGCAAAGCATTTCATCCTCGATGTCAACCTCTTGTCAGTCAGTATCTGGCAAAGCTGAGCTCTGTTGTCCACTTGGCCACATGAGAGGATCACTTATCCTCAGCTGCCTTCCTCATACATTCCTAACTGCTGCAGGAGGATGAAAGACTTGATAGCTGCTCACTGAGAGACCTGTGCATTAAACAAGCATCTCCAGCCTACTGCTTATGGTGGCAGCAGGGTGGAACTGACCTGAGTTAAAATTTTAAGCAATAGTGGTGATGAGGTCTGTTTAATTTCTCTCCATCCCTGCTTGGGGGAGGGTATTTAACTCTGAAAACTTCAGGGGAAAATTGGCATTGTGTTGGTGAATCTGCTGTCCTCCTTAATAACTGTAGGGTGAGAAATGGGAAAAACCCAAAACCCCGTGTTAATTCATAATTACAGTAGTTCCAGATTAAAGCCAAATCAGATTTATTACATAGGCATTTTCTTGCCAAATATGCTTGACTGCTGATCAATCAGGAGTAAACGAGAACCTAATATTTATTGCAGTAACATATTTCTGAGCCTTAAGATATATTAGTCATCCTGTAAGTCACTCATTGGTCCCTTCCCCTTTTCTAAACATCAGCTGCAAATAATTTTTCCAGAACTAGAATGGGTAATTCTGTGTGTGCTGTGTCTTAGGTGGTGATGTATTTCTTTGTTCTATGTGTTTTCTACCTTGCCCTCTGGGAAGCCAAGCTTTAAAGTGGCTGAGCTACGTGTGCTAAAGGCCACCTAGGCAAAATGGGAATCTCTCTGTGGTTGTATGTGCAGCTTCAGGATGTACGAACTCAGTTTTATTGGCTGTTCTATGAGACTGGACTTGCTGATGATCCTGACAAGCTGCTGTTGTGATCATGTTACATGTTCAAAGTGTGCCTGCAGTTTTCTGATTACCGTAAGGATCTTTTTGTGCGCTGAATATTTATAGGTAACGTTTTTGTACTCCCCCTACGAAGGTGTATGCGTACTGACAGCGATTTGTAACTTTATTCCATAGCTGGGGGAATTCCAAAGATGTGTGGCTCAATATCCTGAAGAAGGAGAACCGATACGCCCACTGCAAACACTTCACATCGCTACACTCCAGTCTGCAGCCGCACATGAGGTCGATACTGTTGGACTGGCTTCTAGAGGTGTGTGCTTTGTGGTGTTTGCACCGTGTTACCCCGTGAGGTGGGGAGGTGAAAACAGAGCTTTTAGGTAAGGGGTTTGATAGCAAAATGTACAATAAATGCCCAAGCAAGGTTGCAAGGTGCTACCTCTGACCTATTGGGTAGACTGCTCTCAGTACGCCCTATCAGTGAACCTGCCAAAAGAGGGTAGTGAGCAATAGCTCTGAATGCTTGTTCTTACTGTGCTACATAACTGCCTGGGAAGGGGGGAAACATAGTTCTGAGGCACCGGTAGTGGGGTAGCTGTACCAGGTTACTTCAGAGTTCGGCTACCTTCTAAGATGTGAAGTTGGAGCTCCATAGGCAACTGCGTTCGTATTGAGGACTTGAGTTTTTGCCCTGGCTACATTGAGAGCCTTCAGATGTCTGCCTCCCACACTACTTTTTCTGACTTATTAGTAAATATTTAACATGCTTTCTTCCTAAGATCTAACTAGTGGCTAGCATCTGAAGGCTTGTAGATGCGTTCTTGTTTGAAGCAGGAATGATTTATTTGTAATCCTTTTCAGTCTAATTACTGTGCTTCAGACTATTCCAGCTGTCAAACAAAATGGAGGTTCTCATTCTGGCAGCCAACCCTACGTGAAGGAGTACTGGTGTTGTAAATAGAGAGCTATGTTCAGGAGTAGTTTCCAAGAACATGCTGTATTGCAGAATATTCGGTCGCCACTGCCAAAAGCAACCTTTTGCTCACGTAGCTCTTGCTCACCAGTAGGAGGAATCTTGCAGGTTTGTCAGTCCCGTGATGCCAAGTACTCCAAGGAAGCAGATGTTACAGTGGCACTCTCACTGCCTGGTTGTTGAACAGCGCCAATAGGGGATTTCAGGGGAAGGGATGTGCAGTTTTTAGACATGGCATGAATACAGAAACAACGCCACTTGTGTGCTTCACCAACTCCTTTAATGTGTCCTTGGCACATCACTCCTGGATTGGGTGTGATTTTTTTTATTTTTAGCCTTGAACCGTTAGGAAATCATTAATTAAAGTGTTCACATTGACTTTGTTGCCACTGTGCACCTCAGTATTTCTACATGCCACGCTGAAGTAAAATCCCTTGGAATTCTCCAGTAGCTCCGAACCTGGTCTTCTGTAACATCACTTGGAGATAATAGAACTTGGCCATCTCAACTTGTGCTTGGCCAGTACATGTTTGTAGAAATCATACCATTTTTTTGTGGTGTGGACCTTCTTTGTTTTGAACCTTGTTTGGAGCAGTTGTTAATCATTTTTTAAATCAATTAGCACTTCAGATGGTGAATATTTGTTACATTAGCTCCTAAAGAACAAAAAAACTGTCCCTGCCAACTGGTTGAATTCTCTAAGGTCAGGAAGAGATACAATCCACAAACAGGCTTTCAAGCTCCTCATGAAGTAGCTGCAGGTGGTGAGATCTTATTCTGCCTTTGTGTCCAAGTGAAATAGGGTAGCGAGGCAGGACAATTACATCTGCTTGGGATCTATTTCTTCAGGATTTTTCCTGCTGTCTGTAGATGAGAAACTAGGGAAATACAGGTATTTTTTGCTGCCCCCACGCTAACAACTGCCTCCTGAAACATCTAGATTAGTGCTAGTCTGTGTATGAAGAAGATGAATCTGTGTACTGTGCTTGACTAGAGTACTCCAATGCGTCTACGTGAGTTTTGTTATAAAGATTATTTCTTTTCCTACTTGTTGTAGGTATGTGAGGTGTATGCGCTCCACAGGGAAACCTTCTACTTAGCTCAAGACTTCTTTGATAGATTCATGTTGACTCAGAAGAACATTAACAAGAGCATGCTTCAGCTGATAGGAATTACCTCACTCTTCATTGCCTCCAAACTTGAGGTAAGCAGCTCTGTTACAGGGAAGAGAGATTACATACGGAATAACTAAAAAGGTAGTGGTAATGTATTTATTTCTGCTGTCTGAACCTTTAGAACTTACTGTGCATGTGATGCTGAAGGTCAGAAGGGGAAATTTTTCTCTTCAGTTGTGTGTATGTGGACCTATTGGAGTGTGGTCTTTGCCCTCCCTGTCAGCAGTGGGGAGGGAGACCACCTTAACTTCAGAGTAATGCAAATATCTAGGAGCAGTTTTGTGCTGCTTTGTCTTTTTTCAGATGTACACCTATACCCTGGCTGGCAAACAGCCTCAGGGATGGGTGTGGGACTTGAAGAAAACCAAACCTGTACAGCTGATGTCCCTTAAACCCCTTTAGGGGAGCTTTTCGTTTCAGAGATAATGTGATCAGTGCAACAGTGATGATGAGTTGTGTTGGTTTCTGTGTGTCTCCTGGAAACACTGTAGCACATGGTAGGCCAAACAGAGAGGCAAATTTGGGATGTTAAGTTTAGGTAGTTGGAAACTCCCCTGATCAAACTGCTGTTTGCAAAATGAGGTGCTGAGCTGCAAGCTGTTCTGCTGGCAGGTACCTCTACACCTACCCATTTGTGGCTAAAACTGGCATGAGGAGGTTGGCTGCGTTCTTTAACTGTCTCTACACCATGGATTCTGCCAGCTGTGTCAGCAGTGGGATTTTTGGTCTCCATGGCCATATCAGCACTGACTGACATTGTGCCTAACCTGCATTGCTGAGTGCCCTCTAACAGAGCCCTGTACTCCAAAAGTGGGATTGTTCTCATTTCTTATTTTTAGCAGCAAATAGAATGGCTGAGTGGGAACTGATCTTAATGGAAGATTGTTCTGATTGTTCTGTCAGCATTTATGTCATAGAATCATAAAATCATAGAATGGCCTGGGTTGAAAAGGACCACAATGATCATTGAGTTCCAACCCCCCTGCTGTGTGCAGGGTCACCAACCACCAGACCAGGCTGCCCAGAGCCACATCCAGCCTGGCCTTGAATGCCTCCAGGGATGGGGCATCCACAACCTCCTTGGGCAACCTGTTCCAGTGTGTCACCACTCTCTGTGGAAAAACTTCCTCCTAATATCCAACCTAAACCTCCCCTGTCTCAGTTTAAAACCATTCCCCCTTGTCCTATCACTATTTTCTCCAAAGCTAAAAAGGTTGCAGTAAATTTGTTGTGTTATGCAACACACAACATAGAACCTACTTGTTTTGAGCATCCCCTACTGTGCAAGTTTCATGTCACTCCATGGAGCAAGAAAAAAGAGCTCTAGTGTAAGAGAAGTTAATACTACAATATGCTCTGCCAGTATCAAGCTCCATCTTCTCATCTTTTTCTTCCTCCTTTTGAAGGAAATCTACGCTCCAAAAATACAGGAATTTGCTTATGTCACTGATGGTGCTTGCAGTGAAGATGATATTGTAAGGATGGAACTTATTATGTTAAAGGTAATAACTTGGTGTTTGTAAGACTCGTTTGAAATCTCGCTCCAGATTCATGTTGTGTTTTAATGTCACTTCCTTCAAAAAGTAGGAGGAATGTGATCTTAAAATGGGTACTTAAAAGCGTGTGTGACCTCAAGTGTCTTTTGGGAGTCTGTGCAATAAACTGAGTGAACTCAGCTGGGAAGCATGGGGGAAAGCAAAGATCAGAGCCCAGAACAATCTTTGCATGGTTTAAGGCGCTTACGTATTTGTTTAATGCTCACAGGCTTTAAAGTGGGAACTCTGTCCTGTGACAATCATCTCTTGGCTGAACCTCTATCTTCAAGTGGATGCTCTGAAGGATGTTCCAAAAGTGCTCCTACCTCAGTATTCTCAGGAAAAATTCATTCAGATAGCACAGGTAGGTAACAAACTCTATAGCAAAGTGCTGGTTTAGAGTGATTACTGCTGATGTCGTACCCCCAGAAGCCGAAGACTTTCTTGTTTCACCTCACCTGTTATGCTGTTAATAAATATGCAGGTTTGACTCTGCTGGACAGCTGCATACGAGACTAGCTGCATGCTAGTTAATTCCTGAGCTGTTCTGCAACTTCTTAATGGAAGACAATACCTTCCTGGAGCTCTGCCCACAGCTTAAAGGTGTACTCACGTTTGTACAAGCACGTTGTCTCGCACGTTGCTGTTTGTGTGAGACCTGCTTTACTGCAATTGGTACTAGGAATAAACTAGATGCGTGCAGTTGGTTCTAAATAGCACAGCGATGCTGCAGAGCATAATGAGTGTGGATAAAGCAGTTTCTGGGATAGGATGATACCAAAGCATCTTCTTGCAATTTGTAACACTTATGTCCTCTATTCTATTTCCTCAGCTCTTAGACCTGTGTATTCTGGATGTGAATTCTTTAGACTTCCAGTACAGAACACTAGCTGCTGCTGCACTCTGCCACTATACCTCAACTGAAGTAGTTAAGAAAGCTTCAGGTAAGAAGCATTTATGATCTCGTTAGGCAGTGACAGCTGCTCCCTGCCTGATGTTGTGAAGGGCGTAATGGTTAACGACTGCAAGAGCTCTGCATGGATACTGACAGTTTGTTCTTCTGCGGGGCTTTTCTTTTCTTAACCCCTCTGCCTTTAACACTGTTTCCTTCCTACCACTGTTCGAGGCATTACCAAGACCTGACAGAGAGAAGGAGGAGCTTTCCAAAGCACAGTGCTAGCTAAGGAAACTGAGCAGATGCTTGTTTGCTTGCTTGCATTTTGGGCCAGTGCTGCCCCTCTAATAGATTCCGACTGTTTGGTCGCTGGCTGTACTTTATTTGGCAGTTTTGTTTCCCAAAATGCAGTTTGCAGCCGGGTATCCTTGGCTGTCAGTGGCACTCAGCCTTTATGTGGATCCCAGAAGTCTCCCTTACAAAGTGCAGCTGCCAGCTGACCAAGTTCAGCACTGTGTGTCATGTGAGGTGTCCTAAAGGCAGCGCTACGCTGTGTGTGTGTTTTTGAGCGTGAGCCAAAAGTCTCACTCAAGTTGAAGAAGTCACAGTAGGGTAAACTGTTACTTTTATGTCCTGGTGAGCAACAGAAACCCTCATGACCACAGAGCTGCTTGTTTTGGGCTTGTGGTCACATCCTTTGCCACAGCGTGTTTAAGTAACACACGCAAGGAAATACAGGGGATTTCTGGGAGGGTGAATTCTTACCTACAGCATCTCTTTAGGAATTCTAGCTAGGAGCCTGTACAGCTCCGTCAGGATTTCTAAGTGTATCACTGCTTTCTCCTGTAGGCTTGGATTGGGACAACATTTCAGAGTGTGTAGAGTGGATGGTTCCGTTTGTGAATGTGGCAAGGAAAGTCTCTGTGAAACTGAAGCATTTCAAGAAGGTTGCAGTAGAAGACTGCCACAACATCCAAACACACACCAACTACTTGGACATGCTGGTAGGTGGATTGCTGCAGGTCTGTGCTTCGTACAGCCCTTCTCCTGAGGTGCTGAAGGCTCTCCAGGCTAACGGGGTCAGCGTGCCACACCTTGTGGTTCTGGCTTTCAGGAGATAAGCTGCATGTGCTCTCACAAGCTGTGAGCAAAGAGTTGGGTGAGGATTACTGGTGAAGTGTTTAAAAGATGGCACTCTTTGTCATGAAACACAGCTGTGGAGTAGCAGAATTGTATTAGCAGCATGAGGAAAAAGCTTCCAAATGCCAGTAAAGCTGAAACGCAGAGCTCTGTGTGGTATTAACCATCTTCTTCACCCTCTACACAGGAAGAAGTTAACAGTGGAGTAGCATCTACTGCCCCAGGTCAGTTATCACCCGTGTCAACAGCAGGAATAATAACTCCTCCCAAAAGTACAGAGAAGAAATGAAAGCTGGACAGCAATCCTTATGAACAGTTTCAGGAACAAGACCAGGTGCTTCAGAACAGGACCACACTAAGGGTGACTCACTTTAACGCTCTTCACTGCTATTCAAGATGTGAGCAGTAAGGGATGCATCAAACAGAGCAGCGGATGGAACTGATAGCAGCATCTTCCTTGAGACTTGATTAAAGAACTTAGACCAAACATCCCTCCCTGTGTCGTCACAGGAGCATGAACTACTCGAGTCCCTTCTCAAATATGACTTATGTAGTTCAACCCTCTGAACATTCCTAACTTATGAATTTCAGGAATATGTTTTGTAATGGCTGAGTGGCGAAGTTTGTCCACTCGAGTTACGTGTCAATGTGCTTTAATGTGGGACAGCCACACGCGAGACCTTGGTGCCAGCATGTACGTATTACCTCTTCCTGACCTTTCTTTTCCCTAGGAGCTTACTGCCTGTAAGTTAGTCAGCCTATGAGCTCAGGTGCAGTATTACAGAGGTCAGTGAATAAACAGTTTACATTTCTGAAACCACTGTGCCCTCACATTAAGGCATGGCCAGCCCTGTTTTGAATCTTAGCTTTCCCAGCAGGTCAGTATCAGCTGTTTAGGGCTGCCATAGACTTCAGTTCCCATGAATCGCTGACCTCAGGTAAGAGTACAAACAGAACAATGGTGCTTAAGTAATCTTAACTGGATGCAGTCTTGGAAGGAAAGAGTTCTATTTTATAAGGCTCAGCCATCAGCTTTCAATGGATAAGAACCCTTTCCCTTTCTGGTTCTCTACAACCACTCAAATCCTGCCACCAGCGTGAAGAAGCGACCATGTTCCTAAACAGCATTAACTACTGTGTTTGTGGAATATTCACTACCTCTGCATGTGAGGTGCTCCTCGTGAAGGGAGGGTATGGGGAAAGCTGGAACGTGGTCCGCCTCCCTCTGCCACGATGCTTCCACCTGCAGAAGCACCCAGGGCCAATTCCCAGCATTGAGCAGCACAAGAAGCTGCACGACAGCAGCAGCTCATTCATTAAACTCTGCCACCTTTGCAAACTTGAATTCAGGGCTTCTTCAGACAGTCCATGCCACAAATACCTGAAGTTATTGTTTTAGGCCTTCTGTACAGTTTGTAAAGATATGGTGTTTTATTATAATATTTCATCTATTTCTATAAGAAAGATACCAGACTGTAAATGTTGTATAAAAATTTAAATGAATTTTAAAAATAAAAAAAAAAGCCTTGAAAGAGTTCTTCTGTCCCTTTTCACGTATCTTATGGTAGTCCTCCAGCATTAGCCTAGAAATAAAGCTTTGCCATTGCTTGAAGAAACTTCTTTTTCCTCCTCTGCGCAGCGAGCTGTAGCACTTCCTCAGGATTACTGGCGTTCAGCTCTGTCTGCCCAATAGCTTTTATCTTACAAAAGAGACAGCAGTAGCAACAGTTATTGTACACAGCTGTTCTGTTACAGTTTCACTGCCAGTCAACAAAATGAGGGATGTGTGGATACTCCCCCAGCACCCTATGCCCTCTGCCCCTCCACCATGAGATGATGCACTCCAACCAGCATCCAGACTATGAAATACAATTAGAGCTGAAAGTGACCACTGTGTTAAAGGGCTCCCCCAGGGAAGGAAAGCAGCACTACGGGACACCCCCAAAGCGCTGCCAGAACTCACCGCTATCTGCCTCTTGTCTGTCTCGCCTCTCTTGTGGTGGAGATCTGACACGAAGTTAAGGGAAGCACGGGTGTAGGACCTACTCTCACTCTCTCCAGCCATTAACACCCAGCCTAAGCATGAGCAGCATTCTACTGAAAGGATACACGTCAAATACTCCAAGATTGTGACATCCCAGATGTATTCATAGTAAGAATCCATGGCATCGTGACTGAAAGAAAACATGGGTGATCATACATGGGATGTTTGTATATCGATGTGTTACTAATCTACCCTCTAAGTTTTACTGTAATAATTACCTGTTTTGTTCCTGCAGTGCCTTGAATGCCGTTTTATAGTCTACTTCTCTGAGGAACTGGCACAAAATGGCCACCTACAGAGATACAAAGACAGGCTCAGGTGTCTTTCACAGCCTCGGCCCCCACTAATGGGAGTGTGCCCACAAGATGCAGTGACCCCACCCAGCCTCCAGACCCACAACAGAGCTCCTTCCCACACAGAGCAAGGGGCTAAAAAGAAGGTTTAAAAAAGACTTTTCCAGATAAACGGGAAGGGACAGACCAGGCTTTCAGGCTTCTAAATGTATTTGCTAAGGTCTGATAGAGCAGCTACTATGAGCTTTGAACAGTCAATTGCTACATGGAGTTACCAGGTGGAACAGGGCTACCATTATCTAAACAGGAAAAAAAAAGGGGGGGGGGACAAAACCAAAACCACCCCCTCTGACTACTTCTATTTCTGCAACAATCAGGTTGAATAGGAGGAAACATTTCTTCTCCAGAGGAGCGGTGAGGCAGTGACACGGGCTGCCCAGGGAGGTGGGGGAGGCGCCATCCTGGTGGTGTTCAAAGGACCTGCAGATGTGGCACTGAGGGCAGTGGGCACGGTGGGGAGGGGCTGATGATTGCACGAGATGACCTCGGTGGTCTTTTCCAACCTTCATCATTCTATGATCATTTCTAAGCACGTGTTTATTCACTTGTTAACGTGGGTCCTTAAATGCTCTACAGGCAATGGTAACGAGTGATTCGAGTGCAGGTTGCATCTGCAAGGAAAGCTGGATTCCAATTTTCCTTTTAGAAAGTTTCCCTGTAGTTTCTGAATTCAAACCATTTACAGATGCCATCTCCTCAGCACCACTCTTGGGCTCTTACCTGCGTGTGACAGTTGAGTAAGGAGCAACACTTTATCATTCTTTTTATCACCTGTGGTTATAAAAATGGTTCAATTTTTATGGTTAAAATGGTTAAAAAAAGTTTTCAAACTGTTAGCAATGGAACATTCCGAGCAACAAATCTCCATCCGTTTTTCAAATGGGATCAGCTGTAGTATATCAACCTTCTTCTAAGCCCTTCCCCTGTCCTTGTGTTTGGGCACACTCCAGCACGCAGCTGAGCCCAGCAGAGCTCACAGAGCAGAGCACTGCACTCCTGGTAGGGGCTGCTGCAAGGCAAGGTGCAGCGCTGGGGCCCGATGTCCCTGCCAGGAGTTCTGGATGGCTGCAGGGCCATAGCACAGGCTATGCAGGGTCAAAAATCACAAGAAAAAGAGCCCGAAGCACTCACTTTCCATACAAACAGAAGCATAAGAGCAGGGTATGAAAATAACCTCCTGCCCTGGACACAGACAAGCAGTTATTTCCCACCGCCTGCCGAAACGCAGCGAATTTATATCTACAGAGGATGAGAATGCTGAATCCATCCCATCCCATTTGCACAGTTAAATTCCATTCCAACACCGTAACTCACCTGGTCTGTGAACACATCGGGTGGTACCATCTTATTGAAGAAGTCAGAGCACACAGCTCCTGCCTGCAGATAATAGTGAAGGGCTGCTGAATACTGGTTTGTCGCTGCAGTGGAAGAAGGGCAAAACGAGGGCTTACAGTTAAATACAGCAGTTCATTTCCAAGACTCAGATCAATTGTTTATATAATTATTCAGACGTTGTTATCTCAGCTAAATTCTATTTAGAAAATGACTTGCATATCAGCTGTAAAAAGCACAGACACGGGAGGTAGTACGGTTTGTGGAAAAGCACACAGTCAGGCAAAGTGCCAACACGGGCAAAGGTCTGAGCTCTGACAGTTCGTTTTCGCTTTCCAGGTATTTGATTCTAAGCCCATCAGCTTCAGAGCAGCAAAGGAGTTTGCTTCTTAGAACTCAGCACATGGGTGGCAAGGAGGTTCAGGTGACCCAAGGATGAGGGGAAATGGCCTCAAGTTGTGCCAGGGGAGGTTTAGGGTGGATACCAGGAAACACTTCTTTACAGAAAGGGTGGTTAAGCACTGGAATAGGCTCCCCAGGGAGGTGGTTGAGTCACCATCCCTGGATGTGTTTAACAACCGTTTGGATGCGGTGCTCAGGGACACGATTTAGTGGAGGGTTGTTAGAGTTAGGGTAGTATGGTCAGGTTGTGGTTGGACTTGGATTATCTTCAAGGTCTTTTCCAGCCTAAGCAATTCCCTGATTGCTTAACTGTTTATAACCCTGAATCACTTTCCCATATTTAAGGGGGGTGCCCTGACCACGGGACTACAACTCCTTGTCCCACCTCAAGCACCTTCTGGATAAATCTGTCTCCCTTTGGAACTACGGTGCTTTCTGCACTACACACTCCTGCATGACACAGCCACCCTCCCATTCAAATGAGGTTTGGAAACACGCACTCTGCCTCCTGCATAAGACCCAGGCACAGCAAATGGATGGCAGCGGCAAACCACCCCTTCCCCCTGCTTTATTGGCAAAGAACAACAAGCCAGTTTCAATGCTAAATTTCACTAGAATGGAATCTATAGGTAACTGAAGCACAAGGAATACATAACTATCTTCGGAGACTGTTTTAACATTATCATTCTCCAGCACATACTTGTCAGGTTGGCTTCTGAAAGTTCATACTTCGTAGTGTAAGTAGAGAGAGTGAGGGGCTGATGACATTTCCAGAGCCTGACTCCAGACAGGGCAGTGAGTTACCAGCCAGGCTGTGCAAGGCTCCCCCGGGCAGCGCTAACTGTCTGGCTGCATGTCACTGTGCCTACAATTTGAACTGCCCCACGTCCCAGGGCTGCTGGCTGCTCCCAGCTATGAGCCCCTGGGATAAGCACCAAGTAAGTGGCAGATTGAGGGCAGAAAGACAGGAAAGGGTTTCCCATCACAACCAGTACCAAACCAGTTCATGTTTCCTCGTTTACAAACCCTAGATACCTCCTGTATAAGACACAGATCCTCTTTGCTCATCTTCTGCTTCAATAAAGCTGATTTCCCATTAGAATGCAAACACTACCCAGAACACTTTGATTCACTTAATAAAATACTAATATTACACTAATATACCACTCAAAGGAAGCAAAATTAACAACAGCTCTGAAAGTTTCCCTTACCCTGGGAGCAAGTCCACACGATCCACTGAAAGCTGTCTGTCAGCTCAGACAGCCTCCTAGGCAAAGTCACTTACACTGCCCCCAAAGATTCTGAAGTCACATCACATAAGCTCCTTTCCATAGAAGGAAATATAAGGAGGGTTATGAAGGCAAGCAAACTTCAAAATAAACACTGCCCCCATGCATGCAACTATAAAAGATAGTGGTGTTGCTTACCAAAATAAATATCTGCCTGGATAATTAACCAGAAGTGGTTGTTGGAGTTGATTGTCAGTGCATAGTTGACAAGCTCTTTCACTGTAACAGCCACGGCTTCAAAATCCACTGACTGAAGGCTAAAGGGAAAAGAAGGAGAAAAAAGAATTTGTAGATGATTGTGCAAAGCTGTAGCTCCATGGAGCCTCTGAAGTGGAGCAATGCAGTTCAGTCTGGCCAGGACAAACCAAAACATACCATATGCCACTTCGTATTTTGGCAATTATTCCAATGCCTTTAAAAAAATCTACCAGTTATTTTGTACTAAAATATCATAAAGCTCACATAGCTACATGCAGCTTAGTAAAATACATAACTTAAAAAACTAAATAGTAGCCCTGTTTCCTGTACCTGCATCTCCATCAGTACCATCAAGTTAGGAAGAGAAAGCTCCACACAATCAGACCAATCTATTTACAAACAACAGGGGTCACTGATGCCCTTATATGCCAAAACCTCACGCTAACACTGATAACTTCTGCACAGCAATTGGAAGCAAACCAACTACCTAAATATATTTTTTAAATTGTCCTTGGAGTTAATGATCTTACTTGGGAATAGACGAGGGCCAGATGGAGATGTACTCTGCTGTAATGTCATTCACAATATCCTCCTAAGGAAAGAGGGACAATAAAGCATGTTACAAAGATAAGTGGTTCAAGAAATCCTAACGCCATGTATACGAAAGATACTAACCCGAACATTATGAAGCTTGACAAACAGGGACAGTATTGTAGTTAACACCAATGGCTCCTGTAAAGAAAAGGAAAAAAAAAGATATTCCCATGAAATCGAGGAAATCCACTTTTCTTCCTATGCTTTGAAGATGCTTTATAGACCGGATCAATGGGCCAAGGTAAACCGTATGAGTTTCAATAGGGCCAAGTGTCAGGTCCTGCATTTTGGTCACAACAACCCCAGGCGACCCTACAGGCTTGGGAAGTTGTGCCTGGAAAGCTGCCTGATGGAGAGGGACCTTGATGTACTGATGGACAGTCAGCTGAATATGAGCCAGCAGTGTGCCCAGGTGGCCAAGAAGGCCAATGGCATCCTGGCTTGTATCAGGACTGGTGTGGTGAGCAGGACTAGGGAAGTCATCTGCCCCTGTCCTCGGCATTGGTGAGGCCTCACCTCGAGTACTGTGTTCAGTTTTGGGCACCTCAATACAGAAAGGACACTGAGGTGCTGGAGCAGGTCCAAAGAAGGGCAACAAGGCTTGTGAAGGGCTTGGGGAACATGTGCTATGAGGAGCAACTGAGGGAACTGGGGCTGTTCAGTCTGGGGAAGAGGGGGCTGAGGGGAGACCTTATTGCTCTCTTCCAATATCTGAACGGTGCTTACAGAGAGAGCAGGGTTGGTCTCTTCTCACTGGTGACAGGTGACAGGACGAGGGGAAATGGCCTCAAGTTGTGCCAGGGGAGGTTTAGGTTGGATACCAGGAAACACTTCTTTACAGAAAGGGCTGTTAAGCACCAGAATAGGCTCCCCAGGGAGGTGGTTGAGTCACCATCCCTGAATGTGTTTAACAACCATTTGGATGTGGTGCTCAGGGACATGATTTATCGATGGTTTGTTAGAGTTTGGGTAGTATGGTCAGGTTGTGGTTGGACTCGATGATCTTTAAGGTCTTCTCCAACCTGAGCAATTCTATCATTCTGTGAAGCTATGTAATATGTTCTGACATTGCTATGATCTTCTACCGAGACAGTATTTGGTTAAGAATCCTGCAGTACAGGAATACTGCAAGAGAATTTCTTTATGTAATCTTTAATTATTTCAGACTATTTTCAACGCTGCTGTATAGCAGGTATCATAACTGAGCTCTTCAGCCATTCAGTTTTCTGGACTTTTCGTGTTAAATTCCAGAGAAATGTGATACTAAAAGAAAGTTCTGGTTCCAAACATACTCAAGTCCACTGCAACTTACCCGAAGCTTTTTGATGAAGGACAGCAGTTCACTCCTAAATCAGGAACACAAATATCTGTGAGTCACCATCCACAGCTGAGAGCACAGGCAAACTTAATTCACTGGAAACAAGCCAGTAAAGCAAATCCTTCATTTGCCAAAACATCCCTTCAGCTCTAAGCTTACAAATACAGGGTGTATAAATGAAAACATTCAATCCCTTTCAACACAAGCTGCTAGCAAATTTCACTTCTATAACTGAAAAAAAAATAATAAGGAAGCTAAATAAAACATCTGCCATTGTATCCTGGGTTGCATCAAGAGAATTGTGGCCAGCAGGTCGAGGGAGGTGATTCTGCCCTTCTACTCTGCTCACACGAGACCCCACTTGGAGTACTGCATCCAGTTCTGGGGCCTTCAACACAAGGACATCAATATGCTGGAGCAGGTCCAGAGGAGGGCCATGAAGGTGATCAGAGGGCTGAAGCACCTCCCGTATGAGGACAGGCTGAGAGAGTTGGGGCTTTTCAGCCTGGAGAAGAGAAGGCTCTGGGGGAACCTTGTAGCGGCCTTCCAGTACCTGAAGGGGGCCTACAGGAAAGCTGGGGAGGGACTTTTTGGAAGGGCAGGTAACAATGAGAGAAAATGGTTTTAGACTGGAAGAGGGTAAATTTAGGCTAGATATTGGGAAGAAATTCTCTACTGTGAGGGTGGTGATGCACTGGAACAGGCTGCCCAGCGAGGTGGTGGATGCTCCCTCCCTGGAAGCACTCAAGGCCAGGCTGGATGGGGCTGTGAGCAACCTGGTCCAGAGGGAGGTGTGCCTGCCTATAGCAGGGGGTAGGAACTAGGTGATCTTAAAGATCTCTTCCAACCCAAACCATTCTAGGATTCATTTCATCAAGCCCCAAAAGGCACAATAATTACTTTGTATTAACTTAACCATAACCATGCATTCCAGAGTTCACCATAACAAGAAGCTCATAGTCGGTCTTGGATTTGAGAAGAGCCCCAAAACATCAACTGTTTGGACAAATCAGAGCCCTAAATCAGTCACACCAGTCAACACGAAGACCAGCAGAGGTTATGTAATCGACAGTGAAATGACTCCACTCAACAACATCTTTTTCTCCCAGTCCCCACAGGCCTTGTTTCAAGACTGAGTAACATATAGTTTTCAAAACCTAGTCAGATGTGCAGACCTACACTGTGAGCTAGGAGTTTAGAATAGATATGAAAGAATCTGTAAAGCAATTCTATTCAATGCAGACACCACCAGTTGCTCAGAAGAACTGCCCTCTAAATGCCATTGACTTCACTTGAAGATCGCTTGCCCAGAGAGTTGTGGATGCCCCATCCCTGGAGGCATTCAAGGCCAGGCTGGATGTGGCTCTGGGCAGCCTGGTCTGGTGGTTGGTGACCCTGCACATAGCAGGGGGGTTGGAACTGGATGATCACTGTGGTCCTTTTCAACCCAGGCCATTCTATGACTTTACGATCTACGTTGATCATGATGAGAATACATCATGCTTCTGGCACCTAAACACTGCCTTGAATCCCATCCACCCCTTTCCTCTCTCCAAAAAGGAAAGCCAACACGCTGCCCTAATATCTAACACTGCCCACTGCTCCCAGCTGTTGGGTTAGATACACAATTCAAACGACCTTTAAAAGCAGTTCAAGGAAACACACCTGTACATAATGCCTAGCGTAGATTCTCTGTGCTTTATCAAACTCACTCTGCCATCATTCCCCCGTTTGTGCTGGTTGGATACGCTGCAGATCTGTACGACGACTTCCCAGAGATCTTTAGCTGTCCTTCTGCTTTCCTTGGGACCCGGGAGTTCTTTGCACGTAGCAGCCAGCAACTGCCCCAGCTGTGCAGTGCAAGGGAAGAAATACAACACAGAGCTTCTCTGAATGTTCACTACAGCAAAGAGATTATTTGTATTTAAAATGGCCAAGAAAATAATTTTAAGCTTCAAACTACAGAGCAATGTAGCTAAACTTTGCAGCAGAGGACACTGATCTGTAATGTGGAAGACAGGAATAAAACAACAAAGCATTCTTCCCTTTCACAGTCTCTTTATGGGGTACTTCATCACGAAGAGCTGAAAACAAGCTTTACGTTCTACTTATTCAAATAATACATTGCACAAAACCTAAAAAACAAACTGTAGTTTTAAAATGACTAGATCCCTTTGATATCTATACAATAAATAACCTGAAATAAAAGAAAAAGTTGCATTGGCACTTTCTGCTACACAGAGAAATCAAAAGGTCAACGTGGATATTAAGCAGCACCTCAGCTAACCAAACCTGGCCAAAAATGAACATCACATAACACAGCTTCATTCAGCTTTACTGCCTGACTGATGTGAGAATGCTCCTACAGAACTATTCTGAAAGCAAGGTTTCACAAAGGGCAGTGCTTGAATGCCCCCAGAAATTAAACACTGGACTCAGGCTCACAAGCAGAGCTATCACAGTGCATTTGGAAAAAAAAAAGCATTTTAGGAACAGAAAGAGTCAGTGAATGATATCTAAACCTGTCATGTCTCCTCCATAAGACTGGGCTGAATCCCAGCTGAGAGTCCAGGCCTTCACAGAAGGAGTTTCAGCACTCAGCTTGGGGATCCTTGCCACACATACCCAGCGCTTCGGGAACCAACATCAGCTGGTCTAAGGGCTACGAGCCCTTTGTTTCATCCATTCTGCAGCATGGCCTGCAAGTCTTTTACCAGCTGTCAAACAGGTTTGCTGCTTAGCCTTGCTAAGTCTTCCACTTTGCTACATTTCACCTATTATAGCAACAAAAGAAACCAACACCCTCCTGACAGAAAGGTAAATGCTTTTAGAAGTACAAGAGACCTCAACAAGAAAAAGCCAGTTACAGTCTGACAAGGCTTTGAGACTGAGCGCTCATTACCTTTACATAAGGATTAGTCTGAACCAGAGGTAATGGAACTTGCATGGTCAAGTATTCATTTTCACGCCAGTTTAACAGGAAGGCAACACACTCCTCAGCTATAACTTGTCGAAGAGGAATATCTGGAAAAAAATGGGCATTTTTATTTTTTTTTTTTTGAGAAAAACAGCATTATAAGAAACCAAGCAAAGCCAAAAAAAAGTTAGGATCAAATGCTTCCTCCAACTGCAGCAGTTCTACACTGCTCCCACAGCATGAAACCATGTGGGCTGCTTTATCGATTAGGAAAACTCAGCAGATGAAAGTGCAGATATTTATCCTGTTCAAACCCTCTGAGTGGTACCCAACAGAAACTGTTAATGTTTAGCAACGTGCAGGCATCACGATGCTCCTGTTCTTACTTCCAACGACTAACAAAAAAGAACATGTCAAACGACACTATTGTTTTTCCAGTTACATACTGATATATCTAAAATACAAAGCTATTGCTCTTTCCTTTTCTTTTTCTAACAAAGCTCTGTGCTTTGCTGCATCTCAGGAGCAAGAGCAACGTACTTACCAGGTACTCTCATTTCCAAGTATCCTCGGACTCTGCTTATAAGATCAGAAGGAGGACGCTCCCCGGCAGCACCGGCTCCAGCCTCGTGTGTGTAAATGTCCAAAAGCAGCATTTCATTCAGCATGACTTGACGGAGCTTTGGAGAAAATTCTGTCACAAGCTCTAAGCAAGCAGCAAAAAGCTGCTTAGCGTGGACAAAATCCTGCAGCAAAGAGGTTACATATTAATGGCTCTGAACAGATTGGTAAGGAAAGACAACAGAGCTGAAATCCTGGCTCAAGGAGCATTCATGTTCACTGTCAACACTGTTTAGGAAACTCACAACTATCATTTGCATTATTGAGTTCTTTGGACTTGCTATTAAGCTTAACAGTTGCCACAGTTTCAGACTTCTCAACAAGAAGCTCAAGAAGTTGTCTATAGGCAAATCGTGCAGACATTCTGGTTTTTCCCTGTAGATCAGCAAACTACAGAACAGTCGATTACAAGGCACATAAAACAGCATGCTAATAAATTCTCTATGTAAACGGGCCAAAAAACAGCACTTCATATCAATGTGTTGAGTGTAGATGCACCATTTAGTACCATCCTGGTTAAAATGTATGAATGAGATTATCTCCAGGCCCAACTCACTGGAAAGCCATTATCCTTGCTCTGGAAAACTGAGAGAAATGTTTAACTGCTATATCACACACACAGCTTATTACTAGATCTCTATCACCTCCCAGTTCTTCAAGGTGTTCCTCTCAGAAAGGGCTTTCTATGTTGTTGTTAAACTTCAATTGCTCAAATCAACTCACAGCAATTTGGGATGGTCTGCTCACCTTAATTGCACAGCAGTGTAATCCCTTCGCCATAAGGATGTAGACCAAATCCCTAGTCAGATTATCTTTGATTCCTAGAATAACATTGCCATAAACATTTGGTACTTCCCACTGTGAGAGAAACATGCAAGACATTTGCACAGAAACAGGTTTTAGAAATCACACATTTCCTTAAATACTAAAAACAAAGCTCAAAATGTTGAGACCAATGGATTTCTAAGTGTCAAATCTTTCAGAAATGTTTGCATTTCATCAGCAGTAAGGTATGGCTCAGGAGTATAGAAGTACCCTAAAAAGGGCTACCTATTGTACTTTGTATTGTACTTTATATGATGAGCATGCAGTCATTTGGGAGACAAAGACAAAAAAGCCAAAAACATAACCAAAAGAAATCTACTCCTCTCTCTTCCTAACCGGTCAGAGCACTGAAAACAAAAGCTAAAGAAATTTACTCTCATGCAACAGGTTTGCAATACAACCAGCAGTTACTTAAAATGAAGGTTAGGCATTTTGTCACAATGTTTTAATTACAGAACGTCAGTTTAGATATGCATTGCTATTTTTACCACCATTATGCAGAGAGAGGAAAATGAAAATAATACATTGAGGATCTATGGTAAAATGTTTACTGTTCACAGAAAACAGTTCTCTCAGATGACCACGTAGAATAAATTACCTTATTGGAAATAGTCCAGAACTGGCGTTCAGAAGTCATCCCATGCAACTCAATCAAGATCTGACGAATCCTCCAAGGGTCTACTGACAATATGAGCTGATGTTCAAGCTGGCCAATATTGACACTTGCTGAAGCTAGGGAAAAAAAAAGCAATGAGGACTCCGTGGCATTCCTTCATAATGCAGATCCTTACAATACTTCAGTATATGACATTTTAAACAATACACGAAGAACAGTGGATACACCAATGCCTTTATAGAATCACAGACTTGCAGGCATTGGAAGGGACTTTTGGAGATCCTCCAGTCCAGCCCCCCTGCTGACACAGAGTAGGTTACACAGGAAAGTGTCCAGGTAGATCTGGATAACTCTAAAGGAGACTACATAACCTCCCTGGGCAGCCTGTTCCAGTGTTCTGTCACACTCACAGTATAGCATTTTTTCCACGTATTTGCATGGCACTTCCTACTTTCCAGTTTGTGCCCACTGCACCTTGTTCTGTTGCTAGGCATCACCAAAAAGAGCCTGGCCCCATCCACTTAACACCCACCCTGCAGATATTTATAAGCATTGATATGATCTCCCCTCAGTCTTCTCTTCTCCAGGCTGAACAGCCTCAGGTTTCTCAGCCTCTCCTAATAAGGGAGATACTGCAGACCACTCATCATCTTTGTGGCCCTCCACGGGACTATCTCTAGAAGTTTGATACCTTTCTTGAACTGAGGAGTCCAGAACTGGACACAGTAGTCCAGATGTGTCCTCATCAGGGCAGAGTAGAACCTTCATCTACCTGCTGGCCGTGCTCTTTTTAATGCACCCTAGGATATCATTGGAGTCCTTGGTCACAAGGGCACGCTGCTGGCTGTGGTCAACCTATTGTCCACCAACACACCCAGGTCCTTCTCTGTAGAGCTCTCTTCCAGCAGGTCAACCCCTAACCTATATTGATGCACAGTTATTCCTCACCAGGCACAGGACTCTGAACTTGCCCTTGTTGAACTGTAAGATTCCTCTCTGCCCAACTCTCCATCCTGATTACAGCTCTGAAGCTGATGTGCCAGAAATAAAGGTCAACACAATGGAGAAAACATTCCTCCTCCACATTTGATATTTGAGATATTTGATATCTTAGCCACAAAAAGAGATATTTCATCACTTAGCCAAGAAAGGAATCAGTCATTCGTTTTCCTCCTTAACATTTGCCTTCCAGCTCCTTGGGGTAGAGCTGTCTGCATTCTCAACTTTTCCTATAAAATCAACAGTCTTCAAATGTTCCTGGTTTAAACTCTTGCTAAATTTATTTCAGTTAGATCTGCACTTGACATGAAATTGTAGCATAAAAAAATTATAGTTTCAAATCATATGATCCATGGATGAAAAACAGAGGAAATAAGTTGTAGCATGTAGAGCTAATGCAGTTTTAGGCCCCTTACATCCTCTTGTGTGACTCCACGTATAGTTCATGCCAACCCCACAACTCTCCTTACCTAAGGGGCTGCTTGCAACATCCCCTTCTTTAACAACAGCAGCCCCGGGCATCCCCTTATCCCTATTACAGCAAAGAGTTACATTGAAGATCTGCATCAAGTTCAAGATCTGTACCAGAAAGTGTTTCTCTATTGCTTTAGTGAAAAAATGTATTTTCATAACTGGCTTAAGTCAATGCATGACTGCATTAGATCAGAAAGGGTTTGCTCTTCGCAGGTCCAGTCAGCAGTTTGTAGGCCTTTTTCTTACATTAGCTTTGAGCTGTAGTGCTGCACAGTCAGCCAGCTGCATCTGGGAAATGAGCTGGCTGAAAAATATCAGGGTTACACGCTGCTAGGTTAAAAACTTCATCCAGATGGTATTCCTGGTCCAGCTCATCAGTCACACTAGCATTAGAGATAGCGTAAATCCAAAGGCAGAAGAAATATCTGTACTGTGAACAGCTCCCAGACAGATCCAGTTTAAACCAACTACCATACCCCTCTTTTGCTTGTCAGCTAGCAAATGCTCAGCTAAGATACAAAGCACAAGCAAAGAACAACCTTCTTGAAAAGGCAGGGCATTCACTGACTGAAGGTGAGAAATATTCAACCCTAAAAACCATTCTCTCTGAACTTGTTTTGAGAACAGGTCTATGCATAGTAACCTCAGGTATGAAAACAGGCAGCTGCATACATATAAGTCAACAGGAACACGGAAAATTACCCGGGATGTCATAAAATGAAGTCACAGGCTTTGTGGACAGGTTGATTCGAAGAGATCTCTTCCGCATTTGATCAACAAGCAGTTTCCGTTCATCATCCTTCAGAAGCTTTATGAACAGCTCGTGAGATGAAATCATGAAGACAAGCTGAAGGTCTTCCAAACCCAAACACAAGTTCCTAAATAAAAAAGTTAATAATCAGCAGGAATAAACCGTTTGTTTGTCAAGTTGTAAGTTCTCAAAAGTACTTATCATGTTGCATTATATTGCTTATAAGATGCAAGTTCATGATGCCTTAGAACCAGTACGTACTTGAGAAATGCTGCCATTTTTCTCTTCAGGGATTCAGATGCAGTTTCCAAGTTTATTGATCTTGAACAAACCTGGAAGAAGTAGGCAGTAAATAATTAAGCCAGGGCTCAGAAAACTTAAAATATTTTGCTAGAGATAGTGCTGCTCCCCAGACTTCTAACTCCGGATTACTATCAGGTAGCTGCCCTCTCTCTCAAAGGAGGCAACAAAGTTACCTGATAAATACTGTAGCTATCACAGATGGATCAGAATCTCTTTTGACTGGGATACAAGAAGCTGTTTCACACAACTGTGACCTTCCTTGACATAATCTACATTCTTTTTTGCCAGATATTTAGGCATGCCAATGCTGAATGTCACGGTGTGAGTCAGTCAAAAATATCATTAAGTACATAACAAAGTTCTTGTACAGGAGTTTTAAAATGAACTAAAATATCAAAGTGCAAAATTGTAAGACTCACTAGGATTAACTTGTTTTAAAAAAAAAATGCAAGAGTTTCAAGAGAACTGAACAGTGGAATAATTACCAGCTTGCATGAAATCTTTTTTTGTTTGTTTTGAGAAATAGGTTCAGTCCTAATTTAAACAGTTGGAAAACCTTTTGCTGGCTCTGAAGTACAGAGTACATCAGTCAATTTTTGACACACACTTGAAGAGAACAGCTGCAGCTGACGAGCAGAAGACAAGGCCCAAATTAGACAATGAAGGATATGAATAATAGCAAAGCAACGTAAAGAGTAAGTTCAGACTAAGTAGCAACAGTTTCTTAAAAAGCTTCAGGGAGGGCAAGAGTTTAAGTCTGCCATGCACAGCAACTGAGCAGCTTCATGGCAGGCCAGTTTGTTGTAAAAGCCAGCAAGAGTGGTCATCTTCACAGATACTTTGTTCCACAATCTCACTCTCTGAGACTTCATTTCTTTGTTCCTCACAATAAACGTTCCATAATATCACTATGCATTTTAATGAAGGAAGGAAATGTAGCAATTTCAAATCCAAGCTGAAGCAACACAGCTTCAGTCCAGCAGATGAACCATTACTACAGATGGAAGAATGATACAGTGTATTTGTGCTAGCTGGAATGAAGCTGAATCAAGTTTGAGAATTTACCTTATAATGCACTTTTCTCTGCTTCACAAACAAGTGTTACTTGAAACAGCAATACAGTTAGTGAGGGAAAGATGTACTCTATTAAATACCATTTCCCCTTCTAGTTTCAGATGATTATTTCTTACCTCCAGGAGGAAGTCTATTTTCTCTTTGTTGGGTTTGAGGAACAGCTGACAGAACTGAATATCAATTATTTGACCCTGCAATACATCACAGACGGTGTTGCATACACAGATTTTGAAGCAAACTTCATCCAGAGCATCATTCCTGCATGAATACAAAACTCAAGATTGAGACTTCTCTGACAAACACAGTTGGTATCAAGGCAAATCTCCACGTGTCAGATCCAAAGACAAGTCTGGAGCACATGCCTTTATCCACACCTCCGAAAAAAAGGACTCAGCATCTACATATTTTACCCAAGACCTCACTTTTTTGGCAGAGAATTACCTCCTAGACCACTGCTCTTCTTCACACGCAAGCTTCATTCCCTGCACTGTTGGGACCCCAACTAGAGCAGTGCGGCTGACACACAGTTGCATCACCTCTCAGTAAGCACACCCTACACATCACTGACAGGCAAAACAACTTCAGGCATATTCATGCATCTCAGAATGCACTATCATCAGACAAACTCAAAATAATCATAGAATGGCCTGGGTTGAAAAGGATCACAGTGATCATCTGGTTTCAACCCCCCTGCTATCTGCAGGGTCGCCAACCACCAGACCAGGCTGCCCAGAGCCACATCCAGCCTGGCCTTGAATGCCTCCAGGGATGGGGCATCCACAATGTGGATGTTGGATAAAATAATGTACAGAAATCTCCTCTTAGGCTGTGTGCCTCATGTACCTGAGTATGTTGATAAGAACACCCTCTAAGATCCTTTTCTAAACCTTGTGATCCACAAGCTGCCATCATCACATGCTTGATGATCTGTGTCTACTTGAAGTCCCATACTGATCCTCCAGGACTGGGCTGGTGTGGCAGTGCACGAGGCACCTAATGACAGGAAACCTATAGGGCCAGTGCTCCCAACAAAGCCCACATCTCCTGCAATATCACTGCTCAGTACAGTAGCCTTATCAGCTTTGATTTCAAGTTTTAGAAGACCTTCAAAAAGGAATTAACTTAGTTATAAGTTTAAAAACATATGTGTGTGTATATATATTTCCATAAACATTGCATAGATCATTAAATTATGTCTCACCCTTGCTGAGCTTTTTGGAACAGCTCCCTTAGCACCGATTGTCTGAACTGAACGGGTAAACTGAGGGCTAGGTTATCTTCAAGGAATATCTTCACCAAGTCCTGCAACACAGACACAACTTGAATCATTCAATGGACAGTTCAAATATGGATAAAATAATTTTCTATCTGTTAAAGATGTTCAAAGAAAGTGAAGCAGCTTACACCCACATATAACATTAAAAATCACTACACACCACTAGAAAGAGAACAAACAACAAAAACACTCTCGTCAGAAGATCAGGAGGTAAAAAAATACGTATCTCAGGAGCAACATACTCTGAAATGCAAAGTATTACAGTTAAACTGAAGAACCCATTTATAAGCTAGTAGAAATTATTTACACCGTCTGGAATCCAAAATATTTTAATCTGATACGTATCAGATCATATTTCTGTAGAAGTGCATTGAGTGCACCCTCAGTAAGTATTGAGTGCACCCTCAAGCACTCAAGTGAGTATTGAGCGCACCACACCAAGCTGGCTGGAAGTGTTGATCTGCCTGAGGGTAGTGAGGCCCTGCAGAGGGATCTGGATAGGCTGGATAGCTGGGCTGAAGCCAATGGGATGGGATTCAACAAGACCAAATGCCGGGTCCTGCACTTTGGCCACAATAACCCCAGGCAACGCTATAGGCTTGGGGCAGAGTGGTTGGAAGACTGTGTAGAGGAAATGGACCTGGGGGTGTTGATTGACGCTAGACTGAACATGAGCCAGCAGTGTGCCCAGGTGGCCAAGAAGGCCAATGGCATCCTGGCTTGTATCAGAAATAGTGTGGCCAGCAGGAACAGGGAAGTAATTATCCCCCTGTACTCAGCACTGGTGAGGCCGCACCTCGAGTACTGTGTCCAGCTTTGGGCCCCTCACTGTACGAAAGACATGGAGGCCCTGGAGCGTGTCTAGAGGAGGGCAACAAAGCTGGTGAGGGGTCTGGAACACAGGCCTTATGAAGAGCGGCTGAAGGAGCTGGGATTGTTCAGCCTAGAGAAGAGGAGGCTCAGGAGAGACCTTATTGCTCTCTATAACTACCTGAAGGGAGGTTGTAGTGAGCTGGGGGTTACAGCCTCTTCTCTCGTGTGACTAGTGATAGCACTAGAGGGAACAGCTTCAAGCTGCGCCAGGGAAGGTTCAGGCTGGATGTTAGGAAATACTACTTCTCTGAAAGGGTGGTCAGGCACTGGAATGGGCTGCCCAGAGAGGTGGTGGAGTCACCGAGCCTGGTGGTGTTCAAAGAGCGTTTGGATGTTGTGTTGAGGGACGTGGTTTAGTGAGAACCATTGGTGAAGGGCGAATGGTTGGACTGGATGATCCTGTGGGTCTTTTCCAACCTTAGCGATTCTATGATTCTATGAAGTGTATTCTATAGCAGTACGGTAATGGTTGAACAAAACACTTAGGTATCTCCTGAAATTCCCACCAGATCAGATGGAATCACCAACACGATAATAAAAAGAACTCTCCACTGCAAGTGGGCATTAACCACGGTACCTGATAGTTGCCAGATTTCATGCAGTTATGGATTTGATTATACGGAGTTGTCTGTTGAGACGCATCATCATCAGATGAGGTAAGAACTCCACAAGCCTGACAATATCCAGCTAACCGTTTTTCATCTATGGTGCAATGAAGCGATGACGAACCAATCTGAAAAGTAGCAGTCCATTAAATCTTAGTGATCAAAAATATTATGAAACATGAGCTGAACTCTGCAAAACAAATGGAAAATCACAGTTTCTCATAGCAACAACAAAACAACCCAAAAAAACAGTAAAGAATGTGTGCATATGGACACATCTTTATGCTCTTGTATGTGCTCTTTACAGTTTAGATCATGTTTTGTCTATTAAAATAAAACTTGAGTTTTGCAGTTTTGGAAATACAGATAAAAAACTAGCTGTGAAAGGAAGCATATTTTAGCTGTACATGAAAAAGTTTTCTTTCATAACAAAAGAGGTGAGAAAACAGAAAGCTGATTCCCAATGGAAAGTTAGATAAACAAGAATAGGAAGTGCCTATTGTTCGTATGGTTTTCTCCCTTAAAAACACACTATCACTGTTAGGATACCACTACTGACACAGAACGTGCTGTACTGGTCAGCCAAGTTAATATTAGCACTGAAGACACTACCATTGCATTTCTTCCATCAATACAATTTACATAAGGGAATATTCAACACAAAACAGAAGAAAACAGTGACACATCACACCTAATCCATATAATTTTGAACACAGCACAATGTAAAAATCACACACAAAAACCCCAAATTTGCCATCAAAATCCCAAGAAGTTTCTTAATAAACACTTACAGCAGCTACTACATTGCTAAAGAAGGAAGCAAAAATTTAGTTGAGTTGAACACACAGGAATGTAACACTCATTACCTTTGCAATCAACTCCTTTGTTTTGAAAAACTTCTCTTTAGCATTTTCATGAAGAGCTGCATTTGTCGCTCCTTGTTGAAAGTAGATTGCACCCAAGTCATAGCAAACCTGCAAACAGCATTGATATAAAAGGCATTATCTCAGAAATTTATATAACATTAAGTATTTCAGCCCTATTTTTTCCCTACACAGTCTTCCAACTACTCCCAGTGTTATCTTGTGTACACCCCGTGCACCTTTCCCCACATGCTTCAATTGTTTCCTCTTTACTTGTGATCTCAGTATGGGTAACTCTGCGTGGGCATTACAAAACAACAGAATGATTTCCACATAACAGTAACAACGGTGCAATAAGCAGCCCTTGTCAGACACTGCTTTACTCCAGGGGGGGAAAAACGGAGAGTTTGGGGGAAAAAAAAAAGTGTGATAATATTTACAATACCGAAAGAAGCATAAATCGGCATAAAAATGATCAGTGGTATTTTATTGCTTTATGGATAGAACAAAGAAAAGATCAACAGGAAAATACTGCAGCTTACCTCAAAATATTACATGGCAATTTGTCTAAAGAAACAGAAATAAACAGAAAGCTTCAGTCTAGAATGCACAGTACCTGGCACTGTATCTCCTCTGCACTGATTTTTAGCCCAGCTGTGGAACTCTCCGTTTCTCCATTCACCATGCCAGGCTCCATGGCTAACAAATCCAGAGTTCTTATAGTGTGCACGTACAGATCCTTATTCAATTTAAGCGCTCCTTCTAGCACCAGGATGGAATCAGCAGCCTGCTCTTTCAACTACAGTAATTCAAACGCATTAACAAAAAAAATCTCTTAGTTTCGAGTTTAGCTTTGGGTTTAAATTAACACTATAACAGCAAAATAAAAAGACAGCCAAGAATTTATTTAGCACACTTGTCTCACTGCACCTGTATTTCTCGTACAAGAAACAGACGTGTCACTGCCATTTCAGGTGCTCAGAGAAACAGCATCAGAGCTTCCAATAGAAACAGTACTTTTCTCTTGGTTTCACCTACGTCTCTGTCCACTTCTGGAACATGAAGTTATCCAACAGTTGGATTGGAAATTCTCAGCTATTATTTCACAGCTGAAGTCAAAGCAGCTTCTCTTTGAACAGCAAGGTTTTGCCAGATTTTATGGTGAATCGGTTAAAATTCACTGCCATTCACTTACTTGGGAAAAAATGTTTGTGGTGATTTAAGTGTGGAGAAAAAAGTAAATGCAGTGACTGTAATTGATTCTAAGAAGTATAAGAGTAGTAAAAGGAGCTAAGTTGCTTATGGAAGTAGAGGCTTTATTCTTCCCCTTTCTTGCCCTTCTCCAAGTGGAACACATCAGGCACCCCCAGCATTCTGGTGACGATGGCACACAGAAAACATCCCTACTAAATTCTCTTTAAAAAAGAAAGTTGTGCCCTATTTTGCTGCCATACACTTGTATAGCTCATGTATGGTATGGTCTCAAGTATGAATTACAGGCTGATTTTGTAGAGGCTTGCTTGATTCATACAGCTCCAAGTATGGGCTGAAGAAAGAATAGCTAAACCTCACCAAACAAATTCCATACAACATCCAATACAGAAACAACACCACAGAAAACAAACACAGAGGAACAGTAGGAAATGTTAGAAGTAGCCCACATCACCTAAGTGTACTGAATCCAACAAAACTGTAAATATGAATGGAAAGAAGATAATCACATCACATGGTATATTCAAGGAAAAATTAGAGGATGAAAAAGCTCACCACTTTCAAAATGTTTTCAGTGAGTTCCTTTTCCTGCTGCATCTGGTTCATCCTGGAAAAAGAGATGCAGTCAGCACTTCAGTTCTAAAGCAAACCATCACTTTCCTTTATGCTCTGGGCCACAACAATTAATTCCTAAATACCTTTTGCTTAACTACCTTTTTAACATCGCTACGCCAGACCACTGAATGTTCTGTATCTTTATGTAAATGTATCTTTATCTGAAAGAAAGAATTATATAAGGATAAAATGAAAGGTTTTAGATGAGAATATGATTTAATTAAAAGGCAGTTTCGAAGTTTTCATTGCCTTCCTTTTTTTTTAATTTTTATTTTTTCATCAGATTGTTAATACCAGCAAAATCAACCACCTTGGACATCCTGAAGCCTCTTGAAGCTTCACTAGCAAAATCACAACCAGATCTGGATACAGACATGGCACTTCAGGATTTCTAATAAAATTACCAGCAGTATTTTCCAATCAATACGCTTAACAGACTCATCCCAGTAACAGAACCATTCATAGAATCATATCATAGAATCACAGAATGGCCTGGGTTGAAAAGGACCACAATGATCATCGAGTTCCAACCCCCCTGCTATGTGCAGGGTCACCAACCACCACACCAGGCTGCCCAGAGCCACATCCAGCCTGGCCTTGAATGCCCCCAGGGATGGGGCATCCACAACCCCAAAAACATGTGAAAAGCACCACTGAGATGCTCCCAACTTTATATGAGAAATACAGAATGTAAAAGCCAATTCCAAGAACGGGCTGTAACTGAAGCTGCACAATTTCTAACATGTAAACTCAGTATTGACTTTAAGTTAGCACTGCCTAATGAAACCAACAAAATCATTTCATTATTTCTCAGGTTATCAGATATACAGTGTAGTAAATTGTTATAATAAAACTGAATTAAGCAAACCAGTGCAAGTTAAAACAGGATGTAAGAAATACTGCTTGTTTAAACTAGAGAATAAGCTTTCTGTCCCATAGAGACTGCTATCCTCCTTTCTCCTATGATTCTTCACACTTTTACGAAGTCACAGGTAAGATATTAAAGAAGTAGAACCATATACATACAGATACATTAAGCGTGCTTGACAGGAATAAAGAATATACCTCAAATAAATACAAGATTTCCACATTACAATTAACCACGTTAAATAATTGTACATTAGCATGATTTAATTAGATTACAAGTTCTATTTCTGATTACAAAATACCTATTAAGTCCAAATGAAGTGTACTGGTAACTTACACGTTCAGTTGAGGCGGACCAGGTTTCACTTGCTTTACAGGAAAACTGCTTTTAACAATGGTCCTTATGGCCCTACATAGGGGAGACAATTAAGTGAAGAATGGCATTAGCCTCAGAAGTATAGTAAGAAGATTGCATGCTTCTTAAAATATCAGTTTATCATATCATTTACTTTAAATCACCAGAATACATCCTGTGCTATTTTAGAAATGTTTAAGAAGTTAAAAGGCAGCAATATTTTTTTTGTCTTTACAAATGTGCAAATCACTCCCTTGACTACTTTACTGGAAAAGAAACAGCTTTAGAATCGCTTTTCTGACTTAACTCCTTGCTATAGTCTACCCAGAGACCACAATACCAATGTTACTTTGAGATTCTCTCATTCTGTGTACAAATACATGGCTCGATCGTGGTTTTAAGGCCATTGCCTTAAAAATACCTTACCATCTGTTGTAGAGTAGTATGGCCATTGCAGTGGTTGGGGGTAGGCTGGACAGGTCAACATCCACATGTTTAGTCCCTGGGGGAACTTTGCTGATGCACAGAAGCTCATTCAGGAGCATGTTCAATACAGGAACAGATAAGCTATGAAAGATAAGAGAATAAGGTACTTGGTACAGTAAACCTACTTCTGGAACCTTTATGTGACATACACACTTGTACTCATTACTATCCTATTACTTAACAGCCACAAAGTATGGAATCACAGAAGGGCCTGGGTTGAAAAGGACCACAAGGAACATTGAGTTTCAATGCCCTGCTATGTGCAGGGTCACCAACCACCAGACCAGGCTGCCCAGAGCCACATCCAGCCTGGCCTTGAATGCCTCCAGGGATGGGGCACCCACAACCTCCTCAGGCAACCTGTTCCAGTGCGTCACCACCCTGTGTGAAAAACTTCCTCCTAATATCCAACCTAAACCTCCCCTGTCTCAGTTTAAAACCACTCTCCCTTGTCCTATCACTATCCACCCTCATAAACAGCCGTTCCCCCTCCTGTTTATACGCTCCTTTCAAATATTGGAAGGCCACAATGAGGCCTACCTGAAGCCTTCTCTTCTCAGTTTCCAGTTCAGTCAACCTTTCTTCTGAACACTAGAAAATACGCTGTGTCTCTTCAGCAGAACAAAATGCTCTGCACCTGATGACATTCTAGATCAGGGATGTAAAGTGGTTACTGATGTTATTAGCCTAAATTAAGTCCAAGAGGAAAGCTGTTCCAACAGAGCTGAACTACTTCTATGCATGCTGCATCAGTCTGTCTCAGACACATCCCAAAATCAACTCAGTCATCTACTGCAGCAGATCCCAGCTAGTGAGGAAGTCTCAAAGCAATCACAGACCATACATCCAGAAGGCAAACAATTCCCACATCACGGGGAACTTTACTCACATAAAGAGGACATCTATCTGTGCTGTCATGGCTTATGTCTCTTTTTGCTGCATCCATCACCAAACAGCAAAGGTAAGAAAGACTAAGAACTGGAACAGCACCCTGTAGTTTCATTGCAAGCTACACTATGTGAAGCCAGGGGGGACAGAACATTCCTTTGTAAAACCAGAAGGCACACAGACCGGGTCCCATCACTCCCAGCTTCTGAGGTATAATTTAAAACAGTTGAACACTATTACTTCAGCATTCAAGAGCTGAGCATCATTCAAGTGCTCATAACAGCAGAAATTTTAGGGAAAAAAAAAAAGGTCCCAAGCTAGGTTGCTTTTTTGTTTGTTTTTTCAACCAATCCAAACCAACCCCACGTAGTTTTCAACTAAAAACAATCTGAAGGATCATGAGCTCACAGAAGATGAGCACTTGCTACTGTGTAGATAGATGCTCCATTAGTAACTGAAATGCCTTTGGATTATTTCACAAACCCAACAACCAAAGAAAACCACCACCAACAAAACACCCAACAAACCAAACGCTGCAGATGGACCTAGCAATCCCACTGAATCCCAGAATCACCGCAATACAGTCATACGGTAGGGCTCAGTTTAGAATCGGGATTACGCCTGTGGGGTACTGACAGAAAGCACGCCATGAATAAATGCCAGCACAAATTCCTCCTGCAAGAAGGGAAGCAGCCTTAAAAAAAGCTCTTTAGTGCAAATTCACATACAGCTGAAGCGTATGTAAAGCCTAACGTACACCAGATGCTTTTTTCTGTACACTATGGTGATTGCACTTGTTGGTATTGAAGGTCTTTTCCAACCTAAGTAACTCTGTGATTCAGTAGTTTTAGTATGAAACTATACAGACTGTACCTTTTCTCCAACACATCCAAATCCCACTTCAGATGAGCAGCAACTTTAAGAGCAAGAAGTTTCAGAATGCGGTTTCTTTTGTTATCAGGAGGTGGCTGGACCTGGTTCTGTTCATTCACCGACGGTTTGGAAGCTTGTTCCAGGAACTGCACAATCAGCTGCACAGGGGGAGGATCTGCAGAGAACACAGTTGCTCGTCAGAGGGCAGCTAAGCCCAGAAATCCATTTCTTGTTGCAGCCACGATCACCACACACAGAACCAATCATAGGGGTTGGAAGGGACCTCTGGAGATCACCAAGTCCAACCCTTCCTGCTACAGCAGGTTCCCTACAGCAGGCTACACAGGAAAACCATCTCATCTCCCTATCAGCTACACAGACAACACAATCACCTGTCAGATTCTAATTCCAAATGGTATTTGTTTATGTTGAATCAGACTGGCTTTTTTATTTAGCCTTCACATTTGCTTGACCACATACTTTGTCATTTATTTCCCATACTTTGCGTCAACAAAATTTTAGTATGTGTACCTATGGAAAATAAGTGCTGTGTGACTAAAGCATGCAAGGTGCCATAAAAATACATACCCACTCTTCAAAACATTGAGAAGAATTACAAGTAGGTATGAGGAACTACTGGCATTTCTGAATATGTTTAGAAAACACCATTTGTCTGATTTTGGGGATATATACGAAAACCAAAGATGCTCCGCCATACAATAAAAGACTCTTCAGTAGCTCGGGGCTGTTCTGAAGCACTTAAAGACAACCAATAATCAATATTTTTACTTGGAAGAGGACAGCATAAGGTGTGAGCACAAGAGATCTCGCCTGACTGTGCTTCAATCTACTTTCTGTAGAAGCAACGCTGTCACAGGCGTCCCTGCGTCCGCAGCCTGCTGGTAGAACCCAGGAAACGCAGAATTCAGGAGACGATTAAATGGGATGACTGCTGCAGAAGCAGCACGTTCCGCCGCACTCCGGCCCGCAGCACCGCACCGCTCCAGCCGCGGTACCGCCCGCCCCGGAGCTCCTCAGCGCTCCGAGCTGCCCGCCCTCAGGGAGCGGCGAGAGGCCGGGCCGGGCCGCAGCGGCCGAGGAAGACGGAGGCCCGCGAGGAGCCGGCAGCGGGGCCAGGCCGCGCCGCACGCACCGGGAGAAGGCTTGCGCAGGTGCTGCTCCAGCAGATCTTCCTCCAGCAGGAACTCGAACCAGGAGGTCTGCGGCGGAGTACAGGGCCGGCTGGAGGTGGCGGCCTCCCGGTCCGCCGCTTCGGCGCTCATCGCTGCAGCGGCCCCGCGGGCACCCACGGACACAGCAGAAACAGCGCCCGCCCGCGGAGAAGGCGGTCCCACCTACAAGATGGCCGCCGCGCACCGCCCCGCGCTGCCCGCTGCGCCAGAGGCGGTGCTGTGCTCAGACCCCGCCCGCTGCCGGGGGGAGGGAAGATGGCGGTTGTGAGGGTAGGGACGTGCGGGCCACGTTCGGGCCTCGGTGCTGCTGAAGAGAAAAGCTAACAAGAAACACAGGCATTTAAAATGTTTTATATTTAACTTTTATAATCCTTATTTCAACGTCTAAAATGGATGCAGCTGAAAACAAGAGGGCCCCACACGTTGCTACCCCCTAGTAAAAGTCACATCAGGGAGAAAATGATTAAAGTTCTTTCATCCAGGACAATTCTAGTAGCTCTCTGCACTCTACACAGACAAAAAGGGATATTATAATTCTCTAGTACTCAAACCCTGCATCCCAAGGTTTTCAAGAAGATTAAAAGCCTTGGCGCTTCTACCATTAAATAACAATTTATACAGTACATATAAAAAAGACTATTTTCCTGGGGAAAGTATTTCATAATATTATAACTAAAAACATGTATCAAGTAAATTACTCGGTGTACTTTATGTATAAAAAAGGGCATCTTGTAGAAGTAGCGTCCATCTGTCACAGCAACATCTCGAGTTCCTTCAACTCCAGTTACAAATGTCCATGTGAAGGCTCATAGAGTTCTTTAAGCTTGTCAAACTTTGACCCCCACTCTTGGAGGCAGTCATAATTTAGATCTTCATCACCGCTAATGGAGTTTAAGGAGCTAAGGCTCCCTGCTAGAGAGCATTCTCCTTCTAAGCAGTAGAAATGAACAGTGTCAGCTGGAGGATTCTGTAGATCATTGTCTGCATCCTGGATGATTTGAGAAACATATTCCTTGAAGTCTGGAACACTGCTAACAGCTGATGTTGATTGTTTTTGCTGTGCACGGTTTGGGACTGAGCCTCTTTTTGGTCTAGTGGGTGTCCTGGAACGTGGAAACGTTGCCCTCAAGGAGAAGTGGGGAATGCTACGGAGAGGTTTCTTCAGTTCAGCTACATTGTAAGCATTCTGGGGAAAAACAAAAACAAAAATGCAAATGTCAGAGAGAAAATGCAAAAGGAAATAGGTTCAAAAAATGTTTTGAAGCCCGATGCAACACAAAACTGGATTCCGAGTTTTCTATAAACTGAAGAAAAGAGAGGGCTGAGTTCAGCTCAGCGCCCTTCGGGTGATGGCAGTCTTCAAGTAAATCTAGAATGGTGGCTCCAGAGAAGGCCCCTCAAAGGTGGCCACAGATGACCAGCATGAAAAGGACAGATTATGCTGTAAGAGAATTCTCCCACCCAAAGAGTAATTCAGGCTAAAAAAAAAAAAAAAAAAGCCTATTGGCTAAGGACAATAGAGAAAAAAACAAAAATTATGGGAAAGGAAAGTGAGGAGAGGCTGGATTTGCAAAGACTGGATTGAAGCTGCATCATACCTGGTCATGTTCTCCACCTCCTTCTTCATTATAATTGAAGACATTTTCTCTAACATCCTCCCAGCTTTCACGCTCTTCAGGAATGTGGTAAATTCCTCCTTTCCGAAACCCTGAACTTCCCCACTGACTCCACACTGTATAAGAAACTAAGAGAGCTAGAAGAAATGAATACACATATTTGTTATATGACATATGACAAAATATGATGTATGAAAAACAAGTAGTTACATGATTCCTGGAATCATCGTAGAATCACAGAATCATAGGATGGCTTGGGTTGGAAGGGACCTCAAGGATCATCAAGCTCCAACCCCTTGCAGCACGCAGGGGTGCCAACCTCCACATTTAATCCACTTTTAATTTGACAATCAAATTCCCAGTTAAAAACTGTGTAATCATTAATATATAAACAATTTATATTCAGGAAGGTAAAGAGGAATCTATGCATATTACATCATAAACTTCATTAAAAGAGTATTTTACTTACCTAAAGGAATCCATTTAAATAGAAGGCATTTTGGCCAATCTCTGGCCTTTCACCAATCCTGAGTAAATAAGATATCCAAAGTAAGTAAAACACTGTTTTAATGAAGGCTACAAGCGTAATATAATCATTGGGGACATTACTATTCTGAGATATGTAGGCACTTTTTTTTATGTGAGGAACAACTAGTTTTACAGTGTACTAACATTTCAGCCAAGGTGTGCCTAAAAGCATACACATTGTGAACATTTCTTTCTGCCCTGCACTCCTAATGAGACTTGCCTGCTAAGATCACAAACCCTCTGGAAAAAAGCTCTCTACCTTCCTAATATGTGAACAGCACATGCTAGCTGTAAATCCTCCTTAATATGAATGTGAGGGCTCTGGGCAGGTGGGAGTTTCAGATGGATATGGCTGCACACAGATTTGCACACAGGTAAAAATCCTTATTTACAAAGGATTGAAAATAAGTGATTCTGGAAGAGAGAAGTCCTAAATTTACTTCAAGTGGCTTCAAGCAAATAAACTGTAAATATATGTCCCTTAGCATCCTTAAATGGGCTCCTAACTGATGATTTCCAGAAAAGGAGAAATACTGATCACAACATCCGAGGCTAAAGCACTTGATTCAATGAAGTAAGATACAAGATTTAAAAATAGAAAGAAAAAAGAAAAGAAAAAAGTACTTGCTTTCCTACCTAGAAAGACAAGGAGACACATGCTGATTGCCAGAATAGAGCCAGAGCTGAGTCCAACAGGTCTTCCAGCCTTCACCTGGCTAATTTCACACCATCTTCCCTTGTAGCCTTCAGGGCACTGGCAGATAGTCTTGTGTTGGGATTGAGCTACACAGGTACCCCCATTCCTACAGGTCCAGTGTCCACAAGGTGATGAGCTACAGTGTCTGAGCCCTGTAAGATTATCAGTCACTTCCACTTTCCCAGCTGGACACCTGTCCAACAAAAGCACAAGGTATCTTTAAGTTAGGTGAAGCACCTGCTTTTGAATGTCAGCTTTTGAATGCACTAACCCTTTTTCTACAGAGGTGTTCAAAAACTCTTAGCAAGAAGTAGATAGTGCTGAGAGCAATGGGAAAAAGGCGGCTAGTACTTAGAATAAGCTTTACAATGTTCATCTGGATCTTTGGGAAAGAGATGGTCATTGGTCTGCTCTGGACAACCATGGTGTCTTTCAGATCTTGAAACTGCAGAGAAAATGATTTCTTCTGATTTGTAGTCAGAGGGACCATGCAGGAATACTGTGAGGAACACAGACCTGTTTTCTGTAGAAGAGCCTCAATACTGATCTTTTGCACCAGGACTGAAGAACAGAGTGTCTCGAGGCATGCTTCAGACCATTTCACAGCCTCCTTCAGCAACAACTTGCTAGGCCTCAGATATGCCAAATTTTGACTATTGAAAGAATTCAGGTGGCACTTTTTCCCACTCCTGCATGCATGTTTCTATTATTTCGGAACATAAACACCTGTATTTTGATTTAGCTGTCTGTTCTCTAAGGAACTAACTGCGTAGGATACCAGGCTGGTGGACTTCGATTCTGACCCAATTTAAAACTCAGTTTTTTGACAGCTTCATACATGACTAGCTCCAACTTCTTTTCAGAATATATATATGATGTATTCTCTCTCTATATTGTACATATGTGTACACACAACATATATATTCTGCATTAAAAAATGTATATTTTCCACACACACTAGCAGAGAACAATCCAGCTTTCATCAAAGGGCATTTCATATCCCTGGTGTGTGATCTCTTATTATGAGGAAAAAAATGGTGGAATAAGTAGGTTTGATACCAGATTTGCAGGAAAAGGCAAGTTTGGCTCATGACAGGAGATGAGATGGAGAGCAGGATTTGACTTTGGGATACTCCCCTCTGGCCACAAGCAGCAGGGAGTTCTGCTGTTGAAAGCATTTTTTCTGACCAAAAGTGGGGAAAAAAAGAGCTTCCCAATCACCCCTGCATGGAAAAAAAGAAAAAAATAAGCTTAATATACCGGCATTCATATTTTCTCCAGAGATCAACACAAAGGAAAGGGCTGTAGCAGGGATGGCTGCTGCAGGCACTAGAATGGCATCCCATCGTGACGCCCTGCCGCCTCAGAACAAAGCCAAACTCCGTGCTCCTGCCCTCCACAAGTAGAGGCTGGCCGTTGAGCTGGACATCACGCAAACAACCTGCAGCAAAGCAGAGGCGTGCAGAGAAGTACACTGAGTTATCAAGTTCCCCACCTTAAGCCCTGCCCCCAACATATATGCTGAATTGTAGAAAAATGTAATGTTTATAAAGATCCTTACACCACTTCATTGCTTTGTTTTAGAAGGGCTACAGGAAATGTGCCTATATGCCCTGGTCCATCTGCAGATTGACAATAGTTCCTCCAGGACAGCTTGGTTGTACCATTGCAATGATTTAGCTGAACCGTGCTACGGACCAGAGCAGCTCCACCACATGAATCTAGATTAAAAATACTATTTTAGAAGTGTGGCTGAATGAGAAGCAGCATAATGGAAAAGCTGTCTTCTACAAGGCATGGTCTCAAAGTCCCAGCACCTCCACCCCAGGAAATGGAGACAGCACTGTGGGTTGCCTCCCAAATCTTTCTTTTCCTATCAGTACATGTTGCATTCCCTACTTGTGACCTCTGCCAAGGGAAATGAAAATGTAAAGTTCCTTTTTTTTAATATTTACAGGAACTGTCACATCATTGTTAGGACCAAATACGATGGCAAACAGAAACGTGAACCTTAGCTCTGACTTCTCTCTAGTATAGGAGGAGGGATTTAATGAGCATAGCGGTCTACACGGGAATTCTTACTTGGGCTTTAGACGCTCCAATACACTCAAAGATGCCACCTTTAGGCTGTAATTCCCTCCTTTTGACAGCTCATCACATCACTTACCTTGGAAATCGCTCTCTGAATGACTAGGAAGGCGGTTTCCTAGCACAACACTCGCCCAGTCCATTTCAAACCACCTATCTGTGCCCAAGACAGACGTCACTTCTTGATCCCCACCACCACTGTTGACACGCAGAGTAAACTCGTTGTTGTAGCGTTCCATGGTCAGCAGGACCCACTGGCCATTATTTATACGTAATGTCTTCATTCTCAGAGAGTGACTTTTACCCCCCAAGCTGAAGTTAACACAAAAGTAGCCCTCATCCACCTAAAAGACAATAAAGACCTTTAATAACAGATATCCACTTCTGAGTGCTATTGTACTGTCCTGTCTCAAAAAAATCGAGCTGAGTTTTTAAAATTGAAATGGCATTCTTGTTTTGAAGGGTGTGAAAAAGTGCTTCATTCCCAGATAAAAATTACCCCAAGAAAACTGCAGGTTCAGGAGTTATCAGCTTTTTACTTTGCAGAGGATGTTCCTATATTGTTTCATCAGTAAGCATCACTGTTTTGAATGTGCTTCATTTCTGAGGACAACACAAATGAGAGTGGTTGCCCTCATGTGGACAATTCTTGCTGTTTATTACATTAAAAAACAGATGCTCTTAATCAGAAACTGCATCATTTCCTCCGGTTGAGGAGGACCGAGGTAGAAGGGCTTCAAACCACCCACCTCCAGCCGGATGAAGCTGCTCCCATCTGCAGAGGCCAAGCTGAGCAGTGTGCTGCGTGAGATGCGGGTGCGCACCATCAGCTGGATCCGAGTGCTGAGAGTGCTGAGGGTATTCCTTGGCTCGTAATGGATCCAGCTGTCCCTTCCAAAAGCCCATTCTGGAAGAACTACTCACAACATGCACCAAAGCAAAGAGAAAATCTCAGAAATTGCTGCTCCTTCAGAGCTTCAGTGCTCGAGAATTAACCAGTTCCGAACATCAGAATTTCAGTTCTTAAGAAACTTTCACAAAGTAATGAAGCATTCTGGAAAGCACTCCCCCACTCCAAACAATTAAACTCACATATGCACGTATCTCCCTTACTTAACAGAATTAAGAAGAAAAGAACAAACCAAGAATAAAAACGTTTAGGCAGGAGAAGAACAAGCAGACATTCTGCCTATCATAGACTACGCGTTCTGCCCAGTCACTCCTACACTGAGCTCAATAACCCTTTTTTTTTGTCTAGCTCAGCACTTGTATTTGCAGCCCAGCATGTTAGAAGAAACCAGAACCAAATGGAGTATTCCTAACACATCAGGGTATGACCTGTGCATTTTAAACAACTAGTTTCTGAGCAGTTGGTTTCTCCCACAGTGGTAAGAAGTAGAAACCAATACAGCTATATCAAATAGGCAGTTGGGTTTCTGAATCAGCATCCCAATATAAGGCAAAACAGAATGAGAATTAAATCTAGGCAGATGTTTATAAACCAGTATCATATATCTGCAAAACATTAATACAAATTACTGAACTATATTGACCATTTACGTGGTCATTATAAACTCTAAACAATAAGGGCTCCAGGCCTAGAACGTGCTGCCAAGTGTGACTCCAGTCCTCACCGCATCAGGCAAGCTTCCACTGAGTCATTTAATGTCACCTTTTAAGTCTTGTGTGGGAGGTGGAGAAAGGAAGAAAGGGTCTGTCTGCTTGCAGGGTATTATTATTCTGTATGCAGGATGGAAAAGTAAGACCATTAAATTGAAAGGGTACGTGCAATACACCAGTCATGCATATTAATCTCAACACATTGATTCAGTGCTACCTATCATATACTCCTTTCCAACTAATCAGTGCTTCTCATTCAGGTTAAGGTGCAGAGGGGGCTAGTTCCCCTCCAACACCACACAAAGCCCCAGATGTTATGGGGCACTGGTATTGATAGAGACTGTTACAACTAACTTCACTGTTCCTATCTTGTACCTATAGCCAGAAGGCAGGCACATGGCAGATAGTCTCAATAAGCACCTCATGTCTGGTTTGTGCTTCCAAGCAATGGCTGATGAAGGTATTAAGATGAGGAAGTCAGTGTCAATTCAAGCATCTGCGCCCTGAACATGGCTGAGGGCTATTAGAAGCACTTCACACATTAAAGACTTCATTTTTTAGATTTTTGAATGTTGCTAAAACTTTGTACTTTCTTACAATGCATCAAAGGTTTTCATTATCGCCTCTTGCATGCTTTTGTTCTCTGATGCACATTTCATGCTGATTTTGCACAGGATAACACATTTGTTGGAGCTGTCCTCGCTTTATGTCCCTACACGAACCCATTGCTGTGGTCTAATGGCATTACACAACCTTCAATTCATTCCAGTGGCAGAAGAAAATGCAATTATCCCCCTTTTATGGATAAAAAATTGGGCCGGAGGACTTGAGGTTTGTGTCCCCAGGTTTCACAGAGAGAACATTCCAAGCTGGCACCTAATCACTCTTAAGACCACTGCAAGATGACAAACAGTACCACATTTATTAAAATAAACTTTTGATCAGTATGGTCAGAGGAAGAATGCACAGTGCAATTTTTTTTCATCTTTAACCACTGAGAAATAAGGTGCCATGTGATGAAAAAGGCAAAACAATGCATTTGACCATTTGCCTACTCCACAAAGTAAAGCAGAAGACCCTCATCCGTGTCATTACCTTCATTCAACAAGATTTAGAAGGATCTTTACTTCACTGCAGATCTAAAACATTCCCAGAATACAGCATGGTCTTATTAAGATCCTAAGTTCAAAGCAAAGGCAAATTCAGAGCAGCGTGTTTGATGCTGTTTCCACCAATCCCTGCCGAGAATTTCCCCCTAGAACTTGCAGTACCTTTGTCACATGCTGGTCCAGCATATCCTGGGGCACAGTCACAGTGAAAGAAGCCCCAGTCACCAACACACCTGCCATGGACACCACAGGAGACCATCCCAGCACTCTGACACATTTCATCTGTGAGGATGCATCCTGGAGAGCTGTTCAGAGACTCTGCAGGGTGCTCTAAGTCATAAACCTAGGAAAGGACAAAGAGAAGCATCACACCAAATGTCTACGGTTGACAGCGGTAGACCCAAGATTGGCCTTAGCAGCTCTACCTTAGTGTCAACAACGACATTGCGTATGCAGCCAACAAACCCTCTGAAGCGCTTCTGTGAGTCACGGTAAGGCAAAATCTTCTTAACTCCACCCAGCTGTAGGGGCTGGTGACCACTGAAGATCCTGCTCATGCTGAGGGGAAAACAGGGAAAGAAAGAATTAGTAGAAAGAAAGAACCCAATTTGTCTGTGCTTTGTTTTTCTTTTCTTTTTTTTTTTTCCCCTCCCTTCCTTTTCCTTACTCCTTTAAGTAATCATGTTTCCAGTTCAGGGATTATTATTACTATTAGTTTTTACCTCCAAGTTCCCATAGTCTCTTCAGAGGCTTCACAGGCAGACAGATCCACTTGAGAGATCTTCTTATCAACACTGCCACTGTGTCTAACTGAGCCATTTGTGCAGTGGTCAAGAACCAGCTTCACTTTCTGAAGAAAATAAGTATTTTAAACAATTGCATCTGGAGGCATGCATACGTTTTAATTTCACTTTTTTTTTTTTCATTAATCAGATAAATTCTGTACCCTTATACAAAAGCATCCATATCTTCTTTGCGTGCACCTCTAAACTCAGCTGGTGGGGCAGGGTTTTTGACTGAGAAATCAAGGATACTTCAGTCCATCAATCCATCCTGCCCTCTGGATTATCACAGCTCTAAGCTCTAAGCAATAGATAGGATCATTAAAAATAAATTGGACTTTTCAAGATCTTGTTCTGGTTGACTGCCTCCTGACTAAGGGGATTGCTGAGCTTACACACATCACTGCAACATGGCATTGCAGTGATGGAAGGATTGATGAAAGACCTCTACAGAAGCAAGAAAGGGTTCTTAAGGGATAACTAGAGACATAAATTAGTGCTTCATCAGGATCGTCCATATTTACACTTGCCTTTCCATCACTTTTAATTTTTATATTGTGCCAGCGGCGATCTGCGACGTTAACTTTTTTGGACAGCTGGAGGAAAAGCTCACCAGAGCTGTGGCTCACAGTCAGTGCTGGGACACCACCAGACAGCTCTGCAGAGAAAAGATTGTTATGGATAAGCACCCAGGTTCCCATACACACCCAGCTGAGCTCAAAGTTACATTTGAGTTTGAGGAGTTCTTTAGCTGGTGGAGGGAATTCACTTTTAAAAAGTCCAACTTCCATAGGACTCAAACTGCTGGGCATGGTGGCAAATTCAGAGAGTCACAGAACATTCTGAGTTGGAACAGACCCACAGGGATCCCTAAGTCCAGCTCCCAGCTCCACACAGCACCACCCCAAAATCAAACTCAGTGTCTGAGCGCTGTCCAAACGCTCCCTGAACTCCGGCACTCGGGCCGTGCCCACTGCCCTGGGCAGCCCGTTCCGTGCCCACCGCCCTCTGGTGCACAACCTGTCCCTAACCCCCACCCACCCCTCCCCTGACACAGCTCCATGCCGTTCCCTCGGGCCCTGTCGCTGTCACACAGAGCAGAGCTCAGCGCTGCCCCTCCGCTCCCTGTGAGGAGCTGCAGACGCCACCAGGCCTCCCCTCAGCTCCTCTGCTCTGGACTGCACAAACACAGGGACCTCAGCTGCTCCTCATACATTTTGCCCTTTAGACCATTCATCATCTTCATGGCCACCCTTAGGACACTCTCTAATAATTTTATGTCCCGCATACTGTTCTGTACTGCATTCTCCTTATTGTCCAAATGTAACTTTCTGAATCTTAAACAAACAAACAGAATTATGAACTGCCAGTAATTCATGTTCACGTAAAGCACAGAAGAAATACTGATGAAGGTGCTAACCCAATGCAATGAAATCTTCCAGCTGTCCAGGCTGCCCTCGTGCTACTGGTCCCTGGTACAACAGAAGGCCATCTGCGACTTCAGTGATGAACTCTAAGGAGATGCGACTCTCAAAGCAAGGCTTAAGAGGAGGGAACCAGGCATAGCCATGGCCCTTAAAGCTGTGTTTTGTCTGCTGGCAGTCTGGTCCGTGGAAATTAGCAGAACACCTGCATCTATTAAAAACAAGAAAAAAATCCACTAAGTAGAACTCTCTAAGGGCTCATCCTATTGCAGAACTGAACCTAGGAGCTTCTGGTGCCTTGGCCACAGCAGGAGTTAAACAAGCACTAGCAAAGCTTTCTTTATAAAATGAGCCCCACTTACTTGTTTGTACAAATGCTATTAGCTTTAGTTCTATATCGTATTAAGTTTATGCAAGAATAATTCTGTGGATTTCTAATATACAAAGCACATGAAAAACTTTGATTTCTTCAGTCAAAGAAGGGGAAGGGAAGAAGAAATTCAGTCTGCAGTTACAAAAACTGTAAGGGAAACCAAAGGAGTGACAGAAATGGGAAAGATGTCAGGCAGGGAGAACAGATGGACTCTTATTTCTTGGTTTCTGCTTCCCGCAGTTGACTAGTACCTCATGAGAGCAGAATGACATGGCTGGGATGCAGCAAAAGCCCACTCATAAAACTACTGAAAATGCAGCAGAAACAAAGGAGCCTCAGAATTGAGCAGATAATATGTAGCAAGGGGCTACCAAAGATAACAGTATTTCTGGACAGCAAAATCTCCCTGCTTGATTACATCTGAGCAGCACTGTCAGTCTGAGATCTGCACTGTGACCAAGGCTTCTGCAGCTTCAGTCTGAGTCCTATCAAGGTTCTTCAGGAGATACTGACTAGTTGTTTCTGCCTTCCCATGCTGGGATTTTTCAGCTTTACACTGTTTTGTCAATGAGATGCCATTTTTGGAGGAAAAAAGGAGGCAAGGAACATGGAGAAGAGGTTATTAAGTAATGTAAGTGACATGACTGAAGTGCTCAATGACATTGAGGTAGACTGCACGAAACAAGAACTTCTTGCAGGGTGACATTAAAGGAACCATGACTGCTTGCAAAATTCCCAAGGGGTTCCTGGAGAGTACAACAAACCTAAGTACCTACTTGAAAACACAACTCTGTTTGCTGGACCTGTGTGAAGCACAACAGAACTCAGACCTGTCATAGTGAGGAGACATGCAATGACATCCATCCCCCAAAGCTGCCTGTCCTCCTTACAGACTGATGCAGAAGCACTCTGCTTGCACCCCAGACAAAGCTCTAACCAACCTGTAGCCCAAATCAGTATCCACACACGTGCCGCCATTCAGACATGGGTTTGTCTGGTAAGAGGAACAGGAGAGATGAGGACTCTCCCGAGCCGCACAGCTACACAGGGCACTGCTCAGGACTGTCACAGACACCAGTGAAATGCTTCCAGCTGTGGTTATCGTTGGCACATGACTGTGCTCATACTTGCTGATGCATCCGCTGCTATGAGTGCAGTTTGCGGTCACACATTCATCAATGCCAATCTGGGTGATATTTATATCCAAGATGTTTTCCAGCTGTGGAGAACAATTAGTTATATTCATCTAGCTTTTCCACAAGAGGAAGCTGACAAATGACAGCCATGAAAAGCCCAAGTCTTATTTATTCTCAAAACTGATTGCTGTGTCATTTCCTTCCAACATCTACCTCAGTCTATGCAACCAAAGGCAGCTCAGCCTGGTATGTATTAAGGAGAAAGCCTTGACGGAAGTCAGTTACAGTGTGAGTAAGCATTTAGAAGACAAAAGTCTTGCCACAGTCTTCATAAGTTAAGCGAGTGAGTTTTATTCACTTTTAGTTCTGATGGATTATTTACATAGAATCTGAGATGTACTTTCAATTTGGACTTGTGACTTAATACTGGGAAGGGTGAACTAGCCTTGGCAAACCTTTTCTGGCAACAGTGAGTTATTACTGCAGCACCAATTGCACATTTCCAGCAGAGAGTCATTTAGATCTTAGCAAAACTACTTTGTTTTGCACAAACTTCATTGCATTTTTAATGCATATGTCCAACTTTGTTTCTCCACTGGATAATGGTTATTTTATTGCTTTGCCTTCTTATCTCAGGAAGCTGGAATTGCTGAGTGAGCACAGGTTTGTGAGCTTCAGCTACAGAACATTTCTGTATAAGAGAAAATAAACTGAAACATTAATGCACCATGTAGAAAGTTAGCAGCCAAACAACATCCTTTTTACGGGTTTTACAGTCTTTTCATCAGGAAAAACATGTTCACATTCCCATCACTGTGACTCGATATGAATTTATAGGCTGGCTTTTAAAACTTTCCTATTTGAGACTTTTAATATAAATGCTAAGGGACAATTTGACTTCGTTGATTAAAATTATCCACTTTTCTCACACATGACTCCCTCAGTCCTTCTAAATAGGCACGTTCACTAGGCAGTGGATATTATCTGAACAGATACAGTGAGAAGGTGCTGTGGTTTCTTACGTTTTATACGCACTTACCCACGCTCTGGAGGCTGCTACATTGCCATTAAGTTTTTCTGCTTTATAATAGGGTGGACCATAAACTGCAAACCAAACATCAACCCCTCGTGTTTGACTTGACTTTAGTACACTGAAAATGTGAACATTTTCAAGTTGGACTGATATGATTTCTGAGAGCAGCTTCTTCAACTGGTTGTATTTACTCTCTTTTTCAGGGAATTGGGATATGAACTCCTCTGGGGTGGTATCTGTAACAGAATTTAAACAAATACCTCATAACTGCTGTAGCAATAGAGGAAGAGACCAGTGCAGAGCAAATATTAAGGCTGCAGAACATGAATTCAACTGCAAATTCATGACTGTTTTCACTTTTAGGCTCTGAAATTTTTCATGCTGGCTTCTGCTCAGCATTTGCATTCTGAAGCTTTTGGAATCTTGTTTCTTTCTTTTATTCTTTTAAATCAGAAACACAGTTAAGAATATTTTAGTTTTTCACAAAGACTGAAACAATTTGCTGCATTTCAGGCAGGCAGTTGTTCAAACAAGGACTTTTTTTCCTGAAACATAAATTGGTGTTTTGTTGAAATGTTGGTGTAGAAATCTTGTATCTTTGTTTTCTGCATCAGACAAGCATTTCTGGCTGATTTTTCTCCAGACTTTTTCCTTACATACAGTAAGGACCTGTTAGAAGACCATGCAAATGCTGATGCATTTTCAAACCTTCATCTAGCAAGCTACTAACTCCTATCATGCTAAAGAGCATTCAAATTCTACGTAACATGGCAGTAACATTGAAGAGGTAGATTTCAGCATTACGATCCTAATCTATTTTGTCACCTTGCTTACCTTTGATTTGTAAAGAACCAGCATTATGGAGGGCATCATCTTTGATTTCCTTCACTATAACCTTTACAGTTGAGACAACATCTGGCCAAACACCGTCGATGACTCTAACCTTTATGTTGTATGTTCCCGGTGGGGTTCCTTCTTTAATAGTTAGCAAACCTGAGTTATCATTAAGGATAAAGTACCTGCAATAAGAGTTAAGCCGAGGAACAAGCTATGAGAAGTTCAGAAGCTAAGAAGTAATTATTATCACTGATGGTTCCTCTGATGCACTTTATTTTGGGAAAGCTACTAAAGATGGCAGATGTGTTTCCTCATGAAGGAACAGGGCAGAATCTCCTACTGACCCTCCAGGAGTACATTGAGAAGGTTTCTTCCTGCTTCTATGCCATAGAAAACTGAGTATGAAGATTGAGGCTACTGTAGCCATACCTTTGGAAACAGTGTGAATTGCCAGTTAAGGTACATTCATTCTGAGGGACACAACCCACCCCAATGGCACATGTACATCCCAACTCTGCTCACAACTTTGGTGTGAACACATCCAACACGTATAAGCTCTTATAAACAGTGGTGACCCTGCAACACTAAGCTCCAGGAGTCTGGAGAAGAGAGGCTGGAAGGCAGTGGGTAGTTTTTCAGTAGTGGCTCAGTGACATTCGTTACGGATATGAGTAAGAACGGGGATTTTGGAACTGTGTCCTAGTGGACAGGGCACCCCAGCAGGCAACAGGAAATGGATCACTTTGGCACACAGCATTATTTACTGTCATCTCACATTCAGATGGGGTTCTGGAGAGCAATCTTACCAACATCATCCTTTTGCACACTTGTTTTCAAATAAAGACAGTTGAAACACATTCAATGTCTTAGTGCGTGGGTAAGTTTTCCATACATTTCACCCAACTTCCACTTTTCTGTCTAAATACCTTGATGTTTTTCCTTCAAATTGGTAAATTTTACGATCCCAATCATCCTCATCAGGGGCAAGGACTTGACCCAGGACGGTCGTGGGCAGGATACCTAAAACAACATAGAACATAACTGGCATAGTCAGAACAATCACATCTACACAAGCAGATTGGCCACTCAAGGATTATTGGTTTGCCTTAAACCTTAAACCCCTACAGAAATAGTTATGCTGATTCCTTGAAGATGTGCACCAGCATGTAAATACCATGTGCTGTAATGCTAACTGGGTGTTTGCTACATGGCTGTATGGATTCAATTCAATCAGGGGCTGCATGAAAAAAAAATCAGGAAGGAAAAAAAAAAACAGCCATCTGTGAAGAAAGATGTAAGAGAGATCCAGAAACAATTCTTTTCACCATTTTGGCTGTAGTCCCCAACCAGTTTGAAGAGTGGTTTAGACAGGGATTGGGGTTTGGCAGAATAAACAACCAAAATACTGATTGAAATAGAAAGGGCAAAAAACTAACAAACAAAAACCCTAACAATAGCAATTTGAAAGAAATTGCAGCAAGATAGAGAGGATGTCCAAAATACAGTAACCAGGCTTATTTGGTGTAGGTGGTAGGACTTCGGGGTGAGAAGGGAAGTGGTATGTATTGTACTGTTTATAAATCCCCTAAAACTCACAAATAAATGGTTTGGGGTTTGCTTTTGCTTAAAATCAATAGCCATTTCTGAAGGAAAGATCCACAAATGTTTGAATTCATATATCTACTAAGTAAAGAACCAAGGGTACATAAAGAGCAAAGAATGCGGGATTTCACCTTGTGAAAGGAAATAGCACAAACACTGATATCTGAGGGGCTGCAAGCAGCAACAATAGAACAACAATAGAAAATTGTACCTCTCCTGAAGCTGTGACAACATTCATTTGATATTTTGCAGGAGACAGTATGTGGGATGCCCTGGTCTTTCATTGCTATATTATACAAATGTAACACACAACACAACAGTAGCCATCTGAGTCTGTTTCAGCTGAACATTTAAAATAGCCAAAGATCTTTAGGCTTGCTTCTCCCTCCCAGAAATCAGCAGTACAGATGAGTTTTACCTTTAAAGAGGCAGCTAACAGAAAATTGAGGCTTAATGAAAAGATCTGGTGCTTGGCCTGGAAGCAGAGACTCTCAGTTTTTGACAGAAAAAAAAAGCCAGGCTTGGTTTCAACTTTATAAAAAGCTGAATTGAGAGTGGGTATAGAACAGACAGAACATTTCAATACAGAGGGTCTAATAGAGCATCTATACAGAAGTAGTTTCTAGTGCACCCACAATGTGCGCTCTATTTTATGTGCTACTGCACCATATGACATACAGCAGAGAAGAGGAAGGAAGGATTGACCTGAGCCTACATGGATGCAAGCAACCTAATATCTTTTTACTGGTGTGGTTTAATTTGCTGATGGGCATATTATGTAGGAAACTGGATCACAGGAGAACTGCTATCTAATTGCCAAAGCAGAGTGGGAAAGGTCGTCTCTCTCACACTGCTGCTGCCAACACCTGCAGAAAATTGCCCCCTAACAGCAAGTGTCAGCTTTTCTTTTTCCTCTTAAATGTTAACTGTGCTGTAAAACTGCATCTAGAAACATGCAGCCATTACTCAAGTTTGATAGAAACATACATAGAACAGCAGCCAGCTATCCTCTTAAATCAAGGTTGTCTCAGTGTCTTTCACAAAGCAAGAGGCCCAGAGACCTGTGCACTGCCCACCCACCATTCTTTATGTGGGCTTGAGCAAACCTCAGTGGCACCTCGGCTAAGATCTTAACTTATGTGGAACACACCAAAGTCCTCTTAAGAATCTCACAGCTGCTCCTTCAACACTGTAATACTTGGATGCAAGCATCAGAGAAAGGCTTACCATCATAGCTGTAGATGAGACATTCCATGTAGCCAGCAGAATGCGGGTGGTCATTTTGGTCCCCAATATTCACAGTTAACGTGTTGGTGGAGCTCATGGGTGGAATCCCACTGTCTGTGATCAGAATGGGCAGGTGGAAGACCTTGTGCACTTCCCTGTCAAAGGTATGCAGCGCAGTAAGCAAGGCACTGCCATTATGGAAATCCTGCAAGTGGAAGTTACCAAGACTATCGAAATTGCTGAGTAAATGAAAGGAGAAAGGCGCTCCATTAGCAGCAGTGTCACGATCCTTTGCATACAGCAAAGTAGAGGTCTCATTCATTTGGACAGACTGCGGAGAAGCTGTGTTCTCCCAGACCACTGGGTTATAATGAGCCTCAAACTCTGGCCCATTGTCATTTACATCCTGCAGAGTCACTAGAACTGTGGCACTGCAAGCCAGAGGGGGCTGCCCCATATCGGTGGCAATGACAATGAGCTGGTATTGTGTCACTGTCTCGTGATCCAGCACTCCTGCAACTATCACCCAGCCATCACTAGCCACAGAGAACTGGCCACCTGGATCAGACTTGTTTAGCAGGTGGAAAGAGAACCTGCCATTCAGGCCAGAATCCAAGTCAACAGCAGAAACTTGAACAACTTTGGTGCCTACAGGCACATCTTCTGCCAGAGATGCCACTTCATAGAACTGGGGGTAGAAGACAGGAGCATGGTCGTTGGCATCCTCCACATAGATCACACAATGAGCAATGCTGAAGAAATCCATGTCCTCAGCTTTCAGAGTCAAATTAAACACCCTCTCATGAGGCTTCTCAAAATCAATCTGCTTTCTTAGACGGATAAACCCACAGTTGTTGCCTTTATCTGTCTCTATGGAGAACTTGCGGTCATTGTCACCGTCAAGGATGCTGAATGTCACCATGGCATTTTCTCCCTCATCTCTGTCCATAGCAGACACCACTGCAACCTCAGTGTTAATACTCGCATTCTCAGAGACAAATGCTGTGTAGATCCTTTGCAGGAAGACGGGAGCATGATCGTTTACATCAGTCACCAGAATAGTGGCAGTGCCTGTCCCAGTGAGTCCTCCTCCATCTCTGGCCTCAACCACTAATAGGTACTTGTCTACCTTCTCCCGATCCAGGGACCCAAGCACGGTACAGATGGTGCCACTAACTGGGTTAATTGAAAACAAGTTCAGGTTTATTTCATTTTGGACATTCTGAATGATTCGGTATGTTAGCACAGCATTTGTGCTGGCCTTTGGGTCATCAAGGTCCACTGCTGTCATCTCCATGACAGCCGTGTCTGCTGGGGAATCCTCAGGGACATAACCCATGAAACAATCATCTGACACACAGAGAAAAAGGGGTGCATTGTCATTCGTGTCCCTCACTTCTATGACCACATCTGCAAAGCCAGTCAGTCCCTCTCCACTCTCATCTGTTGCAAGAACAAGAAAGCGCCACGTTGATCGTTTCTCACGGTCCAATCTTCTGTTTGCACTGATCTCACCTGTGTTCTCATTGATGCTGAACTCACTCCCAGCTCCCTGTCCATGCAGGGAGTAGCTAAGAGCATTTTGATCTGCTTCTTGGTCGGGGTCTGTTGCAGAAACCTAGAACAAAACACAGCAGGGAAACATTTATGCAAAAGAAACCAGTAAAACACTCTTATTGATAGCAATTGGGATTGTGCAGGCTAAAAAAATAGCATGAATTTTAATAACAAACATCTCTTGGCTTGAGTCATCCAGGTCAAGTACTTTCAATAACATCAATGCACAGCCTGGAGAAACAAAAAGATCATGTTTAGACTGACTAATATATTCTACTTCCCATTTTATTTTGGAAAGAGGAAATGACTGCGGAAAGAAGAAAGTGGGAATAATAATAGATCTGTTGAACATATGTTTCTTATGAAACTATTCAGAGCTGTAATACAAACATAAATAGGGACTTTCTCTCAGAGTGAACAGAAGGCTGTGAAGACAGGGTAGCCACACATCCAAGCTGATTACCAGCATAGAGAACTCCCAGCTCCTGATCTGCACCCAGGGATAGTTTGGAAGACTGCTGGTTGGGCCAGAAAGGCAGTCCCCTTGCCAGAGTATGCTCTAACAACAAAACAGTGAAAGTGACCAAGTCCCGCAGTCAAAGAACATTCCATGTAAACGTTTATTTTGTAGCATGTGTAGCCAAAGGGTCTGTGAACTTAAATGTATGAGGTATGTGAGTCTCTGTGAACTTAAATGCATGAGCTCAAATAAAGATTCCTTTGCTTTGTAAGGAAAGCCAACTTATTGTTCAACATTTGTGATGGCCAAGGGAGAAAGTTCACACAAATTCAACCAGGCTCTCTTTATTCTCTTATTTACAGAAAGTTGCTAGCTAAATCCCAGTTACCAGGGCTTGCTCACTTGAAACTGTCTCCTTGTATTTCTGTGAATGGATGGGATTGAGCCATCCTGAGCTCAATCCTGGAAAAAAAAAGTCAGGTTTCGTCCAGCTTCATGCAAACTCTTTTACCTTTAGAACAAATACAGGCAGATCTGTGAGCTCCTCCAGGATGCTGCCGTGGTATTCATTCTGAGTGAAGACTGGTGCTTCGTCATTCTTATTGACAACATTGATGATGATAAGGGTGTGATTTTCCCATTTTCCATCAGATGCTACAAGTCGAAGCTCATAACGTTGTTCTTCTTCATAATCCAGAGACTGAACGATGAAGACAGTACCAGCCTCAGGTTCCACATCAAAAACTCCTTTTGTGTTTCCTGATGTGATCTGATACCTGAGTTTGGCATTTGCACCTACAAGAGAAAGCAAATGACCATGGCCTGCCTGTACGCTCCCTTTTCAGTTCAGTTCTACATGGCGGACACGTACCTGAGACACACCTTATTCACTCAAATCAGAAAAGGCTGTTACAGAGTATGTAGGGGGCACAATCACAAAGAGAATGATCCACATATGTAACCTGAAGGGTATGTGTGTGGGAGATGTGGGGTCAGATCTGTATTTTTAGCCACAAATATGATTTGCAGTCACAGACATGTCCCTGTTTATTGATAACAGAAGAACTGTGTGCCACTAATTTATTGTTCACTCATTTAAAATAAAAAAGGTAAAACACAATTGAAATATTAGAAGCTGTTTTTGCTTGGGGTTTCCTTAGCCTTCTACTTCAAATGCCAACATTCCTTAACTTTTTTGGTTTCTTTCTTTACCACTGGATGGTGCTAAAATACAATGGCATTGCTCTATTTTGAGAAAGAATTCATCTGAGAACATCTGACCTGTAAATTTGACCACTAGAGAAACAACCTTGTGGACAACACTAAGGAATACTAAGAGGACTTAAAGAGAAAGGCGTGCAGGGCAAAACTACTCACCCTCATCTCGATCATCTGCCGTTGCTGTCACAACAGGACTTCCAACATCCCTGTCTTCATCTACGCTGACCTCATACACAGGCTGAGGAAATGCTGGGGCGTTGTCATTCACGTCACTAACAAAAATCCTTACATAGGCTGTGTCTAAGGAGATGCAAGATGAACAAGCGCACTAGAAAGGCAGAGGTGAAACACCCCATTCCAGACAGCTCACACAGCTCCCTAGTCTAGTAAAGCGAAGGAACCCAATTTCTGGTATCTTTACCCAATATGGAATTTGTTACTAGTTTTACCTGTGTTGGGCTGCCCATGGACACCAGGTCTGGCAGATTCTGAAGAATCCTGAGATTGAACTTCAATCAAATAAGAGGCTCTTTTCTCTCTGTCAAAAGATGCATGGGTGGAAATAATTCCTGTCTCAGGTTCAATGGTGAAGAACTGGTAGTCCTCACTAGCATCCTTCAATATAAAGTAGCGAACCTAAAAGGAAAATAGTCAAGGCGGGTTGCACTTTCCACTTCCATGTGCATGTCCAGATGCCATGACCTCCCCCTCCCCCAGTAGCTTTCTGGGTCTCTCTGTAAGACGGCAGTGCTCTAAGGGAAAAAGCTCTCATCCGGGCAGAATTTGAGAAGACTTTATTTCAAAATTTAAAAAAATAACAAACAAAAAAACCAATACAATTCTCAGAACAACTGCACCAATCATGTCAAAGCCCATCGAGCACAGTGTCTCACCTCCAACAGTGGCTGGTAGGAGTCAATTAAAAAAGATCATAAGTAACAGAAAGTATGGAACGACACTTTCCCTGGTGCCTCCCAGGCTTCAGGCAAGCCACAGAGCTTCTGGTATCAAATAAGCAGAGCTAATTCATAGTTTGGGTTCACTCCCAGAAGATTTGTAGGATTTTTAGAGAAGGCTCAGGAAAATTCACAGAAAATGTGTGTTTCCATCATAACACTGTTTTTTTTTTTGGTTGTTTTTTTTTTTTCCCAAGGGTTGGGTCACTGCAACAATGATAGTTAAATGAAAAGCTATTTAAACTGAAGAGCCAAGAGCTTGGAACCATGTCATGGGAGCAGCCCTGAGAATCACGCAGCAGTGCTTTGCCATGGTTGTTAGTTCAGGATGATCTGATATGACAAAGGATCTCAAGATCCTGAACAGCATCTTCTCCGCCTGCACCCCACATTATATGCATCAGACCTGACATATGCTAGACAAAGGTGCTGTAAAAAGCACTTATGGTTCATTACCCTGTCATCTGCTGTCTGTGCACTCTCACTAAATTACAATATCAAAATTTGCCTACTGGGAGGAGAAAAAACTGGATGCAAGGTTCAAACCTGTCCATGAAGACCTGAATCCAAGTCTGTCGCTAAAACCTGAACCACCGATGTGCCAACATCAGCTCCTTCAGGTACAGACACCTCATAGTTGGAAGACACAAAGAATGGAACATTATCGTTGACATCTGCAAAAGATGATGGAGTGAGATAACATTTGAAGTCTTCTAGAACATCTTTATTTACTCTAATTTTTTCCCACAACTGAAATTTTGTTTGGAGAAAAACTGGACTTAGGTTTATGTGGCTTTGTAAGAGCAGAGCCTTACAGAGAGATTTTACTACATGGCATGTTAGGTCAAATCTTTGAAAACTGATCCTGTTGTAAGGACATTTTCATTTAAATTGTTTTTACCTCAGTGTTAAATAAAAAAAATATGAATGTAATGAAAAAGTTAAAAGTCTTATATCAAGCACAAAACTAACCTATTCGTATCTGCTTCTATAGCGAAGAATATTTCCAGTGATAATTTGGGGATCTTTATTAGATTTCTCCCTCTATCATCTTCTAGTTGTACTTACAACACATCTCAGGCTTTTTTATGACTGTACGACTTCCTTTGATAGCATGGAAATGTACAGATTGTTCTTAGGAAGTTTGTAATTTCATGTACTTCACCTTAACTCATGGTGTTATAGTAAAAATAAGGAGAACATTGTTCTGAATGAGCTGTTCAAACAACAGCAATGCTTACCTGTTACATTAACATAAACAATGGTAAAAGAAGCTAGGGGAATCATTGCCACATTCTGTGCCCGGACTGTTAGGCTGAAGAACTTGGTTGTCTCAAAGTCAAGTGGTTCGGCAACAAGAAGAGAAGCAGATCCGTCAGCTCTATTTGGCCTCAGGTAGAAACGAATTGGCATGTTTGTCTCTGGAACTTGACCCTCTTCCAGGTTATATGTAACCCTGGGATCTCCAAGAGGGGACGTGGCTTTGATAGTCTGAAGGAGAAAAGAGCCACCATGTGTGTTGATGAAGCACAGGGTTGGAAGTGTTCAGTGTTCAGACTGATGGGGAGAAAAGTGCATGCACAACTAGGACAACAGATGAGAGAAACAGTTAAAGTCCATTCTGAAGATCTGGATTTCATTTCACAACACTTAGGTTTGTCACAGGTCTTCAATCAAGAACAAATGTACCTGCTTGTACAGTTTAGCCTAGAGAAGAAAAGGCTGAGGAGACCTCATAGCAGCCTTCCAGTATCTAAAGGGAGCCTACAGGAAAGCTGGGGAAGGATTATTTGTCAGGGAAATGTAGTGCTAGAACAAGGAGTAATGGCTTTAAATTAAAAGAAGGTAGATTTAGATTAGATTTAATGAAAAAATTCTTTGCTATTAGGGTGTTAAGACACTGATGTAGCTTGCCTAGAGATGTTGTGGATGCCCCAGCCCTAGAAATGTTCAAGACCAGGTCGGGTGGGGCGTGGGACAGCCTGGAGTAATGGGAGGTGCCCCTGACCATTGCAGAGGGTTGGAATTAGATGGACTTTAAGGTCCAGTCCAACCCAAACCATTCTACGTTTCTATGTTTCTGACACAGATGCAGAGAGAGCACAACAAAGGAAGACAAAATGAAAAGAACAGGGAGGTAAGCAATTGCATTCATAACATACCACTATCCTGGTGTCACGGATGGTGTTTTCAGGGACTGTTACCCAGTATCTGCTCTGCTCCCAGCGGGGTGGCTGGCTGAGTGCATTGGTGATGGTTACGGTCAGCTCCACCGTGCTGCTCCTGTTGCCCCCATCCGTTGCTACAATATAGTGACTGATGCGTGTTGTCTATGAAATGAAGAAGATAAGGATATTTGCAAAGCATTTTGTGCAAATCAAGACCCTCTGTGATGGGTCTGGGGGTTGCTCCGTTCAAGCAGGCAGTCATTACCTGGGAGATCCGGTGGTTCACATACACCCAGCCCGTGCTGGGATTGATCTGGAAGTACTGAACTTGATGCGCTAACATGGAATATGTGATGGCAGCATTCACACCTTGGTCACTGTCATGAGCTGTGACACGAAGGAAACTCGTCCCTATGGGAGTATCTTCACTGAGGAAATCTTGGAGAAGAGAAAGGTATTGTCAGCAGGTTTGTTCTGAAAGCCTCTGTCAGGACGGTTCTGGGGACTGTCACTCTGGCAGCTCCCAGATGCTGCTGTCCCTCTGTGCCTGGCATCATGAGGGACTCTGTGTTTGGAATCAGTGCTGAATGTGAGCAGTAGCACCCGCAAGGGGAGGCAGGGGGGCGATGGCAGAGCAGGAAGCCTCGGCTCTTGCTCCCTGCTCCCAGCAAACCGTCTTCAGCAGAGGCAGCACCTTTGTGCCAATGGTTTGAGGCAGACCAGTCCTTCTCTGAACCTGCTTTTGTAACTGTCATCTGAAAACCTGCCAGCAAAAAGGTGCACAGTTGCACAGAGTAATTTTGTTTTGTCTTCCTGATTCCTATCAGGGATTCCAAAAAAGTTACGAGAAATAGTGAACAGTTCAGCACTTTTGAGGTGGGAAATTCAGTACTGCTCACTATTCATAAAGCAGTGAGCTCATATTTTCTGCTTTTTCTCCCTCAGTATCTACATTTTGTGGTAGCAGGGCAGTAAAGTTATAAACCACCACCACTCCATGAACACAAAGTTGGGCTTTAATTAGCTTCTCTTATCCCCCAGGATGTTTAGTTGGCCTAGGATTCATGTCCCCGGCGTGTCAGTACAGCCAGAACTACTCTCAGAAGAGATTTACTGGCATTAAAATAGATTAATGAAAATGGAATTTATTACAAAGAAACACTGTAAAATATCCTTTCTTCGTGTTTAGATTTATACTTCTATAGTCAAATCCCGTTAAATCACATTGGAAAAAGAGCATTCCGTTACTTGGAAGGGTCTTTTCCCTCTCATTTCACGTACTTCTCCTTGCTGCTGGCATAACAAGCAATTACTATGCCATCCATACTGCACAGAGTTAAGCATTCGTTTAACGCCTTCCTTCCATGCAGATTTATAAGATACATGGCTTAAATGAGGGATTTGACTAATATGCTAGTGCACAGAAATAAAGAACCAGCAACTTCCAAGAAGAACAGACACCTATGACTAATGGCATTTGATCTTGTCAGAGAGGAAGCTATTTTTAATTCTGTGACGTACAAACATTGATTACTTAGCTGTAGACACTGGAAAAGTGCTACGCATAAAGTGACCTCGTTGGCTGCAGTTTACCCATCCCAAAGGACTGCCTTTGCTACAGGACCTTTGCCAGTTCCCTGTGCTCATGCAAAAAGAAGAATTATGCCCATACCTCACAAGTGCCAGAGTCACCGTAACTACCAAGTGCAACCACTCAATGGCACAGCCTTCAGAAGCATTTATGGGCAGCTTCATTATGAAGGCAGAGAAGAAAGGCTTATTTTATCACGAACATTGCTTTTGCCTCAAGGACTTCTCTTCTCCATCCCAAAATGTTTCTCTGCAGTAAGATCACTCCTACCTGCCTTCTCAGTGCTTCTCTGGCCAGGTTTGCAGAAACCACTGGTGGAAGTGCAGAAATTGCTATCCCCAGTCAGTACCTTTTAACCAGTTTGTCATTTGAAGTTAGTACAAGACACTCTACAAGGTGCAAAAGAAATTTATTTCTGTCTTTGTGCATATTGCTAATGTAGAGACTGGCCAGGCTGGATGTGGTTCTGGGCAGCCTGGTCTGGTGGTTGGCGACCCTGCACATAGCAGGGGGATTGAAACTAGATGATCATTGTGGTCCTTTTCAACCCAGGCCTTTCTATGATTCTATAGACACATACTTAGATTATTTCTTAGCAGGTCACTTCTTCATGATAAAATCCTGCCATAAAGCATTCAACTTTCTGAATCCCACAAAAAATTCTGGCCTCTCTGATGCTAGAGACAACATACCTACGAGCCATCTTCATTTGAATAGGGCGGTGGTCACTGGTTTGCCCTGTGTGACGTTTCCATAGAACTAGCAAAAAGCCTCCAAAATTGAGCCATTTTCATATGTCATCAACCAATTATTTATTTTGCCATTCTTGGTGAGGCAATTACCTGTCCTAGTTTGTCATCTAGGGAGTATGCTCATCGTTTGTGGATGGCATGAAATGTACCCAAGTGTACCAATCAGTTAAAGAAGCAGCAAGTAAAGTCAGATCAAAGACTGATGAAAAGGGCATCATGTAGGGATGAAAAAGGGAATGGCACCAGGGCAAATCAGAAGAGCAAGCTCAGTAGCACAGTTACAGGAGGGATCAGGGCTCACAGCCAGCTGCAGACTACAAGCCAAGGATTTCAGGTTGTTTGACAAGAGATATATCTAATATCACTCCAACCCATTTGAACAGGGGCACTCTATCAAGAAGACAAAGATGATGACTGGTCTTCTAGCCAGGGCTGGTGAATTCTCAGCTACAATGCCATGTATTGTTTTAAGATACTGAACAAAGTCAGTGTGCAGAAAGCTGGGGCAAGGGAAAAACACAAAGTAAAGGGATCAGATTTGCATCGTTTGTAGGACTGAAGACAGTCAGCGTTTTTAAGAGTATTGCACTGAATCAGATGCTTATAACAGTGATCAGTTCTGCATACTTGCACTGGCAATGAGATAAGCAGTAACTGGCTCAGCTGGCAGCAAGGGAAGACCTAAAAACTTGCCATCAGTATTAGGAACTACTGAACAGGTTCGTGTTGCAGCACTGGGACAGGTGGTTAACCAATCACTCACACTGGTAGCGACTGTTCTCAAACTTGGGATCGTTGTCATTGACATCAGCGATCAGGACGGTGATCTGACAGATGCCGATCAGCGGCTCCGGCGCTTGGTCCGTCGCGGTGACGGACAGGGTGTGCTCCTTCTGTTCCTCACGGTCAAAGCTCCGCGTGGTGGTGATGACCCCTGAGGACACAGACACCTCCTGTCTGCGTGCCACAGCCTCAGGACTGAGCCTGCAGAGGGGGACCACCACTGCTCCCCTACAGGAGAGAGCTACAACTTCTCACAGCACAACTGTAAAGCTCAACCCACGCCAACCCTGTAAGGCACAGTCCCAGCAAGATCAACCACACGTTCTGTCTCTCCTCCTTTACTTGCTAGACACCAGCAGCAGTCAGCAGGTTTCTCTCCTGCTGCCCCCCTAAGGGGCTTCAGTCTGAGCTCCTGGCTATCTCATTGCCCAGTCTCCTCATCAAGACGTCCCATAGGGCTGCTCCAGCGATAGTCCGTGTAACTGAATATTTCAAAGCTAGCTCAAGATTGCTCTGGAATCTTAACTGATGTAACCAAGGTCATCTCGATAGTGGGAGCCGTGCTGAACAGATAACAACAAGGTAGAATCATGTTGCTCAGTCAGTAAGTGGAACAACTTTCTCCCAGTTCACAGCTTTCCCTCTCTGTTGACCAACCCTATCCCAGCCTCAGCTCTTTTTCTCTGGTTGTGAGCCTTCAAAGTGGCCTCAGGACTACCTCCAGACCCACATCCCTGCCATGCTCAAGATAAGGATTGTGTTTCTCTGTTGTCAGCTCCCCAAGTTTGGACACCAACACACAAATACCCCACCTGACTGATCTGACTACAGGAGCTCTTTCTTCCAAGTGGCATCAAGAATCTTAGCTACTGTCACCTTCTGGTATGAACATTTTGCCTCTATGCACACGACACTGTCCTTCCCATTTGTGCACGAGCTGAGAAATAATCTGCATTACAGAACTGTAAGCCCCACTGAAGGGAAGTACACACTCAAGCTGTTTGATTCTACTGTGCATTTTATAGCTGCACTTGATTCAATAGGAAGAGAACTGACTCAAAATAGCTTTTTATGTTTGTATTGAACTGGGGTTTGCTGCCCTACCTAATTTGTCTTTTTAACCACTATCATCTTAATTTAATCAATACGCATGGTTATCCACGTAGTCTATATTTTCAGTATTTATTCTATAAGCTGTTATAGTTAACCCAACAATCAGACCGAGGCATTCTCACTGCAATACAATGGCATTTTCATTTCAACTCAGCAACCCAAAAGCCACTGACCTGTGTCCGAATCAATGCTGAAGCCCAGGGAAGCTCCATCGCGGTGCATGAGCCCATACTTCACCTCTCCATTAACGCCGAGGTCTGCATCGTAGGCTTCTACTTGCAGCACGTACATGCCCGGAGGCTGGTTCTCCAGAACCCAGGTGCTGTCACTGTAGTAAGTGCACTAAAAACACACCCAAACATCCAGCTCTAAGTATTACACCAAGCCGTGTGAATTAGCTGCGCAGTGGCAGCACATCTGAGAAGAACTCAGAAGAAAACTGTTACTTATAGTCACAAAGAAATCAAGCTGGAAGGAAGAAAGAAGATGGAAAAAAAAAAGAGAATGAAGACTTTTCCATGTAAGTACAAAGACGTGTTCAATTATAGACTTACTCTGTTTTACACATTTCCTTCACCAGGAACTAAGAAGAATCTATAAGAGTTCTCTTCCCATCTATGAATGGGAAGAGAACACCTGCAGAAAGACATCTTACCTCTCTGAAGACAGGCTTGTTGTTATTAATGTCATTAACTCCTACAATAACCTCAGCAAAACTGCTGAGAGGAGTGGGTCCCCCGGAGACATTGTCATCTATTGCAGTGATATTCAGGATGTATTGAGGCCCTTTCAGATTGGGCGCAGGGCTTCTGCGGAGCTTAATGATACCTGCATTTGGAAGCATAAAGTGTTTTATTTTACCATGTAAACTAACATGCAAAATAAATAGAGCATCGCATTTCCCTGCCACTATATCTTGGTTGCAAAGCACAGGGCTCAGTCATCACTGAATCACATCAGCCATCACATCAGACAATGCAGTCCTTGGGCAAGCGCTCCAAATTTTGGCTGATATTCAAATCAACCACGCACAATCAAAGAGCTAATTCTAACTGATAGGAAGCTGCCCTCACAGTGAAGAATTTCTTCTTTATACCTCATCTGAATCTAAGCTCTTTTTGTTTCAAACCATTAGCCCTTGTTCTTGGGAAACGTCTCTCTCCATTTTTCTTATAAGCCCACTTCAAGTACTGGAGGGCCACTATAAGGCCAGCCTGGAGCCCTCTCTCCTCTTGGACTGAACATCCTCAGCCCTCTCAGGTTTTCCTCACAAGAAAGAAAATGTTCCATCCTTTTTGTGAGAGCCAGGGGAGAGAATGCTGGAGAAGAATGGACATAAAAGGAACAAGACAGAGGCCAGGTGTAGTTTTTCTGTGCGATCTTGTTGTTCCTGAACACTTTCTGCACTCTCAGGTGGGGTTGTCCCCATGATTAAGAACCACTGTTATAGCTTGAAAAGTTAGTGAAAATATCTTTTTATTTTTTTTCTCAAGGTTTTAAAACGTGCTTGCTTTGTGCATTCAATAGATGTACCTGCATAGAAGCCAACCAGTTATTTCTCTGTTACTGAACAGTGCCATGCTTTATTCAAAATGCAGATATTTAAGTGACTTAAGGACTGGTGCTGAGGTGAGATATTATTTATTATGTGACAGTAGAAATTAGGCTGTAGTGACTCGGCAGCCCTGGTCTGCATTCATTTTAAATAAAATCCATTCTCTTTTTAGGATCCATTTTCTCCCATGCTGAATTTGTGTTTGGAGTACGGAAATTAAAATAGAAAAGACTGCTTAGAATTAGTATATCTCCCAGATGTGCATATATGAGGTAATTGCTGTAGACTAATGCTGTAAAAGCAATGGATAGTAAAAGGATGTGGACTTAGAATTATAGGAAAATTAATGATGGAATTTTCAAAAGCTCTCTGAATATCTGCCTGAGAGTGATTAAACCAGGTGCCTGCATTCCCTTACAGCCGTGCTGCAAAAGCTCTCTTACCTTTCTGACTATCCAGTTCAAAATTGCCCTCCTCATTCCCTCCAGCAATTAGATAGAGCACCCCATCTCCATCTGGGTCCTTGGCCCGGACAGTAGCCACTAATGTACTGGGACCAGCATCTTCCGAGAGGAACGTTCTGTAACTGAGGCACAAAAGGCAGCAATCACATTCGGTACCAGCTTCCAAAGCCTTTCTTCAGACACATCACCCTCCAAGGTTACACACATGAACAGCATCTGTACAAAGCAAAGCGGGTGTTCGGGCTGGCTTACACAGGCTGGGAGAACACGGGCGCCTCATCATTCACGTTGGCCATTTGAATGCGCACCGACGCGGTCCCTGTCCGAGGGGGGTGTCCTTTATCAACAGCAATCACCACAAACTCATACATGTGGTTCGCTCGCTCAAAGTTCAGCCTCTGGTTAGAACTGATGACCCCGTGGCGTGTGATGGAAAAATCAGTGCTCTGGATGAAGTAAGAGATCTCTGAGTTGGAGCCAGAGTCGCAGTCTGTCGCAAGCACTGTCAAGAGAGCACATTTAACAGAGCCATCATGCCACAGAAAGGGTTTGGGTGTGCTGTTTCCCTCCTAAGTGAACTTCTTTTGGAACGCACTTCGCACAAAACTGTTTTCTCCATGAAAGGAAGGAAGTAAGCCAACAGTTCTGTCCTGTGTGCATCCCAGCAGCGAGCCCAGCACTGCAGCCTGCCTCGTGCCAGCAGCACTCAGCACCGGTAATTACCACGCAATCAATACACACACTGTTAGAGCATTATCAGCCACAAACTGTGCCCTCGCTCTCTCAGGGGATGCCGTTCCCATTTAATTAGCTCCCAGCTATGTTATAGCTAAAGCACTTTTTAATTACCTGGCACTTCAAGGTATAAAGAGTGATTAAACATCGCTCCCTGGCAAGTGTTTGCTCAGTATGGCAGTGTCCCATCTGCTCAGCAGCAGCAAATCGGTGGAACAAAGAGAGCTTACATGTTGTATCACAAGCGATTTTAAGAGCTGGAGCTCACCCCTTTCATTACCCTGCCATTTTCCTGCTCAAACAGCAAGGCTTCAGCTCATACTCACACCAGTGCTAAACCGCCTCCTCTTTCAGGCAGCAGGACACAAGCGTGGCTGTTGCAGCAGCCAACAGGCTTGAGGAAGGCATAGGAGTGACCCCAGTGCTTGCAACAAGCACATGGACACCCCAACAGACAGCTCTATGGGGTGCAGAGGCACACATCGATCAGCAGATTTGCTCGGAAGAAGAAGAGAAGGGTTTGAAAAAGAGCAGTGAAACACTGTGCTACTTATGTGCAAAAAGAAAGACCAACCACCTCTGCCTTTGGGAAGTTACTCACCTCGGTGTATGGTGGTTGTAACTTCTCATTTCACATCTCAAAATTCTGCTGTGAGTAAATAAATGGTTGGCTGTATTACAGACTATGAGAGCAAAGGCTATGGAGTTAACCAGTCTCTTGCTGCACTGAAGATCTACATCTATTAAAAACCCAAGAAAAGTAGAAATGACAGTGAAATAAAACCTAAATTCTGTGGCGAAGTGTCTATTTTAGAAAGAAAAGTATAAAGTGTAATGCAGTTTTGATGTGGACAGTTCTGATTTATTCTAAAGAGTCATTACTGACACGTAACCATTCACAAAAACCATGCTTTACTTGCTCAGTGATCACACTCTTCTGTTTCTCCCAGCAAGTAGGGAATGTGACGCTCACTCATACACTGCAAAGTAATTTCTTGCTTCCCAATAGCAACAGGGAATTCCATTCCCATTCCATTCCATTTTGTTTCATTCTACAAGCTGATCTGCACTGCAAAAGTATTTTGTGCATAGACTTGTGCAGCAAGTGCAAGCAGGTCTGAGCTAGCTTTGCCCATGCTGTGAGCTAGCTTACTGCATGCTAACTACACATCAAAGTCTGCTAGCTTGGCTGAAGTTGACAGCTACAACTCCAAGCCCTGCTTTGCTAGTGCAGCAGTGCAGCTGAACAAGTACACCAGCAAAGGAGCACAACCAGCCTCACCACAGCAAAGGCTGTCCTGAATCTGCATTTCTCTTTCTCTGTAGGACAGCCTGGGGCTGCCACATGCCTCCTACTCCTCCAGGAACTACAGCCAGGTAAGAGCTGCTCCTTTCTGGAGTGGTATTAGCTTCAGTAGCCAGGTTTAGCAGCTCCATGTGCGGGTGACTGCACACACCCCTCCCTCACAGCCGCTCCTGATGCTGCTCAGCCCTGTGACCAAGTTGCCCATTTTTACTGTCACTGTATTTACACTTAGCACTTCCTTTTTTAAGAAAGCTCTTTCCCTTGGCATTCACTCAGTATGGCAAGACAATCAAGCTGGATGCAATTGTAAACCTCACTGCACAGCTCTGCCATTCTGTTTGCTCTGGATATGGGGCATACACTTTTTCCCACGGTTGATCAGCTTTAGAGGTCTCATGGAGAGAACAGCATTCATCTTTTTAAAGAAAATCACATACTTGAGGACTTTTAGCAGCTGATCAGCTGGCAACTTATTTCTTCCTGTGAGCCATTAGACCAAAGCATGAGCTGCAGCTGTTTGCTCTCTTGTTAAGTTTTCAGGGAAAGCATTCCCTGCAGCCCTGCTATCAGCACGTCACCACACAAGGGAGACTAAGCTTATTATCCCCTCTGTGTCCTTTGCGTGTTCAGCTTCAAATGCTGGAAAACTACATCCTTGTCTTCAAAAGAGACATTTTCTACACATGTACTTTTTCACTGAGTCTTGCCCTGGCGCTCATCCATTTCTCACACAATTTATCACCACCCCGAGGTCTCAGCCTGAGTTTTAAGCACTGCATCTCTGTGCTAAGTGTGGCATCAGGATTGGCTACGTCAGATCTGGGGGCACCTGAGATAGAAGGTGTTTAAGCGACATCAGTTTGGGGAACGGACTTCTATTCCTTTTCTTTTATGGAAGGAGACAAGACATGCCACACCATCCAAGTTCAGTCCCTACTTGTGCAAACACAGTATTCTGAAAGTGACTGAAGTTTGGCTTAGAACTTGGGGTTTAAAATTATTTCCAACTGCTCTAATTTTTCAACAAGAACAACATTCTGAAAGAGAGTAGGTTTAGATTAGATATGAAGAAGAAACTCTTCACTATGGAGGCTGTGAGGCCCTGGCACAGCTGCCCAGAGAAGCTGTGGGTGTCCCATCCCTGGAGGCACTCAAGGCCAGGTTGGATGGGACCCTGGGCAGCCCGAGCTGCTGGGGGGCAGCCCTACCCATGGCAGGGGGTTGGAGCTGAGCGGGCTTTAAGGTCCCTTCCAATCTAAAAGTCTCACGTCTGTGGTCAGGGTTTACATCCAAGTAATGTGTGATCACGTTACACACAACAAACCTGGGACAATGACCAATAAACCACAAGAATAAACGTAAAAGTTCATGTTTTTCAAAGGTTTCTCCTTTAACACTTTTAAAGTCATTTATACAGTATTAAAAACTATTTATGAGATAAAACAAGCTGCTGCCCATTAAAAATCAGAACAAAACAAAACAAAAAGACACTAAGGGAAAAAAAAAAAAAAAAACTAGTTGAAACTGCTTCCAGGAATCAAAAAGATGACCAATCTTAGTAAAAATACAGCCACAAGGTTTAAAGTTAAAGCAGTCCACTAAGTTACTACCTGTCAGCTGCCTTAACTGCTCTGATGTGCATCAGAGAGTAATGCTCATGCCCAGTCATCTTTGCCCCAGCTGCACCATGCATTATACTTCAGACAGGAGAAGCTGTCCATGAGGAGCTCTGCCAGTATGACCTAGCACAGCTACACGACCATCCAGAGACTCTCCCAAAGCAGCATCTCTGCACCACTGTGCAGATGCTTCTGCCTGGGGCTCCCCGTGTCTTGCAGCATCACCAGCACTCTGCTGTGCTGCTCTGCCTGGCAACCCACACCCATTGCAGCAGCTGCTCCTAGACTCATGCATTCAACACCTACAGACACTTACAAATCTACTTCCAGGATATCTAAAAGCCATTGGCAGACCCCAGGAAAGGCCACAACACACATTTTACAAAGCCACTGCCCACCATGGAAGAGTATTTTCTCATGACAGAAGCATGAACCTGTAACACCAACGAATGGGTCTGCGACGAGACTGAAGTGAGAGATGCAGGAGAGATTCACCTTGCAGGAGAGATGTGCCGATGGGAATGGTTTCGGGAATGTTGTCCCTGCTGTAAATGGAGTTCTGGAATTCAGGAGAACAGTCATTTTCATCCGTGATGTGAACCATAACCTGAGACAAAAAGGACACGCTGAGATATAACTTCATTTTCTATGCTTAGGAAAACATGCACTTCACTCCAGACAAAGTCTGGGCATTCATTGGAGGCTTAAGGATGGGACAGCAGCAATGTTAAACATTTCCTTGCACTATGCCCGCAGCACTGAGAAGTGCTACCACCTCCACTTCCAAACTTATGGGAGGCAAAGCCATAACCAAACAATAAGAATATTTTTTTTGGAGCCTAAACTGGCCTTATATATGAGTCCAAACTTCTGCGAGACCTCCCTCTCAAGCACCACCTACCTTCACAGAATAGAATCATAGAATAGTTTGAGTTGGAAGGGACTTTTAAAGGCCATTTAGTCCAACTTCTTTGCAACGAGCAGGGACACCTACAGCTAGATCAGGTTGCTCAGAGCCCCATCCAGCCTGACCTTGAATATCTCCAGGGATGGGGCATCCACTGCTTCTTCGGGCAACCTGTTCCAGTGGCTCACCTCCCTCACTGTAAAAGACTTTTCCTTTATATTCAATCTAAATCCCCCTTCTTTTAGTTTGAAACCATTTCCCCTTGTCCTATCACAACAGACCCTTCTAAAAAGTCTGTTCCCTTCTTTCTTACAGTTTCCCTTTAGGTACTGGACTCTATATATGGTAAATCATTCAGGCGATGAGGTGATGGAGATGGACGGGACAGTGGGTGGCAAGTGAAGCACCCCCCGTACCTCAGCCACACTGCTCAGTGCACTCTCAGCTTCCACGGCCTTCAGGAGGAGGTGGTAAAGGTGGTGCTCGCCCTCATAGTCCACAGGGTGGGTGAGCAGGAGCTCACCACTCTCCTGCCTCACAGTGAACAGCCCACTGGGGTTCGTCAGCAGTGAGTAGGACAGGGGCTGGCTCTGAAAGGAAACAGCCTCAACCACTGCCACTCTGTAAAGAGGGAGAGAATAGTATTTCACTCCAAACTGATCCCTGACACAGGTGAGACAGCTCACCTAACAAAGCAGAACTCACTTTTCTCCTGGTGGAGTGTTTTCGGGGACAAACACACTGTAAGACATGTTAGTGAACTGCGGAGGTCGGGAGCCCACCAGGATGGAGATGGAGGCGAAGGGGCTCTTATTGCCATACTCATCCGAGGCTTGCACTGTGACCACGTACTCCTTGTTCCACACCAGAGGTAAGCCCGTGGTCACGATGATCCCAGTATCCACATCAACCTGAAATCGCTCTTCGCCACCTACCAACGTGCACACAGAGCTGGTCTGAAAAATGCCCCACAGCAAGAACATTTGAATCATAGAATGGTTTGGGTTGGAAGGGACTTTTAGGGATCTAGTTCTAAACCCTGCTACAGGCAGGGACACCTCCCTCTAGCCCAGGTTGCTCAAAGCCCCATCCAACCCGGCCTTGAATGCTTCCAGGGAGGGAGCATCCACATTTGCATCTTCAGTGTTTTAAAGCAAGCTACCCTCAAATCATCTACCTGTATCCTTGCATGCATTTCTTTGTTCCTCTCCTTGTCTCTCACTCACATCATGTTATCTTGACTGGTGCACAGTAAAAGAGGAGAAAATGTATAAAAAAATATAAGGTTGTAGTCATTCTCAAAATAGAAGTAAGGTGAAGCAAGGAAAATCCCCATCCACACATCTGTTTTTCCTAAAGCACTTCTACCTTCTTCGCCTGCTGTATCCATACGAATCTCCCAAGGGATAAAATCTATCAACTAAAATGATAATAGGGGAAATTGATAGGAAAAATCTGCAACTTTGCAGAAGCTCGCCGTTTCTTTCAGACTAGACCTACCTGCAATCAGTGTGTAAGATACACCAGCACTGGTGTTCTCACTGTTGCTGTATCGTGCAGCAAGCCGGTAGACAAGAGTGCCTTTCCGTGCATCTGGATCAACGCGTGCCAGGTAGGGGTATGGGTACATGGCCCAGGACAGGAGCTCCTCTTCTGGGGCCAGGAGGGTCACGTGGCAGAGGTACCAGTCGTCATCTGCAAAAGATGCACACGCTGCCAGGCAGCTTGTTCACAAGCTCTCATCAGCAGGGTTTACGGTCAGATCCTTCAGCAGTTGTAAACCAAACACCCATCACATTCATCCTACTGCATGCACAAAGAATTCAGTTCACATATGGGCTTTTGCAGCTTGATGTGCAATAAGTACAGTTAACAACTACTTAAAAATACTTTCAATAACAAATATAAATTAACTAGATATGTATATTAAACACTGTGCCAGTTACACCACTTAGCCATGAAACAATTTTAAATACATATTTATCTAAAGTCAGGTGAAATTTGACCGTTTTATTTTCAACAGATTCAGCATAAGTCTCTCCACCTGCTGGTCACACCACTTTTGATGCAGACCAGGATACAGCTGGCTGCAAGGACATGCTGCTGGCTCATGTTGAGCACTTATCAACCAACACCCACGAGTCTCTCTCTTCAGGGCTACTCTCAATCCATTCTGTGCCCAGTTTATATCTATCCTTGGATCATTAAATACACAAAATAAGTTCAAACAAAATAAAAAAACCCAACCCAAACCAACCAAACAAACAAAAAACCAATAATCAGACCTTAAATGCAGAAAGGGAGAAAAGTAGAAATCAACGCATGAGAAATGTACGTTGCCTGCCTGAAAGAATATGATCAGGTATTCGGACAAATTGCGTCAAGGTTACAGGTCTGCTAAGGTCTACAGCACTGTCAGAAGAGACACCCACACCTGGGTGTCCATATGTCTCCTGTAGGAGGTCCCATTCTCTGCCTTTAGGACAACCAAATTTTACATAGGACCGAAGAAGAAAGCAGCATGTGAGCAAAACTGAAGGCCAGCAAGAAGCTAGAAATTCCAAACAAATCTTAACTGTAAACCTCAGAAATCAGATAACAAATAAAAGACTACCCACAGACAGAGACATCCCCTGACATGGAAGACCAGCATTTACGGGCAGTCTTACACCAGTAAAAATGTGGTCTGGACAAATTTATCTGAGATAATTGCCCCCAGGAGGGGAAAGACTTCACTGAATGTTTGGTTTTTGAAGTATTTAAAATAATTTAAGACAGGGTTTCTTTAGCTAAATTCTTAGATGACATGGTTTCTCTTTTTGTAAGCTACCAACACTGAATAAATAGGCATATTTGTTAGACACATTATCCTAAGAAACTTCTGCACCATTCAGCACAAGGCAAGGCTGAGCCCTCAGCACAGGCTAGGGGATGACCAGCCCCGCTCTAGGTTTCAATAATTCATTCACAGCTGAGAGGAGGGTTGAAAAACACACATATTAACCAGCCCATCCATATCTGGCACCATTTGGCAAGTACCAAATAGAATCAGTAACGAGATCCTGCTGTAAGAGTTGTAAAAAACATCCCTACACCAAAGTATCAGCCCTACATAGAAGCCTTACTCATTAAAATAAAACAAATAAACAAACAAACAAAGGCACAACCCACACAGGAATAAATTTCATTGAGTTCAAGACAAGATCAGGGGAAATAACTTCATTGCTCCAATTAATGATAATTTTCTTATGCTGAACTCCACCCATGGCCCATTTGCTTGTGCAAACAGCCCAGCAGGACTGGGAACTACAAGAGGGGGGATTTAGGTTGGATGTAAGAAAGAAGTTTTTTACAATAAGGGTGGTGAGGCACTGTTACAGGTTGCCCAGAGAGATGGTGGATGTCCTTTCCCTGGAGACAACCAAGGTCAGGCTGGATGGGGCTCTGAGCAACCTGATGTAACTGTAGGCGTCCCTACTCGTTGCAGGGAGTTGGACCAGATGGCCCTTAAGGGTCTCTTCCAACTCAAAGATTTCATTGATTCTACGGAAACTTTCATCTTCAGAAAGACTGAGATTTTTGTCCATTAAATATGATCTTCAACCAAAATAACATCCTGATTATTTTTTACAATGACAATTTTCTTCAAAAGAAAGAGCTAAGCATTTCAGATCCCAACATCCTTCTAAAGAGGCATCTAATTCTTTAAAGACAAGTAGGTGATGCAAAAGCCACTGCTGCCTTTTCTTCTTGGTGGACAGAGGGGCTTCATGGGCAGAAGCAGCAGTGCCACAGCGGCCTGATTGCTGTGGTGGTTTCCACCACAGTGTCCAGAAGCACGATTCCCTCCAGCACCCAAGAGGACTTACAGCTCTGGGAAGTGCCTCAGAACGCTGTGGTGTTGGCAAAGCAAAGATGAGGCACTTCATGTTCAGAATGCCAGACCACGCGAGATGCTCAGGTCACGGCTGTGGCTGCACACGTAGGCCTAAGGCCTGCACCTGAGGTGTGTACACCTCTTCTTAGCTGAGTTTTCCTGCCTCAATCCCTCCTGCTCAGCACTTGAGCTGCTCTCAGTTCTCAGGCCCATCCCTTCCTCAGGTATGAGCCCAAAGAAAACAGATGCCACGCAACCACACAGAGCTTCTGCCTGGCAGATGTACAGGCATACAACAAAACCAGTCCCAATTAGGAAGATAAGGTTTTTTTTCCAGCTTTCTATTGGTTTTTCAGCTGTCAGAACTGGAAAGCCATTAATAGATCAAGTCGTTGAAATCAATAAAGTTTTATTTTGTTCCCCTGTCACAACTGTAACATCCTATCAAATCAAAACACAACAGCTCACCCGTTTTGTCAATACGAATCATCTACTAAAAACAAGCAATCCAGCAAAGCAGGCTCTGTAGCCTGTGAAGAAGACTACCAATGGGATAAAACAGCGAGATTGACACCACACATTAGAATAAGAGCCTTGGTACAATCCAGCTACAAGTCAGATCTAAGGGGCTGATTTTCATGGATATACCAGTATGTCCTCAAGGCTTCAGCATTACCCCTTGGTTACAAATAAGAATAAGGGTTGGTTGGGTTGGTGGTTGGACTAAATGATCTTGGAGGTCTTTCCCAGCCTTATGGATTCTGTGATTCTATGGCTCTGTGATTCTACGATTTAATCATTCTATGATTCTATGAACAGCACATCAGCAACAAGGCTGCTTGGCAGCAGCAAAACCAGCCTCAGGAACCTAAGCAAAAGGAACTTAAAATAAACTCAAACTAATTGCTCAGAGGTTCCCAAGAGGGGAGCAACCAGAAGGACAGGGAGAACTCGCTGTGTGACTGTCCAAGTGATGAAGAGCATTGTGTCCACTGGACAAGAGCATGAAGAAAAGACTTGGAAAAGGGTTTTAAAATACAAATGGCTTTTCTTAAAACTTGTCTCAACTCCATGTCCATTTAATCACTCTCCTCTCCCTAGCAGAAGAAAACGTGACAGATGTGATTTTCTCTTCCTGAGATGAGGTCTTGAACTGCACCAACTGCAGCTGGTTTATAACAGAAACCTTGGTGGAATTGAGAAGTAAAAAAAATGCCTGAAGATCACAGCTGAGAAATAATGGTGGCTCATGTCTGTTTTATATTCCCTGAGGCAAAATAAGCCACTTTAATGTAAGAGACAGCACCTTGTCATGCTCTTGGGCCACGCAGTCACAGGGCAGGGGCAGGAGCTTCAGCTGAACATTCCCAGGAACCCGTGCAGCTCCTGTCAGCCCCATCAGGCCTGAGAAAAGCTTGCAGTCTTCAGGACTGAAATGAAGAATTAGCCTCAAATGACCTGCTTTTCTCAAATTAAAGAAAAAAATGTAATGGCCAGGAAACACCTGGTGTGCTGAATAAGCCAGTAAACTTCTATCTCAAACGTCACACCAAGAAAGGAAAGAAAGTGGCTCTAGAATCCTATAAATGCTTGTCCTGCAAATCCACAATTTTCCTTATGAAATGCACTTTACAGGAGTAATTTTTAAAAATGGAGCGGAAGAGACTGAAAACTGTGAAAGATTGGTGTGTTTTGGTAGGAGAAAGGAAAAATAGAGGTGGAGGGGCACTCGTTTCTACAGGCTTAAGTTGGCCTCAGGCTGCAGACCGGGCAGCTGATGAGGGTGTAAGGTAAAACGCATGGCAGGCAGCTTGCAGAAAATCTACATTTGCCTTTAAAACCACATTTCAACAGAAGACTGGGAGAATCTGCATCCACCTGCTTTTGCAGTTATGATCAGTCACAGCACTCCAGTGCTGCCTAAGGTGTCACACGTCTCATAAATCTGCTTTCTAACAGCCCCTGCCCCCCAGGCACCTGCAACCCAGTCCTCAGCAACTACACAGTGCCCAGAAGCACGGAAGGAAAGCATGGGATATGAAAAAAAAAAAAATACAAAAGATATAGATGGAAACAGTTCATGAAAACTCCTCTATGAGTATTTTTGTGCCTTTCAGAAACGTCCCCCAGACATAAGCATTTACAGGAACAATATACTTACAGAGTACTTGTATTTCCAACAACATGCCTCATAGCAGCAATTAATCTTTCAGCAGCACTCACTGCTGGTTTTACAAATGCCTCTGAGCCTACAGCAGTGATGCTCCCACAGTCTCACTGCCAGCTGGGCCCACCCTCTCCTGCCCAAACAGCGTTAGGATCCATTTGCTGGTTTGTTCCTACAAGCTTTAGGAAAGCAGCTGGCCAGAAGTTGGGAATCTCAACTAAGGGTTTCCCCTAAAGGAAAGGATAAGAGAAATCAGTTTTCATGTGGTCCTCACAAGCAGTCTGGTGAGCGATGCCTGTGATGCTCTCCACCTGTGCTGCCCTTCCCATTGGGGGGAGTAGTGGAGGGGCAGCTTCATGGCACAGGTAACACTCTGGAATCAAACCCTTCCTTTTCTTAATTTCTTTCCTCCAACTCTCTCAAGAAAAGTTGCACAGGGTGGTTTTAATGCAGTCGTAGAAGTGCCAGGTCAGCTCCACTCCAATCAACGATGAGAGATGCCTGGGAGTGAAGTTTCTGTTAATGAATAGATGTGATTTCTCAGAGATATCCTAAGGACATCGGATACAACGCTCAGGGGTACCATATGATATGGTTTAGTGGCTTGTTGTAGCAAGGGTAATGGGAGGACGGCTGGACTAGACGATCTTGTAGGTCCTTTTCAACCTTGAGATTCTATGATTCTATGACTATATCCCCTTGTAACACCCTACCATGCCCAACGCACAGCACAGCAGTAAGTAGCTACAACCATACCTTCCATATGTTAAAGGCAGGGCAATATCCTTACCGGTAACATTACAGAAATGGGCGTTTGCTCCCCTGAAGGCATACAAAGCACTACATTGGCTTGTGGATCAAAAGCCTGCAGCCTCAGTGCACCTGGATGAAGAACAGTGCCACGTGCCCCATCCACAGCTGTTTCAGCAGCGATGGCTTTCCCCCCTTGGTTAACCACAGCCATCAGCACCGCATCCCACCCTTCTGTCATCACTCAGTGACATTTTTGGGACATACTTCTTCGTGTACCCAACACTCACGTGGCTTTTCTACTCATGGACCACCCCTCAGGTTTCAGTTGGCAAGGACTAAGGAAGAAGTCTGTCCTCTCACTGGTGTTCTCCTACACAACAGGTCACCATGTTTCCCCTCTTCAGCGACATTTCTTACAGTGAAAGTAGTTGGCATCCTCTTCCCCTTCCACAGACACACAGAATCATAGACTCACACAATATCCCAAGTTGGAAGGGACCCTTAGGGATCACTGAGTCCAACAGCCCTACCACTTTGCCACTCTCCCTCTCCCAAAGCTTTTGTCTATCCCATATGTTTGCTCAGCCAAAAGCTCCGTCAACTCATTTGAAGTAAGCCAGCAGCTGGAGGCACACAGCACTGACTGCTGCCTACACACACTGTGCTCACGTTCATCCCTCAGTCAGCAATGCATAAGCCACCAAGAACCATACAGTTACAGGAGGAGAACCCCAAGTTCTTTCCATCAGGCCATTCTATAAGGCCACAGGTTTAAAGGACTTGTTTAACCTTTCTCTTAAATTTTGGACAGTTCCCACTAGTGTGCCTACCTCACTGCTCAGGCAGAAACTTCAAGGCTGAGGAGAAATGCACTAAATTACTGCTTTAGCATGGAAACTTTAATGAAATGCTGCTGAGAAGGCACCAGCTCACATGAGCAAGGACAGCCTTCAAAGGGGATGAAGGAGGGGATGAAGCTGCCTTCCACCCCAGGCTCAGATTTCCAAACACGAAGGCAGCACGTGTGCTTGCCCAGCTGCCCTTCATGGACAGAGAACATTCATGTCCATGTTTGGGGCATATCGTCCTGCAGCAGTGTCACAGGATCACAGAATATCCCAAGTCAGAAAGGACCCAAAAGGGCCACTGGGTCCAGCTCCTGGCTCCACACAGGACCACCCAAAAATCAGACCACGGATGACTGGTTGGCTTTTACAAAGGCTGCATTACGCAGATTAAATGGGCATTCCAGTGGATTTATTTTTAGTTTTAGGTTTTTTTAAGGATGCGCAAAGAACTCGAACCATTTGGTTGGTGTCTGGAGGTGCAGCCCCAGCCAGATGCATGTCAGGGGCTCCAGAGCCTGATCAGTGCCTTTACTGCCACTGAGCAATAAGGGCTCATTGTGTTTGACCTGAGCCACAGCAGCACGGAGCAGGTCCTGCAGCCCCAGCACTGCGCTCTGGGCTCCTTGGTCAGAGCTATGGTCTATTTCCTTTGGGTTTAGTTACAGCTGGAAACAGTGTAGGGCCAGCTATGGAGCCCTCACAGCACTGAGGGTAATCCCATGCCCATCAGTGCTACCGAGCCAGTTGGGAAGCAGGAGGTTGTGGCACTCCACACACAGAACACATTCCAGTATTTCAGCTGCACAGCACGAGTGCTGTGTCTTAGAATCACAGAATCACCTGAGTTGGAAGAGACCCCGAAAGGACATTAGGCCCAACTCCCCTGCAATGAGCAGGGACACCTACAGCTACATCAGGCTGCTCAGAGCCCCTCCAGCCTGACCTTGGGCATCTCCACTGGTGGGGCACCCACTGCATCTCTGGGCAACCTGTGCCAGTGCCTGCCTGCCCCGCTCTGTGCTGTGCTCTGTGGTGTTGCCTTGTGCTTGGAAACAAAAGATCAACACACAGACTTCTTTGGAGAGGCAGCACCTGGGAAATGCCAGCTGCTACCCATGGCTTTTTTACCTAACTGGTGGCAATTAGACAGAGTTTGATGGTTTTTGTTTTGCAATTAATGAAGAGTTTGGCTCGTGTTTCGTATTATTGATTACGGTGTCACCTGCTGTTAAGTATATTTGGTAAGGGGCGCGAGAAAGGAGAAATGACAGGCAGACACAAGTGAATTCTGCTCGGCTTCAGACACCTCACCACACTGTTCAAATGAAACTAAGGCAGTAGAAGCCTCCAGCTCTGATCACATAACATAAACTGCAAGAATGAGACCCTCAGTTCATCCCTAGGCAAAGCTATGGAATAGTTTTGATTTAAAAAGCAGCTCAAAGGAGCATCAAAACGACCTTGTCCCACTTGGCCATCGATCTCCTTTCTCCCCGAGGCTCATCCCTTGTCAATACGTTATCTGTGCACAGACATGAGTGAAAATACATGGCACAGTGCTGCGCTGGAGAGGACAGCGCGTCTGATTTACACAACACCGCTCACAAGGTTAATTGCTGTGTTCAAAACAAGCAAGTACGCCGGGCAGCACGTTGCCCAGACAGCTTCCAGAGCCGGCTGGGGTTTGGCCGAGAATCACACAACCATTACGGTTGGAAAATACCTCTAAAAGCATCTGGTCCAACCGCCAGCCCACCCCCACCGTGCCCACTAAGCACATCCCTCAGCGACACATCTGCGTGACTCCTCAACGCCTCCAGCTGGGGACGGTGACTCCACCACCTCCCTGGGCAGTCCGTGCCACTGCCTCACCGCTCCTTCTGAGGAAATCTTTCCTCATATCCAGCCTGAACCTCCCCGGCGCAACTTCAAGCCATTACACCTCTCCTCCTATGGCCGTTACCTGGGAGAAGGAGCCGGCGCCCACCTCGCCACAGCCTCCTTCCAGGCAGCTGTAGAGAGCGATAAGGTCCCCCCGGACCTCCCCTCCCGCAGCCCCGAGCTCCCAGCACACCCCCAGCCCGCTTCCCCGCGCCGGCCGCCCTTACCTCTCCCCCCGCCGCGGTGCACCTTGACGAGCGCCTCGGCGCCGCCCCCGGCCGGCAGTTCCCGCCTCAGGTAGAGCCGCCCCGAGGCGCGGTCCACGCCGAGCGGCGCAGCTCCGGGGGCCGCCAGCTCGAACCATCCGCCGGCGTCGCGGCCCCGCGGCAGCGTGAACACGGTGTCACCCACCCGCGCCCCCGGGGGCAGCCGTGCCGCGTACCGCCTGGGGCCGGGGGACAGCGAGCGCGGCCGCCGTCTCCTCCTCTCCTCGCCCGGGCCGCGCACGGCCGGCAGCAGGCGCCGCGGACGGCCTCGGTCCCGCGCCCACACCCAGAGGCTGAGGCGGCGCGACGCCGGCAGCGAGTCCGCGCTCAGCGCCGGCCGGGCGCGGTAGGCGAGCGGCACCTCGGGGCTCTCTTCTCCGTCCGAGGAGCGGAGCCGCGCCAGCTCGCTGCCCCGAGGCGACGGCTCCAGGCGGGCGGCGGGCGGCAGGCGCGGGCGGCGGTCGTCGCGGGCCAGGACGCGGACGCGCAGCAGCGCTGCCCGGGGACGGACGGCCGCCCGCAGCAGCAGGCGGTACTCGGCCCGCGCCCCCCGGTCCAGCCGTCGCGCCGTGCGCGCCTCCAGCGCCCCCCGCTCGCCCCCCGGCCGCCGCTGCAGGGAGAAGTGGTGCGCGCCGTCCCCGCGCAGCGCCCAGCGGGCGGGCGGCTCCCCGGGGCCCCGCAGCGGCACCCGCACGCCCCGCACCCGCGTCCCCGCCGGGCTGTCCTCGGGCACGTGGCCGGAGAAGCGCAGCAGGCGGGGAGCCCCCAGCCCCGCCGCCGCCCCGCAGAGCAGCGGCAGGGCCAGCAGCAGCCCGCCCGCACCCAGCATCGCACCGAGCTGGCGCGGCTCCGAGCCCCTTCCACGTGCGGCCCGGCCCGGCCCGCCCCCCCCGGCAGCGAGGAGGGGCCGGGACGAGCGGAGCGGACCCTGCCGGCAGCCGCGTCCTATGGGAAGCTCCGAGGGAGATCAGCGCAGCGCGCGAACTACGTTTCAGCCTTTGGGAGGGGTATCCCGGGGAAAGGAACAGCGCTCTGCTCAAGTGCGGTACCGAAGCAGCGCCACCGAGTCAGGGAAACAAACGCAGCGCTTGCTATAACAACACCTGATGGAAGCGACCTGGGCGTGGGATCACCGCGGTGGTTGTAACGCAATCAACAGAATCGTTAAGGGTGGAAAACCCTCTGAGAGAATCTGATCCAGCCATCAGCCCATCCCCACCGTGCCCACTGACCACGTCCCTCAGTGCCACATCTCCACAGTTCCTGACCACCTCCAGGGACAGCATCCGCCCACCACGCAGAGCAACCTGTGCCAATGCCTCACTGCTCTGTCTGAGAATGATGATTTCCTAATATACAACCTGAACCACCCCTGGCACGACCTGAGGCCATTACATCCCATCATATCGCTAGAAATGTGACCCCAAGCCAACCACTTCCCACCACTCACTCAAGTGTGACCCCAAGTCACCCACTTCCTCCAAGCACAGATCCCAGCAGCCTCCCGCTCCGGATAATATGCAGCACAAAATCTGCCTTCTCCCAGGGATGTCCTTTTGCTGAGCCTCTGCATGCAACTGGCCACACTGGGCTCACGTTTATACGTTGGTTGCTGCAGCAGGAGCTGCTGGCCAGGCAGCTGTGCCGTAACCTCAGTGATAATGCACCCAGGCTGTGCTAAAGTGCCAGGAGCGGTTGCAGTCAGCACTGGGGAAACACTGCGGGCACTCAGCAAAGTTGACAGCCAGGTGCTGGTGCTGAGAATGGGCAGAGTGGGTCACCGCATCCTGTGGTGTACTGGGAAAGCAATGGGCTGATGGCTCCTGTTGGCATCCCGGGATGCTCAGGATGGGAAGGTGGGCTGTGAACCCAACCACTTCCAGCAGTGGTTTGCTGTAACGCCACAGAGCTGGCCATAGGGATCCAGCAAGGGGCAACTCACTGCCCCAGGGTTTGAGTGCATCCCCTATACGCTCACCTAAAAACAACATGAAGAATTCCTGCCCTCAGAAAGGCACCTGAAAGATAACTACATTGTAGTCCTTAATCTGAGCCAGCCACACAATGAGCATTAGCCGTGTTATTCTCAACACCCCATTGCACAGAGTCGTTGCAATGACAACGGGTATACGTGCAGATATATATCGGTGGACACAAATCCCACCCTGCAGTGAGATGCAAGCACAGTGGAGGTGCACGTGGCGGTGATGATCAGCTCTCAGCATTGCTCTTGCTGGGGTCAGGCAGTTACGTACTCATCAAATACATCTTCTGAAAAGGGATAAGTTATTTATAATAGGCTGTGCAGATTCTTTGCAACTATGAAGAAGGGCCAACATGAAGAAAACACCTCCATCGGTCTCTTCAGTGAGTGTCGTTTTCCTCCTGGCCATCAGGGACGGCTGGGTTATGCAGTACTGCATCCCCCTGGCAGGATGCTGCCCAGCTGATGGGGTGACTCCCGTGCAGCCATCTTCCAAAGGAAGTCGGGCATCCCGTGGAACCGAAGGCACAGAGAGCCTGGCGCGGTGTCAAGCAAAGAGGCAACCCCACTACAAATAGTGAGGTGGCTCTTGGCTCTGACAGGAAACAGGAAAGGAACAAATGGAAATTGAACAAGCTCCTCAGAAAGCATCGGGGCAATGCCAGTTCCTGGTGCTGAAGGATCACAGTGAAATTCATCCTTGGGATCCTTCTCTAGCAAACATGAGCTCTTCCTCGTACCCCATTTTGAGGCCCGGGCTCTGTAGGAGCTTCCTCTGGTGCAGCACAGAGGAGGAGCTCCATTCCTGCCTGTCCTTTACCAGCCTTCTGAATGAGGGGGAGTGCCACAGTGATCCTACATTCACCCTCACCTTATAGACCAGGCTGGCTGTATGACCAATTCTTTCGTCTGATGTTTTTACTGTCTTCAGAAACTCTGGCTAAAATAATCTCAAGGTTTTCATACTGTTATACAGTAAATTATTATAAAATAGTCAGCATTCATTCTAATATCAAATCCCAGAAGGCTCCAATCACAAGCTGTAAAAATTCAGGAGGTGATACATGAGTGAATTACAAATCATTAAGCATTTGACGTTGCATAGCAATTCATTTCCAGGTGGCACAGATACAAAAATTGTCTTACGACCGCAACAGAGAGAGGTTAATTCATTATCAACTATTAATTGTTGTCTTCTTTCCTCACAAAGCTATCAGAATGTCAAAGGAAGCATAAAATGGTTTGTATCCCAAACATCACAGAATGGCCTGGGTTGAAAAGGACCACAACAATCATCGAGTTCCAACCCCCCTGCTATGCGCAGGGTCGCCAACCACCAGACCAGGCTGCCCAGAGCCACATCCATCCATCCAATTTTTTGGCACAGCAGGTTTGTCGCAAGAGAAAAATATTTACTATTATTTACCTTTTATGCATCATTTTGGTTAAATCCCTATCCACAAAGCAAATGGGATGAGAGGAACTGGATTCCTTAGGCTTGCTATCAAGCACCTGCACGCAGATATATCCAGATGCCATATATGATACTGCTAAACATTACCATTAACAAGTACAGCATCACCGGTACTTCTGCTTCCGTGAAGTAAGTTTGAAACCTCGACAGGCATTAACACCCATCTCTTCTCCATCAGCTAACAGGTAACCTCGCTGCTTGGAAGGCAGGACTGCATGCGGGTTATAAGCCAGGAAAACAGCAACATGGGTTGCTCTGTGAATCCTCATCCTGCTCAGTGAGCAGCTGTTAACAGGACGGCTGGCAGACGCTCCAGCTGCACCCGCTGACTGCAGGAGCATCTCTGGAAGCAGAGCCAGTGAGACACAGCGGAAGCTCTAGGAATCAGAGGCACAGGGATTTCTTACAGAAGCACCTTCACAACAAGAAACACCGGTGGAGTTGTTTGTTTGTTTAATAAAAGCTCGCAAGGCACATGTTTCAACTGAATTGCAACATCTACAGCAAAACACATCCAAATTTGAAAAACATTCCCCCAACCCTCTCAGGAACTGAAACCCACGACCTGGGTTGAAAGCCGAGCTAGGGTTGTGTGCACCAGTCAGATGTGCTTACGCCCCATGGTTGTCCTTCCGAGGGATATCACAGAACTTACTGTTTCCATCTTTTTCCACAGAAGGTGGAGATTAGAGCATACAACAGCATTTTTGCTAATCCACAACTGGATAAGGAAAGTCAAGAATATCATTTTCTTCACAAGATATGAATCTTCCATGCCTTCTGCCCGGGACAACGGTGACGTTTCTCCCAGCAAAAGGCTCCTTCTCTGTTACTTAAGGCTGCTGCGCCAATGATGCTGCTATACAATCTTCTCTAATATAAAAAGCAAGGTAAAAATCTTACATGATTCTCCTAATGCAGAATCGATTGAAGTATCAAGAATACATCTTTATGACAAAACTAATAATAACTATGTCACAGTTCAAATAAAGTTCAACATGTTCATTCAAACATGTATAAAGGCCAACGTGCTACAACATATGTAATTTCCTTAGATGTACGGTTGGCCTCATTTGTGTTTTTCTCTTAACATATGTGCTGTACATGTAAGTATTCAAACTATGCTCCGTGTGGTCACACATAGATACGGCGCTGCAGTAAAACACAACAGGCAGTCCAGGATAGTTGAACGCTGCACCCTGGTGTGGTATTATAAGGCAAGAAGCCATAAGCTGAGCGGCTTCATCCACCCAAGGGCAATTGTAACCCTGAAATGTGGTACCTGGAATGCCTTATTGCTGGTATGAAATGGTGCTCATGAACAATCAGCTTCGAGAGAGCAGTTCACTGACACGCAGACACGTAATTCCAGACAGTGATTCAAACAAATTCAAGTTGTATACGGAACTCTACACTTACTTCCAATTATTAACTCCATAGCACATACAAGGTTCCTGATTGCCTGCCGTAACCCAAGTTAGTTCACAAACTTATCTTGATATTGTAATTGAAAAGTCTGAAACTGTAACAGTGCAGCAAAACATACACACTTGTGCGTAAGCAAATAAACAGGCTGCTTTTGGCCAGAGAGACATGCATGCTATCCTCAGCACAACGACTGTATCCCTAGAAAGGATACTTACTCCTAATTTGTAACCCAGTTACACTGATAAATGTTTCTCTCAATGATCGCACTGGATATTTTCGATGGGTTTATCTGAGCACTGGTTTCAAATAAAACGAATGATTTTAATACTCGGTCTAAACTCACAGGCCTAAAAATATAACCAGATTAAAAGAAAACAAAAACAAAAACAAACAGATCACAGACTCGTTGACATTTACAA